>NC_081407.1:748141750-749341750 GCF_030272615.1 Cryptomeria japonica | reverse complement strand
CCTAGCAAACCATTTTGCCCACCTACTGTAAAGAGGACACCTTTCATAATCAAAGCACCATCAAGCAATATTGTCACTACCCCATCGAGGCTCACAAACCCACCGTAACCATCATCAGTGCCAAAAATCCCACCAATCGAACTAGTAATCCCATCCACAGCAGTCATCACATCAATAAAACCATTCATAGCAGCAACTATATTGGAACCCGTAGCAGCATCTATGGCACTAGCCATTCCAATAGAAGCCACTAAATCAACCCTGTCGATACTTCCAGTGACAAAACCTTTAAACCCCATCACAGTTCCTGCAGCACCGATCACCTCAAAGGTACATAAACCAATCACACCTGCAGTATTCAACTCCAGCGACATCCCAGTATGGTATAGCAATCAGATGCTGGAAAGTGATTCAGAGACCGACTCACATGAGTGGGAATTTGATTCTGTACAGCTTAACACTTCAGATGAGGAAGACACGTCACCACCTCTGCCACGCAAAGACATTCCTGTTTACGGAGAAGCACAAATAAAGACCACTTGGGTACCTGAGCTGGAAACATCTTCCACAGACCCTACGTCTCATCCTACGCCGGATTCTGATAGGGAGAGTACCATCAACGACCTTCACCACACTATCTTAAGCCTCACTGATACATCTCCCGCACTTAACTTAATCGATGAAGTAATGCCCATTATCCACCCTGAACTCATCGAATGGAACCAACCAAATCCCCCATGTCTTGACCTCTTCCAAAACGATGAGGCTATCATTGAATTTTTGGAATTAAGGGATAATCTACCAAGCGGGGATCACAAAGCTGGATTTGCCATTGAACTTAATAGTGCAGCATACTTCGGGGCGGATGCCAAACCCTTCAGCTGCAAAAATATAACATTAAAACATGGATCTTCCAGTGAAAACCACACTGTGGCACTGTTTGATCCAACAAAAGTAAAAAGAAAGAGCGTATCCAACGGTGAAAACCTCTCTGAGGCACTTGAGGATGAAGGGTTTGACATTCTCCCTGCTAGTACACAACAGGAACGATCGACGATTCTCATTGAGGAGACTAAAGAATACAATGTGGGGACTCCTGAAAACCCTCATATCATACATCTAGCATCTCTTCTCACTCCAGAGGAACAGCCTCAATTTATAGAGTTCTTCCAACAGCGTCAGATCAACTTTGCATGGTCATATGCAGACATGCCTGGGCTTGATCCTGATTTAGTCATGCATCATCTCACAGTAGCAAAAGGAGCCAAACCTGTCAAGCAGAAGCTTCGTAAGATGCATCCTCAGATTGCCGTGCTAGTCCAAACAGAACTCAAGAAACTCCTGGATGTTGCTTTCATTAGACCAATTGATTATGCAGAATGGATCTCCAACATTGTACCAGTTGGCAAACCAAAAGGGGGCATCCGCATTTGTACAGACTTCAGAGATCTAAATAAGGCATGTCCTAAGGATGACTTCCCTCTACCAAATATCGACATCATAGTAGATTTGACAGCAGGACATGCCATGCTTTCACTCATGGATGGCTTTTCAGGATACAATCAAATAAAGATCGCACCAGAGGACCAACATAAGACAGCCTTCACATGTCCATGGGGCACATACTGCTGGAATGTAATGCCTTTTGGTCTAAAGAATGCAGGAGCGACCTATCAAAGAGCAATGACCACCATCTTCCATGACATGATGCATACTATAATGGAATATTATGTGGATGATTTACTAGCAAAATCACTTACTAGAGAAGGACATCTTCACATCTTAGATAAAATCTTTGATAGACTGGAACAATACCATGTTCGACTCAACCCAAAGAAATGTGTCTTCGGAGTGACCTCCGGGAAGCTTCTAGGATACATTGTCTCAAGCAAAGGCATTGAGGTCGATCCAGCAAAGGTTAAAGCAATCATGGACATGCCACCTCCAAAGAATATCAGTCAGCTAAGAACACTACAAGGACGGCTTCAATCTATCCGCAGATTCATTGCACAATTGGCTGATAAGTGTCACCCATTCACACACCTGCTACACAAGAACATCCGCTTTCAGTGGGATGACAGATGCCAGCAAGCATTTCAGGCGCTTAAAGACTATCTCATGAATCCACCATTGCTGATGCCACCAGATCCAAGTAGACCATTATTGCTCTATATCTCAGCAACAAGTACAGCATTGGGTGTACTACTGGCACAACATAATGCAGAAGGAAAAGAGTGTGCTATTTACTACATCTCTCGCACACTGGTGGGCTATGAACTCAATTACACACCTATTGAGCGAGCTTGCCTAGCAGTAATCTTGGCAGCCACTAAACTGAGGCACTATCTGTTAACACACAAGGTGCAATTCATTGCAAATATTGATCCACTCAAGTATTTACTTAGCAAAGCAGCATTGACAGGTCGCATAGCCAAATGGGTGATGATTCTAAGTGAATTTGATATTGAGTATGTGGACCGTAAAGCTATCAAAGGTCAGGTTATTGCAGATCAGTTGGCCGATGCACCTCTCATAGGTGATCATCCTCTCATTTCCAATTTTCCAGATGAAGAGATATTCATGATTACAGAAGCACAGTCATGGAAATTACACTTTGATGGTTCATACACTAGGCACGGCTCAGGGGCAGGCATTCTGTTTATCACACCTCAAGGTGATAGCATCCCCAAGTCTTACAGGCTCACATTTCCATGCACAAACAACATAGCAGAGTATGAGGCCTTGATCACAGGACTCAGATTAGCCATACAATGGAAATTAAAAGAACTGCAAGTATATGGCGATTCCCAACTAGTCATTCGACAAGCAACAGATGAGTATCAGACCAAAGATGATAAACTCATGCCATACAAGTAAATGGTGGACAATCTAAAGACATCATTTACTACTATCACTTTTGAGCAGATACCAAGAGATCAGAATCGAGCTGCTGACGCTATGGCTACCATCGCATCTCTACTAGATCTTCCACAGAATTCAACACGCTACAAGTTCTTGGTAGAACAACTTTGGATCCCCACTTATGATATCCCCGAATCTGAAATGATATGTTGCCTTGTTGGTTCTGAATCCCCATGGTACGGTGAGTTCTACACCTATCTCCGCGATCACACCCTTCCTCCCAACCAATCAAATAACCAACGTAAAACCTTCATTCGCCAAACTGCTCGATATACCATTATTGCCGAAACACTATACCGACGCGGTCTTGATGGTACTCTCCTTCGATGTCTAGAACAAGGTGAGATAACAAAGGCTTTGGAAGAGGTACATGAAGGAATTTGCGGGACTCACTCAAGTGGTCCATCACTAGCCAAGAAGATCATGCGAGCTGGATACTATTGGCCATCTATGGAAAAGGATTCCTACTACTTTGTCAGGAAATGCAAGAAATGTCAAGTTCACGGCGACCTGATACATGCATCGGCCCAGGAACTGCAACCAATCACAACACCATGGCCTTTTTGTCAATGGGGTCTTGATCTTGTGGGTAAAATCCATCCATCTTCATCCAATGGCCATAAATTCATTATTACCGCCACCGAATATTTCACCAAGTGGATCGAAGCTGTTCCACTTACCCAAGTCACCGGCAAGCAGATCGCCTCATTCATCCTCAATTACATCATCTACCGATATGGTGTGCCCATGTCCATTGTCACAGATAACGGTCTTCCTTTCAAAAATCAGGATGTCCGTGAGCTTTGTGAGAAATTTCATATCCAACACCACTTTTCCACTCCCTATTACCCACAAGGCAATGGTTAGGCCGAAGCATCCAATAAAAACATATTGAGAATCCTAAAGAAGACAGTCAATGATGCCGGTCGTGATTGGCATGTTCAATTGAATCCAGCATTATGGGCATATCGAACTAGCATTCGAACCCCTACAGGTGCAACTCCTTATTCATTGGTCTATGGTGCTGAAGCTATCTTACCTATTGAGGTCGAGATACCATCCTTACGGGTTTCATTGCACAATCTCATCGATGATGAAGCATACAGAGTATCCCGTCTTCAGGACTTAGAGTTATTAGATGAGAAGCGACAAGCTGCATATAATCACCTCAAAGCCTATCAGCAGCGCATGAGTAGAAGCTACAATCACTGAGTTAGATCTCGTACATTTGAGGTAGGTGATCTTGTTCTTCGAGATAATCCTCGTAACCAACCAAACAGAGAACATCAAGGCAAGTTTGAATCAAACTAGCTCAGCCCATATGTTGTCACTGCTGTATTCGGGTCCGGGGCATATCAGTTGGCTACATCAAACGGAGAACCGCTCGCAGATCCAATCAATAGCATGCACCTCAAACAGTTTTATACCTAAGGTGTACAAGGCATCAGGCTCCCTTGCATATCAGAAAATACCAAAAACATTCAGAAAAATGTCCTAAAGAAAATACAAAAACATTCAAAAAAAGTAAAGAAAAATCATGCATCCAAACGATGAACAACCACTCCAGTGGCACCTTGGGTAAGTACGATGGCGAAAACCTGGCAAACAGGCACCACTCGTAAAGGCAATGGCTCCAGTATCTTTTAGGCTCGTTGCGATCACATTCATACATACACACATCCATCCATCTAACCATGGCTTGTTATAAATCTACAAATCCAAGAAAGTACTACATGCATCCTGCATCCCGCTTTTTCATAAATCATGTCCAACTTGGGGGCAATGCCCTTACAATCTAGATGATGGAAGTGGATTCTACATTACTGGTGATTCATTGGCAAAAACATTCAAAAATGACTCACAAAATCCAAAAAACATTCAAAAACTATTACACAAAATCCAAAAACATCGAAAAACCCATCGAAAATCACACAAAAACATGGCAACACCTTGTACATATTCATTCAAGCAGATACAAAACAAACATTGACAAAATACTCACACAAATGACCACTTATCACTCGACCAACACAATCAACATCAACAATCCAAACTGTCTTAAACAAGGATGCATCCTTCCTTATCAAAACAAAGACAAGATGACGTTTTCTTTGACAAGAAAATTATGTTAAGCTATCAAATGCTTGGTTGATTCATGAGTAATTCATTTGTTTATCTATATCGGGATCTTTCAGCATTGTTTTGTATCGTTTGCGCATTATTTCTGATGAAGTTCTGGGGCATGTACTAATGGTGTCTATGTGGGAATTTCACTAAGCTACGTAATCTTATGCCAAATGCAGTCATAGATCATTACGGCTTGTTGACTACAGCGTATACCTCGACCATATGAGCATGAACCATTACCAAGGATCCTTATTCTTTATTCTTTATGTATATACTGTTTATTTGCAGGTACAATGCTCTTCCTTTGGTTCTTCCTACCTCATCCAAACTGGATAAAGGTTTTTATTTCTTAGTACGGTATGCACTTGTCTCAGGATATGATCAGCCTAAGATCAAGGAGGACGATCCAAGTCATGCATGAACGGAGATAATTCTTGTCTGTTCCGCAAGCAATACTCAGGTCAACTTGATCCATTATATCAAGTTGCTTGTATTAACTTGCTATATCAAATCCATGTAAGAAATACTCTAGTCATCTTGAATCATTATGTCAAGATGCTTGTATTCTCTTCCAACATTTTAAAGCTCGATGATGAAAAATAAAGCACCATGGATCGTCATTCCATCTCATCTGTATATATTGCATTTCGTTGCATTCCACCCATCCATACATTCATAATAGCTGCATATCATGCATACATAGTCATAATAATGCATACTCTATTTTATTCATCTTCTTCCATAGGACTCGGTCCTAGTCCTCCATATCTTCTATCTAACATCAAATCCCCCCTCACCCTCCCTATCTTGATCATCAACATCATCCTAATCCCTTCATCGCTTCCCATCCTCACTCATCCAAAAAAATTAAGCCAGTTACTCTGTCTACACAGATACATCAACTCACGCACACCTAGACTATCAACAGATACTCTGATCAAGTATCTTCGGGTCTCAACAGGTAATCGATTATGGTAATCCTAGACTACATCAGGCATTTATCACAATGACCTAGTCTCAACGGGGTTGCCATGATTCCCCACAACCATCCATCACACGCACACACTATCAATTGATCAACCAATCAAACACAATCCAACGGACAATTACATCAATTGTCTAAGTCTCAACGAGTATTTTGCTTCATATACCTTGACTTCATCGGGCAATTACATCAATTGTCTAAGTCACATCAGGTCACTTTGATTCACTTACTCAGACTTTATCATGTCCAAGCGACCAACTGACATCAACTGTCACGCTTTGACTTGACCAGGGCAATTAAACTGATTGCACCAGATTGTCCAACCAATTTTGATCAATTGTATAGCATCAATCCAAACCCCACACTACATCTGCTATGTATCTCTTGCATGACCTCAGGGTACTCGTTGGCTTGTTGTTTCTTCATATTCACTCCATTTTCTCCCATTCTTTCATCATTAGTTCTAATTTCTTCTATTCTACCTCCCCTCCGCTTCTCATTCTTTTTCGAGAGATCGCCCGATTTTTCAAAAAAATTCGGCCCATCCCTCGAGGGGGCATACCACCCATTAAATTTACATTTTATGGGGCATTTCTTCACACCTATTTTTCTTTCTTTGAAACGACGCGATAAACCGCACTGTCTCAAAGAGGGCCAAATGTAGTCACATAAATCTGTCCACTTAATTAAATGAATACTTAGTATTTATTTGATTATTTAACCATCAATTAATAATTAATTAAATTAATATTAATTCATCTTAACCCTATTCTCCTATTAATTAAATAAATTATTCAATTTATTTGATTTAATTCACTTAACCAAATTCAGACCATTAATTAAATAAATAAATCATATTTATTTAATTAAAATATTCTCTCACATTTAAATAAATTAATATTTATTTAAATCCCCCAAAATCCCACCTCTCACATTTAAATAAATAAAACATTTATTTAAATCACCTTTATCCTCTACCCACTTGTATTTTCCTACAAAAGCAAGTTGCACAATTATTTTAAATAAATAATTTATTTAAATCACCTTTATCCTCCACCCACTTGTATTTTCCTACAAAAGCAAGTTGCACAACTATTTTAAATAAATTATTTATTTAAAATCCTATTTATCCTCACCCACTTGAAACCTTTAATGGTTTCCCTTAAAGTATTCAAACTTGATGGCTTCAAAGTCTTCAAACTTGATGGCTTCCTTCTATAGTCTTCTTAAAGACTTTAATGGTTTTCCTTAAAGTCTTCAAGCCTTTAATGGTTTCCCTCAAAGTCTTCAAGCATTTTAAATGCTTTATCTTCTTTTTCTCATTTAAATAAATTAATATTTATTTGAATATTTATCCAAATGCAAATTACACCATTTAATTGAAATAAATGATTTTATTTTAATTGAAAATACCAAAATTTCTCCCACTTGCATTTTCCTACAAAATCCACTTGTATGCCTAAACCCCTTCTAGATTCTTCTAAACCCTTCCTAATTAGCCTAATCCATCCCCTAAATATTGTCACATTCCTAAGCAAATTGGAGTCACTTCTCAAAGACTCCAAAGTCTTTGAAAAGCAATTAATGCTTTGTGTGTTCAACAAATTAACCCTCAAAGTCTTGGATAACCTTTGAAAGCTTTCAACCTTCAACCACTTAATCCCCAAAGTCTCCAATAACCATTAATGGTTAATTCAACCCTCCCACATGGTTAAAACATTTGTTTTGACTCAACCTCTACCCAACCCAAAGGTCTCATCAAGCCTTTAATGCTTTGACCATGATTATCTCTTAATCATTTGCACAAAGGTTTATCCTTGGATTAACTCTTAATCCAATGGGTAATCTTAATTTAGACTTGACCCTTACCTTCTAGATAACCATGAGGTCTTCTCAGGCCTTTAATGCCTCCAACCTCTTCTCTCAACCCAATCTTATGTTGACACTCATCACCATTTTATTGGTGCCAATTGTGCACATGGATCCCCAACTTTCAAACTTGGCCCTTGATTAAACCATTCAATCTTAACCCTTCATTTCCCCATTTCTTCTATAAATAGAACCCTTCTCCTCAAGCAAAAGGAAGCATTTAGAGTATTGTTGTTATACTTGCATTAGCATAGAGCTTTTTCATAGCATCACTATCTACTCTTGCATAGTATTTGCTTATCATATTCAACCATCTTGAATCTCCATATGGCATCCATGGCTAGTGCTAAAAGCTAAGAGCTACACTCATTTGGGACTTGGAGAGGAGAGAAACAAGGGAGAAGCATCAAAAGGCATCATGGAAGCATCTTAGGGAGGCTCTTCTCCTTTCTTTTATTTTGTTAAACTTCTTTCATGCTTTTTAAAATCTCTCTTGATATGTTTGGAATGGTTTTTAGTTCTTTGTTTTGTTTTTATGGTTGAAACTAACTTATTAACATTGAACTTTGTTGTTGCCTTGTCCCCATTTCCATGACATCAGTTTTAGTTTCCAGACATTAAAAATATATTGAATAGAATAAAAAATAATGCAAAAACTCGAATGAAATTTAAGGATGTGAAAATATTTTTCAAATTTATTTATTTGATTTCCTTACGAAAATAAGATCATATAAAATTTTGTAATGTTAGTCTTGTTGGAAATGGACACTCATTGGATTCATATGTTGTCATTGATGGCAACAATATTCTATTGAAGGAATATATCGACATTTGGAGGCATACACCGATGGATACTAGCATTGGAGTACTCAAGGTCATCATCGGCACCCAACACTTCAATGAAGCCAACATCAGTTTGGGATCCGAAAGGTTTTATTTGTAAAATCTTTTTGTAATTATTGTATATGGACGACATTGAATATCTTTTGTATTTTAAGCTGACATGAGGAATATTGTTTGTAAAGGGTATATAAGTCAGTCTGTTAGGTCATTTTGATATATGACTAAGGTAGTAGAATAAGGTGATGTGAAGGATATGTATGTAGGTCATTTGTATGTGAATATAATATCTTGCTATGATCAATAGATTGTTTGTAAAGCATTCTTGGAGGAAAGGAGATATCAGTAGAAGGGTTTAGGGTTTATGAACCGGTACAAAATAGAGCTTTAACCGAAACTCCTTTTGGCATTGCAGATACATTTTGTGAGTTCACCATTACTATTTTATCTAAGCAAAAGCTTGTAGTTAGCAAGACCCTTTTGTGTTGAGCAGTGTGCTCTAGGAAGTGTGCCTTCCTGCATGTGCAGGCCCCCATGCTATGTAATATTTTTCATATGGCCAGTGAATTGATATTGTGGGTCACAAATCCCACCATGGTTTTTCCTCTTTGAGGTTTTCCATGTATAAATTTAGTGTGTTATGGTGTTCATTCATGTGGTTGGTTTATTTACTTCATGTTATATGTTTCTTTATTTACCGGTTTATATGTGTATGTTATAAAAGGTTAAAATCTTGTATTATCGGGAGAACATTAATTCACCCCCCCCCCCCCTCTCGGTGTTCTTGGATTCATTAAATTCCAACAATTGGTATCAGAGCCTGGTACCTCAAAGGAAGTTTAACAGGTTGAGGAAGATCCTGAAACTGGAATCATTGAATATAGCCACGGAGAAGCAACTTGAGATGGCACTTGAGGATTATGATGCTGAAAGGATGAAGAACTTAAAACTTCAAGATGAATTGAATTCTGCTAATGAATTTGTTCTTGTTCTGCAAGAAAGGTTATCATATTCTCAAGCTAAGAGAAAGGAACTTTCGCAAAACCAGGATGATGAAGAGAAAAATGCATTAAAGGAACAATGTTAGAAACTAAGTCAAGCAAACATGCTCATGATGAATGAAATGCAAGATCTGAATATGAGTTTATTAAAAGATATTGAGGACAGGAAGAATAAGGAAGAAAATCTTGCTATATCTGTGAAGAACAAATTTGAAGAATGTGGCAGATTGACTCATGAGAATAATCTATTGAGAACTGATTTGGTACAATCCTAGAATAATGAACAAGAGCTAGAGAGAAAAATAATGACTCTAAGAGATCATCTAACAACTGCAAGTGAGTATAAAGAAAAATTCAAGATTAGTGTTACACAGTTGGATGATTTATTGAAGAGACAAAGGCAGAGTGAAGATTCTAGAGTACTTGGATTTGTGCAAGGTGAAAGCTCCGGTACTGCAAATGAAGATCAGTCAACCAATATGCAAAACTCATCAAACAAGAGGAAACCAGTAAGGCAATCTAATGCTTACAAATTCAATGGTAGATGTTTTGTTTGTAATAAATTTTGGCATATGGATAGACAATGTAGAAATAGAGAAAATCAAAACTACAATTCGGTTCCCAGTCAATTTACAAATTGCAAGAACTATGGTCATAAGTCAGAAGATTGCAAAATGAATTTTAAGTGTCATGCATGTGGAAATTTCAGACATTTGGCTAATCAATGTAGGTCAAGGAATGACACCGAATATGTCAAATCAATTCAAAAGAACAATGTTACATGTTATGAATGCAACAAAATAGGTCATATTGCTAAGTATTGCAGAAGCAAGACTACACCAGCTAGTAATGATAACGCAAATGAGAAAGGAAAGAAGAAGGTAGATGAAATACAACAAGATCACACCAAGAGATGGGTTAAAAAATTTGAAGAACCAAGTGGAGATGCAGCTACACCGGTAACTGCACATGTAACTCCACCAGTAGACCAAAGTATTCCTGGATCGACAAGAAATTCAACTGGTAACTGAGGCATACACCTTATGGGTTGGAAAATTCATTGCAAATCTTGCATATTCCTCGGAAGAGATTTGGAAGATATTTGGAGAGTGGTATTGATCATTGATGGAGGTTTATCCGGCATAAAACTATGAAACCAACATTGGGTAGGGTACATCGCTAAGCATTTATGATAGTGATGAATTAGGGTTTACGTGCTAATAAAAAGGGAAAATGGATTCATTTTCACTCACCCAACACTTGATAAAACCAAAGAAAAGTAAAAGAAAATCACAGGCAATCAAGAGCGAGCAAAGGCATTCTAAAGGATTTCCAGCAATCATCTAAGGAGTAATCTTGGCTGCAAGAGCTAGAATTGATCCATGAACGAAGACAAAATGCCTTTGATCATCTGAAAGTATATCAGCAAAGAATGTGCCGAAGTTATAATCACAGGGTCAAACCATGAATCCTTCAAGTTGGAGAACTAGTACTAAAACAAAATCCACGTAATCAGGCAGATCCAGAAAATAAAGGCAAGTTTGAACCAAATTGGTTAGGACCATTTGTAGTCATAGCAATATTTGGGTTAGGAGCATATCAGCTATCAACACAAGACATGAATCAACTTGAGGAACCAATGAATATCATACATGTGAAGAAGTTTTATGTCTGAAAAATCAAAAAAATCAAAAACAGTGAAAAATCAGAAAAATCAAAAGTAAAAAAATCATAAAAAAAAAAAAAACAGTGAAAAATCAGAAAGAGCAAAAATAAAAAAAATCAAATATGAGAAAAAGGTGCAATAAAAACAGCTAGTGAAAACCTGATAAACAAGTGCTATCTGTCAGCTAGCTCTTCCATCTATTAGTTCATGCATTTTTCCGCTTGATTCATTCTCCATTAGCGCTATCCATATTCATCATAAGCTTTATACATATGCAGGCAATCACAACTACTCTCTCACCATGGTTTGGATCATTGAGTATATCAAAACAACTTTGTTTCTAGGCTTGGGGCAAAATCCTACACCTAGATGGGGGCAAAACTTTACAATCATTTTGAGCTTAATCAAACAGATAAAACAATAGTTAGACAACACTTGTCAAGTGAAAACACTGAGACACATCCAACGTTGAACATGAAATTATATCATTAACTATCACGCTATCACACGTCAGTCTAAGCACACCGCACATTTTTAATGGATGATATCTTTTGGATACTGCTTTTAAGAACTTTGGTTCAACCTTATTATCTTAATTTTCGCTATCATGATTTCTGAGTACCTCCTGGATGTCTCTGACTAGAGGAACAAGGAAGGAACATGATATTTTTCTTGTCTGCTATTTATAAATTAGTCATTAGTAGGTGCAAATTTGTCTCAGGACATGATCATCAAAGTATCATCGAAGACATTTCCAATTTGCATATACCAATGGTTAATATTCCCTGTTTTATGCAAACAACACTCAAGTCATCATGGTTTAATTATACCTTGATGCTTGTGTTAACTTGCAGTATCAAAATCCAGGAAAGAAGTGCTTAGGTCATCAAGGTTTAATTATACCATCGATGTTTGCACTCATTTCCCACATTTAAAAAGCTCAATGATGACAAAAACGTAAAATAATCCAGTGACTAGTTTGGTCATAGCTTGGCATTCCATTGCATTTCATGTGCATTTTAGCTTGCATTTCATTATTGCATGGGATCCCACATGCTCCTTTTATCCAAGATTAAATATATCGAAGGAATCATCAAAGTATCATCATAAGTATACACAATTAGAATGATGACTCATCTCTCTCCAGATATTATCAACCCAGCAAAAATCTTATGCTATCTCTTTCAACAAAGATCAACATTAGCATATCCAAAAATTTCTGCAACTTGATATCAACAAACTGACAGTTCTTTATCTAATCAATCTTATCAAATGAAATCAATCAATCAAACCTAATCGATTCTATCACATCTTATATAGGATGTATCCTTCCTGAAACTAGACGTTATGATCATGTCTTATACAAGATGAATCCTTCCTGAAAGCAGATGATTTGATTCTGATTCATGTCTTATACAGGATGTATCCTTCTTGAAACTAGACACTCTAATCATGTCTTATACAGGATGAATCCTTCTTGAAACTAGATTGTAAGGCCTTCCCCAAACCAAGCTTTGATTAACTTAGTTGACCATGTTTGACCTATTAATAAATGCTTTATAATCCAATAGAATGGACTGTGTTAGACAAATAGATTGGTGAGAAAGGTAATTGAACCAAGTTATAGAGTTATTGCACCTTGTGGTGTACGTTTTGATATGTTATGAATTTGAAATCCTAAAAGATCCATTGATTGGATAATCTTGATTTAATGTATGTCAGCTATGTCTGGATGTAGAACGTATATGATTCGTGATTTGATAACATTCATGAATGTTGATGTTTCATTTATATGCTTTATGATAAAGAACTCTATATGATTCTAGAATAGGATAAATTGGAGAGGATGTATGTCATTATTGGATTTGCAGGACTTTAATTATGATGATAGAGTTAAGATGTATGTTTTATGGGTGGACCAAAATTATGAGAATTATGATAATTGCTTATGTGGAATTAATTGCATATGAGATATATTGAATTGTTCAAATGTAAATTGTATGCAAAGTGTTTGGTGTGTCTTCCCTGTTCAAATGCCATGGCTGCCACTCCCCGTGACACCCTTCGGCCCTGCACAGTCCCAATCTAAAAAGAAAAGAAGAAACCCTAGCCCGGTTAAGGCTAGGGTAAAAATGGGTTAATGAAAATAATAAAAAAATATGGGAGGGCCTCACCTTATAATATATAATAATGATTAGGGTTTGCAGGGGTAAAACCCTAAAGCTTAAATATATACTAGTATTTATATGTGTGTGTGTGTGTGTGTGTGTGTGTGTGTGTGTGTGTGTGTGTGTGTGTGTGTGTGTGGGTGTGTGTGTGTGTGTGTGTGTGTGTGTGAAATTACTTATATATATATATATATATATATATATAGGCGGGGTTGTCCCCAAATTAAATATTAGTAAAGAAAGTAATTAATTTTAAAATTAAAATAAGTTTAGAGGTGTTATGGATTAAATTATTTAATTTTAAAATTAAATAGATGGTGATGTTTGTAAATTAAATATTTGAGAAATATTATTTAATTTTAATTTAATAAATTTAGATGATTTAAATTAGACAGTAAGGGAATTTTAATTTATTGAACTAAAGGGTTTAATTTTTGACTCTCCTTACAATAGATGCATGTGATTTAACCTTGTAGAGAAATATTCATTGGTGAATAGAATCGACCCCTTAGTTGCTTAGCTTAGTCTTATATTTAATTATCGTTAAGAAAAATAAAGACATTTATAAATCTAGGTGTCGACACTAATTTAAATGCTTCTAAAAAAACAAAAAAAAACAAATAAAGACTATTGGGAGTCAAAGGTATCCTTGTCTATCAAATTAGATTTTTGGATCCAGAATTATCTATTGGGCTAATTTTGATGAGTTAAAATAATATAAAATTATTTTAGTATTCCGCATTTTTATTTAACTAATAATTTGCTTACTTGAGCTAGGAGTTAAGATTAACTCTAAACATAGTAAGATAAAACATGTAATAATATTTTATATTTGTCAAGTTAATGTTTTAAGTTGCGATTTGAAAAAAAAATTTACCCCGTTCTTGCCCTAAATTTTGGGCATGACACAGACGTTGTGATCATCAATGTCTTATACAAGATGAATCCTTCCTGAGACTAGACTGAATCTAATCAATCAATATTTTTCAATCTTATCTATCTAGGCAATCAAGCTAATCAAAGAACTTGCATTTTCATCAAACAACAGTTGTAGAAATCAAATCAAATCTATCAGGATATAAATCTCACAAAAACTCCGAAGATCAATTATCTCAATTGATCTCCTGAGGGGGCATCATCATACCGACATTTAGCAATCAAGAGTTGGGGCATCCTATCAAGCCAATATCATCATCAAAATGAAATTATTCTTTCAATCAAAGTGTTATCACACCTCGCTTCAAAGAGGGGAAAAGTGTATACACCTAAAAATGGTCTGAAGATAATTAATTAAATAAGCAATTATTTGATTAATCCTCCTTCCCAATTTAATTGAATTCATTTGCAATTTGATTAAATTCCCCCATTCATCTACTTATTAATAAATCTAAGGATTTACCTAATAGGTTCATCTCAATAATCATCCTTGATTAATTAATTCTCTCCATCAAAATCATTTCTTCTAAATCCATTAGTTAATTAAAACAAATCAAATTCATGAGTTGTTGAAATTAATTAGCCTTTTCCTATTATTTCAATTTTAATTCAAATTCTCCTAACATTTAACCACCTAGCCTAACCACTCATAAACCTAACTCATTCCATCTAACCCCGGGTTTGCTTAACCCCATCCTAGCTTGCACATCCTAATGACCATGTCCCCTTTCCATGGACACTTTTCCCTCTCATTAGAAAAGCTCCTTGACACTTTTCACCAAGTGTTCCCTTCCAACCAACCCCTTTTCCTACCTACCACCAATTGTCCCCTTTCATCCAACCTCTTCTAAACTCGCCTCCAATTTAACCATTGACATCTTCAGAGCACATGTTGACCATTGATTCATGTCACATCACCCCTAACCTTGGAAAATCCTATAAATAGATCCCATTTTGGAGTTCAAAGGGTCCCAATTTCATATCATTTTTGATCCCATCTCATTCTTAGCTTATGCATTGTTACTATAGGCATCTAGCTTAGCAATATCATCTTAGCAATGTTATCATGCTCATTTTAGCTTAAATCTTAACTTATTTCTTAGCATAATCATAGAATCATATAGCTTAATCATGCTATCATGCTAGATCATGCATCTTCATCATTTAAATCCTCCATTTAAGTGTAGTCAAGTCACTAGAGTTTGCATACCAAGATCTGAGAGAAAAATTCAATTGCTTAGCATTGGTTTTGTCTTTCTTTGATTCAATTCACTAATCATTGCTTGTAATGATTTATTTAGTGCATTGTGTTTGAAGGTACAGGTACACTTCATAGAGCACGACACTTAGATATATTAATTGCTACCATATTGTCACAGTAAATAGTTATAGGTTCCTTGCATTTTACCTTTATGTCCTTCAACATTTTCTTGATCCATAATACTTGTGTACAATTAGTTGTTGCTGCAACATATCCTAATTTTATTGTTGATAAAGATGTGCAACTCTATTTCTTGCTCAACCAAGAAATTAATATGTTACCAAGAAAGAATGCTCCACCGGTGGTACTTTTTCTGTCATCTACATCTCCTACCCAATTAGCATCTGTGTATGCACATAAATCAAAATTTTTATCTCTAGGATACCATAAACCAAGATTTGTAGTGCCTTGTAGATACCAAAAAATCCTTTTCACTACTGATTCATGATTTTCTTTAGGATTACTCTAAAATCTTGAAACAATACATACTGCATTCATAATATCAAGTCTTGTTTGTGTCAAATATAGTAAAACTCCTATCATAGACTTGTATCTAGTCAGATTAACAGGTGTTGATTCATCCTTCAAAGATAGTTTATCAGTTATAGTCATAGGTGTGCTTACGGTTTAGAGTTTTCCATGCCAAATTTCTTTAGTAATTCCTTCAAGTACTTTTATTGATTTATGAATATACCTTTATCAATCTATGAAATCTGCAATCCTAAAAATAATTTTATCTCCCCAATCATAGACATTTCAAATTCTTCTTGTATATTTTTAAAAAAGTCTTTACATAATCCATCTTCTCCTCCAAAGATTATATCATCAACAAAAACTTCTATAACCAAGATGTCATCATTAGTCACTTTGTAATATAATTTTTTGTCAGCATTACCTTTAGTGTAACCAATCTTCAAAAGATATTTGTCCAATCTAGCATAACAAGCTCTAGGAGCTTGCTTTAGTCCATATAAAGCTTTCCTTAACCTGGAAGCCATATCTTTGACATTTGTCAATGAAAATCCATCAAGTTGTTCAATGTAAACTTCTTCTTCAAGATCTCCATTTAGAAATGCACATTTAACATCCATTTGATATACTTTATAGTTCTCGTGTGCTACAAAAGCTAAGAATAATTTGACTACCTCAATTCTAGCTACCAGTGCAAAGGTTTCATTATAATCAATTCCTTTTCTGTGAATATCCCTTACACACTAGTCTTGCTTTTTTTATGATTACCTTACCATCTTCATTAAGTTTATTTCTGAATACCCATTTAGTTCCAATTACATTTTTGTCTTTAGGTTGGGGAACCAATGTCCATGTGTTATTCTTTTCAATTTGTTCCAATTCATCTTCCATAGCTTTAATCCAGTGTTTATCTTCACATGCCTCATTAAATGATGCTAGTTAAATTTGAGAAATAAGACATACCTCTTCATTTGCCAATCTTCCTCTAGTCATAACACCTTGATACTTGTTCCCAATTATCTGACTTACATAGTGATTCAATCTTACATACCAAGGTGTTTTTACTTGTTGTTGTTCTTCAATCACTGTTGAATCCTCAGATGTTGCCAGTGCGATTGGATCAACATTCTGTACCAGTGTACTCATTGTAGGTTCATTTGATATTATCTCTATTACCGGTTCAGAGTCTATGTACCTTGAATTACCTCTAAACTGTTCATCAATCTTCACATTTGTACTCTCAACAATTTTCTATAATCTCTTGTTAAAACTTCTATATTCCTTGCTCTTAGATGAATAACCAAGAAATATTCTTTCATCACTTCTAGGATCAAATTTACCAATATACTCATCTCTTCTAATATAACATTTGCTTCCAAATATTCTAAAATTTTTAAGATTAGGAGTATTACCAAACCATAGTTCATGAGGGGTCTTACCGGTTTCACCTTTGATGTGAACTATGTTGAATGTGTAAATTGTTGTATTCACTGCTTCTCTCCAATATACATGAGGCAGATTTGCTTCTGATATCATGCTTCTAGTTGCATCCAAAATAGTTTTGTTCTTTCTTTGCACAAGTCCATTATGCTGGGGTGTTCAAGGTGCTAATAATTGTCTTTTGATTCCATTCACTTCACAAAATGTATTAAATTCCTTAGATGTGAATTCACCTCCTTGATCTGATCTCAAACATTTGATTTTCTTATCAGTTTCATTCTCTACCATCACTTTGAATAGTTTAAATTTCCCAAGTGCTTCTGATTTCTCCCTGAGAAAAGTAACCCAACACATTCTAGAATAGTCATCAATGATTAGCATAAAATACCTATCTCCTTGTAAACTTCTAGTTCTTGTTGGACCACATAAATCAGTGTGAATTAAGTCAAGAACATTATTGGATTTTTCTGGTATACTCTTAAAAGATGCTCTAACTTGCTTTCCAAATTGACATTCCTTACATACTAGATTGTGAGATTTAACAATCTTAGTTAAATCTCTTACTACCTTAGTTGTACTCATTTTCACAATGCAATCAAAATTTACATGACAAAGTCTCTTATGGCATAACCAACTTTCATCAATATGTGCAATTAAGCATGCCTTCTCATAGTTATTCAAATGAAAGATATTGCCTCTAGTCTGATTACCGGTTGCAATTTCCAAACTAGTTCTGTTCATGATTTTGCATTTACCATTCTTGAATTGTAACTAAAATCCTTTTTCGACTAATTGACCAACACTCAAAATATTATGCTTCAAACCTTCAACATAGTAAACAATATCAGTATTGTGCTTACCATCAAAAGATATAGTGCCTTTTCCTTTGATCAAACAAGCTTTATCATCTCCAAATCTTACTAGACCTCTATTGTATTCCTGAAAAGTTAAGAATTTACTTTTATCACTAGTCATATGATGTAAACATTTAGAATCAATGATCCATTCATCCTTATCTACAATTTTAGCTGTCATGGCCTGCTCTACCAGTTGAACAGTAGGTGTCAGTTGATCTTCTGTTATAGCAACAAAATCCCATCCATTATCTACCAGTTCCTCATCAGAATCATCAGTAACTCCTTCATCAGCATAGTAACAAGATTTCTCTCAATTCTTCTTAATCTGTATCTCTGATATTCAGGGCTAGGCTTATATATTCATTTAGCTTCTTCTTTCAAACTTGCATATCTATCAAGACACCTATATTCCAAATGACCAATTTTATTATATTTAAAACATTTAAATGGTGCTTTACCTTCATACTTACTTCCAACTAGACCTTTAGGCATTTTCCTTGCAAATAGTGCTTCAAGTTCTTCCAGTTCTTCATTCTCTTTTCTGATTTCTTCAAGCTTTCTTGCATAAAAGGCTTTCCAGTCAGATTTCTCAGATGATGATGATGCCTTGAAAACTAAATCTGTCTTAATAGTAGCAACAAGACCAAATTCCTCAATTTCAAAAGCTGATAGTTTTCCAACCAAAGTATCTCTAGATATTGATGCATTAGGCATTGTTCTGAATTCATTTATAATAGTTACTTTCATTTTATATGCCGATGGCAATGCTCTTAAAACTTTAGAAACAATTTCATCTTCACTTAAGGTTCCTCCACAACATTTTATACCCAAAACAATTTCATTTACTCTTTCCATAAAAGCATAAATCCTTTCATCTTCTTCCATTTTCAGATTTTCATACTTGACCCAGAAGCATTCTAGTTTTGCAATTTTGACTGTGGTATCACCTTCATTCAATGTTTCCAATTTGTCCCAAATAGCTTTAGCAGTAGATTTGTCTGATAATCCCATGATTTGCTGACCTGACAATGTGCTCAAAAGTGCTTCTCTTTCTTTGCAATCATTTTCCTCATCTTTAGCCAAGTTTGGTGGATTGGGTTGACCTTGAGTAGGAGCAGAATATCCAATCTTTGTAACATCCCATATGTCATTTTCAATGTAATTAAGATGTGTCTCCATCCTGATCTTCCATATGCCATAGTTAGTTCCATCAAGTTTAGGACTGTCCTTCCTAAAATAGTTAGAAGACATTGGATCTCCTCAAGTTGTTAAACTTCTGCAAAAAGAGGACTAGGCTTTGATACCAATTGTTAGGTCTCGGAGACAACTGAAAGGGGGGGAGGGTGTGAAACAGTTGTCAATGAATTTTAAAATGAAAACTACCTTAACCAAACTTAATGCTGGTAGATAGTTTTAATAGTTAATTTTAGTACCAGTAGAGTTTAATGCATGAAACAGAAAGACAATAATATCCACAACACATAACACAAATATTTGTACGTGGAAATCTTATAAGGGGAAAAACCATAGTGGGAAGCCTTACTCACAATCAGATGATACTATTGCAGATAGTATGTGTGTACAATATGGATTCTGTACATGCAGAAAGGCCAACTGCCTAGAACTCACTGCTCAATCACAAAATGGGAGTCACATTGACTACAATTAGATGATTAAATCCAATGATAATGTACTGCTCAAAATAACATCTTCATATGCTGGATTCAGTGTTGTTTAAGCTCTAATTTTCCTTCTTCAAACCTTCCTTCAATCTTGAATGATGTCTGCATGTATAGCTCTACTTATATTCGCGTATACCTTATTATATTCCTCTTCCACTATCCCTATTTGAATCTCACAAATGAGATCTTACATTTATACCAAATCCTAAGACCAAATGAGAAGGTCGGCTCACTAAAAGATATTACAATAAAATCAATTACAAATGAATCAATATGCGATGTATCATGTTGGCTCAATGCATTTATAATAATAACAAATCATCTTCATAATGTGTCATGCTGATTTGGAATAGATATTCTTGTCGGTGCATAACCTGGCCCTATTTGCTAGTAACAATAAATATGCAAACCTGATTAGATCAACAACCAAATCACCAAAACAAAGTGTCCAAACAATGTCTTTGACATAACCAAGTAATCTTCAAGTCATTCCAAGTGTCGGTGAACAATATTATCTCCTGGTGAACCAGATACCAGTGACTGTGCATAAGTCACTGAACATGCCAGTGAACATAACCAAAGATCTCCAAGTGTTGATAAGTGTTGACAGGTGTTGACAAGTATTGACATCAATGACAAAACCATACCAACATATCCAAAATACCAACATGAACCACATATATAAGTGGTTAAAAAATGTAGATATGAGGGGGGAGTCATAAGAACAACATAATGCTGTAAGGATTGAATATCATTTTGTATTAGAGAAGTCTATAGAAAGAAGAGGTATCATTTTGTGCAATAAATCTACAATGAAGTATTTATAATAGAAACTTATGTATGCAATTATTTCGTGAAGATTAATATACAAGGTTCACTGTCTCTTTTTCCAAATATTGTGTACGCTTTTGTGTTAATGAGTTATCTTTGTCCTCTTGATAAATCTGTTTATAGATTTTCTATGATGTGAATCACATGCTGTTGCATTAGGTGAAAGATTGAGTTCTTATTGTTTGTGTAAAACATATTGAACCTTCATAGTTGATGAGAAATTGTCTCTTGAGTTGATAAGATATTTTGTCCACAAAGTGTCATATATATCCCTGGATAGAGGCACTGGTCTGTTATCGATTTTTCAAGGTTTTGATCTGTATGCATTCAAGGTCCTTGATAGTAAAGCATTCTTCCCAAATCCTATATGAACTGATCTATGCATATGTCATTTAGGTCCTAAAAGCAATCTCATTTTCAATATACATTCACAATCATTTCTTTTCAAATCATTCAGTTAAATCACATAATAAAGCATAATTGCAGACAACAATTTGCCAGTTTGTAATTTGCTAAAAGGATTAAATTCACTTTAAATAATCCCTTTTGTGCTTGACAGTGTGAGGTACACTTGCCTAGGTTTAGTGGAGCCTAGAGTGCAGAGGGATTTAGTCTTTCACTATCCCTGTTCGTTGACCAAGGCTGATTGGATTGCTTGAGGATTTGGCAAGTCTTTGGGTTTTCCAATCTATGGTTTTGGGCACCAATAGATTGGTGACTCTGTTGGGGAGTTGTCTATAGAATTTCAATTCCAGAATCTTTGTTAAGGTGTTCTCTATTGGAAAAATGTATCCTCACATAGCCTTACTTGTTAAAGTAGAATTGAAGAAACTACTAGATGCGAGGTTTATCAAGCCTGTAGCATATTCAGAGTGGGTATCAAATATAGTTTTCATTTCTAAGATATACAAAAGTATCAGGGTATGCACAAACTTCAGAGATCACAATAAAGCATGTCCAAAGGATGACTTTCCTTAACCAAACATAGACATCATTGTGGACTTAATAGCTGGACACACCATGTTTTCTCTAATGGATGGTTTCTCAAGGTATAATCAAATCAAAATAACATCTGAAGCTCTAGAGAAGATGGATTTCACATTCCCTTGGGGTTCTTTCTTCTAGACTTTAATGCCTTTTGGATTGAAGAATGTAGGGGATACATATCATAGAGTTTCGACATCTATTTTTCACAACATGATGCATACATACATTGTAGATTATGTAAATGACCTATTAGCTAAGGCTAAATGCAAAGAAATACATTTTTGGCATCACATCTAGTAAATTTCTGGGATATATTGTTTTAGCTCGAGGGATAGACGTTGATCTAGCAAAAGTAAAGAAAATCATGGAAAAGGAATCACCTAAAAATATTAGTCAACTATGATCTCTTCAAGGAAGACTACTATCCATCAGATGATCCATCACTCAATTAGCTGATAGGTGTCATTCATTTACTCATCTATTGCATAGAAATATTCCATTTAGATAGGATGACAAATGTGAAGAAGCCTTCAACAAAATAATGGAATATTTGGTGAATCCACTTGTGTTATGTCACCAATCAAAGGCAAACCATTGTTTCTTTACATATCAACTACAAATATGTCACTAGAAGCTCTTCTAGCACAACAAGATCATGAAGGAAAAGAATGAGCCATCTATTACATCAATGGGACCTTTGTTATATATGAGTTCAACTACTCACCTATTGAGAAATCATGCTTAGTTGTATTACTTACATCCCAAAATTTGTGACACTATATGCTAACTCACTTAGTCAAGTTGATAGCCAAAATAGACCCATTAAAACACCTTCTTAGCAAAACAACATTAACGGGAAGACTAGAAAAGTGGGTGAGGGCCCTGAGCAAGTTTGATATTGAGTATGTTGGTAGAAAAGATATCAAAGGTCAGGTGATTGTAGATTAGTTAGCTAAAGAACCACTGCATGATTGCAATCCATTACATACTGAGTTCCTAGAAGCAGATGTCCTTACAGTCACAAAGCAATTCTAGAAGTTGTATTTTGATGGCTCTTATACACAACATGGATCAGGAGTGGGCATACTATTCATCACACCTCAAGGTCACACCATTCTAAAGTCATAAGGATTGAGCTTTCCTTGCACCAATAATATGGTAGAGTATGAGGCATTTGTCACAAGAATCAATATGGCTATAGAATGGAAGATCACACAATTGCATGTTTATGGAGATTCTCAGCCAGTAATAAACCAAGTCAATAACAATTACCAAACAAAAGATGACAAACTAATGCCTTACAAAAAGATGGTTAATGAATTCAAAAAGTATTTTGTGGAAATCTCTTTTCAGAAAATTCTAAGGAATGATAATAAATCAACAAATGCAATGTCTACAATTGATTTATTACTCCAAACATAGGAAAATCAAGATTGTTATGAATTCTTGGTAGAAGAATTGTTTTATCTCACCTATGGTTGTCCTAATATCCAAATCATGTCACCTAGTCAGACCGGATTCCTCCCAGTATGGACAAATCTATACATACTTGAAAGACAACACCCTTCCTCCTGATCTATCAAGGAATCAAAAACAAAACATCATTCAATAATCCGCTTGCTATACTATTATCATAGATACACTTTATAAATGAGGTCTAGACAGTACTCTCCTAAGGTGTCTTGAGCAAGAAGAATCTAAGAAGGCCTTAAGATAAGTTCATAATGGTATATGTGGTACTCATTCAAGTAGTCTTACTCTCAAAGAAACTCATACAATTGGACTACTATTGGCCAAGTATAGAAAATGATTCTTTTCAATTCACTATGAAGTGAAAGCAATGTCAAATCCATGGAAATCTCATACATGCACCAGTGCAAGAGCTTCATACTCTAGCAACTTGTTGACCTTTTTGTCAATGGGCTCTCAACCTAGTGGGAAAAATTCATCTTCCTTCATCCAATGGCCACAAATTCTTCCTCACAGCTACTGATTAT
This sequence comes from Cryptomeria japonica, assembly GCF_030272615.1. Classification (NCBI taxonomy): domain Eukaryota; kingdom Viridiplantae; phylum Streptophyta; class Pinopsida; order Cupressales; family Cupressaceae; genus Cryptomeria; species Cryptomeria japonica. The sequence continues at coordinate 749,317,710 of NC_081407.1, read as the reverse complement.
TGAATAGAAAATGGTTTGAAGTGGTACCTATAACAAATGTCACGGGGAAATAGATTGTTGCTTTTATCTTGAATTATATCATATGTCACTATGACATTCCTATTACTATCATCACTGATAATGGGTGACCCTTTAAAAATCAAGACGTACAAGAGCTCTATGAAAAATTTTAGATCCAACATAGATTTTCTACACCATACTATCCACAAGAAAATGGTCAAGTAGATGCATCCAATAAACAATTTTGAAAATCCTGAAAAAGATAGTCAATGACGTAGGTAGATACTGACATATTCAAATGAATCCTGCTTTATGGGCATATCGTACTAGTATCTGTACAACCAAAGGTCCCACACCATACTCTCTTGTTTACAGTTGAGAAGCAATATTGCATGTCGAAGTGGAGATGCCTTCCATGTGTGTATCACTCAAGGATCTTATTCCAAATGAAGAACAAGGAGTATCTAGGGTACAGGAGCTATAATTGTTGCAACAATGTTGCCATAATGTATTTGATAACTTCATATCGTACTAGGAAAGAATTTCATGGAGCTACAATCACAAGGTCATGCCTAGGGAATTTCAAGTTGGAGATTTAGTGTTGAAGGAGAATCCATGTAACCAACAATATCGTGAAAAGAAAGGAAAGTTTGAGTTGAACTGGCTGGGCCCTTTTGTCATCGCAACTACATATGGATCTAGTACTTACTAGTTATCAACACCTGAAGGACATCCACTCAAAGAGCCTATCAAAAGGTTGCATCTGAAGAAGTTTTATGTGTGAAAAAAAAAAGGAAAAAGTGCAGTAAAAGAAAATAGTGAAAACCTGGAAACAGGCACTATTTATTAGCTAGCTCTTACATCTATTAGCTCATGCATCATTCTTCTTTCAACCATTCATTGTCATTGTACATATCCATAATAAATCCTTTTGTTCATAATTAGGAATCATGTGTAAATTACCACCATGGTTTGGATCATCATAAATATATATTCATAATAAATGATTATTTTTGGACTAAAGCCAAAATCCCGAACCTAGTTGATGGTAATCCAGATTGAACTTAAACACAAAAGACAAACAATGGTAAGATAATAATGGAATAATAGAAATCACAAAATCCAACAATGAACATTGAGATCAAATTTCAAAATGAATCTCCATATCAAATAAACAAGCATCAATGGATGATATCTTCTAAATCATGGTTGAAACACTTTACCAAGAATTTTCAGCTATTGTGTTTTGACCTTTGTTATGATGCATCCCAATTAACTCAAAGATGTCTAGCACCAGAATAACAAGGAAAGAGCATAATATTTTCTTTGTCTATTGTCTAATAGTTAATCATTAGTACTGTGCAAATTTATCGCAGGACATCATCAGCTATACATCATCGATGATATTTCAAATTTGCATAGGAAAATGATTAATGTTTTTCTATTGTACGTAAGTAATACTTAGGTCATCTAGATTCAATCATACATATATTCTTGTGTTAACTTGCAATATCAAACTCTAGGTAATTCATAGTCAGTTCATCATGGTTCAATTATATAATTGATGTTTGTGCTAGCTTAACACTGTTGTCACAAAGGATTGCAAGTTGGAAAAAGTCTCAATCATGATAGCATCAACAAACCTCAAAAGAACTGATTGAGAAATAGTATCAAGATATTATAGTCAAAAGACAACAAGCCTTATGGGAGGCCACTACCATCCATACATAGCCAACACAAAAATTCAACCTTAACAGTTTTTCCATAGAATATGGAAGACAACCAAGAGACAATGTGAAAGACTTGATTGTATTGTTAGGAATAAGAGGAAAAAGGAATACAAGTCGCTATTGTGAGAGAAACCACTCATCAAATCCAATCAAATGAGAGATGAATAAGTCACACATAGACCTAATAGAGATGAATCAAAAGAAATCCTCAATCAACAATAAAGGTGTTTGTAGTAGTGCAATCAAGAATATAGTGAACAGATCAATGATGGACAATGGATCAAAGAGCAGTAATGATGGAAGGAGAGATGAACAATAAAAAAAATTCATAACCAATTACATGCACAAAAGAAATCCCTACATTTAAAATGCAATAATGGTAAGAATGTAGTGAGCCATATGTTAAGCAGTATAGAGAGTAATCATTGATATTATGAAGACAAGAAAGATAGTCAAAGTTATCTTTGATAGTGATCAAGATAGCATACAAGAGTCCAATAGGGACAAGATCTATAAGAACAATATGCATCACTGTGATAAGGGAAGAGGACAATGATATCAAGTAGTCTTGTTGGTAGGGTCTAATAGAAGTAAGTTCACAAAGTTCATTTGATTTCAAGGACCCTACTACATGCACATGATCCTTAGGGATCTCATTATCCTATGGAGATCACAAAACCTTCGTGCACAACTAGAACTATGATGATAGTGATAGAAAAAACAAATAAAAGATTGAAGATAGAAAAGCACATTATTCAAAGGTCTAAATACAACAAAAGTGAGTTTGCAACCTCATAGATTAGTAGTCAACATAGAAATTCATTCAGTAATAGTCATGACAGTGATATAGAATATCATGCATGTAATACAATCATATTAATGCTAAGGACAACCTTCAAATGATTAAAGGATAGAGTTATTGACAATGAATATAACAACACTATCAAACTAATGTCTAGAACAGTTTACATGGCTAGTTATAGCCAATGAAAAGATATCGCAGTCAAGATGTTCCATAGTTTTTCTTGCAACCATATAAGATAGTCACTATAAGGAAACCTCATATCGCAGACCTGAAGCATGAAGTACAGTAATTCACATTAAAAAAATTTAGTCATCCAAAGAGCCCCAATCATATCACAATCACAAGGAAACAGACAGTAGATTGTGTATCAGGCATAGGCAACATTCAAAGTATAGAAACAAAGACTCAGAACATAAAAACAAATTTAAAAGCCAGTCTACAAAAGGGAGAACATAAAGTTGTAGTCAAAGAGATTCAGGGAGCACTCCTTAATGGGTGGGAGTAAAGCTTGAAGACAATAAGGACCATACCTCTGCATCAGAAAATTCAATGAATGAACATCATGGGGTAATCATAAACTTGATAGAAGATTACAGTCATAAAGGTAATCCTCATAGTTCACAGACAAAACAATCATGGAACACAATTTAGGTATGGAAAAAATGATAGATTGAATCACTTCTTGAATAATTTTGTGGGTGTTGCCAATGCTTTGGATCGTCATAAGCTTAGCCATGGGTCTGAGATAAAGCACAAAGGTATATTGGGCTTGGCCTAGATTATATTCATATAGTGAATGCCCTCATTTCATTTGTTCAAAGAGATGACAGTCATTAGGAAGCATGCATAGTCACAATAAAACCTAAGATTCATCTAATCCCATTCAAATAGAAGTCAAACCTTGACAGTGAATAAAGAGAAACCCTAAAGAACATGCATGCAAGAGAGAAGGAATATACAAATAGTTTTATGAAAACCCTAATGTGTGCATGATTTAAAACAAGGGTTTTGAAATAGATCTTCAATGAATAAATAGAGATAGTGGAAAAAAGAAAAAGATAGGAAAGAACGCATCTGTAGGTGTTTTTTCTAAGACCCTAAAAATATACATGCACATAAGCAAATATTTCTACAATAATTTATTTTTCACAAAGAAAATAAGACATGAAGAATAGGAAAAATCATGCATACCTGGTTGAAGAAGTTCATGTTTGATGTCCATTCAAAGCTCTAATTCAAAGCCCTAGTTAGAACCAAGAACATTGTGCATGTCGGTTAGATAGAGAGAGTCTTCTTCAAGAAGATAAAATGAAGAATGGAGTGTTTTAAGGATTCGAGGGCTTATCACTTGCATGCCTTGATTTCATGATTTCAAATGGGCCTTTCTTTTTTTTTTTTCATAAAAAAAAATCTATTATAAGTTGTGGTCAAAACTTTCCAAGTCTTTCGACCTAGCTACATGTGTAACCTTCATGCAAAGAGGCTAAAAGGATTTAAAAAATCTTTTTGTATTTTCCTTGCCTTGCATCATATTTATATTTAATATAGCTTTATTAAGATTTAGTTTATTAAAAAATATTAATAAGGTTATATTAAATTACAAAAAGAATAACTAAAAAATAAATACTCTTGTATTAGCATTTATTAAAACAATATTATTTATTGTTCCAAATAAATGTTAAAATAAAATTATTTAAAAAGGCAAAATAACATGTAGAATTTAAAGAAAAGCATGAGGGAGATTTTTATGATTCTAAATCAGGCTAAAATTGGGGACTTTTTAGTAAATTATAGTAGTTTCATATGGAGAAAGAATTCTACATGCATATACCATAAATCAAGGAGCTATTTTAAGCTCGTTGTAATCAATTTGGAGAGGTTTTGCATGTTTTTCTGCATGTTTTTTAGGAAAATTTGACAAAAGGATTCTACATGCAGATTTTTGAAGGACAGCCAAATATAGAACCCAGTTATTTTTGGCTCTCTTTTCTCAAGACTATTTCTATAAAGTCTTTTCTCGTCTTCCTTTCTTTTTCAGTTCTTTCTTTTTTGCCTACACATAGTAGAAAAAGTATTGTAGCTCACAAATTTTATGCATTGTAATAGAGTTTATTTTTCAGTTTTCAATAGAGAGTACAAATTTCCTTGTCATTTGTTCTTATTTTTCTATTGTCAAATGAATGATTTGATATATTTATTGTGACTTATTTTTGAATCCTTTACTTTGTCTTGTTCATCTAATTTCCAATCAGTAGCATGTTGTGAAAATCCACTTTTCCTTCATACAACATTGGAAAAATTCGAGCCTTCACATGAAATATTTATGAATTTCATGATCTTATTTGATTTGTGAGATAAATATAAATCTTTATTGCAGCTGATTATAGTTTTAGGACAAGTAGAATTACACAATTTTGGTGCAATCACCTCTTGTAGTTTTAGGATTTTAGTTTTTAGCAAGATTTTTATCCTTTTTCTTAGAAAAAAAGTTATTTTTAGGCGATTCATCATAGATAAATCCGACCTATAATCTAGAGGTCTACTTTCAATAAAGGCAACCCACGGGCCTAAAAGTATTCCCATATTTCACAAGATTGTTGGGTTTCATACTTAGCTTCACGGGTGCAATCGGTCATGATAACAACCATATTCAAAGGGCTCAATAATGATAAAAAGCATGATCAAATGACTGATTCGATGGCTACATTCCATTAATTAGTGTTTTCATAAGTAGAGTAGATTGTATTCATATTACATCTTGCATAGGATTTTCCAAATCTTGAGGCTTCTAATATGGTATTATCTCTCTTATTTGGGGATTGAGTACATTGGATGTTAAAAAAAATATACAGCTTATCGCATTAAAAAAATAGTATTAGCATGTAGTCCATCATTGTAAATATCCATGATAGGTGCTTCCTTTCATTAATTATCATTTATATCCATCATTTCATTAGATTCATTTTTGCATGAAATAGGATAAGGGAATATAATTTCATTAATTTTCTTTGAATTGCATTGCATTTCACATCATTAGAACCGTACATATATCATTGATTATGTTGATTCATTGCATATATCATTTATACACCATCACATTTTTTAATATATGGTATTTCATATCATTAGTACATCATTAAGCATACATGTATTAGCAATCATTGCATCACAACTCATTCATTTTATTTGATTTGTCATTATACATAAAGAAATTCATACATAAATTTGAAGCATCACATGGTACACAATCAATATTGCATATTCATCCATAGTATAAAGCCATTGCATAAATTTATTATATATATCATCACATTCATCATCATCCATCTCATAATCATGGAAATAAATATTAACCATCATAACATACATTCATTGTGTGCTACATCTCATAATCAACAAACACATAGTTGCATAAAATAATAGGAACATCCATCATATGAATAAATGCATACATCATATAGATCAAATAGAACATGTAATAGAAATTTCACAATCATATAGCTAACAAATACATCATACCATATGCATCATGTAGATCAATAGTATTTGCTTCATCTCTTAAAATCAAGAGGTAATCAATGTCCAATATACAATGATACCACAAAATATGAGAGATACATCATAAAATATGAAGTGTCAGGAATCATCACATGTCTCAAAAGTGTGTACACATTAGAATGGATACAAGTGTCAAAATATCCACACATCAAGTGGGGTGCATGGTTGTACTCTCTCTAGATACTGAAGGTCTCACTCAACTTGTGCCTGCTGAAGTGTCGCTTGGTGGTCTTGCATTTGGATACCCAATGGGAGGATCCCTACAAAGTGGTCCAATGATGCTTCTACTCTCAATCCATGATGAACTATGTCTTGATCTAACACTTGAGGTCTGAGCAAAACTAGGAGCTCATTGATCAATCAACAGGAACAACATCATAATACAATCTTTGGTAGTACTCAATCTCTATGTCAGACTAACGAATCTCCTTGATGGCATCACCTAAGGTGGTCCACCCAATGGCTACCTCTTATCTGTTGGCTAATTCCTTGGCACACTAATATCTACTAATAACAATGTCCCTTTCTACTATGGTGTTATCTCTCTCTCTAGTCAGAGAGGCAATTTGTGCCTGGGCCTATGTTAGCTGACCCTATACCTACGCCAATTGTCATTGCAAGCCCTGTCCCATACACTGTAGAGTAGCTATATGTGCATCCTACTAATGAGAAGGCACTCTGATATGAATCTTCTATAACCCTATTGCACTTGCGCGGGAGCCTGACTAACTATACCCACTATCCTTGTATCATGTCTAGAAGTTCCTCCAATATCCCTCTTGTGGAGGAAGTCTCCTTGATCTCTTCCTCCTCACCACTCAGGTCTCCCAGTCACTAGGTAACTGTCTTTTCTCCCTCTACTACCTACAACTACCACCTCCCTCTCCACCATCATGACCACCAACTCCACCCTCATCTCCACCCCTCCATCTGGGTAATCTACATAGTGGTTGATCCTCATCATCATCAAAGGTAGGCACTGGCTCCTCAGGATAGGATAATCTTGGAAACCGGTGTGCTAAAAAGTAATATGAATACACTAGACTAAAACCCCCATCTATAGTGCTTGACAAGTAATCAAAGTCTTGTGCCCCTAGTGACAAGTAATCTGTGCAAGCTATCTCATATGAGATAGTGGGTCCCCAATCTCCAATATCCTGATGTCTATGCACATATAATGCAGCCCCTTGTGGCTATTGGCAAATGCACACTCCAATGAGACATTGTAGGTGATTGAAGGTTTTGCCATTGATGGCAACCTTGCAATCCTATGACACCGGCAAGACAATTTACTGGTACCAACAAAGACAGACTCTACACCGGCACAAAGACCATCAGCAGTAAAAGGAAGTATACTGGCACCCAGGGCGATAGGAATTTTGTTTGTAATATATTTTGTAATTTGTTGTAAAATCATTGTAAGCCGACTTGGAAAGTTGTAAAATGACTCATATATGTATGAGATCATTATAGAACATTTGTAAGGAAGAGAATAGGTGAAATATGGCAGACATATTATGCGAATTATAGGTTAAGGGTTTATGTATGAAGCAGAGCTATAAACTGGTACTAGATCTGGCATAGTAGATGTTATTTTGAAGCAGTACACGACATTGGATTTATATAATCCATTTTGTAAGTCAGTGAGACTTCCCATTTTGTATTTGAGCAGTGAGCTCTAGGCACTTAGCCTTCCGGCATGTGCAGGCCCCTCTTGTAGTACTAATATTCTCTTATTGGCCAGTAAGTGAATATTGTGGGTCACAAATCCCTTCGAGGTTTTTCCCACACCAGGTTTCCTCGTTAAACTACTGTTGTATAGTGTGTTTTTCATGTGGTTATTGTTATCTCTGTTTATTGCATTATTTCTTAATTACCAGTATATAGTATTGATATGCTTTACATGTTTTAAGTTAAGAAAATCTTATAACCAGTTAGATATTGATTCAGCCCCCCTCCCCCTCTCAATATCTTTGGGAATCCTAACAATTGGTATCAAAGCCCGGTCCTCTATTTTCAGAAGCCTAACAGCTTGAGGAAGATCTTGACACTGGTAGAGATGGAAAACTTGATGAAGCAATTAGAAGGAGCTCTCTCAGACTATGATGCAGAAAAGTTGAAAAATATCAAACTTGAAGATGATCTAAAAGTTGCACAGGATATTATTCTTGCACTTCAAGAAAATCTTACCATTGCAAGAAACAAGAGAAGAGAACTTTGTGAAAAGATGCAAAATGAGAATGATGAAAAGGAAACTCTTAGTGATCTAATGAATAAGCTGAAACAAGAAAACATGACAACAAAGAATGAGATGCAGGATATGACTATTAGATTTTGTAAAGAAATTGAAGATAGAAATAAGAATAAAGAAGACCTAACTAGAAGACTGAATGATGTTGCAAATGAAAATACAAGACTTAGTTATGAAAATGATATGTTGAAGATAGATCTGATGCATGCACAAAATAACTCAAATGAACTCATGAGAGAGAAAGGTATCTTGGAAAGAGAACTGGCTACTACAAATCAACATAAAGAAAAAATTAAGAAAAGCTCAAAATAACTTGGTGAATTGCTGAAGAATCAGAAACCAAATGGTGACACTAATGGCCTTGGCTTTGAAGCTGGTGAAAGCTCTGGTACTGCAAACACACATGATCAAGGCAAACTGGTAAGACAACCTACTGCTTATAAATTTAAAGGCAAATTCTTTAACTGTAACAAGTATGGTCATAGAGAAAATCAATGTAGATCTAGAAATTATCAAAGCACTAATACATCCACTGGTCAATGTTCCAAATGCAACAAAATTGGTCATAATTCAGAGAATTGCAGAATGAATGTAAGATGTTATGTTTGTGGAAGATTTAGACACTTATCTAATCAATGCAGAACACAAATCGACATAGGATATGGAAAAGCTATTCAGAAAAATAATGTGACTTGTTATGCCTGTAACAAGATTGGATATATTGCCAAATTTTGTAGATGCAAGTCCTCACTGGTAAATAACAAAGGTCCTAGTTTGAAAGGTAAAGAAAAAATTGAAGAGGTAAAGCAAGAATTCTCAAAACAATGGATCAGGAAATCAGAACTAAATGGTGATAGGAATACTCCTCCACTGGAAGAATAGAGTAGCATTCCACCAGCAAGAGACTCTTCATCCAACTGAAGAAAATTCCTTTGAGGGTTTGGCAATCAAATGTGAAAAATGCTATTATTCCCTCGGTTGATGGTGAGAAGTTGAAATTACTTCTATACTGGCAGATAAGTTAAGTCATTACTCAACCGGCAAGCATTAAATGTGGTGGTTGATTTGACATTATAAAACAAGTGTTTTGGCTCCATTTTCATTTCACTAAGCATTCAAATCTTCAAGAGTGTTAAAATTCCTGAGCAAAGACATTCCAAGCAAAGAAGAGAAGCAATTTATCAAGCAATCATTCCTAAGGCAGATAAAGGTATTTATATCCATGGCTTCTTCATCTATTCCCGAATTCATTGCAAATCCCACTGTTGTTGAAGTAGTCAAACGCCCTAGACCCGTATTCCAGTTAGTTCCTGAGATTGCGAAGAAAGATGACAATATTGGTGCATTCTTCTGGTTTGACTCAATTCACAAAATCACTAAAGAAGCAGTAAATGTTGTTACAGGGTTACCCTCCACCGCTAAAAGACCTGATAAAACAAAGAAAGTCTCAAATGACCTAGTGATTAACCTAACCAGTGCAACATCTAAGAAGAGATCCTTAAGGGTAAATGATGTAACAGATATCAACATCAGATTCATCAGTATGATCTTAGGCTACAAAACCACACATGCAAATAGGTTAAAATCGGTCTCTAGCCTATGCATAAAGAGTGCCTATGACATGATTAATGATAATGCAAAAATAGATGTGTGTGAATGGCTTAAAGATGAGCTAATTGACAATTTGGGAAAGATTAAGAAAGACAAAAAGGGGACATTCAGATTTGGAAATGTACTTGTCTGTCTAATGCTATGCATAACCAAACAAGTACCCGGTATCGGTAACAGAAATCTTGGTTTTGATATACCGGTAGGCAAACAGTTGTCATATTTACTAAACAACATGGGAGAGAACATAGAAAAGAACATAGATGAGTATTTTCAGGCATTGAAGGCCCAGATGAAGACTAGAGTCAGATTGTCACAAGAAATTGTAAACAAGTATAAGGATGAAATTTGTTTTGTTATAAAGAAGGATGAAATTTCGATGGAGGCAGTTATCCCAAGAACCATTTGGGTCACTGAAATGGGATATGAAACTGATGACCATATAATAGAAACATACGCAAAAGCCCTCCTAGAAGCACCTAAAAAACCTAAAGAAGAGGTATTTGGCAGTGCTGAGACTATTGAAAACCAAATTCAATCAAAGAAAAGGGTTAAGAAGGTTGAAGCAATAGTTAGAAGAGGATCCAAGCAAGAAAAAGCTATTAAAGATGATGTACTCAAACAAATTGGTATTACTGAAGATGAGTTAGAAGCACTTCAACCGAAAACTCACCTTTCACCGGTTAGAAATTCTTCGGAAAGTGATATACCAACTGCATTCAAAAGAGTTGTGAGAAAAAGGAAACCTTCACCAGTATCTACACCTTCTCCTAGAAGAACTAGACAGAAACAACAGGCAGTAAGGCCCCTAGCTAAGAAGAATTTAACCCCTAAGAAGAAGACTCAACAAACCATTGCTCCAATTGACAAACTCCTCAATGAAATAACAGAGGATGGAAAGCTGAAAAACATCAACAAATTATATGACTCATTATCAATTGATGACAAGGAAAAAATTGAAAACAGTGTAATCCTACACTTGGATATTTACAAGAAATTTTTTATGCAAGTTGTGGATGAATTACTGGTAGAACTATTTAAAATACTTGAAGCTAGAAGGCAAGCTGTTGTAGAGCTTGACAAGAAAATAAAAATTGAAAAACTACTTGCTGTATATCCAGTCAACTCACCAAAAGAGATAGATGATCTGATCTCTGAGGCTAACCAGTTAGTATTTTCAACTGCGAACCGACATGTAGCACTTATGGTTGGTAGAGTGAATAAGGTTGTAGAGGAAACAGCTAATGCATGGGACATATTCCTTGTAGAAAAAGAAAAGTAGGAAGAATATAGAAGCCCTAAACCCATCAAGGTATATCAGAAGGATAAGGGAAAAGGTAAGGTTGGTGGACCACCCAGCATAAAAATAACAGATAAGTTATCCCCACCGCCTCTAGATACTCCACCGATAGTTACCACTGACAATCAACTAGCTAGTGAGAGTATGGATGTATCACAGGAGGACACAAATCCAGATTCTGAGGTGTTATGTACAATGAACATTGACACTCAGAAAGTCAATATTGTGGTAGATAAGGATTCAACAGGGAAAACAGATATGGCAAATAAGCCACCAGCAACAAATAGCACAGAAAGTAAACCGACAGGTGACAACACTAAGAAATAGGTAGAGCAACAGGCTCCCTCACAAGAACAGGTTCATGCAGAGACAGTGCCACAGGCAATAGCTGAGCAATCCAAACCTTTTCTTAAAGAGATACAAACACAAACTAACCTACCAGAGGTCACCACAAGCAAAGAAATTGCTCCCACCGATGGAATACAAATTATTGACTCTTCAAATGCAGAATTCAAACTAACAAATGTGACAGAAGTTCTTTTGGATTCTATCAAGAAGATAACAAAGTGTAGCTCACAAGCATACAAAGCAATTGATGACTCAATTCCAGTTTTGAAAATGATAGCACCTAAGTGTAATATAGATAATAAAGATTCTTTGAATCAACTTGACATATTGTCTAAGTATATTACTGACAACATTGTGACAGTTGAACAAATAAATGAGGAAGCATTCAAGGAGAAACTAGAGAAAGAAAAAAACAAATTATTTGAAGAGGAGATAAAGAAGTGTATGAGACAATTTGACACTCTTTTACCGGAACTATGCAGTACACTAAAAGAATTTAAAACCTTGTATAGGGATACATGTACAACTAACTTTTTGACAGTAGATATAGACAAGAAAATCAGCAAGGTACATGAGGAAATAAATCAACTAGCTGATAATTTCATTAATTCATCTAAACCATTATTAGTTTTTTAGCAGAAAATAATAGGTTTTGAGGAGGAACTCTTAAAGTTGGAAAGAGAAAAGGAGAGAATAAAAGGAAAGGCAGAAGATCTAAAATGGAGACTAAATCCAAAATTGGACTACCTCGCCTCCTTAAGAAAAGAAATATTTGATGCTTTAATTCAAGGATAGAAAAGACCAGCAGAGAAAATGCAACACCTCACCGGTACAATTTAGAGGACAAAGGCTGCATTAAAAGATAGCAAATGGTTCACTGAGAGCCTGAATCTGCTATTGGCAGACCTCTTTCAGATTGTAACCAACCGGTTACAAGGATGAAATAGGAAACCACACTCAATTGACACTTTGACAACCTTTGTCATTGATGCCAAAGGGGGAGTAGTGGAAATAACCAACAAATGATTCATTAGCTCAGGGGGAGCACATATTCTTTTGGTACACAATTTTTGGCAAGACAATTCTGGTAGATTCTTTTTGGATGACAATTTTTGGATTTTTCTCATGAGTGTGATTGAAGATTTTGTCATTGATGGAAACCTTTCAATCCTATGACACCGGCAAGATAATTTACTAGCACCAGCAAAGACAGACTCTATACCAGCATAGAGACCACCGACAGTAAAAGGAAGTATACAGGCACCCAGGCTGACAGGAATTTGGTTTGTAATATATTTTGTAATTTGTTGTAAAATCATTGTAAGCCGACTTGGCAAGTTGTAAAATGACTCATATATGTATGAGACCATTATAGAAATTTTTTAAGGAAGATAATAGGTGAAATAAGGCAGACCTATTATGCGAATTATAGGTTAAGTGTTTATGTATGAAGCAGAGCTATAAACCGGTACTGGATCTGGCATAGTAGATGCTATTTTGAAGTAGTACAAGACATTGGATTTATATAATCCATTTTGTAAGTCAATGAGACTTCCCATTTTGTATTTGAGCAATGAGCTCTAGGCACTTGGCCTTCCTGCATGTGCAGGCCCTTTTTGTAGTAGTAATATTCTCTTATTGGCCAATAAGTGAATATTGTGGGTCACAAATCCCACTGAGGTTTTTCCCACATCGGGTTTCCTTGTTAAACTAATGTGTTATGGTGTGTTTTTCATGTGGTTACTGTTATCTCTGTTTATTGCATTATTTCTTAATTACCAGTATACAATATTGATATGCTTTACATGTTTTAAGTTAAGAAAATCTTATAACCGGTTAGATACTGATTCAATCCCCCCTCTCAGTATCTTTGGGAATCCTAGCAGTGGCATCCCTTGTACTTGGTTGAACTGTTGGAATACTCGAGTATAAATGAATCACTCAATGAAAAAGGGGGTAGATCCAGTCAGATACGGTGAGGTGAACACATATGGAATCTCCATTGTATCTTATAGCCACAACTCATAGTCCAAATAGAGTCTATAAATCACTAAGTCTAGGTCATCTAGAACTCGTCTCCAATACTCTAGTTTTTCGAGCTTCCACTGGACAACAACACCTATATATCTAAACACATAGGGTCTCCCTACTGGTCGATCCCTACCTGTCAATCTAGATGCTCCTAGGACTAAATTTATAGTAATGTGACACTTGATGATAAACTAGTAGAACCAAGATATACTACCCGATGAAGATCATGATATAGATAAGCGAGCATGCATGAACCCCAGGAATATCGTGTCCCCTGTGTGATGTTATCTTTATCAAAGATCCCCTCTATTCTCGAAGATGGATTTCTTTAGATAATGATCTCTTCCTCCTTTTTGACAATTTAAAAGGTAATTCTTTTCCAAACCCTTATTCTATATTTTTTGCTTAATCTTTCACATTGTGTTAGAAAGCTCCAATCCTCACACTCTTGGTTGTGTTGGAATTATGGCTTATTTCGCTTTCTTACCAAATGATCTTCCATTAGTTTTAATTTTTGTATCAAGCCTTATTGTGAGCATTTGTCATTAGTTTCCCTTCACAATTCAATGTGGTAAACATGATACTCTGTTTCAACTCACTAATTAGCAAGACGAAACATGGGGGGCATATAGTTACCTATGAATTTCATCATTTCCTTAGTAAGCATTGAGGTGATTTTGTGATTTTATCTAAAAATGTGGTTCTGTAGGATGTTGTTCCTGATAGTGTACTGTAGATACCATTGGGGGCTTCGTTGGACACCTATGGATATATCATTTTTCATGGATGTTTAATTTTTTGTACTTTAGCTTGCATATGCATGTAGTGTCATATTACCGCTAAAGTTGGGGCTAAATGTAGAACGTAAATTGTACACCCTTAATTGGGCGGGACAATTCCATGCTTAGGTTAGCACCCACCTTAGTGTATTGCATTTTGCATTTTAATTTCCCTTTAAACATTTAATTAATCAATTTAGTTAAATTCAAAATCTTCTTTTATCACTCCACACATTATAAAATTGGGCCCTTAACCCTAAGTGTGCCCCCTTTTTATTTTATTCTTTCAATTAATTAATTCATCAAAAGCCCTAATTATGTCTTATTTCTACCTTCAAGGCCCGATTTTGCATATGTAAATACTTTGAATCATCACATCCTCCTGGAATTGACTTTACAATCATGATACCTTGCTTCCCTAAAAATTTGGAAAAAAGTTGGTTGGAACGAGGTGCTGGCTCTTGGTCCCTACTTTTTCTCCCCAAATTTTGGGATTAGGTTTTGGTGGTATTTTAATGTTTAAATCCAAAGGATTTTGAAATTATAAATTGATTCTAGGTTTGCCTATGATCAAAAAAAAGTTACGGTTTCATAAATATAGCCTTTTCATTCCTCATTTGAAGGATCCAACAACTCTAGCAATTTTGAAGGAGCCTCTTATGAAGTGAATGTCCAGGTTATGTGGAGTCTTCAATCAACAAATCCAGCATTCTATCAATTCTACATCAACCATTTTTATCATTAATTGAAGCTTTTAAGATATTGAAGAATAATAGGAGATCACTGATTATTGATTGGCTTGTACGTCTCCATTAGGGTTTGGTAAGGTTTCATGTTATTTTCATATCTTTGTATGAGCTTTATAACATTTACTTTCAAGTTCACATTCATGCTTTAGATCCATTATTGCATTTTTTATTTGAAGCATTTACATTTACAAAGAGATCCTGACACCATATAGATAGTAGGGGGTGTCCAGATGGCTCGTTGTATTCATAATGAGGCTCAATCCACATCTATATATCTGCCTGGGATTTTAGGGGTTATTCTAGCAAGCTGATTAATTAACCAATCTTCCACTACTCTTCTCTAGGGAAAAGGTCGATCCATGCCCTAGAATTTTAGGGAGGGCCTTCGCTTTATGTTTCCCAATCAATTGTGTCGGATCAATCCATTGCTATTACGTATGTAATACGACTGGTCAATACAAATCAGGAATTAGACCAGGCGAGATCTAGTCTCATTTAGGGTTTACTCTCAAAGCATAGTGTAGAACCCTAGATTAACTTTCTCATTCATTTAAGATCTTGCATACAAACAAGGTTCTTGCACACACATTTTTAGTACATTATCGACTATTTGTAGAGGTGGAAATCACCAAAACAAGGGGTTTGACTAAGGAAAAACCCTATATAGCTACCTAAACACTATTTGTCAAGTTACAAGTGTAGGTACACAAATCTGACGGATGCACGATCTTCGAGACTGACAAAACACATAGGTATAGACTTAGTATTAGAAGAAGATCTCAGTTTTATGAGACTAGGGTGTGGCACCCTAGTCCTAGAACAAGGCGTGGCATCCTTGTCTTGTGTGTTTTGCAATTTTTTTGTGGCAGTTCAGCAGTGCAGACTCTCAGACAACACTTTCAAGATGTATAGCTCTTTGCAATATCAAAGACTAGGGCGTGGTGCCCTAGTCCTACTCAATCAACCTCAAATTTAAATAGTAGGTGCACCTTTGAGTTCCTTTTCTTGCTCTGTACTTAGTCTCTCAATTTCAAATCTACAAATTTCTATATTTTCAATTTATATTTGCATCTTTGCCCATCTCCTAGCATAGTTGATCATTGCATTGCATTTTGTACATCTCCTCTTCATAGTGACAAAGGAATAGAAACCTTAAAGATATTTCCTCTCTCTCTCTCTCTCTCTCTCTCTCTCTCTCTCTCTCTCTCTCTCTCTCTCTCTCTCGCAAGAAGTAGTCAAAGTGAATCATCTTCTTAGGCTCTTTTGTATTCCAATGTGTACAGGACAGTGGGATTAGGTTCTAGAACCACTCGATCTCATTTTTCACTATCACACAACCAAAGAGATGGAAGGGGATAGGTTCTATGGGCATAAAGAGTTTTTTCTTTGATAATAGAGAGGATAACAATAGTGTTCAAGCTGACCCTAGAGCACTTTCAGATCATCAACCAATCAAAACCATTGTTGCTTTTAGTATGAGAAATCATAACAGAAAGATTAGCAAATGAGGGTTGTTTAAAATAAGTACAAAACTTCTAATGAAACAATACTATGTGGATGAGATATATATATTGAGATGTATTACAAAAACATCAAATGATAAAAAATGATTTAATATGTATTGGAACACTCTATCAAACAACCTACAAAAGATTCTTAGAACTATTGGGAAAAGGGAAGCCATTGAGAAGAGGAGAAAGAGTAGAACTAAACAAAATTTGATTGCAGTTGAAAAAGATATTTAAGAGGGCCCTTGGGAACATTAACCTTAATAATCAGATCAAGGTAGTCCAACATAAGTTAAGGAAATTTCAAAGTCAAAGGGCCCACGGGGCTAGAGTGAGAGAAAGGTTGAATTGGATGAAAGAAGGTGATAGAGGGACAAAATATTTCTTTAATATACTTAAAGAAAAGCACAAAACAAAGGCAATTGGACCAATACACCAAAGGGACAACTGCTATTTTAGCGATGAAAAAATAAAAGAAATATTCTTCAACTTTTACGAAAAAAATAATTATTTCTAAATATTCATACATTAAGTGTAAGGAATCTCATGAGGTATTATAAGAATAAGAATTCTTTCAAATAAAATAGGCTAATTATTTCTAAAGATTCATACATTAAGTGTAAGGAATCTCATGAGGTATTATAAGAATTGTTCCAAATAAAATTAGCTAAGAGATGGTCACGGAGTTAGCACAAATGATAACCAAAGAGGAAATCCATAAGATCGTTCTCTCACTCCATAATGGCAATTCTCTAGGTGCTGATGGATTGCCAATAGAGTTTTATAAAGCCAATGTTGACTGGGTGGTAGAAGATCTCTTTGATGTATATCATGAAGTCATTCAGTAGGTTCTCTCGGAGAGTAGACCAATAGAGGCATCATTAAATGTCTTGCTAAGTATGGAGATAGAAGCAATATTAAGAATTGGAGACCTATAACACTGCTTAATATGTCAAAGACATTATCTTGGCATGAATGAAACTTTTTTTTTAAGTTTACGTCAATCATGTTAAAAATATTTTTGGTTTAAAAGTAGTTAAGGTGTGTTGCTCGCGTTACTTTTACTTCAATGATATTGAAGTGTATTGAAGTAAAACAAAAAGTTAGGTCGATTGAAAGCGCTCTTAATTTAAGACTGTACATGTTTCCAAGTAAATATGTAACTGAGGAGATTGAATGTGGTAGTACGAATGCGTAGTAAGTTAGCCATTTGTTCCTGATTGAAAAGTTGTTAAATGCGTTGCAGTAACAATGTTAAATTTTTTATTCTTTCCAGTCGTGTCAACAGCTCTTCACCCATAAATAATATTTATTCTGAGGATTTTTACGACTTGGTCAACTGGCATGACATTATTTCGCGATTTAGTACTTTGTGAAGTAAAAGACCCTCAACTCAACTCCAGTCTCGGACTGACAGTTAGTAAGATAAGATTCTCATATTAATGTGTTATCCTCTTTTATCTTATTTTAAATTATTGAATGTACCAAACAATCTTCAATTTTCGTCAGATTCATCTTTTACAATTTGATTTGATTTGATTATTTACATAAGAGTCCAAAAAAAATTGTACGGTGAAAAAATAACATTTCAGGTTCCTATATATTCATGTCATTGTTCTAACATCTAATATCACTTAAATTTAGGGTCCAAAACATAAAATATTGGATCATGTTTTACAAGGACTTTTCTATTTTAGAATTTATTGTGACTTGCATGTTTGAAAATTCAATAAGTTTTTTCAACCATGATTCTCAAGGACTTTTCTATTTTCTAATTTACTGTGACTATATACTTGTTTGAGTGTGTCACAACATTTGAAAATTCAAGAAGAATTTGTGAAGGGTCAATAAATGAGATTCCCATACTAATGCATTATCCTCTTGTGTTACACTCTAAATTATTGATTGTGTTGTTCATATCAAAGTACCATCACTTTTTTCATTTTTGTTGACATTCCTCTTTCTCAATCTAATTTACTTTGATTGTTTGCATAAAAATTCAAAAAAAACTATGTGCTTCTTTGAGAATTCAAGATATTTTTCTAAAATGTAAATAAAATCAGATTTTCATATTAATACATTATTCTTTGTAATCTTATTTTAAATTACTAAATATAACATTCAAATAAAAGAACCATTACTTTTCTATTTTCCTAAACATTACACTTACCCTTACACTTGCCCAATTTAAGTTATTTTGATTGTTTATATATTAATCCAAAAATTTCGTATGATACAACTGTACATATTAAAGGCAGATTCCAATTTCCATTATCGCTTGCTCATTCGGGATGTTTTCAGATGAGTAGCCAGCACTAAAATTGAGATGTCAAATTGCCAGTTTCTTCACGTCTTATTTTCATATACACTTGAAATGTGTTATCTGACTTCATTCTGCATTCACTGCGTTTCGATAGAACATTACATCCATGCCAAACATAAGTTATCTGGAATTTGTGCACAGACATAATGTTTGTTTTCACGTTTCTTTCAACAAGGGGAAAATTGTGCACCCGTAAATATTCTTCGACATCCTAACCACATGTGATTAGATATTTTTCCTTGAAAATGAATTGTCTCATTCTCTTATAGTGTCCTGCATCAATTGGATCCGAGATGTCAAGCAAATAGAGGGACAATAAAAATCAATTATATATTCAAACCAACATTATAAGGGAAGACAATTCTGATATAAATTTAGGTTAAATATATTAATTTAAATAATAAATATATGTTTTATTTAGATTACTAAATGATTAATGATTATCTTAATCAAATAAGAAAGTATGACACTAAAAAGTAATTTAAAAAAAATAATCATTTATAAATATTAAATATTATTCATAATTTGGTGAATGTTTAGAACTTTATAAGATTAGAAATCTTATATCTCTTGAATTTAAACTGAAATGTATTGGCCTTAGAAATACATCTAAACTACTCTTCGTGATCATTCCTTCATATCTTAAGGAATTGGAAATGATCTTCTAGTGGTGGTTGAGTTTTTCATGAACCTCAATTAATTTCAACTATAAATCATGACTGTTTGCACATAATTTTATATTGAATAAATAAACCGATTCTTTTTATCTATTTTATATGATATTCTACAGTTTTTCGGACAATTGAATATGAGTTGTCAAGAAAATAGAGGCATAACAAAAAGATAAGTATAATTTAAATAAATGTAAATAATAAGTACATTATTTAATTTAATTTAATTTAATTTAATTTAATTATTTAAATTATTATATTATTAATAATTATTTTAATTAAATAATATGTTAGGATTATTTAAAAATAATAATAAGAAATATTATTTTAATAATAATGGAATTCAATTGTTAATGTATAAAAAAATATTACTAACAATTCGATAAATGTTTGAAGTTGTATGTAGGTTTAGAATGCTTAAAGATTCATTTCTCATATCTGAAGTCTTGAACTCAACTACCATGACTGTAAGCTATATTGCAATAATGAATTCAACCATATGAGAATGGACTAAAAGAATTGTGTATTGAAAGCTATTTTCTTTCATCTTCCTCATGTCTAAGATATTCATGACAATGTTTACAAACATGTTATGAGTGATTCTAGATATCTATAGGATCAAATTCCCTTATGTTCACCCCTTATTAAGATTGGCTTTATGGTTATTCATGAATGATTGAAGGCAACATACAAAAACTTAGAAATAGCAAATATGATTCTAGTGTAGATTAAGTTTCATTCTCTCTTGGCAAATGAAATGTGGTCTAGAATTTTTGTGCTATAGTATCATACATTATTGCCTTTTTTAATCACACAAATCAATGACTTTAATAGACAAGTTGTAAGTGTTAAAAGTGAAAAAGATATTTAAGAAGTATTTGCAAAGATTTATGTGAGGGGTAGTGGTGGCTCTTAGCTGGACCACATAACTATAAATTGCCATAATGGACCATAATTACACTCTAATCCAATGATCAGCACTAGTAAGTAGTAAGTGAGAGACACCTTGATAAAAATTTACCAATTGATTCTTTTTACTTATTCATTTAAATTTCTCTCGCAATGAATTCTCATTGTATGATCTAGGAAATTTGATGACCATTGGATGTGCATTAATGTCCAAATCATTGTCTTTAAGTACCACAACTTAGCAATAGTCCTTAAAAATGTTTAATGAGTTGAACAATTTCCATCATGCATATTCATCTTGTGGAAACTTTTGGCCTTTTCTTTCATTTTGCTATTTCTTTAACATCCCATAGATCAAATCGTTGAGTTTCTTGATCTCTAAATGAGATATGGTCTTGAGTTCTTCTCAAACACACTCAAATAAATAAAACCATTAAATAACACTTCCACTATGAAAGTAGCCAAATTATGTCTCTAATATCAAATGTTAAATGATAGGGTAAATGACAAAAGGAAAGTATTACTCAATTAGTGATTTAAGAAATTAAAGCATGTGACTAAAGCAATCAAATTAATGAATAATGGAGAAGCGTTATCATGAAATACAAAAAATATTTAGAAATTCATTAGACATGTAGAAACCCCTATAAAAAATATTGTAGTGCCCTTCCTATTTTTATCCTTGATGTGTGGACCTTGACAATATAATCTAGCCATGTCTCGAAGGAAGCACAGGTCATCTTCATGCTTGGTCTGCTTTTTGTGAGTTGCTAATGGTTGTTCAACTTCATGATTTTCTTTATAAATTATGTTTTTGTTATGATTGATGTGTTTCTACCAACCATATGTTTAAGACGTTGTCCCTCAACATCTCGTCTATTGGTGTGTTGTAGATATAGATGCATAATTTAATTTAATTCTTAGGTTTAGTCATATTCAATATGGTATTCAAGTGTTAATTATACATGATTATGATATTATGATGTTTATGTACTTTGAGCTAGATGTTATGATAATGTACGCCATTGAGAATTTATCATATGTTGCAATTTGACCGTTGAACCCAAGGCATGACTGAGGGGGAGGGGTGGGGGAGGTGAATCAGTCCAAAAATAATTTAATGCATCATATAGACATATAATCAACAACACACATCCAAACATGAACACCAAGATTTTCTACATGGACCGACAAATAGGTCCAAGATAAGCACCGATAGGCGTATCTATTCCAAATCAGCACGACACATTATGGAAATGAATTATTATTGTTGTAAATGCATTAAGTCGACATGTTGTATCGGATATTGCATCGATTATTGATTTACTTGTAAATTGCTTTTATTGTAATATCTTTTGTAAAGTCGACCTACACATTTTGGTCCTAGGCTTCGGTATATATGTAAGATCTTATTTGATCGGAAGAAGAAGGAAGGAATGTGAATGCAAAAAGGATTGTAATAAGGTATATGCGAGAATAAGCAGAGTTATACATGTAGACATCATTCAAAGGTTGAAGGAAGGTTTGTGAAGGCATATCAGAGCTAAACCGATACTGAATCTAGCATATGGAGATGCTATTTTGAGTAGTACATTATTATTGGATTTAACCATCCAATTGTAGTCAATGTGACTCCCATTTGTGATTGAGCAATGAGCTCTAGGTGCTTGGCCTTTCTGCATGTGCAGACCCCCACATACTATTTGTAGTAGTATCATCTAATTATGGGTAAGGTTTCCCACCGTGGTTTTTCCCCTTACAGGGTTTCCACGTACACATATTGGTGTTATGTGTTGTGGATGTTATTTTCTTTCTATCTCATGCATTAATCTTTATCAGTACTGCAATTAATTGATAAACTATCTACTGACATTAAGTTTGGTTTACCGGTATTAAGCATTAAGTTTTGGCTAAGTTAATTTTGGTTTGAATTCATTTGACAACTGTTTCACCCCCCTCGCCCCCCCTCTCAGTTGTCTCCAAGACCTAACAATTGGTATCAGAGCCTAGTCCTCTTTTTGTAGAAGTTTAACAACTTGAGAAGATCTAATGTCTACTAACTATTTCAGGAAGGATAGCCCTAAACTTGATGGAGCCAACTATGGCATATGGAAGATCCGGATGGAGACACATCTAAATTGCATTGGTAAGGACATATGGGATGTTACAAAGAATGGATATACTGTTGCTACTCAAGGTCAGCCTAATCCACCTAACCTGGCTAAAGATGAAGAAAATGATTGCAAAGCAAGGGAAGCACTTTTGAGCGCATTATCAAATCAACAAATCATGGGATTATCAGATAGATCTACTGCTAAAGCTATTTGGGACCATTTGGAAACATTGAATAAAGGAGATTCCATAGTTAAAATTGTAAAACTTGAAAGCTTCTGGGTCAGGTATGAAAATATGAAAATGGAAGAAGATGAAAGAATTTCTTCTTTTATGGAAAGAGTAAATGAAATTGTTTTGGGTATTAAATGTTGTGGAGGAGCCTTAAGTGAAGATGAAATTGTTTCAAAAGTTTTAAGAGGATTACCACCGACATACAAAATGAAAGTTACTACTATAAATGAATTGAGAACAATGCCTAATACATTAGTAACTAGAGATACATTGATTGGAAAACTTTCAGCTTTTGAAATTGAGGAATTTGGTCCTATTGCTACTATAAAGATGGATTTAGCTTTTAAGGCATCAACATCATCTGTATCATCATCATCATTTTACAAATCTGATTGGGAAACCTTTTATGAAAGAGAACTTGAAGAAAACAGGAGAGAAAATGAAGAACTTGAAGAACTTGAAGCACTATTTGCAAGGAAAATGCCTAAAGGTCCAATTGGAAGTAAGTATGAAGGTAAAGCACCCTTTAAATGTTTTAACTGTAATAAGATTGGTCATATGGCTTCTAGATGTCCAGATAGACATGCAAGATTGAAAGAAGAAGCTAGAAGAATATACAAGCCTAACCCTGAATATCAGAGATACAGATTTAAGAAGAATAGAGACAAATCTTGTTATCTTATTGATGAAGGAGTCACTGATGATTTTGATGAGGATCTAGAAGACAATGGATGGGTCTTTGTTTCTATAATAGAAGATCAACCGACACCTACTGTTCAACTGGTAGAGCATGCACTGGCAGCTAAAGTTGAAAACAAGGATGAATGGATCATTGATTCAGGATGTTCACATCATATGACTAGTGATAAAGGTAAATTCTTTACTTTTTAGGAACATAATGGAGGTCTAGTAAGATTTGGAGATGATAAAGCTTATTTGATCAAAGGAAAAGGTACTATATCTCTTGATGATAAGCACAATACTGACAATGTTTACTATGTTGAAGGCTTAAAGCATAATCTTTTGAGTGTTGGTCAATTAGTTGAAAAGGGATTTCAGTTACAATTCAAGAATGGAAAATGCAAAATCATGAACATAACTGGTTTGGAAATTGCAACTGGTAATCAGACTAGACGTAATATCTTTCATTTAAACAACAGTGAAAAGACATGCTTGATTGCACATATTGATGAAAGTTGGCTATGGCATAAGAGACTCTGTCATGTAAATTTTGATTGCATTGTGAAAATTAGTGCAACTAAAGCAGTTAGAGATTTACCTAGAATTATCAAACCTCACAATCTGATATGTAAGGAATGTCAATTTGGAAAACAAGTTAGAGCATCTTTTAAGAGTATTCCAAAAAAATCCAATAATGCCCTTGACTTAATTCATACTAACTTATTTGGTCCAGTTAGAACTAAAAGCTTACAAGGAGATAGATATTTCATGCTAATCATTGATGACTATTCTAGAATGTGTTGGGTTACTTTTCTCAGAGAGAAATCAGAAGCACTTGGGAAATTCAAGCTATTCAAGGTGATGGTAGGGAATGAAACTGGTAAGAAAATCAAATGTCTGCGATCAGATCAAGGAGGTGGATTCACATCCAAGGAGTTTAATACATTTTGTGAAGTGAATGGGATCAAAAGACAATTATCAGCACCCCAGACACCCCAGCAAAATGGAGTTGTAGAAAGGAAAAATAGAACTATCTCGGATGCAACTAGAAGTATGTTATCAGAAGCAAATCTACCACATGTATATTGGAGAGAGGCAGTAAGTACAACAATCTACACATTCAACAAAGTTCACATCAAAGGTGAAACTGGTAAGACCCCTCATGATCTATGGTTTGGTATTACTCCTCTTAAATATTTCAGAATATTTGGAAGTAAATGCTATATTAGAAGATATGAGTATATTGGAAAATTTGATCATAGAAGTGATGGAGGAATATTTCCTGGTTATTCATCTAAGAGAAAAGCATATAGATGTTTTAACAAGAGATTGCAGAAAATTGTTGAGAGTACAAATGTGAAAATTGACGAACGGTTTAGAGGAACTTCACGATATATAGACTCTGAACCAGCAATAAAGATACTGAAAAATGAACCTACATTGAACACACCGGCACAAAATGAAGATCCAGTTACACCAGCATCATCTGAAATTCCACAGTAATTGAAGAACAACATCAAACAAAGACACCCCAGTATGTAAAATTGAACCACTCTAAAGATCAGATAATTGGGAACAAGTATCAAGGAGTTATGACTAGAGGAAGACTGGCAAATGAAGAGGTATGTCTTATTTCTCAAATTGAACCAACATCAATTAATGAGGCATGTGAAGATAAACACTGGATTAAAGCTTTGGAAGAAGAATTAGAACAAATTGAAAAGAATAACACATGGACATTAGTTCCTTGGCCTAAAGACAAAAATGTAATTGGAACAAAATGGGTATTCAAAAACAAACTTAATGAAGATGGTAAGGTGATTGGAAATAAAGCAAGACTAGTGTGTAAGAGATATTCACAAAAAGAAGGAATTGATTACAATGAAACCTTTGCATCGGTAGCTAGAATTGAGGCAGTCAAATTATTCTTGGCTTTTGTAGCTCACAAGAACTACAAAGTATATCAAATGGATATTAAATGTACATTTCTGAATGGAGATATTGAAGAAGAAGTTTATACTGAACAACTTGATGGATTTTCTTTGACAGATAATAAAGATATGGTTTGCAAGTTAAGGAAAGCTTTGTATGAGTTGAAGCAAGCTCCAAGAGCTTGGTATGCTAGATTGGATAAATATCTTTTGAAGATTGGTTTTTCTAAAGGTAATGCTGACAACAACTTATACTATAAAGTGACTAATGATGACATCTTGGCTATAGAAGTTTTTGTTGATGATATAATCTTTGAGGAGAAGATGGACTATGTAAAGACTTTTCTAATGAAATGCAACAAGAATTTGAAATGTCTATGATTAGAGAGATGAAATTCTTTTTAGGATTGCAGATTTCACAGACTGATAAAGGTATATTCTTGAGTCAATCTAAGTACTTAAAGGAGTTACTAAAGAAATCTGGCATAGAAAACTATAAACCAGTAAGCACACCTATGACTACAACTGATAAATTATCTTTGAAAGATGAATCAGCACCTGTTAATCCAGGATAAGCACCGACAGGCTTATCTATTCCAGATCAACATGACACGTTATGGAGATGAATTATTATTGTTGTAAATGGATTAAGCCAACATGTTGTATTGGATATTGCATCGGTTATTGATTTACTTGTAAATTGTTTTTATTGTAATATATTTTGTAAAGTTGACCTACTCATTTTGGTCCTAGGCTTTAGTATATATGTAAGATCTTATTTGATCGGAAGAAGAAGGAAGGAATGCGAATGCAAAAAGGATTGTAATAAGGTATATGCGAGAATAAGTAGAGCTATACACGCAGATATCATTTGAAGGTTGAAGGAAGGTTTTGTGAAGGCATATCAGAGCTAAATTGGTACTGAATCCAGCATATGGAGATGCTATTTTGAGAAGTACATTATTATTGGATTTAACCATCCAATTATAGTCATTGTGACTCCCATTTGTGATTGAGTAGTGAGCTCTAGGTGCTTGGCCTTTCTACATGTGCAGACCCCCTATTGTATACACATACTATCTGCAGTAGTATCATCTGATTTTGGGTAAGGTTTCCCACCGTGGTTTTTCCCCTTACAGGGTTTCCATGTACAAATATTGGTGTTATGTGTTGTCGATGTTATTGTCTTTTTGTCTCATGCATTAATCTTTACCGGTACTACAATTAACTGATAAAGTTTGGTTTACCAGTATTAAGCATTAAGTTTTGGTTAAGTTAATTTTGGTTTGAATTCATTTGATAACTGATTCAAACCCCCCCCCCCCCCCGCCTCTTAGTTGTCTCTGGGACCTAACACTCTTCACCACCACAAATCAATCATACACATTCCTTATATACAAGATAGATCATCAAAACTTGAACCAAAATATACCTTCTAGAACAAAAGTACACTCACTGATCCACTCCAAGAGAAAAAGGTGATGAAAACATAGCTTCTAAAGATCAATTTACTAATCCACAATCAATGGAACATAGATGACAATATATCCACATGTTAGATATCCATACAAGGAATTAATGGTCAATTAATACTCTCTAATTAAATAACTCAAATTTGGATCTCCACTGGTGTTGTCACTAGTTAGGAGGGACCTCAAAGAGATCAATTTGGATCAAGCAACAAAAGTAAACACAATAGAAACAAGAGGATATGATGGAGGGAATGCAAAAGCGAATGATTTAGACCATGAAAACTGATTACAAATAACTGGTAACATTTGTGTTACAAGATTCAGCTTATTGGCCTACTACACACATGCTCAATTATAGATTCGGTCAACTCTGGACCTCAAAGTCTTAAGAGATATCTTGCAAATTCTTTGGAACTAAATTCTAATGATTAATTACTATGATTTATATGATCCAAGAAGATCTGGTTGGCCCAAAAAGGATTGAATGCCAAAGAACAAGATCAAACATGTAAAACCAATAGGCTGGCCTCTACCAAAGAGATTCCTCTAGAAAATCCAAAAGATGAAACATGGATCAAAGGGAAGATCGGCCACATGCCAAAGAACATCAAAAATAATGCAAGGTATGTAAGGGATTTGGTAGATTCACCAATGAAAATAGGTCCAAATGGTTCCGATACCATAAAACTATCTCGAAATCCAAAAGCGATAACTTGCCAGAAAATGATCCAAATGCTGCACTGTTTAGGAATAAGGAATATTATCATGTCCTCAAGAAAAATCCAGCTCCACAAGATCTAATGAGCCAATGCAAGAAAATTTAGAATGAAATGATAAAATTGCAAAATAGGAAACAAATAGAATAAAATTATGTATGGTTGATGCAAGATTGTCAAGAACTAGGGATGCTCCTGCATTAGAAATATGGGGTTGTGGAAAAAAAAGTGAGTCTCTCACTTTTCTAGGGTCGGAGGAAACTAAGGTGGTTCACCTCTACCTGAAAAATCTATGATGAATGTTCGACTGGTTCGTCCTTCCATTTCACAAGATACTCCTTATACTGACTGCTCCGAGTGCTATGTCCAATCCTACTATCCAAAATATCTTCAATATGATCTGGCTCCTTCCAAACCAATTGTTTCTCCAAGTCTGCAATATTGTCTTTACTAATTTTTAGTTCATGATACTAATTTAGATCTGCAATGTTAAATATAGGTGAAATACTCAAACTATCTAGTAACTCCACTTCATATGTATTTCTGGAACTGAACTTCCTCAAGATCTTACAAGGTCCAAACTTCCTCATCTACAACTTGTTATAGGTTCCAAATGGAAATATCTCTTTTCTCAGATACACCATCACTTCATCACCAACTTCAAATTCCTTATGTCTCCTCTTCCCATCTGCTTTCTTCTTATACTTGTTTTTCATGTCCTCCAAATGCTACTTAACACGAATATGCAAGGCGTTCATGTGATCTGCAAATTCTTCTACCTCTGCACTCCGCTTGTCTTCATTACTAATATCACTCAATTCTGATATACCTCTAGGGTGTGCTCAAGTAACAATCTCAAAAGGGGTTCTTTTGGTACTCCTGTTCACTGAATTATTGTAGGCAAAATCTTCTTGTGCAAGATTCAAAACCCAACTTCCAATTTTATCTCCAACTAAGCATCTCAACAAATTTTCCAAACTCTGATTTACTACCTCTATCTTTCCATCAGTTTGTGGGTGAAAAGTAGAACTGAATATCAAATATGTCTTCATCTTCTTCCAAAGTGTTCTCCAAAAATAACCAACAAACTTAGTATCTCTGTCTGAAACTATGCTCCTAGGTAATCCATGCAATCTCACCACTTCCTTGAAAAATAGGTCATCTATATGTACTGTATCTGATGTTTTCTTACAAGGTATGAAATGAGCCATCTTCAAGATTCTATCCACTACCACAAATAAAGAATCATTCCCTCTCTATGTCTTAGGTAATCCAAGTATGAAATCCATGCTTATATCCTCCCAAGGTCTCTCTGGTACTATAAAAGGTTTATACAATCCCGCATTTTAACTAGTACCTTTTGCAACTTGACAAACTCTACAAATCTACCCAAATTTTCTAACATCTTTATGAATTTGAGGCCAAAAGTGATGCTCACTCACCAATGCTACTGTCTTATCAGCACCAAAGTGTCCGGCTAATCCTCCACTATGTTTCACCTTTATCGGATTCTCCCTCATAAAACTCTTAGGTAAGCACAACTAAACTCCTCTGAATAACATCCCATCCTGGATAAAGTAATCTAGCCACTTGAGCTTCTATCTACCATAACCAGTTCTCTACATGCTCTCTAAGGGTCTACAAAATTTGGGTCATCATCATACAAGGTCTTCAACTCCTCAAATCCTAATACTATCACTCTCAGTTTTGTCAGCAAATTCCTCCTTCTACTTAATGCATAAATAACTTTGTTTGACTTTCCACTTATATGCTTCAACATAAAGGTGTAACTCTACAAAAATTCTACCCATCTCATATGTCTCTGATTCAACTTACTCTGTCCATTCAAATATTGCAAGGCTTGGTGATCTATATACAACACAAACTCCGTAGGCAACAGGTAATGTCTCCATTTCTTCAATGCTTGAACTATGTCATAAAATTCTTGATCATACACTGAATATATCCTCTTGACATCATTCAACTTCTCACTGAAATAAGCTACTACTCTCCCTTCTTGACTCAATATGGCTCCAATTGCAATTCCACTTGCATCACAATCTACTTGAAACACTTTGTTGAAATCTGGTAAAGTTAACACGGGCTGCTCAGTCACTTTTTGCTTCAATAGTTCAAATCTTTTGCTTTCTTTGGTGGTCCACTTGAATTCCTTCTTATCTTCCCTCATTGTCTCAGTCATAGGGTTACAAACTGATTTGAAATTTTTGATAAACTTCTAATAGAAACTATCCAATCAATGAAATGATATTACCTCTCCAATGCTTTCCAGTGTAGGCCATTCAATAATTGCTTTTACTTTCTCAAGGTCCATCTTCAATCCATCCACAAATATCATAAATCCGAAAGAGACTAACTCTTCCTTCATTAAAGTACACTTCTTAAGATTTATCAGCAACTTTTCTTCTCTCAACCTCTGCAAAACTTGTTTCAAATGCAACAAATGCTCCTCTTTTGTCTTATTGAAAATCAGAATGTCACCCAAATATACAATAACAAACTTACCCAATAATTTCTTCAATACCTCATTCATCAATTTGATGAAACTACTCAGTGCATTAGTCAACCCAAAAGGCATCACCAACCATTAATACAATCCTTCATTTGTCTTGAATGTTGTCTTCCACTCATCTCCTTCTCTAATTTTGATATGATGATATCAACTCTTTAGGTCTATCTTCATGTAGTATCTGGATCCACTCAAAGAGTCCTTTATATCATCTATCCTAGGTAAAGGGAACCGGTATTTCACTGTGATCTTGTTTATTTCTCTGGAATCAGTACACATCCTCCATTCTCCATTCTTCTTAGGTGCTAATATTGCTGGTACTGCACAAGGGCTCAAATTTTCTTTGATCAAACCTTTCTTCAAAAGCTCCTGCACTTGTCTATTAAACTCCCCATTCTCTATCAGTGTCATCTGGTGTGCAACTTTGTTACGCAAACTAGCTCAGGGAATAGAGTCCATGTAATGACTAATACTCCTCACAAGTAGTAATCCATCAAACACATTATCTTAAATGATGTCTTCATACTTTCTTAGTAACTGCTTTATCTCTTCTGGTTATTCTTCCTCATGCTTTAGACTCTTAGTCTTCTTAGGAACTAAGGCAAAACACACATTCTCATGTCTCATTCCATCCCAAAATTTCCTTCCATCCACTAAATAGATTCTAGCATTTATATAGACTTCACTCTTCAGGGGCTCCTCCAAGGGTAACAAGGTTTGTTTCATCCCATTTTCTATAATAGTGTATATGTTCTTTCTCCCATCATGTGTTGCCTATCTATCAAACTACCAAGGTCTACCCAGCAAAAGGTGACAAATATCCATAGGCATAAAATCACACAAGACTTCATCATAATAATTTTTAAATTTCAATTTCACAAAAAATTTCTCGATTACTAACAACTTATGATCATCCCGAATCCATGTTGTCTGATAAGGCTTAGGGTGTTTCAATATTTCTTACTGCAATTTATTCACCATCTCTTCTAAAATAAGATTATTTGAACTTCCACTATCAATAACAACTTTACAACACTTACCAGATATGTTACATCTAGTCTGGAACAAATTTCTCCTCTACAAGGGCTCCTCATCTCTTCTAGTATGACACAAAGCTTGCCTTATCATCAACAGTTCTCCGTCTTCGAGTTTGTTAGTTGATTTGGTGGGGATTTCTTCTACCAATGTTGTTTTCCCCATGTTCTTTGTCTTCTTACATTAAAAAGCACAATGTCCTTGTCCTCCACACTTAAAGCAAGTTCCTCTAAAAACTCTCTTATCTTGTCTTCTGCCATCTTTTCCAAAACCCTCATTTGGGTAGCCATTAGGTTCTCTTCTCTGGTAGAAATTTCTATCATCATTCTGGTATGAACTAAATCTTTTCTTACTTCCTTGTCCGTTTTTTGATTTGTACAGGTTCCTCTTCCTCCTTGAAATCTTCCTCCTAAAAAACCTTCCACCTCTACCTCTTTGTCTATGTTCATGTCTTTTGTTCAACTTCTCTTCTGTTTTTAGGGCATATTGATAAGCTTCTCCAATACTCTGCAACTTGATCAAACTATGTTCATCTTGTATAGACATTTGCAATCTATTCAGATATCCAAATCTAATATTCAACTTGTAGAATGCTTTGGTATACTCTTTCACACTGCATTCCTTCTGCTTCAAGTTTTGCAACTTCTAGAATAGGTTCACTTGATAATCAGCTGGCACAGATTTTGATTTTAGCTTACCATCCTCTCCCATAATTTGATCTTCTGTTTACCTCTTCTCTGTCTATCAACTTGCAAATGCTCCCACCAAAGGCATTCATGACCTTTCAACCGAGTATAGACATATTTCACCTTTCTTTCATTTGCGGTATTCTCAAAATAGAAATACTTCTCCATCTTCGTGATCCAATCCATCAATTCATCTGAGTCCAACTTTCCATCATACTCCGGTGGGGTAAAATGTGGTTTAGTGTTCACCCTACTCAAAACCCTCATAAAACTTTCTTCATCTAGATCAATCGCTAGTGGATTTTCTACTTGTTATGTCGGTGCTTCTTCTTCATCTTCACTCAAATATTCAATAGGTCTACCTCTTCTCTCAACTATCTCAATGGCTTCCAACCAGGCTACAATTCTTCTTAGCATTTCCATCATAGTAGGATTTGCATTCCCATGCACTCCACCATTCCTATTTCCTCTTCGCACCATCTTCACGCCAGTCCTTTGCAGTTGTAGGTCGGATCCACAATCCACCACCCCACAACAAAATTTCTCACGACAACACAACCTCCATAATGAAACTTAACTCTGATACCACTTGGTGTAGTAAGTGATTAGAAGGGACCTCAAAGCGATCAATCTAGATTGGGCAGCAAGAGTAAACACAATGAAAACAAGAGGATATGATGGAGGCAATGCATAACTGAATGATTTAAATCAAGAAAACTGATTTCAAATAACCAGTAACATCTGATTTACAAGATTCGGCTCACTAGCCTGCTACACACATGCTCAATTACAAAATCAATCAAATTTGGACCTCAAAATCTTAAGAGCTATATTCTAACTTCTCTAGAGTTAAATTCTAATGTGTAATTACAATGATTTATATGATCCAAGAAGATTCGGTTGACCCAAAATGGATCGAATGCCAAAGAACAAGATCAAATGTGTAAAACCAATAGGTCAGCCTCTGCCAAAGAGATTCCTCCAGAAAATTGAAAGGATGAAATGCAGATCAAAGGCAAGGTCGGTCACATTCCAAAGAACATCAGAATCAACATGTAGGGCTCCACAAGCTATGGAAGGGATCTAGTAGATTCACCAATGCAAATAGGTCCAAATGGTTTTGGTGCCAAAAAACTGTCTCAAAATCCAGAAGCGATAACTTGCCAGAAAATGATCCAAATGCTACGAGGTTTAGGAATAAGGAAGATGATCATGTCCTTAAGAAAAATATTTCTCCGCAAGATCCAGTGAGCCAATGAAAGAAAATGCAGAATGAAGTGCTAAAACTATAAAATAGGAAACAAACAGAAAATAAATATTTTTGGTTGGTGCAAGATTGCCAAGAATGGGGGATGCTGGACTGCATCATACACACACTATGGTGAGATCCATAAAACATCAAAAATAATCCCACAAATCACATCCAAACCTAAGGATAGGTGTAACATAGAATATATAACAACCAAGAACGAACAATGCCACAAAACCCAGACAACACAAAGATATTTTCAGACAACAAAAACATCATATCCATGATACCAAAACTATATCCAATAAAGATAACTATAATAAACAACATCAGAAAAACTTTCTAGACTTGAACACTTCTGAAAAAAACAATAGAACAATTGCATCACCAACATAGCAATATATCTCTACACCATAGATATTTTGGACAAATTTGGAACCACAAGTTTGACATCAATGACAACCAGAACAACACATACTTTCAACAATCTCCCCCTTCGTCATTGATGGAAACACTTTACAAAAACTCAACCTATAACCAAAACTTGATCAAACTACAAAACAATACTACTTTATCAGAAATACTACAAATACTGCTCAATCTGTGTTAGGAAACTTCTCTATAAAAAATATCACATCTCTATCTTCTTCAAACTACAAATCTCTCCCCCAAAAGAAATAAATAAAACAAATATCTATCTCAAACTTCTTAATCTCTTTCCCTTTTTTGTGAAGGACAAAGGCCTCAGCAACACTATACACACTATTTCTCCCCCTGAGAGTGGCCACAAAATCAATCTAGGAAAAGAAATAGGCATGAAAAGCCCCCCCTAGAAAGATGCATCTCCATAATGCACCTAAATAGAAGATAGAGGGGAAATGACTCCAAGCTTCTCCCAAAGAAACTCAAATGTATCCTTTACTAATATCTTAGTGAAAATATCTACAACTTGCACTTTTAAAGAAATGTACATTCCAATCGAAATTCTTTCTTAGCAAATTTCTGCCTTAAGTAGGATATTTGATTGAAATATGTTTTTTTCTTGAATGCATAAGTGTATTCTTTAAAATATTTACTACACTTGTATTGCCACACATAATAGGAATTGCTTCATCATATTTTACCTTGATATCTTTAAGAGTCTATCTCATCCACAGTGCTTGAGTACAACAAGATGTTGTTGTAATATATACTCTGCTTCGGTAGTAGATAGGAAAACTAAATCTTGTTTCATATTACATGAGGAGACCAATCTGTCCTCCTAAAAGAATGCACTACCACTAGTACTCTTTTTTCCATCAACACTTCCAACCCAATGTGCATTAGTATAGGCTTTCAACATAAAACCTTCGCCCATTTTGTACCAAAGTCTGTAGTTGATAATACCTTTCAAATATCTAAAAAATTATTTTTAGAGCTTGCTCATGTATCAAATTTGGATTCGTAAAAAATCTATCTACCAGAGAGATAGCCTGCATGATATCTAGTCTCAACATAGTCAAATACAACAATCCACCAATCATCGACCTGTACTTTTTTGGTTCAATTTCTGAAGACACATCATCTTTTCTCAACTTGCATCCAACAATTAAAGGAGTTGTAACCGGTTTGAAATCATCAAAACCAAACTTCTTCAACACATACTTGCTTTGTGAGATAAAAAATTTATTTTTAGATTGAATAACTTGCAACCCAAGAAGTAAAGACAACTCACCAATCATTGACATTTCAAATTCTTTCTACATCTCTTTAGTAAACTCTTTACACAAGTTGTCATTTCCTCCAAATATAATGTCATCAACATAGATAATAACAATTAACAACTTACCTCCACCAATCTTGAAATAAATATTTCTTTATGTTCTACCTTTCATAAAATTCTGTTGAAATAAGCACATGTCTAATCTTTCATACTAGGCTCTAGCTGCCTATTTGAGTCCATACAATGCTTTTTTCAGTCTGCATACCATATCAAGATCTTTTGTAAGTCTGAATCCATCAAGTTTCTTAATTTAAACTTCTTCTTCTAGGTCTCCATTCAAAGATGTTGATTTCACATCCATTTGATAAACTCTAAATTTCTTGTAAGAAGAAAGAGAAAGAAACACGCATATAGCTTCCACCATTTCTACCAGAGGAAAACTTTCTTCAAAGTCTATTCCTTCCCCTTAATAATATCTTTTACATACCACTCTTTCTTTGTTCCTTGTAACTTATCCTTACTCATTCAACTTATTTTTGAATACCCACTTAGTTCCTATTACATTCTTGTCCACCAGTATACGTACCATCTTCCAAGTCTTGTTCTTTTGAATTTGATTTAGTTCTTCTTCCATTTCCTTTACCCAAATTTTATCTCTACTTACTTCCTCATAAGTCTTTAGCTTAGCCATTGATAGAAAATAGTAATTGGCTTGATCTTGAGCTTCTTTAATCTTCCTTCTTGTTTGAAC
The DNA here is from genome assembly GCF_030272615.1 of Cryptomeria japonica. NCBI lineage: Eukaryota > Viridiplantae > Streptophyta > Pinopsida > Cupressales > Cupressaceae > Cryptomeria > Cryptomeria japonica. The sequence goes on along the minus strand of NC_081407.1, from coordinate 749,282,044 downwards.
GCCTTTTTTTGTGTCTAATTATCTAGTTTTCTTAATGATGCTTCTAAATATACTTAGTAAGAACTTTTGATTAATATTCCTCTTCTTTTTCTTCTTCTTCATTTGATTCCTTCTCTTTTCTCTCTTTCAAATAACTTATCTTCTCTATAACTGCTAGCATAATCTCAACCTTCTAAACTAGAAAACATTTACTCTCCCTTCTATCCTTAATGTAGTATACATTTCCACCCATTCTAACTACTTCTACAACTCTTTTACCAATATTCTCCTTTCTAATCACACATCTAGTGCCACTAAAAAAACTGCATATCCTTTTCTACACATTTGACTAATATTTAAAAAAATATGTCTTAATCTTTCAACATAACAAACATCATCAGTTTTATGCTTACCATCAATAGAAAGACTTCCAATACCTTAAATAGTTGCACCATCTTCTCTAGCAAACTTCACATATAATCCATCATATTTCTTGATGAGGTTAATAAACCTATCCTTATCAATGGTGTAACATCCTAAATTGTTCTCCCTTACAATTTTGATTGCATTTGGGTCCCCACCTTGGTGTTTGCACTCCTAGGCTTGATGAGGACCTGATTTTTCTTATACCATGTAATTTTGACTTCATATTGACTTTTTGCATCATCCCACCCTTTAACCTAACCCCTAAAATTGGGTAGGACTAGGTAATGGTTCCTCGGTCCCTAATAGGACCAAGGAACCATTCCTTTGTCCTTCCAAATAGGGCTTTTCTTTGGGTACCTCAATCAGTTCAAAAAATTGAATGGGAAACCCTGCCTTGTGTCAACCCATATCGAAAAATTAATGTGTTTTTTGACTAGAAAGTATAAGAGGATGCTTTCCCCTCTCATTTGGACAATCCATCAGTCATATACACATGCATAAATCTCAATTTGACATCAAACAATCATGTATTCAACTCAAGTGAGCAAGAAATCAATCTTCCTTCAAGCATTGGAGTTGACATTCATGTTCCATGTTGTTGAAGACTCCATAAAACCCTAATTATATGTGGAGACAAAAAAAAATTCATAAGGATGTATATCATTTGTATTTTCAGTCATTCAACATCTCCCTCAAAAGGAGAACATTTTCATTATTGTAATTCAATTATGTTCCCAACCTATTTCTCTTCTTTATGTGTGCTAGAAACAAGTACAAAGTCGTGATCTTTAGAATAAGAATTATTTATAGTGACAAATCAATCCCCCATTGGAGTGCAAGAATTTTAGAGAACTAGGGTATGGTAAAAATGGTCCCTTCTTTTTAGGAGAATTTTTTGAGAACATGTCTGAATCAACTAACACTATTTAGATCCAAGCTCATGAATCAATCCAACACTTGTAGCTTACTGTTTCCATATTTTTAACTTCATTTTCAGCACTTTTACCTAAATTTCAGCAATTCAACTTCACGCAGCCACAACAGGAGGGTCCTGAAAGAGAATAGTCCGGACCATGCAACAATATTGACACAATGAAAATAACAACACCGAATAGAGAGAATGCTAGATCGACTTTAATTATATCATGAATTCAAAACCACTAATTGGCAACATCTGGCTACAAACAAGGTAACATGCCTGATTACAAAACATACAGTTGAGAACCCAATAGATGTTCAAATTCAATATATATCTACTTGATCATCATCTATGGTCTCTCACTAATCTAAGAAGATCTAATACATCAATATATAGCATCTGAAACACATCCGGGTTGGCCAAAGAAGGATTTCAATCCCCAAGGCAAGAAAGTGTAACGTACAAATAGGTTAGCCCTTAGTGTGAAGAAAATCCTCTAAAAAAGAGCTGAAATGAGATGCAAACCAAAAGGAATATCGGCCAAGCATATGGAAACATCACATGAAGTGCCAATCATCTCCACAACTCAAGTAAATGCTTTGCAAGATAAGGAAACGCCATCTAGCCGGTAAGGTTCAAACTGGTCCAGAAATTGAGAATTACCAAACAATCTGGAAGTGAAATCCTATCAGAAAAAGATCCAAATGACCTGAAATCCAAGATCAATGTACAAGAACATGCCTATAGGACAACTCTAGCTCCACAAAGAAAATGAGCAACTCAAAGGGGTCCAGAGAGAAACACAGAAACTAAAATGAACAAGAAACAAAACAGAAAACAAATATTTTTTGTTGATGTAATATTTCTAATGAACCAACGATGCTTCTGCATAAGACATCTAGGGTTGTTTTAAAAGTAAGTCCCCTACTTTGATGGGGCTAGAGGAAAACCAAAATGGTCTACCTCTACCTAAGAAATTCAAAAAGAATCTTCCATTGGTTTGTCCTTCCACTTCACAAGATATTTTACCTATTTTCTTCTTCATGTGATCTTACCAACATTGCTATCAAAAATCTCCTCAATCTTATCTAGTTTCTTCATAGGAAATTACCTCTCTAAATTTGGTCTACTGTTATCATTGAATTCTGCCTCATGGTACTAATAGAGATCTTTAAGTTGAATATAGGTGATATACCCAAGGTATCCAGTAACTCAACTTCATATGCATTACCTGAATCAAACTTCTTCAAGATCTTACAAGGTCCAAATTTTCTCATCTTCAACTTATTGTATGTTTTGGAACTGTAAATCTTCCCTTTCTTAGATGCACCATCACCTTGTCTCCCACCTCAAACTCCCTATGTCTCATTTTCTCATCTACCTTCTCCTTATACTTCCAGTTCATATCTTCCAAATGTTATTTCACCCGATTACGCAGTGACTTCAAGTGGTCTGCAAACTCATCTGCTTCAATACTTATTTTATCCTCATGGCTAATGTCTCTCAACTCTGATATACCTTTAGGATTCATTCTGGTAACAATGTCAAATGGTATTTTTCTAGTACTTTGGTTCTCTGAATTGTTGTATGCAAATTCTTCTTGTGCAAGAATAAGATCCCAACCTTTGGGTTTATCTGTTGGGAAAAATGGTGTCTCAACCTTGCATTTATGTGAGGTTACTATTTATAGTAAGTTTTCATTTGAGCACAAAATAGTGCGAAACTCTCCCTGAAGCTTTTGGTTGGCTAGATAAGCATTCCGGTAAAGTTTCGTCGCAAGGTCACAGCTAGTTTTGAAGATATTAAAGTTTTCGTCTTGGAGGGGTGCAATAAAATATTTAAACTTAATTTTGGGGACTTTAGAGGCTCCGAAATGCCCTGAAAAGTTGACATAACCAGCGAAGCGGGTTACGAGGTGATAGAGCACTTCGCAAGCTTTCCGGCGCTTCAAACGGTTCGTCAATCGAACACCCGGTTCTCAAGTTATGGCCTCCGGAAGTTTGTACTCCTGAAATAGGAGAAATAATTTGTATCGAATACATAAATGAGCTGTAAAAGGGAGCGACACATGTTGATGTGTGCTTTAACATGTCATAGAAGGGAGATAAGGTCGGCTACACCTTGTTGGGTGGTTTTAGCCCATGGTTTTGTAATACCGTTTGACGGTTTCTTGTATTGTATCTCCTATTTATGAGGTGTGTGAGATAGAGGTTGTGTGTAAGAGTCTTATGGCTATTGAGTTGCCTCTGAATCTCTGATTAATGGTACTCTTGCGAAGAGCTTGCTCTGCAAGTATTTTGTAATCTGTTTTTGATTGCTGAATAAAATATTGAGCTGCTTTTGGAGGGTGGGGTTTTTCTCCCGAAAGGGTTTTCCCCACGTAAATCATTGTGTTGTGGTATGATTGCTATTACATCTATTTCTATTTTCTGTAACTGTTGTAATGATCTGAAAAAGTTTTGCATTACCCTCCTCTCAAGGTTAGTGTAGGAAGTTGTTTCCGCTACTTAACTTCCTTACAAGTGGTATCAGAGCCTGATCACCTTTGGTTTCAATTGTGGGCAGTTGGGTTTTTGAACTAATCGAGATTTGAGTGGGAGCTTGTGCAGAAGACACTTTTTGATCTTGTTGCAGGAATTTTCAGATGGCGAGTTCGTCAGGGAGAATAGAGGTGGAGAAATTTAATGGAAGTAATTTTGAGATGTGGAAGCTGAAGATGGAAGATCTGCTAATAGATCGAGATCTTTGGGATGCTATTGATGCGAATGTCCAAAGGCCCTTAGATCCTACTACGGCAGCTCAGTATGATGTTATGGACCGAAAAGCCAAGGGTCTAATCAGACTGTGCCTGGCAGACTCTGTTCTAATCAATGTCCATGAAGAAAACTCTGCAAAGAAGCTATGGACTAAGCTTGGTGAGATGTATCAAGTGAAATCTTTATTAAATCAAATTTTCTTAAGAAAGAAATTGTATTCCTTGAAGATGGAAGAGGGTGGACGAATTGCAGACCACCTAGAAGCATTCAATATGATTGTGGCTCAATTAGTATCCGTCGGTGTTAAGATGGACGAAGAGGAAAAATGTCAGATCTTGCTTTGCTCTTTGCCTGATTCGTGGGATTCTCTTGTTATGGCTATCGGTAGTACTTCTGTTGTTTTGAAATCTGAAGATGTGGTGGGTGCCCTACTCGGTGAAGAGATGCGAAGGAAGGTATCCATCAGTTCAAAGGAAGCCCTAACCGTTTGTGGAAGACCTAAGGAGAAAGGCAAGAAGAATGAGAAGCGCGGCAAGTCCAAATCCAAAGGGAGATCGAAATCTCCTGGAAAGTCCAAAGTCATTTGTTGGAATTGCGGTAAACCGGGTCACATCCGTAAGGACTGCAAAGAAGAAAAGAAGAAGAAAAAGAAAAAGTTTGATTCTGATTCTGAGTCTGACAAGGAAGATGGCGATGCATTTATTGCGGCTTTGGCGACTCATGCAAGTAATGATGCCTGGCTAATTGACTCAGGTGCATCTTTTCATATGACTTCCAATAGAGATTGGTTTTCTGAATATGAAGGATTTAATGGAGGTAAGGTGTACTTGGGTGATGATTCACAACTAGACATTGTTGGTCGAGGTAAAGTTAGAATCAGGTTTTCTGATGGTAGAATAAAAAGGATTAATGGTGTGTTGCATATCCCTGGATTAAAACGAAACTTGTTATCTGTGAGCAAACTGATAGATGCGGGTGTGCAGGTAGTCTTTTCTGAAGCAGGATGTAAGATGATTAAGGGTGCTATGGTAGTTGCTAGAGGTGTCAGGTTTGGCACTTTGTATAAGCTTGAAGCATACACTGTTGAATGTAATAGCACTTTTGTAAAAAGAAAATTTGCGGATACTTCACTGGAAGATTTGAAGGTTTCACCTTCAGCAGATGGAAATGGTTTTTGGGTACCTAAGGGTGCTCTTTCGTCTGAAGCAAAGTTACCTACAGAGAAGACTATGTTATGGCACCAGAGACTTGGCCACATTGGAGAAAAGGGTCTAAGGACCTTGAAAAATAAAAATCTTGTTGAAGGTTTGAATGATTGTAATCTTGACTTTGATTTCTGTGAGCATTGCATTTATGGAAAACAAAACCGCGTTCAGTTTTACTCGAGTTCTCATAAAACTTGTGGTGTTTTGGACCTTATCCATTCTGATGTGTTTGGTCCAGTAGATGTCTCTTCGATTGGAAAATCCACATATTATGTTTCATTTATTGATGATTTTAGTAGAAGGACATGGGTTTATTTTCTAAAGAGTAAATCTGAAGTTTTTAGTCGTTTTAAAGAATTTAAAGCAATGGTTGAGTTGCAGACTGGAAAGAAAATAAAATGTTTGAGAACTGATAATGGCGGTGAGTTTTGCTCTAATGATTTTGATAGATTCTGTAAAGACTGTGGAATTAATAGGCAGAAGACAACTCCGTATTCTCCACAGCAAAATGGAGTTGCAGAAAGAATGAACAGGACACTAATGGAAAAGGCTAGGAGTATGTTGAGTGGTGCTGGTCTTGAACAAAAGTTTTGGGCTGAAGCTGTTGCCACTGCTTGCTACCTGATTAACAGGTCTCCTACATCAGCTCTTGTTGATAAAATGCCTATGGAAGCATGGTCAGGTCACAAGCCTTCATTGAGACATCTTAGAGTTTTTGGTTGTGAGGCATATGCACATGTGCCAAAGGAGAAGCGAACAAAGTTAGAGAACAAGGCTGTGAAATGTATCTTCATCGGGTATAGTTATGGTGTGAAAGGATACAAGCTTTGGGACCCTGTTGCACAAAAGGTAATTCACAGTAGAAGTGTTATTTTTAGAGAAATTAAGTCTCCTTCTGTTACATTGCAGCCAGAACAGACTAAAAAAGATGTGATTCAACTTCCTTCTACACCTGAAAGAGTTGAATCGAGACCCCTAGATAGGCAAGAATTTGAGGAGAGCTCGTCTAGCTCTGAATCTTCAGAAGAGGAGGAAGAACCTCCAACTCAGCTTGTTCGAAGGTCTACAAGACATAGACAACCACCTAAAAGGTATTCACCTGATGATTGGAGATGTATTTTTGCTCTGAATACTAGTGTGGATGAACCAAAATCTGTAGAAGAGGCATTAGGTATGAATGATGCAGAATCCTGGAAGATTGCTATGGAGGAAGAAATGGCAGCATTGAAAAAGATTGATACATGGGATCTTGTACCATTGCCTGAAGGACGAAAACCTGTTGGTTGTAAATGGGTGTTCAAGAAAAAGATTGGTTCAGATGGAAGCATTGAGAAGTATAAAGCAAGGTTGGTTGCAAAAGGCTACTCTCAGGTTGAGGGTGTTGATTATAGTGAGATATTTTCTCCTGTTGCAAAAATGACGTCCATTAGATTTTTGCTTTCTATTGCTACTGCTTATGATTTAGAGGTTGAGCAAATGGATGTGAAAACTGCTTTCCTTCATGGTGATTTGGAGGAAGATATTTATATGACACAGCCAGAGCACTATGTGGTGAAAGGCAAAAGTAATTTGGTCTGTAAATTGAAGAAATCTTTGTATGGCCTCAAACAAAGTCCTAGGATGTGGTACCAGAAATTTGATACATATGTGTTGAGTTTGGGATTTGAACGTTCTAAATCAGATCACTGTGTTTATTATAAATCTTATGGTGATCATTTCTTATTCATTGCACTGTATGTTGATGATATGTTATTCATTGGTAAAGGGAAAGGTATGATTTCAGAACTGAAGTCTCAGCTCGCTGCTAAATTTGAAATGAAAGATCTTGGTGCAGCAAAGCACATTCTTGGGATGGAAATTAGAAGAGATAGGGTGAACAGAAAGCTATGGCTAGGCCAGAGTAAGTATGTGAATTCAGTGTTACAGAGGCTCAACATGCAGGATTGTAGACCATTGAGTGTTCCTTTTACAGTCGGAATGAAACTATCCATTTCAGATTGTCCTACATCCCCATTGGAGATGGAAGACATGAGCAGAGTGCCTTACCAGAGTGCGGTTGGAAGCTTGATGTATGCTATGGTCTGTACTAGACCAGACATTGCCCAAGTAGTGGGAGTACTTTCTAGATATATGTCTAATCCTGGTAGAGTTCATTGGGATGCAGTCAAAAGAGTCTTTAGATATTTGAAGGGTACTTTAGAGTATTCTTTGTGTTATCATGGTAATTCATTTGGAGACATGACTTCCCTTGATATCCATGGTTATGTGGATTCAGATTGGGCAGGTGATATTGATAGCAGAAGATCCACAAGTGCTTATGTGTTTACTTTGTTTGGTGGTGCAATTAGTTGGATGAGTAAGCGACAGGCTGTGGTTGCTTTATCCACTACTGAAGCAGAGTATATGGCAGCTACTCATGCTTGTAAAGAGGCCATTTGGCTTAAGAGACTGTGTTCGGATATTGGAATAAAACAAGGTACAGTGACAATTTACTGTGACAGTCAGAGTGCAATTAGCCTAGCTAAGAACCCGACATTTCATGCCCGGACCAAACATATTGATGTTCAGTATCATTTTGTTAGAGATATGGTCGAAGATGGTAGGGTGAAGCTGGTTAAGGTGGAAACTTTGATGAATGTTGCAAATGCTTTAACTAAGGCTGTGAGCACAGAGAAGTTCAGATGGTGTTCAGAGTCTATGGGCCTTATGGCCCCTAGCAATTGATTCATTGTGTTGACATTCCCTTCCGCTCATGCAAGGTGTTCGACAAGTGGGAGATTTGTTGGGAAAAATGGTGTCTCAACCTTGCATTTATGTGAGGTTACTATTTATAGTAAGTTTTCATTTGAGCACGAAATAGTGCGAAACTCTCCCTGAAGCTTCTGGTTGGCTAGATAAGCATTCCGGTAAAGTTTCATCGCAAGGTCACAGCTAGTTTTGAAGATATTAAAGTTTTCGTCTTGGAGGGGTGCAATAAAATATTTAAACTTAATTTTGGGGACTTTAGAGGCTCCGAAACGCCCTGAAAAGTTGCCGTAACCGGTGAAGCGGGTTACGAGGTGATAGAGCACTTCGCGAGCTTTCCAGCGCTTCAAACGGTTCGTCAATCGGACACCCGGTTCTCAAGTTATGGCCTCCGGAAGTTTGTACTCCTGAAATAGGAGAAATAATTTGTATCGAATACATAAATGAGCTGTAAAAGGGAGCGACACGTGTTGATGTGTGCTTTAACATGTCATAGAAGGGAGATAAGGTCGGCTACACCTTGTTGGGTGGTTTTAGCCCATGGTTTTGTAATACCGTTTGACGGTTTCTTGTATTGTATCTCCTATTTATGAGGTGTGTGAGATAGAGGTTGTGTGTAAGAGTCTTATGGCTATTGAGTTGCCTCTGAATCTCTGATTAATGGTACTCCTGCGAAGAGCTTGCTCTGCAAGTATTTTGTAATCTGTTTTTGATTGCTGAATAAAATATTGAGCTGCTTTTGGAGGGTGGGGTTTTTCTCCCGAAAGGGTTTTCCCCACGTAAATCATTGTGTTGTGGTATGATTGCTATTACATCTATTTCTATTTTCTGTAACTGTTGTAATGATCCGAAAAAGTTTTGCATTACCCTCCTCTCAAGGTTAGTGTAGGAAGTTGTTTCCGCTACTTAACTTCCTTACATTATCTCCAAGCAACCGTCTCAACAAATTTTCTTAAATCCTATTCACTACCTCTATCTATCCATCTATTTGTGGGTGAAATGTAGAGCTGAACTTTAATTTGGACTTCATCTTCCTCCAGAGCATCCTCTAAAATTGGCCAACAAATTTAGTATCTCAGTCTAAAACAATACTTCTAAGTAACCCATACAACCTCACAACTTCCTTGAAAAATAAGTTTGCTACATGCACTACATATATTATCTTCTTATAGGGTATGAAATGTGCCATCTTTGAGAATCTATCTACCACCACAAATATAGAATCATTCCTTCTCCATGTCCTAGGAAATCCAAGTATGAAATCCATGCTTATGTCTTCTTAAGGTCTCTCTGATACTGTCAATGGTTTATACAATCCTACGTTTGGACTTCCACCTTTTGCAACTTGACAATTCCTACAACTCTAAATGAATTTTCATACATCCTTATGAATCCGAGACCAAATGTAATTCTCACTTACTAAAGCCACTATCTTGTCAATGCCAAAATGTCCTGCTAGTCCCCCACTATGCTTCTCCCTTATCAAACTGTCTCTCATAGAATTTCGGGCTACAAAAAATGGATTTCCTATATTTACAACATCACATCTTGAATCAAATAATCCAACTATTTTCTCCGGTCCATTACAATAGGTTCTTTACAAGCTTTCCAAGGTTTGGTAAAATCAAGATCTTCCTCATACAATGTCTTCAACTCATCAAACCCCAGCACTTCAATTTTCATTTGGTTAACAAATTTCTTCTCCTACTCAAAGAATCAACAACTCTATTTAATTTTCCACTCCAATGTTTCAAAAGAAAAGTATAACTCTACATTAACTCAACTCACCTCACGTGTCTCTAGTTCAACTTACCTTGACTATTTAGATATTGCAATGCTTGATGATCTATATACAACAAAAACTCCTTAGGTAGCAAGTAATGACTCCACTTCTTTGAGGCTTGAATTATGGCATAGAACTCCTGATCATACACTGAGTATCTTCTCCTTGCATCATTCAACTTTTCACTGAAATAAGGTACTAGTCTTCCTTCCTGACTCAACACTGCTCTAATTGCATTCCCACTTGCATCACAATCTACTTGAAATACTTTACTAAAATCTTGTAGGGATAACATAGGTTGTTCAGTCACCTTTTGCTTCAACAACTCAAAACTTCTTTTTTCTCCAGATGTCCATCTAAAATCCTTTCAGTCTCCTCTCATTGCCTCAGTCATAGGGCTTCAAACTGAACTAAAATTTCTAATGAAATTCTAGTAGAAACTAGGTAATCCATGAAATGATCTTACTTCTCCAATGCTTTATGGTCTAGGCCATTCAACAATTGTTCTTACTTACTCAGGATCCATCTTCAATCCATTCACAAATATCACAAATCTCAAGTATACTAGTTCTTCCTTCATGAAACTATACTTCTTAATGTTTATCAACAATCTATCTTCTCTCAACCTCTACAAAACTTGTCTCAAATGCAAGAAATGTGCCTCTTTTGTCTTACTGAAAATCAAAATGTCATCCAAATACACAATCACAAACTTACCCAAGGACTTCTTCAATACCTCATTCATCAACCTCGTGGAAGTACTCAGTGCATTAGTCAGTCGAAAAGGCATCACCAACCACTCGTACAGTATTTCATTTGTCTTGAATGCAATCTTCCACTCATCTCCTTCTCTGATTCTGATCTGATAATATCAACTCTTCAAATCTATCTTTGTAAAATATTTGTCTCCACTCAAATAGTCCATTATGTCATCCATCCTAGGAAAAGAAAACCCATACTTCACTATGATCTAGTTTATTGCTCTAGAGTCAGTACACATTCTCCACTCTCCATCCTTCTTAGGTGCTAACATAATAGGGACTGCACAAGGGCTCAATCTTTCTTTGATCAAACCTTTCCCCAACAACTCCTGTACTTTTCTATTTAGTTCTTCATTTTGTCAGGATGTCATCTAGTGTGTATCTTTGTTAGGCAAACTAGCTCTGGGAATCAAATCCATACAATGATTGATTCTCCTCATAGGTGGAAATCTACCAAGTGCGTTATCTAAAATTATGTCCTGATATTTTTGTCAATAACTTCTTTATCTCCTCCAATTATCCCTCTTTGATTTTCAAATTAGACTTCTTAGGGATTAAGGCATAGCACATACTTTCACTCCTCAAACCATCTAGAAATTTCCGTCGATCAACCAAACAAATTCTCTCATTTGTACAAATCTCACTCTTATGAGTCTCATTCAAAGGAAAAAAATTTTGTTTCATCCCATTTACAAAAATAGTATATATGTTCTTTATCCCATCATGCAATGCTTGTCTATCATACTACCATTGTCTTCCTAATAGGATATGCAATACATCCATAGGCATAATATCACATAGAATTTCATCATGGTAGGATCCAATCTTCAATTTTATCAAACATTGTTAACTCACCAACACCTTATGATCATCCTCAATCCATGCTATCTAGTATGGTTTAGGGTGTTTTAACCTCTGCAGCTTCAACTTGTCCACCAATTCCTCTACAGCTAGATTATCTAAACTACCACTATCAATTATGACTTTACAATGCTTACCTTCAACCCTACACCTTGTTCGAAATGAATTCTTCCTCTACAATGGTTCCTAGTCTATTTCATTCTAACATAAGGTTCTCCTTATCATAAAAGATTCTTCATTGTTAGGTTAATTTAGAGATCTGGCAAGCTCCTCCTCAACAAAAGCAGTTCTTCCATTATTCTTTGTCCTCCTATTTGAATTACCTTATTTATATTCAAAAGCTTGGTGTCCTCCTTCTTCACACTTAAAGAAAGTTCCCCCAAACTTACTCTTTTCATCTCTCTTATAACCCTCATTCTAGTAGCCACTCTCTCAACCATTCCGATAAAAATTCCTATCATCTCTTTGGTTTGAATTAATCATCTTTGACTTCTTCCTTGCCTTTTTTCTCTTCTGTAAAATATCTTCCACTTTTGGTAAAGGTTTTGCGTCTTTGAAATCTTCCTTGTCTTCCTGTCTGTCTCTGCTCATGTATTTTGTTCAATTCTTCCTCAACTTTCAAGGCAAATTGATAAGCCTCTTCCACAGTCTTCACCTTGATTAATCTGATCTCCTCCTATATAGACATCTTCAATACATTAATATACCTCACAATCTATTCAACCTCATGCTTGGTATATCTAGATCTGATGTTCAACTTGTAGAATTATGCAGTATACTCCCTCATGCTAGCCTCCTTCTACTTTAGTATTTTCAACTTTCAGAACAAATTCACTTGATAATTTGTAGGTAAGAAATTCACTTTCAACTTACTCACCATCCTATCCCAAGATTTAATTTTCTCCTTGCCTCTTCTCTATCTATCCATCTACAAATGTTCCCACCACAACGATCGATGTCCTTTCAGCTTTGTGCAAACATATTTCACCTTCTTATCTTCACTTGTGTTTTCAAAATCAAAATATTTCTCCATCTCCGTGATCCAATCCATCAATTCATTTGAATCCAACTTAGCACTATATTCCGATGGATTAAAATGCAGTTTTTTTACTCATGCGAGTTAGGGCTCTCAACAACCTTTCATCTCCTTGCTTGAGTTCTGATCAACCTCATTCTTCCAGTTTCACATTTTATTAGCTTGTATCATTTGTATAGTCATCTTAGTTAAGGTTAAACTGATACTACTATTAAGATTGAGATAAAAATTGTCATAGGTTTGCAAATCCAATAGATGAAGGAAGGTATTTTTATCACACAATCCAAGTATGTGAAGGAATTGTTAAGAACTTTTGGAATGGGAGACTATAAACTAGTTGGAACACCAATGGTTATAGGTTGTAAATTGTCAAAGGAAGATGATTATGCACCAGTTGATGAAAAGGAATATAGGTCCATAATATGAAAGCTACATTATGTTGTCCACAACAGACCAAACATTGCTCATGCAATAGGATTGGTTGCCAAATTTCAGAAAAGCTGGAAGGAGTCACACATGGTTGCAACCAAAAGAATTTTCAGATACTTGAAAGGCACTATATATTATGGATTATGATCTCCAAATGGATGTGAATTTGACTTAAAATTCTATACTGATGTAAATTGGGTAGCAAATGTTGATGATAGGAAAAGTACAACCGGAGGAACATTCTTTCCTGGAGGAAGATTAGTATCTTGGAGCAGCAAGAAACAAAGTTGTATCTCTCAATCAACAGAAGAAGTTGAGTATTTTGTAGCTTACATGAATTGTACCCAAGAAATTTGGATGAAACACATATTGGAAGGTTTCAAGTTAAAGGAATTAGAACTGGTAAGAATTTTCTGCGATAACACTAGTGCTATTAATATTTCTAAGAACCCAGTGTTGCATGCTAGGACAAAACATATAGAGATGAAGTATCATTTCCTAAGAGAGAAAGTTCAAAGCAAGGATGTATCACTGGAGCATGTTTCCACTAAAGAATAGCTAGCAGATATTTTTACCTTCACTTTGGCATTGTTGTCAAACGGGGAGTAGAATTAGTTTAAAAGTCAAAATTGTGTATGTACTGTTAAGGGGGAGTCTGTTCATTTTTGTAAGGACACTTAGTTGTCAAAATTTTCCTAAGTGTTGCCATTAATGCCAAAGGGGGAGAATGTTGGCATGATGATGATTTTTGTATTTGGTGACTTTATGTGTTTTCATTGATGGTACACATGTTTTGATTGTCATAGTCATCTTAGTTAAGGTTAAACTGGTACTACTATTAAGTCATATGTATTATTAACTGATATCATTTGTATAGAGTAAGTTCAACCAGTATGAAGATGTCTAAACTGGTATATGTAGACAACTGGTATATGTAGTTAAGACAATTGGTTTTGCTTAGTTCCACTATTACGAATTTTGAGATGCAACAGAGAGAGAGACAAGAAGGCACATGGAGACAATCACTCAATATTATTTGAAGTGAATCGATTTGTGAGTTTGATGTGGTCAACACTCAACAGGTATTGGTGTTCCAGCTAGTTTCCCAGTTTGTGTGATGAGTTATCACCGGTTGTGATGTGTTACCACCAACCAATACTATGGCAGTGATTTGTGTCATGTTAAGGAAGATTGTCTAGATTCACTAAACCTAGGAAATTGTGTCAAGGTTCAAGAGCCGACATGAGATCTAATGTCTATAAAAAGACATTATGATGAGTTATTTGATATGAAAAATATGAGTGATGTTATGAGTTGAAGTAGATGTGATTTTTTGAAAGAGTTGCAGAGTATGTAGGTGATGCAGTAATGTGTGAGAAAAAAAGGATCTAAACAAGCAGAATGTGCTATTCTTAGATCATACCATAATCACTACAATAGTTAAATCCCCTAACTGGGTAAGCTCTAATAAGCTTTTTGTAGAAATCCTATAACAAGGTAATTCATTAACTTGGATCTAAATCCTCCACTGAGGTTACCTTTAATCAGGTATAGCTCCTAACATGGCTTGGGATCTTTAACAGGATCTTCTCCTAATAGATCATTTGTAGACCTTAACCGGTCAGTTATCTATTTCTATTGATAGTTAACTTGTGAGTTCCATCTCATCGTGGTTTTTTCACATATAGATATTTGTGTTATGGTGAATGTTTTACTTATGGTGAATTATTTTATAACACTTTGGATTATATGCAAAGTCATTGGTAAATTGGTTAAGTGTTTTTACCGGTCTACAATTAAAGTACTATTGTTTTTTCTATCACTGATTCAACCCCCCCTTTGAGTGCTTTATAAGTTTATCATTGTGGATTCTATAAGTCTAGTGATTGTATCGGGCATTAATAGGTCAATCTTTTGGTGCAATGACAACTTCACTTGTAACATAGCCAAATGTATGGGAACATCAGATGAAGTTCCAATTGGTTGTGCAAGTCAATGAAATTCTCCACAAGATAAGGAAATACCATCTAGCCATTAAGGTTCAAATTGGTTTGGAAATTGAGAACTACCAAACAATTCGGAAGTGAAATCCTGTCGGAAAAAGATCCAAATGGGATGAGATTCGAGATCAACATATAAGAACATGTCTACAAGCTAACTCCATTTTTGCATAGAAAATGAGCAACTCAAAGGGGTCTGGAGAGAAACACAGGAACTAAACTGAACAAGAAACAAAAAAGAAAGCAAATATTTTTGGTTGATGCAAGATTGCTAATGAACCAAGGATTCTCCTACATCACAATTTACAAAAGAGGTTTATCCATCAAATCCCCCTACAATCCAATTAGAATTATCAGTCCTAATCCTTGCTAGTCTCTATATAAAAATTAGCACTTTTCATCCTTTTTATGGTGAAAGCCTTAATTTTTCACCAACACAATTGGTCATATGATTTGAACATTCAGAGTCAAGGTTCCATGTATTTGTTTCTATCTTAGCATGTAATGCATAATTGATTATTCTCATTCTTCCAATTTCTTCTAAGCATCCTCGTTATCTTCAATCACTATAAACAAGGATTTTTCATTGAAATCATCATCTTCATCGTCAGATGTATGTTCCTTAATACAACAAAAACCCTTCTTCTCCTTTTTGTTAAAATTGTGTCTCCTAAATTTATTAATTTGCTCGTCATCATCTAGTCTCTTATAGTCTTCTTTTTAAGTGTAACTAGAGGCATAATGTCCACTTCTACCACAAGAAAAATATTTTAGAGGTAACTTATCTTTGTATTTTCTAGCACCTCACTCCAATATTCTCACAAAAATTTCTTCAACTTTATCTAGATCTCCACTACATTCTAGATCATCAAGTCTTGAAACATTAAATGCTAATTCTTTCATTTCTCTTTTCTATTCCTCCATGTCTAAAATTTCAAAGACTTATAAAGTATCAATAAGTTGATCAATGGTATAATTATTCAAATTATTTCTCTCTTGTATAACACATCTTTGTGGCTTGTAGGATTTAGGAAAAGTCAGCAAAATCTTATGAACAACATCTCGTTGATCCAAATGTCCACCAATAGCTCTAATAGCATCAACAAGATTGATCAATATATTAATGTAGTTCTCAACACTTTCATCTTCAAGCATTCTCAAACAATCATACTTCTACTTCAAACTTATCATCCTACCTTGCTTTGTCTTTAGATCTCCTTCATATGCCAAAAATAGCTTGTTCCATACAACTTTAGCTTATTTCAATTATTTTACCCTTTCAAACATTGAATCACCTATGTAACTAGAGATTATAGCTCTAGCCTTCGCATTAGTCTCCTTTAGCTTTATCTCATCTAAAATCTAAGGATCACCGTGTGGAAGTATATAACCAGTTAGAATGATTTTCAAAATTCCATTCTGCAATGTCTCCAAATGCGACTCCATTCTCTCCTTCAAGTACGAAAAGTTTGTACAATCAAAGATCACAACTTTGTAATGCACATCCTATGTCATACTAGATCTACCTCAAGTTGTTAAGCTTACTCAAGAGGAACACTACTCTAATACCAATTGTTGAACCCAAGGCAAGATTAAGAGGGGGGGTGAATCAGTCCAAACAAATTAATTTAGCATATAGACAATTAAGGAACAACACAAATACAACATGTGAACACCAAGATTTTCTATGTGGAAAAACAAAACAAGGAAAAACCATGGTGAGAAATCGCCCATAAAATATATCCACTATATATATCAAATTACAATGAAAAAGGCTCACTTATTTGGACTTGCAAACCAAGCCTAACTACTCTTATGGCACAATACAAAAGAGGACTTGTGAAACCTGAAGCTAAGTGCAATAGGGAAAAATACAAAAATGATCTGAAAAGAAGGATCTCTTGATCATGAAGTTATCGTTGAACTCTGCATCAATTGACCAATATCAACACACAACTCAAGTGTGAGCACTCTATCTCATAACTATGCTATAGTCTCAACACAACTTATATATCATTTGAACACAACTCTTCTTTGCTGCTCACACTTACTTTTCTCCTCTCACACTCTCCCTCTACTTGCTCTGATCACTTATTTTCACCATCACAACTCAATAATACACATTCCTTTTATATAAGATAGATCATCAAAATTCGAACCAAGTTGTCTTGAACCAAAATATAGATTCCAGGGAAAAAAATAAAAAACATTGATCTACTCTAGGAGAAAGAGTGGACCAAAACACATCTTCTAAAGATCAATTTACCAATCTATAATTATTGGCAAATGCACACTCCAATGACAAATTGTAGATGATTGAAGCTATTTTCATAAGATTGCAAGGTTTCCATCAATGACAATACCTTCAATCACCTACAATTTCTCATTGGAGTGTGACTTAACTGATGAGCATTAAATATGGTAGTTGGAGAAAATAACATTATAAAGCAAGTGTTTTGGTTCCTTTTTCATTCACCGAGCATTCAAACATTCGAGAGTGCGAAAATTCCTGAGCGAAGGCATCCTTAGCGAAGAAGTGAAGAAGTTAATCCAAGCACTCATCCTAAGGCAGATTGAGGTATTTATAATCATGGAATCCTCATCCACTCCTGAATTTATTGCAAACTCTACTGTGATTGAAGTAATCAAGCGCCCTAGACCCGTCTTCAAGCTTGTTCCCAAAATTGCAAAGAAAGATGATAACATAAGTGGATTTTCTCAAATTCCTAAGGGAGTAGTATATGCTGAAGACCCTAGGATATACATGCATTGTCATATAGAGGAATTAGGTGATGATGAGATCAAAAATATGTATAGGACTATGATTTGTGATGAATCTGGAAATATCAAGCTGAAACATAAGATAGTGGAAACCCTAGGTTTTACTGAAATCCTTAGTGTCCTAGATTTTCCCAAGGATATTATAAGGATTGTGCTAAGCAGAGTTCATGGTGAATTCTTCTGGTTAGATTCAATCACCAAGGAAGTTGTTAAAGTAGTAATAGGGCTACCTATCATGGGTAGCAGACGTGACAGAACCAAAAGAGTCTCAAATGACATAGTGATAGATTTAAAAGGTGCAACATTTGACAAAAGTTCTCTAAGGGTAAATGATGTAAAGGACATAAATGTCAGATTTACTAGTATGATCTTAGGCTACAAAGCTACACATGCAAATAGGGTGAACTCAATTTCTAGCCTATGAATTAAAAGTGCATATGACATGGTTAACAACAATGCAAGAATAGATGTGTGTGAATGGCTCAAAGATGAATTGATAGACAATCTAGGGAAAATAAAGGGAGATAAGAAAGGAACCTTTAGATTTGGAAACTTACTTGTATGTTTAATTCTATACATTATAAAACAAGTACCCAGTATTGGTGCAATAGATTTTGGCTTTGACATACCGGTAGGAAAGCAACTATTGGATCTAGTAAATAACATGGGAGAAAACAAAGAGAAAAACTTAAATGAATATTTGCAGGCATTGAAAGCTCGAATGAAAACAAGAATAAGACTGTCATAGGCAATTGTAGATAAGTATCAGAAAGAAATTTGCTTTGTAATTAAGAAAGATGAAATTTGGATGGAGGCAGTTGTCCCTAGAACTGTCTGGGTAGCTGAAATGGGCTATGAAATAGATGACAATATTATAGAAACTTATGCAAAAGCCCTTCTTGAAGCACCAAAGGAACTCACTAAGGAAGTCATTGGAAATGTAGAAACCATTGAAAGTGGAATTCAGTCAAAGAAAATGGTTAAGAAAGTTGAAGCAACAGTAAGGAAAGGAACCCAACAGGCAAAGGTAATTAAGGAAGATGTTTTGAAACAAACTGGTATAAGTGAAAGTGAGTTGGAAGGACTTCAACCGAAAACTCATCATTCACCGATTGGAACTTCCTCCAAGAGTGATATACTGGTAGTTTTTAAAAGGGTAGAAAGGAAAAGAAAACCCTCACCGGTACCCTCACCTACACCCAAGAGAACTAGACAAAAACAACAGGCAGTTAGGCCTCTAGTAAAGAAAATGACTCCAAAGAAGAAGAAGGTAAAACATAACATTGCTCCTCTAGATAAGCTTCTTAGTGAAATTACAGAGGATGGTAAGTTGAAGAACATTAGAAAACTGTACAATACACTTTCTGCTAATGACAAAGAAAGCATTGAAAATAGTGTAATTTTACACTTGGATATTTATAAGAATTTTTTTATGGAAATTGTTGATGAGATACCCAATGAGTTGCATAGAAGACTAGAAGGCAGAAGGGTAGCCATCGTTGAGCTGGATAAGAAAATTAAGATTAAGAAACTACTTGTAGTTCATCCAGTTAACTCACCGGAAGAGATTGATCAATTAATCAGTGAAGCAAACCAGACTGTATTTTCAACCACTCACCGACATGTAGCACTGATGGCTGGTAGAGTGAAAGAAGTTTCTGAAGAAACATCAGATGCATGGGATATATTCTTTGTTGCAAAAGAGGAACAAGAAGAACTAAAAATACCCAAGACTATTAGAGTATATCAAAAGGACAGGGATAAGGGGAAAGGTAAGGTAGGTGGTTCTCCAAGTCTTAAAATAACTGATAATGTACCCCCACCTCCTTCGGATACTCCACCGACACATACTACAGACAGTCAAATGACCATAGAGAGTATGGAGACTCCATTAGAGGATACTAATCTTGAATCTGACATTTTGTATACTATAAATATAGATACTTAGGAAGTAAATGTTGTGGTTGACAGAGAAACCACTAAGGAAAAAAAGAAAGATGTGACTACTGAGTCATCGACTGCAGATGTTGAGGTTGAGGTAAATGAAACTATAAATATAAACACATAAAAACCTACTCAAATAGAGAAACTGGTAGAGGACACCACTAGTAAACCATTAGAGAAATCGGTAGATAAAATTAATAAACAGTCAAGAGAACTGGCAATGGACAGTGCAGAGGTACAAATAGGGAAACCAGAAGTACATACAAAGACTACATTTGAGAAACTGGTAGTTGAGATCTTAGAAAAACCTTATGAGACATAGATGGAGAAAAAGGAATAGAAATAGGTTGAGGTAAAAGTTTAGACAGAGACAGTGCCATAGACACAAACTAAATAGCCTAAACCTTTACTTATAGAAATGCAAACACAGACTGACCTACCAGAGGTCGAAACAAGCAAGGTGATTACTACAACTGGTAGCATGGATATTTAGAGAACAATTGGACAAACATCTAGTACTTCCATGACAAAATTCTGACCTACAAATGTAACAAAGGTCTTATTGGATTCAATAAAGAAGATCATAGAGTGTAATGCACAAGCCTATAAGGCTATTGATGACACCATTCCCATTCTTAAATTGATAGCACCAAAGTGCATTGTTGATAATAAGGATTCTTTAGGTCAACTAGACACATTGTCTAGGTTCATCACCGACAACATTTTGATAGTTGATCAAATAAATGAGGATACATTTAAGGAGAGAATGATGAAGGAAAAAGAGAAATTATTTGAGGAAATTGTGAAGAAGAACAAAGAGAAAATGGATAGCTTATTACCGGAACTTGGAGAGATAATTTTTTATTTCAAGAAACTGTATAGAGACACGTATAAAACAAATATTCTAACAGAAGATCTAGACAAGGAAATCAACAAAACACAAGATGAGATTAACAATATCGCTGACAATCTAATGGGTACATCAGATTCATTTTTGGAGTTAGAAAAGAAAAATGCAGATTTAGAAGAGAAACTTGAGAAGTTAGGAAAGGACAAAGAGAGAATAAAAAATAAGGCAAAGGGCTTAAAATGTAAACTTGGTCCTAAACTAGATTACCTCATTTCTTTGAGAAAAGAAATTTATGAGGCTCTGGTTCCCGGACTTAAGACATCAGAAGAGAAAATGAACATACTCACCAATACAGTTCAGACAACACGAGGCATTACAGGACAACAAAATATTCAACAACAGTTTAAATTTGATTTTAACAAATATTTTTCAGATTGTAACCCACCGGTTACAAGAATCTAGGCAGTACTCCACTAATAGCGAATGCCAACCTTTGTCATTGATGTCAAAGGGGGAGTAGTGTGATGAGAAAAATGGTCAGAAGAAAGGACATCATCAGCTCAGGGGGAGCATACATTTTTGGGCCTAGAGTTTTGGTAAGACAATTTTGGCAAACCATTGTTGGATACATTCTTTTTGGATTTTTCTCATGAGTGTTGCCATCAATGCGAAAGGGGAAGATTGTTGGCAAATGCACACTCCAATGAGAAATTGTAGTTGATTGAAGGTATTGTCATTGATGGCAACCTTGCAATCTTATGACACCGGCAGGCACTAGCACTGGCAAACTCTACACCAACATACAGATCACCGGCACCTTGGCCGGCAACAATTTTGTATTAATGCATTTTGTAATTAACTGTAAAATCTTTTGTAAGCCGATTTGACGTATTGTAATATGACTCATATACGTATGAGATCATTGTAGATCATTTTGTAATATGTAATAGGCAAAATATGAATAGAAGGTAGCAGACCTAATATGCAAATTACTGGATAAGGGTTTATGTATGTAGCAGAGCTCAAACTGGTACTGAATCTGGCATAGAAAATGTTAATCTAAAGCAGTACAAGACATTGGATTCATATAATCTATTTTTGTAAGTCAGTGTGACTTCTTTTGTATTTGAGTAGTGAGCTCTAGGCACTTGGCCTTCCTACATGTGCAGGCCCCTATTGTAGCACTAATATTCCCTTATTGGCTAGTAAGCAAATATCGTGGGTCACAAATCCCACCGAGGTTTTTCCCACACCGATTTTCCTCTTTAAAATATTGTGTTATGATGTGCTTTTCATGTTGTGGTTCTTGTTCTTATTTGTTTCATTATTAATGCTTTATCGATAACTAGTTTTAATATGTTTTTCATGTTATAAGTTAAGAAAATTAATATATCGGTCAGATACTAATTCACCCCCCCCACCCTCTCAGTATCTTTGGGAATGCTAACAATAATCACTAGAACATGAAAAACAACATATCCACATGCTACACATCCATATAAGCAATTAACGATCAAAACATACTCTTTAATGCAAATAACTCAAATATGGATCTCCACACGCTACGATGATACCCATAACACATCAAGCAATATCCCACAATTATTATCTAGACCTAAAGATAGGTCTAACATAGAATATCACAACTAGCAATGAAGAATTCCACAATACTTAGAGAACACAAAGATATATTTGGATCACAGAAACATCATATCCATTCAATACCAAAACTATATCCAATAAAGATAACCATAATGAACAACATCAAAAACACTTTCCAGACCCAAACACTTTCAAACAACAAATAGAACAACCGCAAGTTTGACATCAATGACACCCACGATAACACATACTTCCAACATCAACTATATATACAATGAGTAGGCACCCTTGATATTTGTGTTGATTGGTTATATGCAAATTTTGTTTCTCTACCTAGCTCCATAGGTCTAAATTATTCCATAGTGGTGGTTATTTAAGAGATGTCACATTGGACTCCCTATTGTATTATCCAATTGTACTCAAGTTGAGTGTATGGATTGGGAATATGTGTATCTTATGTGATTTAATTGAAAATTATGCTTTAGACTTGTGTGGAATCTTCTATTAGAAATGAGAAAATTCTATAGTTTAGATTTGAATATTGGATGTGTATGGATAACTAATGGTTAGGAGATTATGTCATAAATATAAGACAATATTGTAATTGTTAGCATTTGATTGAACCGGTAAAGACTGTTGGTGATATGCAACTGGTAAATTATTGATTGGTGAATGTGATGAAGAGATTGAGATTCATATTTGATGACTAGGTTTTGTGTTGTCATTGATGGCAACAATGTTTTTGTAGTCATCTAAGTCTTGAAATCCAATCGGTAAGGATTAAATAGTACAAAAGATAGTTTAACAGAGAACTGATAATTAGGACTTCAACCAGTAAACAGAGATAGTGTTGCATTCAAGCAACTGGTATAGGTGATTCTTGAAGAGTCAGATGATGCGATTTTAAAGTAGTGTGAGAGATAGGTATCTGGTGTTTTGTTCACAACCGCATTGGCAAATTCAATTGGATGATAGAGTTTTGTTATACAAAGCAGACAAATTAGAAGATCACTTAACCAATACTGATAAAGTCACTTAGATTGGTAAACTGGAACAGGTTTTGTCTTATTTTTTATTTCTTATGTCAATGGCTGACATAAGTAAAGCATGTAATGTAAGAATGTCTAGATTCATTAATCCTGGGAAATTGTTCCAAGGTTGTAGCCGACTAAAGTGTGATGAGGTATCAAGTCAATATATGTGTGTATGGAAGAGTGGGAAATCATTAGAAAAGTAAGTGAATTTGAATGTGCGGTGATTAGTGAAGCTCTATATGGATGTGTTGTTGAAGTTTTGAGGATCTGAAGTGGATCTTATCAAACACAGAGGTGTTACATGAAGATCATTACTAGCAATAAAATCCCTTAACATGGTAGGTCCTAACATGCCTTCATCTATAAACCTCCTAACAGGGTAGCTCTATATCAGAGTCTTAAATCCTCTCACGAGGTTGATCCTAATAAGTCAAAGCTCCTAACATAGATTATCATTGAAATCCCTTAACCAAGTGACTCGTAACTAGTTCTTCTCCTAACATGGCATATTTGTAAGACCTTAACTAGGCAAGATTTCTATTCTGCAGATAGTGAATCTTGTGGGTGATGCTCTGCAAAAGAGGTTAGAAAATCTGTTCGAAGACAACACACACACAAGAGCAAAAACATTAGTGTTAGCAACAAAAGATATACCAAAATCATGAGAGAATATCTAACTAGGAAAGTAAATATGATGAGGCATCTCCAAATGCCTCCTAACATGCTCTTAGCTCCTTCTCCTTTGTTCCTCTCCTCTCCAAGTTCCAAACTAGTGTAGCTCTCAACAACTTTTTTGCACTATGGATGCTTATGGAGGTTTGAGATTGAAGTATTTGCTCTAAATGTGAATAAAAAGCTAATACTAGATGCTATGATGCTAAAATGATTTATTTTAAACCAAAGTGACAAGATATTAGTGATTTATGCTAAATGGTCTCTAAAATTCTCCATAACTTAGATGCATACAAGTTTTTTAGGATCTGGATTATGAAGAAATGGGCTCTATTTATAGGAAAAATGGAACAATGGATGGTTGAGATTGAGTAATCTCAACAAGGGTCAGGATTGAATGATATTCAATCCATGTGATGGCTTTCAACCCAATCCCAGGATGACAAGTGTCAATGTGAGATAGGTTGAGAGGAGAGGGAATAAGCATTAAATGCTTGACATGACCTGAGAGTTAACTTGGGAGTTAAGGTCAAGGTTAGGTTGAATGAATAAATTCTTTATTCAAAGAATAAAGCTTTTATCCAATGAATAAAATTTTGTGCAAAGGCAAAAGGGATAACCATGGTCAAAGCAATAAATGCTTGAGGAGACACACGAGTGCAAGTTGAAATAACCATAAATGGTTATGTAAGAGTCATAAATGGTCATGTAAGAGCCATTAGTGGTTTTGGAAGACTTAGGAGGTTAAATTGTTGAACACACCAAGAATTTAATGCTTTTCAAAGACTTTGAAGTCTTTGAGAAGTGACTTCAAGTTGCTTAGGAATGTAACAATAATTAGGGGATGGATTAGGCTAACTAGGAAGGGGTTAGAAGAATCTAGAAGGGGGTTTATGAATGCAAGTGGATTTGGTGGGCGAGGGAAAATAGGATTTTTATTTAAAATAAATTAATTTATTTCAATAAATGGGTGCAAGTTGCATTTGTAGGAAAATGCAAGTGGGGGGGGATTTATGATTTAAATAAATGTTTTATTTAATTTATTTAAAAGAGGAAAAGGGGATTAAATGAAATAAATATGATTTATATATTTAATTGATTGTGAATTTGGTTGAATGAATTAATTAAAATAAATTGAATAATTTATTTAATTAATAGGAGAATGTTTGAAGATGTATTAATTAAATATTAATTTAATTAATTGATGGCTAGTGGATTTTTAATTAAATAAATATGAAATATGCATTTAATTAAACTAGACAGATTTATGTGACTACAGTGGGTATTAACTCCCACCGTGGTTTTTCCCTTTTGTGTTTTCCACGTATACATCTCTTGTATTATGTGGAATTTGTTTTATTTGGGAATTAGCTTATGTGGTGATATTCCTCTTACGCTTGTTAAGTTTTAAGTTGTTTAAGTTGGTGATCAGATTCATATTATTTTTGCTTCACTGATTCACGTCCCCCTCTCAGTACCTTTCAAGTTTATCAATTGGTATCAGAGCCTAACTTCCTTGAGGCTTAATCACTTGGAAATGACCCCTAAGGTAGTTATGGGGGAAGGAATGAGCTATAGAGAGATGTCTTAAAGACTTACATAAACTAAGGAAGCACTAGAAACATTGAGAGGTAAGTATAAAGCTTCACTTTCTAAGAGAAAAGAGCTAACTAAACAACTGTTGGAAGTTTCTGAAAGCAGCTCTTCTAATGATGCAAACATAGATGCATTGGTTGATGAAGTTGATAAATTGAATGATGAGAAGGCTAACTTGAGGAGAGAGCTAGAAGCTCAAACCATCTGAATGAGTCAAGAACTTGAAGCAAGGAGGACAATAGATGACAAGATCAAAGAGAAAGAACATGAGATCTTTAAGCTAAATCAGGAAGTTGGTACTCTATATGCCCATTGGCATGAAGAGAAAGAAGAAAAAGAAGAAATAAAGGCAGATCTTGATATGGGAATGTCTCTTAGAGAGACCCGTATGAAAAGGAATGAGGATCTTACAAAGATCT
This sequence comes from Cryptomeria japonica, assembly GCF_030272615.1. Taxonomy (NCBI): domain Eukaryota; kingdom Viridiplantae; phylum Streptophyta; class Pinopsida; order Cupressales; family Cupressaceae; genus Cryptomeria; species Cryptomeria japonica. The sequence goes on along the minus strand of NC_081407.1, from coordinate 749,256,246 downwards.
TGCTGTTGCTAATGAAAAACTTGCTAATTTCAACAAAAGTTATACCATGCTTGATGAACATATTCAATCACAAAGGATGAAAGGAGACACAACTGGATTGGGTTATACAATATTTGAGAAAGGTGAGTCTTCTAGTACTAAGGACAACATGGAAGAAGGTAAACCTACATCTAAGATTCAGAAATCCATTGGTAAGAAACCTTATAAACCTATTTGTTTCAATTTTCATAAGCCAGGACATACTACTAATGTTGATAATGGTTATAGACCCAATACATATAAAGGTTATGTACCTAGAAAATTTAATGGATATTTTTTATGCATGCAACATTTTATGGGCATAGATCTATTGAATGTAGGTATGGAGAAAAAAATCCAACACCTCACATGAATCAGAGATCTGGTGGTGACTAGAGAAGGAATTTTAATGACCGAAGAAACCCTACTTTGTAGAGACCCTATGCTAACTGATCTAGCCCCTATGAGATGGAAAATAGAATGAATGTGGTTTGGACAATCTATAATAATTTTTGACATGTGGCTATGACTTGCAAAAGAAGGACTAGTAGAGGTAATGTAGGACCTTGGAGAGCATCTGGTATAGTTTGTTATCATTGTCATCAATTGGGACACATTGCTAAGTTTTACAGAGTAAAGAAGAATCAATTGGTAAATCAATCTATTGATCGAAAATGGAAGAAGAAAGTTGATGTTGAGGAAACCAGAGTTGAGATGAATAAAATATGGAAGAAGAAGAGTGATGATAAACCATCTGAGAAGTCTAATTCTTCACCTAGTGTGGAAAAGCCTTCATCGGTAAACTGAGTTGTTTATACAACTTGTGGAGAGAATATTGTCAGATCTTTAGAAGAACCCCTAGACGAAGTATGGTAAGTTTGATCTGTATATTTTGATACATTTTGATGTTATGAAGTGTTTTTGGATCATAATTGATAGAAATGATGTATCTTTGGCAATTACAAATATGTATGAGAAGTTTTAGGGTTTTGTTGGTAATAGGATTTAATGCAGTAGATAATAGGCAAATAAAAAGAACTTTTTGAAAATTATGTGTCACATTGCATTCTTGTGAGCACACAAAGAGTGAATAGAGTAGAGTAGATCTTGTGTTTATAGAATCTAACCCATTTGATAGAGATTTGAAATGATTTGGTGTGATTTGCAATCGACAATCAGTGGGAAAGATTTGTCAATGTTTGGAACCTTACTGCAGAAGTGGTAAAAGGTATTTATCAGGAAATCTTGTTATCTACTTATCTTTTGAATCATTGAAGATGGACACCCCACACCTAGTTAATGTTACCGATAGACCCCATTCTGAATTTAAGAGACACCCATTCAAGTCTGAGGAAACTGATCCCACTAGAGCCTCATTCAGAGTTCCTTATGGTGTCTTGCATGTTGAAGATGTTAGATCATTTTATCATTGCAAACTAGAGGATTTTGGTATGGTTGCTATTTTTTTATCAGTATAAAGCATTATGTGATAAGAATGGTATTTTGAAGGAATAGTTCAAGAGGGTTATTGAGCAAGGGTTTCACCATGCCCTCAATTTACTTGATGATTTTGATGATGAACTTTTTAGATACATTCTTAGCAGAATTCATGACTAGTTTATGTGGCTCGACTGACCAATTAAAATTTCTAAGGAAGCTATTCACAGAGTCGCTGGATTTTGTGCCACCGGTGAGGTTCCTATACTTTGATCCATTCCTAAGAGTGATTTAGAGAATCTTACATGGTCTGAATGGGATGGAGGAGCAATGACGGTAAATAACATCAATGATCTGGCAATAAAATATGCTTCAATGGTTATCGGTTGTTGGATCTACTACTCTAGCAGGATGAACAACATCCCTATTGTTGCTATTCACATTGCATACATGATGATTAAAGAAGACATTGATTATGACTTGTCAGAATAATTAAGGAGTCAACTTACGCTAAACCTAGAATCTATCAAGAAGGATAAGAGGTTAAGGTTCTATTTTGGTCAATTAATTCTTCATTTATTCTTTTACTTTTAGAATTATTTCCCCAGTATTGGTGATATCCAATGGATAGATGGCACTCCAACATTGATGCAAATGAAGAACAACATTAGAATGGTTAGAAATGATTTTGGTAAGATTGCATGGGGATATTTCAAGGACTTTCAGAAGAAAATGCATGCAAGGGAGAGGATACCGAGAAAAGTTGTCAATAGGTATGAGAACACCATATGTTTCATGATTGACACTGACACTTCCATGATGGAGGTAGATGAGCCTCAGACTACATGGGTGATGCCCATGGGATATGAAGTGGATAAGAATCTTTTGATTGCATATGCTGATCACTTGCTTGCCCAACCAGTAGATACAACTGCAGAGAGGTTTGGCACTTACAAGGAGAAATCCCTTCAAGTACATTTTGAACTCAACAAACTGATTATTGTAAAGAAAGTAAGAAAAGAAGTTGAAGCATTTGTAGAGAAAGTAGTATTCACAAAGGAGGCTATTGTTTAAGCAAGAGATAAACATGTTGCACAATAGACGAGAACATTTAGTACACCAACCAGTACCCCCACCGATATGGAAACAAGAGCTAGAAAAGAGAAAGAAGCAAAGAAAGATAAACCAGCAGTTGTTAAGAAAGAGAAACTGACAAAAACAAAGAAGGAGAAACCTTCAAAGATTCAATTCCAGAGAAAAGGAAAGATTATTGATCCACCTATTGCACCGATAAAGTCTAGTAAAAGAAAGAAGTAATAAGCTTAGAAACCAGCATCGGTAGATACTGATAATGAAGTGACTGAATCTGAGGGAGAGAAGAAATCCCTAAGGGATAGTGGCAAAATACCTAAGGTTACTATGAAATCTTCAAAGGCATTGGTAACTAAGCTCTCACCCCTTGAGAATTTAATAATAAACATTAAAGAGTATGGTGTATTGATAGGTATAAAGAAACTTTATGATATGTTTAAAGAAGATGAGCAAAGATAGATAGAGGATTCTATTGTATATAGCATGAATAAATACAACAAGGCCCTTATTTAATTGCAAGGATGGATTCCCAATTCTTTGTACAATAAGATTGATGCAAGATGGAAAGTTGCCATGAAACAAGATAGGGAATATATTGAATTTGTTTTGAAAAAATTGCAACCTGAAGCTACTAAGGAAGATATAGATTAATTTTTTTCTAAGATAAAGTCATATTTTAGATCAAAGAAGAGGCTGACAAGAATGTTGATCCGTGAAACACAATCAGCCCATGAGGAGATTGAACAAATTTTGAAAAGAGTACTGGGTCTGATTCTGGATGAGGAGGAAGAAGGTGAAGAAGATAAACCACAAAAGATTAAGGATGAAGACCTTCCAAAAGGAGTTAAGATAACTAAGTTTAAGCCTGATGAAATTGTGATAGATGATCAACCGATGAACATAGAAACTAAACCTGTGATTATTACTGATGATGATAGCAGTAATGGTGATAATGGTGATGATACTAATGCTACTGATAATATAGATGTGCATGATGTTGATGTTCAGATGTCTGAGAAACATGAACAAGAGAAGGAACATGTAGAGAAGAAAACTGAAGAAGAAAAGAGTTCTGATGAGCCACTGGTGAACACCCAAATTGCTGATACATAGCCCCCACTGGTATAGGAAACGAATAAGGATAAGGAAAATGAAAAGAAAAAGGAAGTAACAAAATATAAGCTTGAAGTTGTAGATAAGAAGATAGAGGAAGATAAGTCAGATGAAAAAGAAAAGGAAAAGGTAAAGGAGAAAACTGAAGACAAAAAGGAAACAATGGAGAAGAAGTCAGAGAAGACTGAAAAGAAATTTGTAGATGAAGATGATGATGATGCTATAAGCATCAAAGGACCACTTTATATGTATAACTTGTGGTCAATTGAATTGATAAAGATTGCAACAACAATGCAATCTCAGCCCAAAAAGAAGAGGATGAAAGAATAGCAAAAGGAGGCAAAAACAATAAGAAATGCAATTGAGATTTTGTCAAGTCTCCTACTGGAGACTGATATAGATATTTTTCTTACTCCTATTAACAAGCTTGGAAAACTTGTTTCTAATGTCGGAGAGAAAATGAAATCATTTGAAGATGCATCTTATGTAAGCATTGAAATGGATTACAAGAATAAGAGAGAAGAGAACTTAATGAAATATATTGATAAAGGGAAACTTTCTCTTACTGTTAACAAGGACCATTTGAAGGAAGCACTTGAAACCGGAGGTAAAATCCTCTCATTTGTTTCTAAATTTTCATTGTTTTGTGCTGATTTGAAGAGGAAGAAGGAGGAAGCTAAGAAAGAACTTGAAATTCTTAGTGAGTCATTCAAACCCCTTAATGATTATGTTATAAATTTTGGAAGATTGGTTGTAGAACTTCAGCATAAGATGAAAGCTTATGAGAATGAACAGGTGAAGCAGACAAGGTCACTATAGGAATTACAGACATAGTTAATACCGAAGGTGGAAATCTTGTAGAGAGCCTATAAAGAATCTAAAGCTATCCTTGCAACACCAGAGATGAGCACAACTGACATGATGGAGGAGCTTCCTAGACAAATAAAGACACATGTAAAGATAACTGACAATTTTGAAGACATGGCATAATGATTTGAAACAATTGAAGTCTCATTTTAGTGATGATTTTTCTAAGATTGCATTACAAAGACATTATAACTTTCATATCTATACATGCTATGGAGTTTTGATGCAAATTTTGATGTAACATGTATTTACTTCTTTGTTTTACATTATTGTCAAAGGGGGAGTAATAGTTGAAGAGTCAGTCAAAATTTTATTTTTAAGAATAAAGGGGGAGTAAAAGTATGTAATAATATGATTCATAGTATGATTCTTGTACTTATTTGTAATAGCATGAAATTTCTAAGGGAGAGTATATGTCTTTTTTTTTTTGCACACTTAGTTGACAAAATTTTTCCTAAGTGTTGCCATCAATGCCAAAGGGGGAGAATGTTGTCATTTGACTGAACCGATAAAAACTATTGGTGATATGAAACCGGTAAATGATTGATTGGTGAATGTGGTGAAGAGATCTAGATTCATGTTTGATGACTAGGTTTTGTATTGTCATTAATGGAAATAATGTTTTTTTAGTCATCTAATTCTTGGAAGCCAACTGGTAAGGCTTAACCAATACAAAAGATAGTTTAACAAAGAACCGGTAATTAGGACTTCAATTGGTAAACAGAGATAGTGTTGCATTCAAGCAACCAATACAGGTGATTCTTGAAGAGTTGGATGATGTGGTTTTAAAGTAGTGTTGGAGACAGATATTTGGGTTTTGTTCACAGTCGCATTGGCAGATTCAACTGGATGATCGAGTTTTATTACATAGAGTAGACAAACTAGAAGAGATCACTTAACTGGTAGTGATAAATTCACTTAGATCGGTAGACCGGCACAAGTTTTATCTTATTTTTTTATTTCTTATGTCGGTGGCCAATATAAGTAAACCATGTAATGTAAGAATGTCTAGATTCATTGAACCTAGGAAATTGTTCCAAGGTTGTAGCCAACTAAAGTGTGATGAGGAATCAAGTCAATATATGTGTGTATGGAAGAGTGTGAAATCATTAGCGAAGTATGTGAATTTGAATGTGCAGTGATTAGTGATGCTCTATATAGATGTGTTATTGAAGTTTTGAGGATCTGAAGTGGATCTTATTAGACATAAAGTTGTTGCATGAAGATCATTTGACTATTGTTTTCCTAATAGTTTGCAGCAGTAAAATCGCCTAGCAGGGTAGCTCTATATTAGAGTCTTAAATCCTCTTGCGAGGTTGATCCTAATAGGTTAAAGCTCCTAACAAGACTTATCAATGAAATCCCTTAACTGGGTGACTCCTAACCGGGTTTGCTCCTAATAGGGCATATTTGTAAGACCTTAATCGGTCAAGATTTATATTCAGTATATAGTGAATCTTGTAGGTATTAACTCCCACCGTGATTTTTCCATTTTGGGTTTTCCACGTATAAATATCTTGTGTTATGTGGATTTTTTTATATTGGGCATTAGCTTACGTGGTGATATTCCTAGATTATGCTTCGTAAGTTTTAAGTTGGTGATTAGATTTATATTGTTTTTGCTTGCACTGATTCACCCCCCTCTCTTAGTGCCTTGTAAGTTTATCAATAATATTGTAAGAAGATGATTTCATATTTTTTATGTTAGGCCATATAGAGATGTTTATCTTTAATAGTAGGTGTTTAGTGTCATCTCATAATGAATGGAATTCTCTTAAATGTTCTTACCTCTTGAGCATGGTAGATGTATTTGGTATTATGTGAGATGTATGCTCATTTTTATAAGAAAATAGAATAGACTTGTAGTATATTATATTGGAAATGACTTAAAGTTTTTATGACAATATTGTGAGGTTGGGAATTAGGAACATTTAGATTGGTGCTATTAAAATGAATCTATGGGGATTAATGGTATTGGCATTGTAAATGAGGTATTCATGATGGATGGATTAGTAATTGATCTTATGTATGCATGGATGAAGAAAGTATTAGTTGTGTAGAATGCATTAGACTATAGAAATAGTCATGATGTTATTAGTTATGGTAATGTTATATAAGTAATGGCATTGGGATACCCTAGGGATGTTAAATATTGAGTTTCATTTATTTTCGCTTGTGTAATGAGTTTGTATGATTATATTTTTATGTTTACATGTTCATGATGGATATGTGTATATCTTGAAATGGATGTTAGATGTATATAAGTATTTGGTTATATGAGATGTATTAGATGATGGTTTTTTTTTAAATTCTCTATTTGCATGTCAGATAGGTATATCTCTCTAGGGTATTTTGGTAGGCATTACAGGTAAAATTACCAAAACAGTGAGCTACAGATGTAGGACTAAGACACACAACTTGATCTTAGAAGTATATGCAGATTCAAACATGATCCTTGAAAAAGATCCAAAAATGTCAGGACCAGAGTACTCGTTGCTTTGGTCCTCCTAACTTTTCGCATGCGAAAGAGGGTTGATTCATCTCTGCAAATAATGTCAATCCTGAAGATCACAACTCTGTACCTATTTATAGCACTTAGAAAGAAAGGGAAATGGGTTGGGAATACCTGGGCTTGCCTAAGTCAAACCCCAGTTTTGGAATTAACCATGAAATAGAGATAAAAGATAATTGAATTGTTGTAAATTAAGATTCTCATCTTGAGGGAGATGTTGAATAATGACTGAAAACCAAATGATATACCTCCTTGTGAAGTTTTATTTGTCTCCACATGATATTAGGGCTTCACAAAGTCTTTGATGAAATATGACTTAAATCTCCACTTTAATGCCTGAATATTGACTTTATTGTTGCTCCTAAGCTTGAAGGAAGATTGACTACTTGCTCAATTTCTTGAATGCTTGATCTCATGTTTTTATTCTTGATGATGAATTGATGTGATATCAAAATGAGAGGGGAAAGTCTCCTTTTATACATGCCTGTCAAAAAAATTGTTGATTTCTTGACATAAGCCGACACAAAGCTAGAAATCCCGCACAAATTTGAAATAGGGCAAAGGGTTTAAAGGTGATCCAAAAATAGGGTGGACCAGAGTGTGGTGCCTTGGTACTAAATAAGACTAGGGCATGGTTCTCTAGTCCTACCCCATTTTGGGGCTAGGACAAGGTTCCTAGATGATGCAGAAAGGTAAAAATAATGTCATTATTTAAAGATATGAGCAGGATCAAGTCCCAGTCAGGCATAGGGGTGAAAATCCAAAGTGGTCAAAATTGTACAAGGGTTAAATTTTAGGATACTACACATTTTAATATTAACAAAAATATTAAATAGAATTCATAGTCATCATCATAATTTAAAACATAAAAGAAAATTATGAAGGAACACCAAGGTAACAAAAGTTGAGAATTATTTTTTTTATGTAGGAAAAGAAATCCTACATCTATGAATATAAACTAAGATCTCAAATATCCATAAAATAACTTTGGAACACAAATAGGATTAACTTCAATCAAGAAATCATGGGTAGGAAATTACATTCTTTTCATTTAAACTACAATGGAATTAGAATTATGAGGTGAATGTTTAAGATCTAGGCTAAACGATAAGAAAAAAACAAATTTTTGAAATAACAGTGAACTATAGAACTCAAAACCATCCACCTATCTTTTAATTACAAACATTATCTTCATCCTACAAAGCCTATAAATGTAGCCTCTCTAGAACCATGTTGAAAAAGACCTTACATAAAAATCATATTAGTTTTAGCATATCAACAATTCAAATTGTTGGTAACATTTTATTTTTATTTTATTATGGATCTATTTGGTTAATTTGAGGTTACATTAAACAATGAAAAGGGTTTTAATGTTAATTTCTTAAATCAATATTTTTTCGCACTTTTAAGGACACAATTGTATAGTGAGGTCATATTGTTGTCCAATTTTGGCCTCGTGTTGTAATTGCACTTATGGAGTTTATAGGTTTCATATCTTGTGTAGGTTGTGTCAATGAAAATTTTTAGTCAATTCTGAGTCATTCACTAAATGTCTAAGTATAAAGGGATGTGTTACTTGTTTGATTTAAATTCACAACTTGGCTATTCATTGTATCATTAAAAGTGGATTTAATTTATTATTTTATCTATTGTAAAATTTTAAAAGGGGTCTCTTTGTGAGAAACCACGTGGTTTTAAGCATATGTTTCTTGTAGAGCTCAAATTCATATTTGAGAGGGAATTCCAAAAGTAAATGCTTCAAGGTAACTTGGGTTAGGAAGGATAAAACCATGAGTTTACAGGGAGTTATCAGTTTGCAGAAGTAAAAAACCCCAGTTCATATACTTGGACCTCTAATGACCACCAAAATCAAGAGTTTTAGTTATAATAACAAACCCATTAATGGGAACAATAGTTAAAAGACAAAAATATGCAAAGAAAAGATATAGTTAATTGAGGAGATAACACAAAGATCCCAGAGTTTGAGCGTGGAAGGAGGAACTCGACACAGTATAGGCATAAAGAGAGTGTTGATAGAGTTCAAAATGAAGAACCTAAGCATTAAAGGGATATAGAGCCATTATATCACTCAAGCATATCGCCGGTATGTTCCTTTGTTACACTTGTTCAAGAATCCATTCATAGTATGAAGCACAAAAATAGAACCAAGTAGCTAAGACCTAATCCCACTCTCATGTACACACAGTGGACTATGAAAGAGCCTAGGGAGATATCTCGCTTTGACTACTTCTTCTAGGTTAGAGAGAGAGTCAAGGAATACCTCTTAGGATTTCTATTCCTATGTTGTAAATGAGGAGTAGATATATGAAATATGATGTAACGGTTGACTAAACTAAGAGATGAGAAACGAAGAACACTTAAACTAAAAAATGCAGATTATGTGTAAACTGAAATTGAGATACAAAAAGAAAGGCTAAAAAATGGACTCAAAAGTGTAAAACTAGAGCAGAATTGGTAGGACCAAGGTGTTGGGTACCTTAGTCCCTGTGCAAAAAGAAAGTTGGATTTCTGGATTTGAGGTCCTAAGGGTCTAAAATGTAGATCTGACTCAAAAAACTAAAAAACCCTAAGGACCAAGGTGCCATGTCTTGGTCCTATCCCAGGGCACCATGTCCCTATCAAGATGTGATTTAAGATCATATTTTGTCCTTGAGACAGTCTCTTTGTCTTTCGTCAGTCCTGAAATTCATGCATCTACAACATTCTTGTACTTACACCTGCAACTTGAAAAAGGGTGTCTAGGTGGCTATATAGGATTTTGCCTTAGTCAAGCCCCTTGTTTTGATGATTTCCACCTCCATAAATACCCGATAATATTTTGCAAATTTTTTTTCAAGAATATTGTGTATATGCAAGATCCTAAATTAACAAGAAAGTAAATCTAGAGTTCTACCCTATGCTTTGGAGAGCAAAACCCTAAATTCTTGTAAATGTAAATGCAAATACTTCAAATCACAAATGGTCTGTAAATATAAAGCATGAATTTAAATCTAAAAATGAAGCTCATACAAAGACATCAAAATAACATGAAACCATACAAAACTCCAAGGGAGAGGTACAAGCCAATCATCAATCGCTGATATCATATTATTCTTCATTGTCTTCAAAGCTCCTAAAGGGTGTTGAAAATACTTGATGTAGACCTGGTGAATAGTTGTTTTTCTATTGTATACTTTATAAAACTTATACGTTCACTTAATAAGAATCTCCTTCAATTGCTAGATCTTATATCTTCAAGTGAGGAAATCAAGGGTTTATGTAGGAGACCCTCACATTGTTTTGAGTCATAGGCCGACTTAGAAATAATATATTTCGCTAATCTCCTTGATTTGAATATTTAAATTCTGCCAAAACATGCTCCCTAAATTTGGGGAGAAAAAGTTGGAACCATGTTGGTACCAACATGGTTCGAACACACGGTCCGACCAAATTGTTGCCAATTTTTTAGGGACGCAAGATATTGTGATTTTAAATAAAATTCCAAGAGTATGTAGGAATTTGTGACATTTAGATATGCAAAATTGGGCCTTGAAGGTTGAAATAAGACATGGGTATTTGATGAAATGATTAATTGGAAGAATAAAATAAAAGGGGCACACTTAGGGTAAAGGGCCAAATTTAGCGGTCATATGACACTGCGTGCATATGCAAGCTAAAGTACAGAAAAGTAGACATTTCATGAAAAAAGATAATCCATAAGGTGTTGGACAAAGCCCCTAGCGGTATCTGTAGTACATTTTTAGGAACCACACCATACAAAACCACATGTTAGATAAAATCACAAAATCACCTAATGCTTACTAGGGAAGTGATGAAATTTGCGAGTATCTATATCCCTCCAATTTTGACTTGCTAATTAGTAAGGTGAAAGCGAGTATCATGTTTACCATAGTGAATTGTGAAGAAAAGGTGATGACAAACGCTCACAATGAAGCTTGATACAAAATTGAAGCACGTCATGGAACATTTGGTAAGAAAGAGAACTAAATCATGATTCCAATGCTACCAACAGTTTAGAAATCAGAGTTCTCTAGCTCAAGATATGAGAGTTTAAGTAGAAAAGAAAAAATTAGGGTTTTGAAAAATAGAGAAGCCATACCTTATAAATAATGAAAATGACACTTTCATTTGTCATTTTCTTACTTTTTGTCTCATTTTTATCAGAGGAGCCCAAATAGTACTCATGATGCCTCAAAGACAACGAGAGATGCGTACCTGAACTAAGATCCTATGACAGTCTGTCCTTACTGATCAACCACTTAATGAGGTGAGTGTACTGAACTACCTTTGTACTTCCTGTTGACTTTCTATTGAGTTGACATTGAATTTTTTCGTATGGGGGAAAGTTTGATTGCACATATGCCCCCTAGAGGGAACCATGGTCCCACTAGGGAGCCATGGTCCCAACTGGGTGCCCTAGTCCTACCAGGGTGCCATGGTCCCACTAGGGTGCCCTAGTCATTCTAGAGAACCTTGGTCCTTTCATGGCATCTTGGTCCCTGAGTAAGGTGACCAAGTGTTAGCATAGGATCGGACTTTGTGTTGTGAATGAGAGAATGATACTGATTGTTGATTGGTTGAATTTTGTAGATGATAGTTCTAATGCTTAATGTAAGTACAGATGCCAATAGCTAACAAGATGAGAAGGGGGGGTGGTGAATCATACAAACTTAATCTTCCATCAAAAACAACAGATTCAACCTCGGTAACTTATACTTCAGCAATATAACCAAAACTGCCAAACATTCAAACTCATAAGAACATAATCATCATAACAATCATAACACCAAATTTAACATGGAAACCCAAATAGGGAAAAACCAATGTGGGATTTCAGACCCACTAAGAAATATACTCTTCTAGAGTATGCTCGGTTAAATGAAAATCCTTTTAAAGATTACAAACACATTGCTAGATGTGACCCGGTTAAGGGATTTCCCTCAGATCTGTTACGATCTTCACGTTGTTAGAAGTGACCTTGTCAAAGGATTTCAAACACTCATTTAGAATGTTACCTTGCTAGAGGGTTTACATATAAGACTATTAAGTCCACTCGGTTAAGATATTTTCTATCACTTACAAAATAACAGAGTTACAAATCTATTTGCAACTTCACATCTAAAATGCTAAAGCAGATTCTTATTTGCTCAAAACAATCTAGTTATAAGACTTATCTTGTCCCTCTGCTCGGTGTTCTACTCTATTATCCAGAACAGGTCTTCAAGCTTCTGTGCTCGGTAATCACTATGTAGCATCCCTGTGCATACACTTGCCTGCATACATTGTGTTGGCATATGGATACTCCAATGAGACATTGTATGTGATTGAAGGTTTTGTCATTGATGGTAACCTTGCAATCCTATGGCATTGGCAAGACATCATACCGGAAAAGCATTACATAGGCAAGATAGTGCACCAACATCAACAGATCACTCTACACTGGCACTGGCATAGAAGAATACATGTATACCGGCATAGAGGACGACAGGATTTTTGTTATGTAATAATTTGTTTATTATTGAAAGCCGACTTGGCAAATTGTAAAATTACTCTTGTATATAAAGGAGATCATTGTAGACATTTAGAGAGGTAATATACCAAGCATAAAGAAAATTATTAGGCAAACCTAATGTGCGAATTATAGGTCAAGGGTATATGTAAAGAATAGACCAAGAACTGGTACTGAATCTGGCATTGGAGATACTATTGTAAAGCAGTACAAGTCATTGGATTAGTATAATCCTTATTGTAAGTCAGTGTGACTTCTCTTTGAGTAGTGAGCTCTAGGCAGTTGGCCTTCCTGCATGTGCAGGCCCCTATTGTAAGTAATATTCTCTTATTGGCTAGTGAGTGAATATTGTGGGTCACAAATCCCACTGAGGTTTTTCCCACACCGGTTTTCCTCGTTAAACATCTTGTGTTATGGTGTTCTTTTCATGTGGATGTTTCTAATTATGTTTATGGCATTAATTATTGCATACTGGTATACTGTCATTTTATGTTCTGCATGTTTTAACTTAATAAATTTTTATTACCGGTCAGATACTGATTCACCCCCCCCTCTTAGTATCTGTGGGAATCCTAACAATTGGTATCAGAGCCTGCTCCTCTATTTTTAGAAGCCTAATAGCTTGAGGAAGATCTTGACACCAGTAAAGATGGAAAATCTGATGAAACAACTTGAAGGAGCTCTTATAGACTATGATGCAGAGAAGTTGAAAAATTTCAAATTAGAAGATGATTTAAGAGTAGCTCAGGATATCATTCAGGCACTTCAAGAAAATCTTACTATTGCAAGAAATAAGAGAAGAGAACTTTGTGAAAAATTGCAAAATAAGAATGATGAAAAAGAATCACTTAATGATATGATAAGCAAGCTGAAACAAGAGAACATGACAACAAAAAATGAAATGCAGGATATGACTATGAGATTTTGCAAAGAGATTGAGGATAAGAAGAAGAATGAAGAAGAATTGACTAGAAGACTAAGTGATGCAGCAAATGAGAACACAAGACTTAGCTATGAAAATGACATGTTGAAGACAGATCTGATGCATACCTAGAATGACTCAAATGAACTGATGAGACAAAAAGAAATCTTGGAAAGGGAACTGGAAACTGCAAATCAAGATAAAGAAAAATTCAAAAAAGCTTAGAGGAACTTGGCACCTTCCTGAAAAATCAAAAACCTAAAGGTGACACTTTTGGAATTTGCTTTGAAGTTGGTGAAAGCTCTGGTACTACAAATACTCAGGATCACAACAAACTGGTAAGACCATCTAATGCTTATAAATTCAATGGAAGGTGCTTTAACTATAATAAGTATGGTCATAGAGAAAATAAATGTAGATCTAAGAATTATCAGAATATCAATACACCCACCAGTCAATATTGAAAATGCAAAAAAGTTGGTCACAACTCTAAAAACTGCAGAATGAATGTGAGATGTTATGTTTGTGGAAGATTTGGACATTTATCAAATCAATGCAGAACACAAACTAACATAGGTTATGGGAAAGCTATTTAGAAAAATAATGTAACTTGTTATGCATGTAACAAGATTGGGCATATTGCTAAATTTTGTAGAAGTAAAGGTACACTGGTAGACAACAAAAGTGCTAGCTTGAAAGGTAAAGAAAAGGTTGAAGAGGTTAAGAAAGAATTCTCAAAGCAATGGATTAGAAAAGCTGATCTAAATATTGGGAATAATCCACCACCAGTAGAACCAACAAATGCTTCACTGGCAGGACAAAGTGATGCTTCACTACTAGGATAGAGCAGTGTTCCACTGGTAGGAAGTTCTTCATCTAATTGTAGAAAATTTACTTGAGGGTTTGGCAATCTAATGACATGTGCTATTATTCCCTCGATCAGAGATAAGAAGTTGAAAATTACTTCTTACTGGCAAACAATGTTAAGTGAATACTTAATCGACATGCAATTAATGTGGTAGATGGCGAAAAGACATTATAAAAATAAGGTTTTGGCACCATTTCATTTCACTGTGATTTCAAACTTTCAGAGAGCGCGAAGATTCTGAGCTAAGGCATTTCGAGCAAGAAGCAAGTGCACTCCAAGGATTCATCCATCTAAGACAGAAAAGGTATTTAATCATGGCATCCACTCTACAATTGAATACATAGCAAACCCTACTATTGTGGAAGTAATTAAAATACCTAGGCCCGTATTTCAGTTAGTCCCCGAGATAGCAAAGAAGGATGATACCTTAGGTGCATTTTCTCAAATCCCTAAAGGTGTTGTATATGCTGAAGACCCTAGAATGTACATCCACTGCAACATTGAAGAGTTAGGAGATGAGGAAATCAAAATCATGTATAAAACTAAGATATGTGATGATACTAGCAATGTTAAAACTGAACACAAGGTTATTGAAACCCTAGGATTCATAGAAATCCTTAGCATTCTTGAATTTCCTAAGGATGTGATTAGGATAGTGTTAAGCAGAGTTCATGGAGAAATTTTTTGGTTAGATGGAATTCATAAGATCACCAAGGAAGCTGTGAAAGTTGTCATATGGTTATCGACCACTGGTAAAAGACCAGACAAAAACAAGAAAATTTCCATTGACCTAGTAATAGACCTAACAGGTGCAACATTCAATAAGAGATCTCTAAGGGTTAATGATGTAAAAGATATCAATGTGAGATTAATAAGTATGATATTAGGTTACAAAGCCACTCATGCTAATAGACTTACCTCAGTTTCAAGTTTATGCATTAAGAGTGCTTATGATATGGTGATAGACAATGCAAAAATTGACATCTGTGAATGGTTAAAAGATGAACTGATAGACAACCTTGGAAAGATAAAGAAGGATAAGAAAGGAACTTTTAGATTTGGAAATTTGTTAGTATGCCTAATGCTTCACATAACAAAACAGGTTCCTAATATAGGATATAAAGAACTAGGATATGACATACCGGTATGAAAGAAATTGATAGAACTGTTTAATACCATGGGTGAGAACAAGGAAAACAACATTCATGACTTTTTCCAAGCATTGAAGACAAAAATGAAGAAAAGAATAAGGTTATCTCAGAAAATAGTAGACAAATACAAAGATGACATATGCTTTGTTATTAAGAAAGATGAAATATGGATGAAAGCAGTCATCTCAAGGAAAATTTGGGTAACCTAGATGGGCTATGAGACAGATGATCACATAGTTGAAACTTATGCTAAAGCACTTCTGGAAGCCCCCAAAGAACCTAAGGAAGAAGTATTCGGTAGTGCTGAGACCATAGAAAGCCAAATATAGCCTAATAAAAGAGTAAAGAAGGTAGAGGCATTTGCGAGGAAAGGATCCAGACAAGTAAAGGCCATTAAGGAAGATGTATTAAAGAAAAATGACATAATAGAAGATGAGCTGGCAGCTCCACAACCTGAAGCTCATCTATCATCGGTAGGTACTTCTTCAGAAGGTGACATCCAACAAATTTTAAATGAGTTGTTAGAAAAAAAGAACCCTCACCAGCAACCACTCCTTCACCTAGAAGGACAAGGTAGAAGCAACAAGCAGTGAGATCTCCAGTTAGAAAGGTCACACCTAAGAAGAAGCTAACCCCAAAAAAAAAGAAAAGGACAAAAACTGACTTGGCACCTCTAGACATATTGTTAAATGAAATCACAGAGGAAGGAAAATTGAAAAACATAGAGAAAATCTATGACACTCTATCTACTGATGAGAAAGGGCAAGTTGAGGAAAGTGTAATACTGGATATGGACATGTACAAAAAGTTTTTGATGGAAGTAGTCAATGAAATTCCTAATGATCTATACAAAAGACTTGAGGCCAGAAGGCTAGTGATTGAATTGGATAAGAAAATAAAAATAGAAAAACTACTTGTTGTATATCCGGTAAACTCTCCCAAGGAAATTGATGATTTGATTGCTCAGGCAAACTGGTCAGTATTCTCTACTGCACACCAGCATATTTCACTGATGGCAGGAAGAGTTACTGAAGTAACAAAGGAAACAGAAGATGGTTGGGATATATTCCTGGTTGAAAAGGAAAAACAAGAAGAATACAAGAACCCTAAGCCTATTAAAGTATAGCAGAAGGATAGGGACAAAGGGAAAGGCAAAGTTGGTGGACCTCCAAGCATAAAGGTTAAAGACAACCTACCCTCACCTGTGAAACTCACAACCACTGAAGACCAACCGGCAGCAAAAAGTATGGATGTAGAGGATACCAATCCTAATCCTGAAGTCCTATACACTGTAAATGTTGATACCCAAAAGATCAACATAACAGTTGATAAAGATACAACTAACAAGTCATATATGGCTAAAGAGCCTCCAGTAATAGGAGATATAGAGAAACTGGCAGAGGATACAGGGAAAAAGATAGAATCTGAGGCACATATAGAGAAACCAATAGAGCTAAAGGCTCTGGAACAGGTTCACAAGGAAACAGTGCCACCGGTAAGCAATGAAGCAGGAAAACCAGTGCTAAAAGAAATGCAAACACAAACTGACCTACCAGAGGTCAATATAAGCATGGTTACTTCCACCGGTACTCAGTTTGTTGGGTCATCATCAATATTCAAGTCAAAAAATGTGACTGAGGTATTACTTGAATCCATAAAGAAAATAACTGACTGCAGTTCACAGGCTTATAAGGCAATAGATGATTCAATACCATTTTTGAAGATAATTGCTCCTAATTGTAACATAGATAATAAAGATTCTTTAGGACAATTGGACACATTATGTAAATATATTTCTAGAAATATTGAGAAAATAAAGGAAGAATCAGTAAAGGACAAGGTAGAAAAAGAGAAACAAAAATTCTTTGATGAAGAAATAAAGAAGTGTAATAGAGACTTTGACACACTTCTACCAAAACTATGTAGTTTATTAAAAGAATACAAAAATTTGTATAAAGATACATGTAAAACAAACTTCTTGACAGTAGATATTGACAAGAAAATAAGCAAGACATAGGATGAGATAAATAAGCTTGCAGACAATTTTGTCAGCTCACCACATTCATTATCAGTTTTTGAAGAGAAGATAGCAAATTTTGAGGAAGAATTGCTCAAACTGAAAAGAGAAAAAGAAAGAATAATAAACAAGGCAAAACACTTGAGATCTAAACTGAGTCCAAGATTGGACTATTTAGCATCTATGCGGAAGGAAATCTCAGAGGCATTAGCATAGGGAAGAAAAACACTGGCAGAGCATTTGTAGCATCAAACCAGTACTGTGAAAAGGACTGAAACAACAATAAAAGATAGCAAAAATTTTATGGATAATATAAACTTAATTTTGGGCGATCTTTTTCAGATAATAACTACCCAGCTACAGGGTTGAGGATATAGATAGATGTAACTACAAACTCTACTAACATCTTGACAACCTTTGCCATTGATGCCAAAGGGGGAGTAGTAGGATGAGAAAGTTCAAAGACAGGAATCATATGCTCAGGGGGAGCCCTCATATTTTTGGTAAACATTTTTGGTAACATTTTGGACTACACATTTTGGACACTTTTTGAAATTTCTCATGAGTGTTGCCATCAATGCCAAAGGGGGAGATTGTTGGCATATAGACACTCCAATGAGACATTGTATGTGATTGAAGTTTTTGTCATTGATGGCAACCTTGCAATCCTATGGCACCAGCAAGACATCATACCGGCAAAGCATTACACAAGCAAGACAGTGCACCAGCATCAATAGATCACTCTACACTGGCACCGACACAGAAGAATACATGTATACCGGCATAGAGGCCGACAAGATTTTTGTTATGTAATAATTTATTTATTATTGAAATCCGACTTGGAAAATTGTAAAATGACTCTTGTATATAAAGGAGATCATTGTAGACATTTAGAGAGGTAATATAGCAAGCATAAAGAAAATTATTAGGCAGACCTAATATGCGAATTATAGGTCAAGGGTATATGTAAAGAATAGAGAAAGAACTGGTACTAAATTTGGCACTGGAGATGCTATTGTAAAGAAATACAAGTCATTGGATTAGTATAATCCTTATTGTAAGTCAGTGTGACTTCTCTTTGAGTAGTGAGCTCTAGGCAGTTGGCCTTCCTGCATGTGCAGGCCCCTATTGTAAGTAATATTCTCTTATTGGCCAGTGAGTGAATATTGTGGGTCACAAATCCCACCAAGGTTTTTCCCACACCGGGTTTCCTTGTTAAACATCTTGAGTTATGGTGTTCTTTTCATGTGGATGTTTCTGATTCTATTTATTGCATTAATTCTTGCATACCGGTATACTGTTATTTTATGTTCTGCATGTTTTAACTTAATAAATTCTTATTACCAGTTAGATACTGATTCACCCCCTCCTCTCAGTATCTATGGGAATCCTAACACATTGTTTATCAACAATTCCTTATTTATAAACAATTTCTAACCACTTAATCTCCTTGATCACATTTCCTATGGTCAATCTTAGCCATCAGATCTTCAAACTTGACCAGGTTCAATGTATCCTTTGATCTAAATTTTTTTTACCTTACCTCAAGACTTGCAATCCTTTCTTGGAACTTGCACAAGGTTATTGCGGTTCAATCTGCACTGTAGATCTTCTTGCCGATTTTCCTTTGCCATAGATCTTTAACAAACATCATGCATGACATACCAATCATTTATACATCTCCAACTAATCATTGTCCTTCATTAAATAATGTTTTTATCCATCCCATTTGCACTGCCATAACTTGGTTGCAACTTGGGAAATACTAAACTTTACTCGGTAGACATTTCGCCTTCATCAACCAATATCGATAACCTTAGGGTTTACCGACTAGGTTCTTTGCTTGGTGACATAGTATAGTATTAACCTTACAATAAACAACATATGTAGGATATCAAAACAATCTAAACATCATGATCTCATCATTGTCTAACTCGGTAATAGTTTCCCATTGAATAACTTATTTCTCCCCTTATTCATCACATTCTTTCTGTGTCTTTTATTGACATCTTAATTCTCTTCAAATCAATCTTCAGAAGATATGGCAACATCATAGTGAATCAAATAATCAATCTCTTGACATCAATGAAAAAATAATGTTATAAAGATAGTTATCATCCTTCTTCAGTTATATAAATAATCTTCAACAACCTTCTCAATATCCTTACTGAATATCAACAATCTCCTAATATTGAAATGCAAACAATCTTTCTTACTGTAATGCCAACAATCTCCCCCTTTGGTATTGATGGCAAAACCCATAATTAAATGGTAATACCGACAAGATATTCAAATTGATTTGGATTCAGATTGTTGTTAGACTTCTCCTCTTATCCTTGAGCTGTTAAAATCTTTTGAAGTCTTCTTCCTTTTCATTAGGCTTCTGAGCTATTGACTTTCATTTAGTCTTCTCTATTTTTGCAATCTTCTCCCCCTATCATTAGTCTTCTGTTATTCATCATTCAGGGCATTACCATGTAGTCAACCATTTAGCCTTTCAACCATTTAGTCTTCTCCCCCTTTGACAACAATGCCAAAAAGCAAAAGAACTAAATCATGATTTCTTCCTCTTGTGAAGTGATTTGCCTTGCTGTATAACATCTCAGTCTCGATCAGAGTAACTGGTTCTATTCACTTTTTCTTGTACACCTTTAGGTGACCTCCTAAAGTACGTAAATTAGCATCAATCCACACATAATATTTTGTAGATTCATCGAATTGATACTTTCACCGAACTCGGTCAGTGAGTAGAAGATAGGGGTAGGACCCCTAACTTGCTTCTGAGATACTCAAAAGTGTCCCTTGGCAATGGCTTTGTGAAGATATCTACTAATTATTCCTTTGAACTGATATATTCCAGCACAACTTTCTTCTCTTGAACTTCTTTTCTAAGATAATGATACTTTATAGATATATTCTTTGTCTTAGAGTGCATCACTGGATTCTTTGAAATGTTAATGGCACTAGTATTATCACAGAATGTAGTTACTGGCTCGGTAACTTTCTCATGTATACCTTCTAACAGTTGTTTGATCCATACTATATTGGTACAGTTCAATGCTGCAGCAACGTATTCAACTTCTACTATTGACTGTGAGATACATACTTGTTTCTTGCTAAGCCAACTCACTAGTCTTTCTCCTAAAAAGAAAGATCCACCACTTGTGCTTTTCCTATCATCAATGTTGCCTGCCCAATCAGCATCAGTATAAACTTTTAAATCAAAATCATTCTTCTTTTCATATACTAAGCCATAATCTTCAATGCCTCTCAGGTATCTAAAAATTCTCTTGATTGTTGTCATATGTGTCTCCTTGGGATCTGCAGAGAATCTTTCTACAATACCTACTACATGTGCTATATCTGGTCTACTATGCACAACATATTGCAATTTTCCAATCATAGATCGGTAAAGTGTCTCATTAATAGATGCAGATTCATCATTCTTTGATAATTTACAGTTAGTAGTCATAGGAGTACTTACTGGTTTAGAATCCTCCATTCCAAATTTCTTCAAGATTTCCTTTCTATACTTGGATTGAGTAATGAAAATCTCATCTTTCATTTGCAATATCTATAAACCTATAAAATACTTTATCTCACCAATTAGTGACATCTCAAATTCTTTGCACATTTCATTCCCAAAATTCTTGCATAAGGAGTCATTACCACAAAATATGATATCATCAACAAATATGGCTGAGATCAGTATTCCATTGTCCTCATGTTTCTTCATGTACATATTGTTGTTTTCACTTATCCTTATAAAACCAATCTTGATTAAATAAGAGTGCAGTCTTTCATACCATGCTCTAGGTGCTTGCTTCAGACCATATAAAGCTTTGTTCAGTTTGCATACCTGATCTTTACTCTTGTCTTCAACAAATCCTTCAGGTTGTTCAATGGAAACTTCTTCTTCTAGTATACCATTCAAAAATGCAGATTTAACATCCATTTGATATACCTTGAAATCTTTGAAAGTAGCATATGCCAACAATGTTCTTACTCCCTCAAGTCTAGCCATAGGTGCAAAAGTCTCACCATAATCTATTCCTTCTTCTTGAGCATAACCTTTGCAAACTAGTCTTGCTTTGTTGCGAATGACTTCACCTTTCTCATTTAGCTTGTTTCTTAAAATCCACTTAGTACCGATTACATTTTTGTCCTTCGGTCTTGGGATTAGTGTCCATGTGTCATTCTTCTTGATTAGATCAATCTCTTTTGTCATAGCATTTACCCAATCTTCACTGTTAAATGCCTCTTTCACTATTCTCAGTTCAAATTTAGATATCAAACATGTGTTCTATCTTAGTTTGTTCCTTGTAATTACTGGATCATCCTTATCTCTTATAATTTGACTTTCTGCATGATGTCTTCTGACATATTTGGCTAATATAGGCTCGGTAGGTTTTGTATGATCTTGTTCATCACTCGATAACTGGACATTATCTTCATTTTCTTCAATAGCTTTCTCGGTAGGACTTCTTGGTTGAACATAAATGAAATCTTCATAATCTTCTGGTTCTTTGGAATTTCATTCATCATTTCTTTCTGCAAATTCATCAATTTTCACATTTTCACTTTCTACTATTTTGTTAGATGATTTGATCAGACATTTAAATGCTTTACTTCTAGAAGAATAACCAAGAAATGTTCCTTCTTCACTTTTCTGATCAAACTTTCCATTTCTATCATCTTTGTGAACATAGCATCTACTTCCAAAGATTTTAAAGTAACTTCCATTAGGTTTCTTGTCATACCAAATCTCATACGGTGTCTTCATAGTTCCTTTCTTCAATTGAACTTGATTCAGGGTATAGACTGCAGCGTTGATTGCTTCTCTCCAAAATGTTTGAGGTACCCTCTTTTCTATCATCAGGGTTCTTGCACAATCCACAATTGATCTGTTTCTTCTCTTGGCTATCCCATTTTGCTGAGGTGTTCTCTGTGTAGATACTTGCCTCTTTATACCGTGATCATTGCAGAATAAGTTAAATTCATTAGAAGTGAATTCTCCTCCTCTATCAGATCTAAGATATTTCAGTTGTCTTCCTATTTCATTTTCAACTCTTGCCTTGTACCATTTAAACATTTGAAAAACTTCTGATATCTCTTTTAAAAACATGACTAACATCATCCTTGAGTAATCATCCACAAATAAGATGAAGTATTTATCACCATAATAACTTTGAACTTTCATAGGTCCACAAAGATCAGTATGTACTAGATCTAAAATTCCTTTTGAAGTGTAGGACTTACTTGTAAAGCTTGATCTTGTCATCTTACCCATCTAGCATCCTCGACACATAGCATTCTCTGGTTTTTCAAGACTCGGTAGACCTCTTACTCGGTGCTTCTTACTTATTTTGATCGGATTATCAAAATTTACATGACAAAACCTTTTATGCCATAACCAGGTATCATCTATCTTTGCATAAAGACACTTGTTCCTTGATGAGTCAAGATGAAATGTATTACGTTTTGTTTGTGTCCTAGTAGTAGCTAACTTTCCATGCTTGTCATGAACTTTGACAATTCCTTTCTGAAATTCTATTCGGTATCCTGTATTGTTTAGCTGTGCTACACTCAACAAATTGTATTTCAAACCTTCAACCCAGTATACATCATCACATTTAGCATTGTCAAGAAGTGTTATAGATCCTTTACCTTTCACTAGACATGGTGCATCATTACCAGATCTTACATAGCCTCCATCATAGTCTTCTACTTTAACAAACTTGTGTTTATCTCCTGTCATATGATGTGAGTATCCACTATCTATGATCCAAGAATCATTATTATTTATGTGAGATATTAGAGCTTTTTCTTCATACCTTTCTTCATTAGATCCATCCTTAATAGCCACATAAACAACTTCCTCAGTATCAATTTCATCAGATTTGTCATTGTTGGATTCCTCATCAGCTATTAGACATGTCTTTCTATTTCTCCTTCTAAAGTCTTGGTGTCCTCTGTATTGGTTGTCTTTCTGCCTATTATCTCGGTATTCTCTCTTTTCACTAGATTCTTTGTCAGGGTAGTTAGAAGCCAGATGTCCTATCTTATCACAATTGAAACATTTTAAAAGTAGCTTCCCTTTATACTTACCTTTTCCTCTCGATAACCTTCTGGCTAATAATGCTTCAAACTCTTCTTGCTTCTTGATTTCCTCATATAGTTTGTGCACTTCTTCCATGTTCTTATGAAATCTTTCACTCGCTCCACTATGATCTCCTTCAGAGTATTTACTCATTCTATCATTGTAATCATCAGATTCACTAAAATGAAAAGAACTAAATGCAGATTCAACTTTATTTACTGAAGACCCACTGTTATCAAAATTACTTAACTCAAATGCATGTAGCTTACCAATAGTAGCATCTAAAGAAATTGGCATGTTAGGTACAGACCTCAATTCATTGATTGTAGAGACTCGAATAGCATAGGTTGGTAGAAGGGTTCTCAACAGCTTACTTGTTATATCCTTTTCTTCAATAGTTCGACCTGCTCCTTTAATTTGATTCACAATCTCCTTTAGTCTTGTATTGTATTGGGCTATGTTCTCACCTTCATTCATCCTCATGGATTCAAGTTGTCCTCTTAGACTATCTACTTTTTCTCTTTGAACATGTTCATCACCTTCATACACATATATGAGCTTATTCCACATTGCTTTTGCATCATTACAGCCTTCTAGATCATTAAACTTTGAGTCGGTCAATGCTAATGTAATTTCAATCATAGCTTGAATATGTTCTTGCTTTGCCTTTATCTCTTCCAAGGTAATAGGGTTGGTGCTCGATGCAATGTAGTCATTCTCCAGATAATATGTTGCATATTCTCCAATTCTTGATAAATGTAGTTTCATTCTTTTCTGCCATGTGGAGAAACTTGACTTGTTCAGCTTCAGTGCATCCCTTTTATACATCTTCGGATCTTTGCCTCAAGTACCTTTAAACTTTTTCTTCTGGATTCCAAAGCTCTGATACCAATTGATAGTTTTGATTCTTAGTGTAAGTACAGATGCCAATAGCTAACAAGATGAGAGGAGGGGGTGAATCATACAAACTTAATCTTCCATAAAAACAACAGATTCAACCTCGGTAACTTATACTTTAGCAATATAACCAAAACTGCCAAACATTGAAACTCATAACACCAGATTTAATGTGGAAACAAAAATAGGGAAAAACTACTATGGGATTTCAGACCCACTAAGAAATATACTCTTCTAGAGTATGCTTGGTTAAAAGAAAATCCTTTTAAAGATTACAAACACATTGCTAGATGTGACCCAGTTAAGGGATTTCCCTTAGTTCTGTTAGGATCTTCACTTTGTTAGAAGTGACCTTGTCAAAGGATTTCAAACACTCATTTAGAATGTTACCTTGCTAGAGGGTTTACATATAAGACTGTTAAGTCCACTCGGTTAAGAGATTTTCTGTCACTTACAAAATAATAGTAATACAAATCTATCTGCAACTTCACATCTGAAATGCTAAAGCATATTCTTATTTGATCAAAACAATCTAGTCATCAGACTTATCATGTCCCTCTACTAGGCGTTCTACTTTGTTATCCAAAATAGGTCTTCAAGCTTTTGTGCTCGGTAATCACTATGTAGCATCCCTGTGCATACACTTGCCCGCATACATTGTTTATCAACAATTCCCTATTTATAAACAATTGCTAACCGCTTAATCTCCTTGATCACATTTCCCATGATCAATCTTAGCCATCAGATCTTCAAATTTGACTATGTTCAATGTATCCTTCAATCTGAATACGTTTTACTTTACCTCGAGACTTGCAGTCCTTTCTTGGAACTTGCACAAGGTTATTGCAGTTCAATCTGTGCTGTAGATCTTCCTGTCGATTTTCCTTTGCCATAGGTCCTTATCAAACTTCATGCATGACATACCAAGCATTTATACATCTCCAGCTAATCATTTTCCTTCATTAAATAATGCTTTTATCCATCCCATGCGCACTATCATAACTCGGTTGCAACTCGGTAAATACTAAACTTTACTCAGTAGACATTTCGCCTTCATTAACCGATATCGATAACCTTAGGGTTTACCGACTAGGTTTGTTAGGGTTTACTGACTAGGTTCTTTGCTCGGTGACATAGTATAGTATTAACCTTACAATAAACAACATATGTAGGATATCAAAATAATCTAAACATCACGATCTCATCATTGTCTAACTCAATAATAATTGCCCATTTAATAACTTATTTCTCCCCTTATTCATCACATTCTTTCTATGTCTTTTATCGACATCTTAATTCTCTTCAAATCAATCTTCTCAAGATATGGCAACATCATACTAAATCAAATAATCAATCTCTTGACATCAATGACAAAATAATGTTATAAAGATAGTTATCATCCTTCTTCAGTTATATCAATAATCTTCAACAACCTTCTCAATGTGCTTACTAAATATCAACAATCTCCTGATATTGAAATGGAAACAATCTTTCTTATTGTAATGCCAATAGTAGAGAATGCCCTATATGTGAGAGAACACTACCGAACACACATATTGGAGTCTACAGAGTCAGATTCCCTGATTGTCTCAGGACGACAGAGAGATTCTTAAGGCAGTAGTGTTGTGATACATATGTAACATGTCAATCATAAAATTCCATCCAGTGATGATTATGGCACTCATGGAGAGATGGGACATAGATACCTCCACATTTGTTCTACCAGTGGGGGAGATGACAGTTACACTCGAGGATGTGTACTGCATACAGAGGCTTCCCATTTGAGGATGCATAGTGAGATATCAAATAGTTCACACTTCATCTTCCTTTAGGAGAGAGAAGATGTATAGCATTGGGTGAGTCATGCCCAATGAGACTAGAGGACGGATCATGATTTAGTGGTTACTACATCCTACTAGCAACACTCCACTTGTGAGAATAGTCATGATAGATACAATGGGGCTATTTGTATGCCCAAATGGACGAGGTAGTCAAATACATGGTGGTCTCACTTATACTATCTGAGTGATGGAGGAGCAGTGAACGGTGTTCTCCTAGGGACAAAGCATGTTGTCCCATCTCTACCATGAATTAGGATATTATTTATATGGTGATGGATGTAGCTTGATGACATGCACCCTTCTTTAGGTTTGGATGTTCGAGTATATCACATGCACCAGTCTACCGAGAGCACCTATTGATATTGGCTCAGATGACCCTAGAGTATATGCATACTTGCATACCAGACCATGGAAAAATGGTGATCTATTGCATTGGAGGATTTTGATTAATAGATTAAGATCAAATGTTATCACATAGAGGCCATACTGACTCATGACGACATGACCAAGCCAACACAGTCAATTTTGCCTTATGTATAGGAGCCACTTCCTTGATCCCATTCTATTTCGATTGAATCAGGGGATAGTTTTGGCTAGAGTAGTGAGTTCTGAGTACATACCAGTTTTTATATGCCACCCTTGGGTGATGGAAAGGCCAGGAGAAATTCCTAGGCCTTGCAATGCTGAGATTAAGATGACAGATTCAAATGATTTTGATAGAGATGTTGTGGTCCCCTTTAATGATGATGTGAGATCTCACTATAGGTACATCACATAGCGGGATAGGACTTTCTCTAGAGCTAATTTTCCTTTAGACTATCTGAGGGGTAATCCTAGGCCATGGAGGCGATTATCTAGCAAGGATCATGAGATATTTGAGGACTCAAGTGATGAAAATATATCAGATCACAAGGATGAGAAAGAAGAGGGATAATAACAGAGTAGAGATGACGATGAGGAGGAGGGAGGAGGAGGAGATGGAGATATTGGTGGGGAGAAAGGTCAAGGTGGGGATGATGAGGATGATGACCTGGAGGAAGGGGGAGAGGATGAGCAGGGAGAGAAGGAGGAAGAGGAAGAGGAAGAGCAGGAGGAGGAGGTTCCCCATCACTCTGGAGATTATACCATAGCCCTAGATCCACCAGTAGTGCTAGCTAAAGGATAGTAAGATGATCTCAGAAGAGTGACCTTGAGTCTACACTGATCATCTCCTACAATGCCACCTACTGGGGTATAGAGACACTATGAGAATGGAGAAGGCAACAACTCTAGATCAAAGATGGCTATGACACATGGTCCACATTGGTAGGTAAGAGATCTAGGTAAAAGTCTATTATTTAATTCATTTTATTTGGAATTTTCATTATGATGTATATGTGATTTGGTTTTTATTCCCTCTTCTATAGTTGGAGTATAGGAGTGGCAGTCCCTTATCCAATAGACCCTATCTAACATCATCACTATTTAATACATACCTTGGTCTTTGCAAATAATGCATAGACCTCATTGGAGTGCTGGACAAAACATAGATCTATTGAACTTAGTTCAAATAGAGCTAGAGATCAGATGAGAAGAAGGGAGGGGGTACAACGTGACCTAGCAAAGTCCCGGGTGGAGTCAGCCATGTGTTGAGGTATAGTCATGGATCAAGATAGGAGGATATTTTCTAGGAGTCACTCACAGTCCTCATCCCATTATACACCCTTGGGACTACCACAACAGAGACCCAAGGACTCAGGTAGTCACCAACCATAGATAGTGTTGATATAGCCGAGACCATATTTTGTATCTAGTGGTATGCCTTGTCTATGATGATGTATTTAAAACTTATGATGAACTTAGCCTCAAACATGTGCTTTTAATTTGCAAAAATAATGAATATATATTTCTTTGATTAAAATTAACAAATTTGGAAATGTACATGTATGCCTAATCTAATTCTCATGTGATTAATGATGTAAACAAATGTGTTGAAGTTAAGGACAACATAACTAATGTGATCTAATTAAAGGTTTAATTAAACACAACATGATGTATCCTAACTCAAAAACACATAAAGAAAATTGCATGATATACTATAACATAAGAATGTAAATTCGTTAAAAAAACTTACATAATGAATTCAAGACTATTGGCATTTTCATGAGGATTGGATTAATGATATATTATGTTGTCACTGATGTCAATCAACTGGTAATAATAATATGTTACTATTATTGTAATGATGTTTTGTAACCGATAGGAAGAGCTAGTGAAGGAATCGGTAACCGGTAGGAAGAGTTTGTGGAGTGAACCGGTATTGTTATATATTGGAGAGTTAAACCGGTAAACCCTAATAGATTAAGTTAAGTGAATTGATTATATTGGTTTATGATCTGATGATGAGCGTTAATGATAATGACATGTATGATTATTATATGAAGAGAATTTCAAAGTGATTTTGGCATGTTGATTGAAACAATTTTGTCTAGGGAATGAGCAAAGTATATTGCATGTAATCCAAAGCGTGTGATGATTTTTTGAGTTTGATGATGTGCTGATCAAGGAGCGGTCAAGGCTTTCTAGATTGATGTGCAGATATTGCTATGTAATCTAACGGTCATACTTCAATCAACTTGTTTGTAATCTCTACAAGAGAATTAGGTTTTTGTTGTGTTACTGACCTAATTGATTTGTTTATAAGGTTGATGAGTTATTTAGTTTTGGTGTTGGAAAAGTTTTAGTTGAGTGTGGGATTGTCGAACCAGATTATGTATCTGCAGTTTGAGTAAAGGAAGATAGGAGCATGAAAAGGATCTGAACCAGCAAGTGTAGTGTTATTCAAACAGATCAACAAACTCCTATCATTTTCTAACAGATTGAAATCCCCTAACTGGGTAAGCTCTAACAAGCTTGGTTCTATTCAAATCCTCTAACCAGGTGATCCATTAGCTTGGATTTCAAATCCTCTACTAAGGTTACTCCTTACTGGTTATTACTTCTAACAAGGCATTTGTAGTCAATCCCTTAACTAGGTGGTCCCTAACAAGATCTTTTCTTAACAGGACTTTTGTAAAAGCTTTAATAGGCTTGGCTCCTAATAGGGCAAACTTTAGAAGAGTTCCAATAGTTATCTTGTGAGTCTCATCTCACCGTGGTTTTTCCCATTTGGGTTTCCACATCAAAAATATTATGTCAACTGTTAAATGTTTTTGTGGTTATGATCTTATGGTTGATTTGTTTAACTACTTAATCTACTTTGATAATTCATGATAACCGGAAGCATTGTGAAATGAAGTTTTACTTATATCAGTAAAAGCATTTGGATGTTTATGAGTTTGAAGTTGTTTATTGTTAGTTTATTGTAACATTCAACCAGTTTAGCTTGATGGTTTTTATGTTGACAATGATATTGCATTGATACTTCTAACTTTACTTTGAGAGATTGATTTTGAGGTTGGTGAATTTTGTATCAGTTTTTCTATCTACTGATTCACCCCCACCCTCTCAGTAGTTGACCGGATTATTATTCTTTCATCATACCATCAAAGACAACCAAGAATTTAAAACATGTTTGTCAATAATGAAGAATTATAGATCAAATGTTAATAATTAATATTACATGCTTTAATGAAGACATGCTATCATGTCATACAATTTTGAAGAAGAAAAGAAAGGAAAAGAAGAGAAAGGAGAATATTAGGCATAGTATCTACAAAGATGCATAGCATTTATGGGCTCCTTAAGAGATGTACCTTCCACATCTACTATTTTGTAAGCACTTGATCCATAGACCTCAGGAATGATATATGGTGCAAGCCAATTTGGGCTAAATTTTCCTCTTTCTTCAGGTAAAGCATTCACATTACACTGACTCTCATAGAGAACAAGGTCACCCACTAAGAAAGAATGTTGAATAACCTTATCATTGTAACTTCGTTGTAGGGATTTATGATATGCTTGAATATGCTCAAGAGTGTTTATACGTCGTTCATCAAGAATTTCAAGTTATTGAAGGTGTTATTCTTGATAAAATCGTCATTGACTATACCCTTCAGAGATATTCTCAACAAGGGAATCTCTAACTCTAAAGGCATAATAGCATCAACACTGTAAACAATATTGTAAGCAGTAGTACCTATAGCTATGCACACACTTGTTCGATAAGCCCAAAGAGCATAAGTCAACTAGGTGTGCCATTCCTTACCATGTTTGTTTACAGTCTTAACAAAATACTTTTTCTAGAATTTTATTAGAGGACTCAGCTTGGCCATAAGATTGAGGAGAATAGGGTGTAGAAAAAAGATGTTGAATATGGTATTTCTTGAGAAATTTCTTCACATATTTGTTCTTAAATGAAGTCCCATTTTGAGAAAACAAAGTGGAAGGGATTCCAAATCGAGCAATAATGTTATCTAAGATGAATTGAAAAATTACTTCAGTGGTAGTGGATAGAAGAGGAACTGCTTCTACCCACTTCATAAAATAATCAATAGCAGTTATAATGAAAGTATGTCCTTGGGATGAAGAAGGAGAAATTTTTCCAATAAGATCCAAGCCCCACATGGAAAAGGGCCAAGAGGCCATGTGTGACTTAATTTCTTGTGCAGGAGTATGAATATAATTGTTGTGTTGCTAACACTAGTGACACTTCTTAATAAACACAAAGGAATTATTCTCTATGGTTTTCTAATAATATCCCATACGGAGAAAATTTTGAACTAAAGGTTTACCTCCAAAATGCCCCCCACAAGCTCTCGAATGTGCCTCCTCAAGAGCAACTGGGATCTCTATTTTATTGAGACAACAAAGAACCAAACCATTATAGCCCCTCCTATAAAGGATGTTAGAAAGGATAATGTATCTTGTGGCTAACTGACGAATCCTAGCTCTAGCATTTTTACTTGTGGAATCTAGAAATGTACCATTAGTCAAATATCTTCAGATATGTGAGTACCATTCACTAGAATCTATGGTATAGAAATAAGCCACATCACTAGGATTATAAGCAATACCTAGAGAAGAAAAATTATGAATGACAAATTTAAGGTCTACCACGGGGTCCTCTAAGGATACAAGGGAAGCAACACATGACATTGCATTGACATGTTGATTATCCTTCTGAGAGACAGGTTCCATGGTATAAGAATACTAATGTGGAAAACTGGGGGCCTTATAAATTATCCACTTGGAAGGGTGGGAATTTACTAAGCTCAATTTTCACTTGGGGAGGAATTTACATTCAAAATAGGGGGATGAGTCTACTAGATCCAATCCTAAATGATACAAGGATTGAATACTAATTATATTGGTAGTGATTAGAAATAAATTGACCCTCTTTTGTAAATTGATTAATTGAACTAAGATTAAGTGCTAGAAATGAAGACAAAGTATTTGAAAATAGTGAGTTGTAGATTTAGGATTCAATCATGCACCTAGATTTGAGAAGTTTGAGATGATCCAAAGCTACTTTGCAAAATAAAGAAAAATTTGTAGGGATCATGTGTTTGGACAAGGGCACCCTCCAATTGATCCTCTGAACTTTCCACACATCGAAAAGGGTTTTTCCATCTTTGCGAATAAAGATTAATTCTAAAAGTATTGTTGTACACTTGTTTCCTGCATAGAGAAAGAAATGGAAATGTGTTGGGAATAGTGGTTTTCCTTGAAGTCAAACCCCAGTTTTGGAATTAACCAAGTGGTTTAAATAATGTAAATGAAAGGACTAAAAGTAGAAATCCTACTCTTTGAGGGGATGTTGAATTGCTTGAAATTGAAACGCTTATACCTCGTTCTGAATTTTTTCTTCCCTCCACATGGAATTATGATTTCATGAAGTATAATGATGATCTCCTTTTCAATGCTTGAAATCTTGACTCTATTGCTGCTCCAAAGCTTGAAGGAAGACTGAAAATGCTCAATTTCTCTTGAATTCTTGAATGCTTGATCTCTTGAATGTTTGAAAGCTTGGTGTAATTTCATGATCTATCAAATGAGGGGAAATCAATCTTATATACTTTATAGTAGGATTAATTAACTGATTTTCTGACTTGAGCTGACGTAGGGGGGGTTTCTTGCTTCAAATTTGAGTTAGGTCCAAGGGAGGGGATCAAGATAGGCCCCAATTAAGGGATCCCAAGGCACCATGCCCTAGTCCTACCCTATTTTGGGTAGGATAAAGGTGGCCCTTGAGTTCATTACTGAATTGCAAGGTGTTTTTGGTGTACATGAGCATATTTAGGTCTCCGTTCAGGCCAAGGGGTACAAACAATAAGGCGAAGACCCAAATGCAATCAAAAATTGTGAGGGGTACAATTTTAAGACATTAAATTGAGCCCCCACTTTAGCGAGAGTATGAGCTTATGCAAATACTACCAGTAAAGTGCAAGAAATTCATATTGAAATACTTTCATGATGTCAAGGAGGTGAGATTCGCCAAGCCCCCAGTGGACTTTAGGATCTTACGACATAAATGATAAGGTAAAAGGCAAGATCATGAGAGAGAAAGAGAGAACCATGAATGCAACTAGTAAGGTTCTCTTACTATGAGTCATGAAAAGAATACCATAAATTACAAAGAAAAGACAAAGTTTGATAAGTAACTTAAAGTATCAAAAGAGAGAATCATGAGCAGAGTGTATGCCCCATGTTAAAGTGATTACATATGCTTTATCGAGAGCAATTTCTTTAAAGTAGAATACACCCAAAAAAGACAAGCATGTTATCACAATAATTTAGCCCCCAAGAGAGGATAAATCAAAGTATGATGAACACAAAACACAAAGAACAAGGTGGTTTCACCTAACTTTGGAGTCAGTATGATTTTTGATCTTGTTGATCATTATTTTGGGAAGGTTGACAACATGTAAGAGGAGCTACATCAATCATAGTAGATGGAGCTATCACAAGTTCCAAACAAGAACCATGCTCTAATGTTGAGTCACTTTGTTCACTACTAGGAGCTAGGATTAATTCTTTTGAAAATTGTGCAAATAAGTCATTGTCAACATCAACATATTCATATTCATCATCATAAATATTAGGATCAACATTTTCATCATTAACAAAATTTTCACCTATTTCTTCATCAAGAGTAATAAGAATAGGAGCTCTAATAGGAATAGAACTCGAACCATCATTTCTTTTAAGCATTATGTGTCTTGGAGAATTAGGTTGAACATCTTGTTTAGGAGAAAATGGAATCATGTCAACTATTGGTGTTTTAGGAGAAGCAATAGTCTGGGAAGCAACTTCATGAGCTCTATCATGACATGTCCATTGCCATTCTCTCACACAATGGTTTTGTCTAGTTTTGGTTAAAGGTTGAGAAGAGTTAGGCTCATTAGGTATAGACTTCATCTCTTCTTTTAGGGAAGGATGAATGGGTTGAAGTCTTTTAGGTTGGACAATAGGGTAGGTTGGTTGCTTCTCTCTATAAGATTAAGGAGGAGGAACCACACCATATAAAGGAGAAATAGGAGGTGTAGGAAGGAGAATGGGTCCATCGTGAGGAGGAGAGATAGGTATAACCTTAGGAGGAATATATTTTTGTTTAGGAGGAAGAGCTTTTCTACCTTTGGGAGGAACAATGGACTCATCCATAGGAGAAGGAATAGATTTGTCTTTAGGAAGAGGAATATCTCTTTTATTAGGAGGAAGCATGCTCTCCTTTTTAAGAGAAGGAATAGGTGCCTCTTTAGGAAGAAGATTATTTCTTTCCTTAGGAGGAAAAATAATCTTATCCACAAGAAGGGGTATATGATCATCAAGAGTAATGCTAAGTATTGGATTTATAGGTTTCCTCAAGGATAAAATCATTTCATTTTTTCAGTTTTGATATGATCTAAATATAGCATCACTTCTAGGTTGAAGAGGCTTGAATTGTTTGAACCAAAAATAATCAAGACAAAAATCTCCATGCCTCATTTAAGTTTGAAATGTGCTATGATTAATAGTTATGATTTTATCATTATGAGGAAATTTCAAACACTTGTGAATAGCAGAAGTGATCTCTTTCATGGAAGAGAGCCAAGGTTCTTCCAACTTCACACGAAACTGATCAGATGTAGGAATGATAGAAAATTAAACATCTAAGAATTTAGTACCAACATCAATAGGAAGTGTTATAGAACCAATAGGACAAGAGAAGCCATCAAAAACTTTAACTATCACTTTAGTATCATCATATATAATTTGATGCAATTACAAAGTATAAAGAAATTCTTTAGTTATTACACTAACCATGCAAGCAGGATCAATAAGAACTCCTCTAGTGGGTATACCTTTGATTTTTGTACTTATGTAAAATGGGCCATCAGGTACCTTAATGGTCTCACTAGGATCAAATATTATGCAAAAATCCTTAGGAGGTTCTTGTTTATCTACAAGGTTCAACACATTATTAGATTCAAGGGTCACATCATTGGGAGAGTAAGCAGGATGATCGGTCTCAATCACATTAGTGGAATGGGATGGTAAGGGATTAGTAAAAATTTGAAAGTTTTATTTAGGAGGAGCTATGGATTTTTTCCCTTTATCATTCACACCTGCCATAGATATAGTATTGTTATCAATCAACTCTTGAATCTCACTTCTCAATAAAATCACTTCTTAGTATCATGACTAGATTGAGAATGATAATGACAAAAATATTTAGCATCAAAGTAAGGTGAATTTGTCTTGGATGGGTTGATAGGTTTGATTTTGGGAAGTTTTAACATATTCCTTTGTATTAACTGAGACATAATGCTATGCAAATATTCATTCAAAGGAGTAAATTGTTTTTCTCTTTTAAAGAATTTAGACAAAGGAGGCACACATGTAGTGGCTGCTACTTGAGTCTTGTTGTTGATGTCATTGAATTTTATGAATCCTTTGTTTGGTTTGAACATTGCAAATTGTTGTTAAGCACTATCACCCTTATCACTCAGAGCCATGGAAGGAGATGATTGTTCCAATTGACTCACAGTCAATTGATAATTGTGAAGTACTATGCACATCTATAGAAAGGAAGTAAACTCAGTTAAGAGAAGTTTATCCTTAATATCTTTTTGTAAACTAGTAATACAAATATTTTGAAATGCCTTGATCAAGCAGAGAAAAAGAAATATTTGAATACAAATATTTATATCTACCAATAAAATCAGTCACTTTTTCTTTAACTCCTTGTTTATAATGCATCAAATCAGTTAAAGTAACTTTAAGACCACTATTATTGTGAAATTATTGAATAAAAGCATTAGCCAGTTGTTGAAAAGAAGTAATAGAATAAGGAGGTAAATAATAATACCATTTCAAATATCTATCCCTTAATGTTCCAGTAAAGAAAATTTCTAACAACCTTTGATCATGAGAAAAGTCACTACACAAAGTTTGAAATGTTTTAACATGAGTTAACGGATCATATTTTCCATTATAAAGTTCCAATTGTGGGACTTCTACATGTTTGGGAGGGATGGCTTTAACAATGTCACTGGATAATGGGCTCACTACATCAAATGTGGGAACACTATACTTGGATTGATTCATAGTATCTATTTGTTGTTGTAAGGAGGACACTATTTGGGCTAGACTATTGATTGTAGCTTTAGTAGAAGGATTGAAACTAGACATGTTGGATTGAGAGGGTGGAGTAATATTGTTGAATGAAGGAAAAGACTGAGAATAAGGAGGTGGGACACTATGATAAGTAGGTAATGGAGAAGATTGGGTAACACATGGAAGACTCATAGGAGGAATGAAGGAATTGTGATTGAAGGAGTTTCCCCCTTGACTAACATTTATAGGTGGTGAATGTGATTGGGTAACAAGGGGAACACTCATGGTAGGATAAATGAAAGAAGAGGTATTTCTCCCATGACTAAAACTTGTAGGTATAACATTTTGTGTAGAGGTAGCCATGATGTTTGATGTGAATGTAGGGACACTAGTCATAGGAGTTGTCAAAGGAATGGAATGATTAACTTGCATAAGAGGTTGTGTATAACCTAGGTTTTTAGCACAACTCTTCATAGGCATGATATTAGAACCTATAATATGAGAAATACCATGCAAGATATCAACACCATGTTTATAACATTGAATCATTATTTGTAATCCTTAAATCAATGGGAGAGCTTCACTTTTCAAGTATTCTTGACTCATCCATTGTTGAAGATTGTAAAATTGACTGTCCATCTTTGCCAATTGGTCAATGGATACTCTAATTAGTGATTCCTCCTCATTGTGAAAATTGTTAAGAGGATAAACTGGAATATCTGTAGGATTAGAAGAACCACCAATATCCTCATTAAAAAATCTATCCAAATTAGGCTCCATTTCCTCGATAATTAAACCTTAGGCAACCTTAATTCTACAACTTCTTCTAATGGGGATACTATAGGTAGGACAGATAGTAGTAAAACTCATACACTAGGAAAAATAAATTGGAAAGAATAATGCAATCTCCTAGGAATTTGAAATTTAACATTAGGGCTTTGTTAAAATAACCTCTTATATTAAATTTGAAATTATCCCCTAGAAGATAGAAATTTGAATTTAAAATTAGGGCTGAAAATGACCTCTTAATTTTAAAATTTTGAAAGGAGGGGAAATCAAAATTAAAATTAGGGTTGTCCAAATCTAACCTCTTGATTAAAATTTTCAGAATTTGAAATTTTGAGATATTGAGGAAATTAATTTAATTTTAAAAAATAGGGTATATGTAGTTAACCACTTAATTTTAAAATTTAAATTGAAAATACAAATGTTGAAATTCAGATTTGTTTTCAACCTTAGGGTGTCCTAAAATCAATAAAATATAACAAATCTTTGGAATTTTGTAGTAAAATATAGTCAAAACAAGCTCCCAAAATTTGAGCAGAAAAAGTCGAGACTAAGGTGGTAGCACCACGGTCTGAACACATGATCTGGCCAACTTTTACCATTTTTTTAGGGAAGCTAGATATGATTTCAATACGAATTCCAAAAGGATATGGGAATTGGAGATGTCTAGATATGCGAAAATAAGCCTTGAAGGTCGAAATAGGACACACTTAGGATGTTCGATAAAATGATTAATTGAAAGAGGAAAGGGCACACTTAAGGGCCAAATTTTATGATGTTCAGAAGGACAAAAAAAATCTTTAGATTTAATTGAGCCAATTAAATGCTTAAAGGAAAATTTGAATTTGCACAAGACTAATTTAATTTTAAAAATCAGGGTTTGTTGCATAAACCACTTAATTTAAAAAAAAAAAATTTGAAAATTTCAATGTTGTGAGGAGGGAAAGAGAATTTTGAAATTAAAGCAAAGACCCAAATTTGAAAATTAATTCAAGATCTACACAATCCACAAGGTTAATTTTAAAACTAAAAATTAGGATTTTGTGATTTAACCACTTAATTTTTAAATTTATTTTTTGAAAATTGAAAGCGTAAATGAAAACTTGAATTGGAAAATTGAAAAGTTTTCAGATCTCATACAATCAAATCTAATTTAGACAAAGGACAAGTTCAAATTTGAATCTAAAAATTAGGGTTTTTGTGAATTCAACCTCTAGATTTTTAAAAATTACAAGGAAATTAAACTTTTAAATGAAAACTTGAATTTTAAATTGCATACACTTAGATCTGAAAAATAAAATTCACAATTTGGGGTGTAAGGAGTCGGGTTCACCAAAATGTAAAGTGAAAAATCTGGGGCCTTGCTATTTCTCCACTTGGAAGGGTGGGAATTTACCAAGCTCAATTTTCCCTTGGGGAGGACTTTACATTCAAAAGAGGGAGATGAATCTACTAGATATAATCCTAAATGATGCAAGGACTGAATACCAAATAGATAAGTAGTGAATGGAAATAAATTGACCCTCTTTTGTAAGTTGATTAATCGAATTAAGATTAAGTGCTAGAAATGAAGACAAAGTATGTGAAAACAATGAGCTATATATAAAAAATTTAGTTATGCACCTAGATCTAAGAAGTTTGAGATGATTTCAAGTTTCTTTTCGAAATCAAGCAAAATTTACAAAGACATTGTGTCCAAATAGGGGCGCCCTCCAATCAGTCCTCTGAACTTTCTACATGTCGAAAAGGGTTTTTCCATCTTTGCGAATAAAGCTTAATTCCAGAAGTACCGTTGCACACTTATTTCTTGCACACAAAATGAAAGGGAAATGTGTTAGGAATAGGGGTTTTCCTTCAAGTCAAACCCTGGTTTTGGAATTAACCAAGTGGTTGAAATAATGTAAATGATAGTAGAAATCCTCCTCTTTGAGGGGATGTTGAATTACTTGAAAATGAAATGCTTATGCTGCCTTGTGAAGTTTTGCTTGCCTCCACATGTAGGTATGATTTCATGAAGTATAATGATGATCTCTTCTTTAATGCTTGAAATCGTGACTCTATTGTTGCTCCAAAGCTTGAAGGAAGACTGAAAA
The DNA here is from genome assembly GCF_030272615.1 of Cryptomeria japonica. Taxonomy (NCBI): domain Eukaryota; kingdom Viridiplantae; phylum Streptophyta; class Pinopsida; order Cupressales; family Cupressaceae; genus Cryptomeria; species Cryptomeria japonica. The sequence continues at coordinate 749,217,486 of NC_081407.1, read as the reverse complement.
TTCTCAATTGCTCTTGAATGCTTAAAGTCTTGATCTCTTGAATGTTTGAACGCTTGATGTGATTTTATGATCTATCAAATGAGAGGGTAAATCACTTTTATATACTTGTCAATAAGATTAATTGACTGATTTTTTAACTTGAGCCAACATAGGGGGGTTTTCCCACTTCAAATTTGAGCTAGGTCCAAGGGAGGGGATCAAGATAGGCCCCAATTAAGTGATCCCAGGGTGCCACACCCTGGTCCTACCATATTTTGGGGTAGGATCAAGGTGGCCCTTGAGGGTATTACTGAATTTCAAGGTGTTTTTAGTGTGCATGAGCATATTTAGATCTCCAATCAGGTCGAGGGGCACAAACACTAAGGAAAAGACCCAAATGCAGTCAAAAATTATGAGGGGTGCAATTTTAGGACGTTACAGGAATTATGATAATTTGTCTTGTTTAGACTGATAAACTCTTGTAACTTGTCTAATGATCAATTGAGATTCACCATAGATATGTATACACTTAACATTCAAGGCTAAAGTTTCTCTAAGACTAGATATAAGAGCTTTGTACTTGAAAATGCTATTGGTGCATAATAAGTTAAGATGGTAATATAAGGGAACATGTTTTTTATTAGGAGGAAATAGAATAACACTTGTCCTCGAGCTTGTACAACACCTAGAGCCATTGAAATACAACTCCCAAGTTTCATCACTTTCAATAGGAAGAACAAACTTATTGGGAAAGGATTCTTGATTAGGTAATGCTAAAGGTGAAGGAGCATCAGCTAAGTGATCAGTCAATGATTGTCCCTTAATCTCTTTTTGAGAAACAAATTTAAGCTCAAATTTAGTCAATATCATAACCCACTTCGCTAGATATCCTAAAAGGTCTATTTTAGAGAAAAGATGCTTCAAAGGATCAAATTTAATGATAACATGAACCTCACCATTCAAAAGGTATTGCCTCAACTTCTGGGTTGCAAAAGAAAGAGCAAGACATTGCATTTCTATCATAGCATACCATACTTCATAATCGAGCAAAGAGCGGCTTACATAACAAACCAAGCATTATTTACCATCACTATTACATTATGTCAATAAGGATGCAAGAGAATGAGAATAAACAACTATATATAGAAGGGATGATTTAGTGGGATTAGCAGGTTACAAAATAGGAGGGTTGCGCAAATAAGATTTTAAATCTTCAAAAGCTTGGTGGCAATCCTCATTCCATTGAAAGTTGATGTTTTTCTTCAGAAATTGAGTGAAAAGGAAAGTTTGATCATATAAGTTGTGACACAAACCTATGAATAGCTTGTATATTTCCCTACAAGCTCCTCAATTGGGAAAAATTTCTAGGAGGTGGCATGTTAACTATATCATCTATATTTTTCATATCCACCTAAATAGCACGATGCGAGAATATGAACCCTAAATTTTTTCCACTATCCACACTGAAAAACACACTTTTGGGGGTTGAAGCACATGTTGTATTCACAGATTCTTTCAAAGACTAGAGGAAGGATCTTAACATGATCTAGACGGAGTATAGATTTAGCTAATATGTCATCAACATAGTCTTCTAAGATTTTATGCATGTAGTCATGAAAGATAAGAGTCATAGCATGTTGGTAGGTAGCACCTGCGTTTTTCAATCCAAAATACACAATGACCTAACAAAACATGCCCCAAGAGTTGGTGAAAGTGGTTTTAAATTGATCTTGAGGATTAATGAAGATTTGACTATATCCTGAGAAGCCTTTCATAAAGGATAACAAGGCATGTCTAGCAATAGGGTCCACTATCATGTCAATGTTAGGAAGCATAAAATAATCCTTTAAGGAAGCCTTATTGAGATCTCAAAAATTGGTACATATCCTAATCTTATTATCAGGTTTATCCACAATGACAATATTTGAAATCCAAGGAGAATAATCAATAGGGAAAATGAATCCTACATCCAATAATTTCTCAATTTGAGCTTTGGCGAGCAAATCTATTTTGGGATTCATTTTTCTAACTTTCTGCTTCACAAGTTAAGCATCAGGAACCAAGACAATATTATGAGTGACAATCTTAGGGTCAATTCCAAGTATATCAAAGTATATCCAAGCAAAGATTTTAGGAAACTCATGTAATAAGTCCGAATATTCCTTATGTTCCTCTTCAGTTAGGAATTTCCCTATCCTTATGATTTTGTCTTCATTGCAAGGATCAATATTTATGTCAATGGTGTCACTTGTATGGAGATTAATTTGTTGAGGAATATCCTTCAATTGAGGGAACTCATTAATCATCATATCATTATCTTTGAATAATTCAACATCTTCTCCAAAGTATGCCTCCACATTCAAACAATAGGGAAATCCATGCTTATGATGGTAATGAGGAAGATTATCATAAGCTCCTAAGAACTTAGCTAAGGAATTATCAGTAGATAAAACATCCAAAGCAAAGATGCTTGAATTAGAATCAATATATTCAGGATACCTTAAAGAAAGGGGTTTAGGAGAAATAGAAATGACATTAATACTAATAGATGGTCTCTTGGAGGCTTTGGTAGATTTGAGGGGATTGTATCCAAGTCCAAAAGATGTCTCATGATATTTACTTTCTATAGGAACTTTGATCCCTTGTTATTGAACACCACAACCATTGCAGTTATATCCACTCTTAGCTAAGATATGGAAACCAAGACCATAAAGGTTAGCCATTTCAGTAAGGGAAGGCTGATTTTGAATATCAAAATCATTTGGAGTGGAAATGGGTCAAGGTTTAGAATTAGAAGCAGCCACAAAAGTTGTTACTTAATGGTTTAGGCAAAGTGGGCTGCTTTTCAAGTTCATCCTTGTCTTTCATTTTTTCAATCTTAGATTCTCTCGAAGGGATTTTGTGTTCTCCTATAGAGGTAGGATTAAAGTCCAAGGACCCCCAATCATCATCCAAGAGTACCTTCACGGGGGAAAAGACATTTTGGGAGGAGATGCATATTGAGAAAAATCATTTTTAGGATCACTAGGAGGAATAGGATTAGTAGAAGTGAAAGTTGTGCTAGAAGGAGAAGGGATTCTAGAAGGAACTTTAGAAGCAGTTACTAAGGAACTTGTAGAGGAAGATTTAGAAGTAGATGTTTGTAAATAAGATTGGAGAGTGGTATGAGTGAGCAAGGTATACATCTTGTTGTTGTAAATAAACTTGACTTGCCTATGTAAAGTAGAAGGGACAACTTGCATGTTATGAATCCAAGGTCTTCCTAACAATAAATTGTAGGTCAAATTATCAGGCATGGAATGAATAGATGTAGATAAGGTAACCGGTCCTACCTTACAGATAAGGTTATGATACCTAATGAAGACCTAGCCAGATTATCAAAGCCACAAATAGTAAGGGAATTAGGTTTGATGAGAGAAGTGTCCACTTTCATCTTATGCAATAAGTTAACACTACAAACATTAAAGCCAAAGTTTTTATCCACATGGGTTTATCTTATTGCATTTTCGTTGATGATAAAAACAATCTTGAGAGGGTTATATTGATATTGAACTTCACAAGGAGGCAAATCATCTTGGGTGAACACAATTTGAGCTTTAGGTGTGATTATAGAGTCAACCAAAGAAGCCATATTGTTGGATGTCATTGTTGGTGGGACATTCAAGGTTTTCAAGGCATCTTGTAAAATTCCATGATATGTTGAAGAAGTTTGAATTAAATCCCAAAGGAAGATCTTAGTAGGAGTGGCCTTGAGTTTTTCAATGAGATCATCCTCCTTACCAAGTGCTTATGAAATTTTAGGTGCTTGAAGAGGAATGGGTTGAGGATTAGGAAGTGAAGTTTAAATAACTGGAGGAGGATTATAAATTGCCTATTGTTTCTTGCATTATAGGTATGAGCAACTGAATGATAACTCTCTCTAGTTATTTATTTAGCATACTCATAAGGACTCTTAGTGGGACATCCTCCTTGCACAATGATAATAGGTTTGCGAGGGGTACAAAAAGGATCATTTCCATAACCACCTTGAACCATAAAGAGAGATTTTCTATGTTCATTGACATTTATCATGTTAATCATTCTTTTAGATGTGTGATCTTTGTTTGAAGAAGTTGGCAAAGACATGACATCATCAAGAGCATCATACAACATAGCATGATCATATTATTAAATGGTTTGTCTTTAGATTCAAAAGGAGATAGTTCCTCATAAAGGTGATTGTTATAAACCACCATGTTACTAGATTTAGAGGATGAGTTGATAGGAATGTATTCATGAGAAGAACCATTCAACTTATCTTTCTCATCACTACGAAATAGCATAGTAATAAGATTAATTATCTTTTGGAAAAATGTAGGTTTAGAGGGTTTAGGGTATAGAAACTCATCTAGTTCCTCCTTACTAAACTCATAATAATCATAAGAAAATGAATTATAAAAGGAATTAAAGTCTTGCAAATAAAGATCCAATATTTTTGAAATGAAGAATGCATACAAAACTTAAAACACATAATGCACTGAATGAATTTTTTTATTTAATCTTGTTAATGAAAAGAAAGATGTAATAACTACACATAACTAGAAAATGAAAATTTAAAGAAGTTTGGATTCATGTTGGGTTCACCAAAATGTGATGCACAAAAATGGAGCTAAGTAGCTAAGACCTAATCCCACTCTCATGTACACACAATGGAATACAAAAGAGCTTAGGCAGATATCTCACTTTGACTACTTCTTGTAGGGAAGAGAGAGTCAAGGAATACCTCTCTAGGTTTCTATTCTTGTGTTGTAAATGAGGAGTAGATATGTGAAATATGATGCAAAAATTGACTAAACTAAGAGATGAGAAATGAAGCACACTTAAACTAAACAATGTAGATTCTGTGTAAACTAAAATTGAGATACAAAAAGAAGGGCTGAAAATTGGAGCAGAATTGGTAGGACCAGGGCATTGGGTACCTTGGTCCTTGTGCAGACAAAAAGATGGATTTCTGGATTTGAGGTTCTGAGGGTCTGAAATGCAAATTTGACTCAAAAAACTGTCAAACCCTAAGGACCAGGTTGACATGCCTTGGTCCTATCCCAAGGCACCATGCCCCTGTCTCTATGATCTGAGATCATATTCTGGCCCTAAGACAGTCTTTGTGTCTTTCGTCAGTCCTGCATGTTACTACTTATCAGATTGCCATTAGTTTTATGTCAAAGTTATACTATATACTCTAGTTGGTTATCTATTACTGAAATATTCAGTTGGTATGTACAGTCTAGTCAGTTACAAAAGAAAGCAGTCACAGAACGTAGTATACATCGAGCTATCTACCGAGTATCTTTACATGTCTACCGAGCAGCAAAGATGACACACCGAGTGAAACGTGTTACCAGATTCATTGAACCTAGACATTCATATGAAAACGTGTTACAATATTGAGGCACATCTATCCATTATCACATTGGAAATTGCACTTAAAGATTGTGTATGATTTTGATGTCATCTAACCAATTAAATATTTTGCATGGTTATTCATTCAGTAAATCATGTTTATAAGATTAAAGCAATGAATTGGATCACCGTCATAAGAGATCTATTTATACAACATGAGTTAAGAGTTAAAGGTGTGTGCATGAGTGTAAGAAGATTGTTATAGAGACACAGAGGTCACCGAGAAGGTTTTCAGAGAACGGTCGAAGAACAGAGTAAACAGAAGGGTTTACCGAGTTACTATATGGGTTACCGAGGTATGCTATAAGCAAGGTAATGTATTTTGAGCACATAGAATCTGCTATAACATTCTAGATGTAAAATTGTGAAGTTGTAAGAGAAACCTTTAACAGGGTAAAAGACTCTAATCAAGTCTATAAATTGTAAAGCCTCTAACCAAGTGTAGCATTTAGATGAAGTGTTGTAAAATCCTTTAGCAAGGTAGATCTAATAGATCTTGTTACTCCTAACAGGGTATGCTATTAGAAATAGCTAAACATGTAGCTCTAACTGAGCACTCTTTATTATTGCAGTAGTGAAGTTGTGGGTACCATCCCCACCATAGTTTTTCTCTCTAAACAAGAGTTTCTGCGTATTCAAAATATATGTGTTATGGAGTGAATCATGTATGATTGTTATCTATTTGTTTTAGTTTTATATTATGTTACTACACTATTTGGTTTATGCATAACAGTAAAGATATTGTTGAAGAAATGTTTTGAAGTACTGATTCACCCCTCCCCTCTCAGTACATTAGCTTTCCATATTGGGCCTAACACTACAATTTGTGCATCTATTAGATTCATGTACCTACACCTACAACTTGAAAAGGGTGTCTAAGTGGATATATAGGGTTGTACCTTAGTCAAACCCCTTTTTTTGATGATTTCCACCTCAACAAATAGCCAATAATGTTTTTAAAATGTGTGTGCAAGAATCTTGTGTGCATGCAAGATTCTAAATGAACAAGAAATTAAATCTAGAGTTCTACCCTTGGAGAACAAAACCCTAAATAATAGTAAATGTAAATGCAAATGCTTCAAATCACAAATGATCTAGAGATATAAAGAATGAATGTAAATCTGAAAATGAAGATCATACAAAGACACAAAAACAACATGAAACCATACCAAATCCCAAGGGAGAGGTACAAGCCAATTATTAGTCAGTGATCTTCTATTATTCTTCAATGCCTTCAAAGCTCATAAAGGGTGTTGAAAATACTTGATGTAGTCTTGGTGAATGCTTGATTTGTTTTTCTATACTTCATAAAACCTACACTTTCACTTCATAAGAATCCCCTTCAATCACTAGATCTTAGATCTTACAATGAGGAAAGGAAGGGTATTTAGGAGACCCTAACTTTGTTTTGAGTCATAGGCCAACTTAGAAATAATATTTTTTGCCAATCTCTTGGATTTGAATATTAAAATACTGCCAAAACATGCTCCATAAATTTGAGCAGAAAAAGTCAGGACCATGTTGGTACCAACATGGTATGAACACATAGTTTGACCAACTTTTCACCAATTTTTCAAGAAAGCAAAATATTGTGATTTTAAAGTACATTACAAGAGTATGTGGGAATTTGCGACATTTATAAATTCAAAATTGGGCCTTGAAGGTTGAAATAAGACATAATTAGTGTATTTGATGAAATGATTAATTGGAAGAATAAAATAAAAGGGGGCACACTTAGGGTAAAGGGCCCAATTTTATGATGTGTAGAGTGATAAGAGAAGACCTTTAATTTAATTTAATTAATTAATTAAATTATTAAGGAGGAATTTGAAATACAAAATGCAAACACACTAAGGTGAGTGCTAATATAAGCGTAGAAATGTACCACCTAGTTAAGGGTGTACAATTTATGATGCTACACATAGTTAAAGTTACATGATAAATTTTTGGGTTAGACTAGAAAAAGGTTCAAGAATCATAGTAAATGATGAAAAAAAAAAAATGACACTATGAGGCCCTACCTTGACTCATCCTAGCATTTCAGTATTTTTCATGTTGAGACTATTATGGATGCTTTATTTTTATGCATTATGGATTTGGAACTTATATGATTTCATGATCTGGATAACATTGATATATAATGATGTTTCATTTCTATACATTATAGATATAGAACTCTATATGATTCTAGAATAGGATTACTTTGTGATAATATATGTCATTATTGGAATTGCAGGACATTACTATGATAAATTGAAATAGGATGCATGTTTATGTATGGATCAAATTATGAGGATTATGATAATTGTTTATGTGAATTTATTTTGATACAAGATATATTGATTTTGTTTAATATCAATTGTATGCAGAGTGTTTGACGTGTATTCTTATTCATGTGTTTAAATGTTATATGAGGGTATTTGGAAGTACTAATGTGTAATTGAGATGCGCAAGAAAATTATCCATGTGACCATGGAAATATTATGGAGAACCAAACCTAGACCTATGTACGTTCGTAAAACTAGGGTTTGTCTATTTGGAGAGACAACACCCCATTTGTATCGTATTTTATTTGTGAAAGTGAATGTGGCATGTGTGTTAAATTGAATTTATTAAATTGTGTAAATCTAACAAGAGACAATATTTCATGTGTAATTTTGTAAAAGTATTTTTATTGTGTCACTTTACACATGTGTTGATTTATGTCTTGATTTTTGAATTGCCTCTTGGAGGGAGTTGTTTTAACCATAGCTTTTTCAAATAATTTAATGTGGTTCTATATTTTCCTTGGGTAGAAAATCTTTGGGGTGGTCAACTTAGGTTTGACCCGAAAGTTAACTTTAGATGGGTTTAAAAGGGGTTAAATGGACTCCTAAGGGTAGTTTAAAGGTGTTTCCTAAAGCCCATAAGGTATACCTAAGGGTTAGGAGTAATTTTAGGCACGTGACAACTCCCATGTGGCTGTTTAGTCACCCTAAAAAGTGAGTTTTCTAAGATGTGCGAAAATTGAATTTAGAAGGCTTCATCTAGGTTCGTTAACTTTCCTTTTTGGTGAGAGATCCCTTTTGATCTTTTTTGGACTTTTTCCTTTTTCAATTTTAGAAACCTGTGAGAACTCTCACTAAGGTCTTCTTAGGCAAGAATGTGAGATTTTGCGGGTAATCACCCACTCTCCATTTTTGGAGACAATGAAATTTTGAAAAGAAAAGATTTGGTATAGGAAATTGGCTAAGTGTAGAGAAAGGAGGATTGTGGAATTGGGATTCTCATCCTCAATTAGATCTAGCATACCTTTGGGCAGTTGAAGGTTGGTTAAACTTTCCTTTGTATTGTTTTCTTTCATGTTGCATGTTATTTTGGAAAGGTTGTTTGTGTGGAAAAAGTTGTTCTCTTGCATTTTAGTTTGTGAAAATTATTACGCGTTATGTCTTTGCTTTCTTGTATGCATTCTGTGTTTTGGGAGTAACCAAGACCTCCTACTCTTGGGAGAGAGAATGTTCTTGTGGGTGGTAGAAGTATGACAGCCCTCAAGTGAGAGGCTCTCGTTATGAAAGTGATCTCAAGGGATATTTATGTGACCCTTACTGCATGGCTTGTTTATGCATTTGGGGGCCATAAGGAGGGAAATAAGACATGAATGCCTTGGGGGGCACAAGGATGTGGGGATTATTATACTTATGATATATCTTTGGTTGCCATGAGGTGGCTATGTGTTTTACCAGACTTGCAGTCTCCTCAGGGTATTTGGTCCACTACCACCCGTGTAAAGACATCACATTGTGTGGTGCAGTGTAGCCTTGGTTGGGAATATGTTTGTGATTGTTTTCCCCTACTTGTTGTGTTTGCATGTGTGTAACCTATCTAGGGCTTGGTTCTCCAAGCTCGGGGGTGGCTACTAGTTAGCCTAGGCTGGGAGGTGAGCACTCCATGGTCATAGCCTATGATTTATTTGCAGGTTGTTGGAAGAAAGGAAAAGGACAAGTAGAAGTTGCTGGTTTTATTTGTTTATAGAAAAAGATTTGGAAATGAAAAATTATGTTTTTAAGTTGCAACAATGTAAAGGGGAACTATGTTGTATTTATTTTCAAAAGGGAATGTATCTAATATTTTAAGATCCTCATTTAATAAAAATGAGAGATCCATTTGTAAGGTTGACTATAATGTACTGTAAATATACCTTAAGGAAATACAGTGTTTTTATTAAAGTATTATTTGGTTGCAAAATAAATTATTTATGTTGAGTTTACGTTTTGTATTGTTCCTAAAATTTTAAATGATTGCATGCATGTTACTTCAAAAATAAATATTTAGTTTACTTCCTATTTGCATATCTCTAAGGATAGATTCAAATGATTCTAGATAAATAAAGTTGCAGAAATTAAAATCACATATTTAATTGCAGAAATTTAAATCTAGAAATTAAACGGTCTATCTAATTTAAATAATCACATATTTATATAGTTGTTGTTAAAATTATTAAACTCTGTTATTTACTTATTGTAGAATATAAAATCTAAAGCTAAATAGCCTAGCTAGTTTGATTAAAATCTTTTTTATTTAGATGTTGTTTAAATATTGATTTCTATCATTAATCTAAGGTTAAATAAATTAGATTATAGCAACTTGGAATTTTAAACATAAAAATAATAATATATGGTTGCTTACAAGAAAATTTAGCCCTAAATCTAATGAATATCTAGAATATATGTATCTAAATATATATATATATACATATATTTATTTATATTTATATTCAAAATATATGTATATAAATATATAAAAAAATAAAAAGGGGGTTTTCGGGGGGTCAAACCCCATTGTGTATACACAAAATGGGCAGTGCCAAGGCACCGCCACTATGTGGGCACATAGTGGGCGGTGCCTGGCCACCGCCGCCGCTGTGTCTACACATAGTGGTGGTCGGGGAGAACCTGTCGCCGCCTTCCCTTACACGCCACTACTCCCCATGGCCGCCACTCATTAAAACCTTGCCCCTGCACAATTCAAAGATTCAAAAAAAAAAAAAACCCTAGCCCGGTTAGTGCTAGGTTAGTATGGGTGATATGAAATGAAAAATATAAAAGGTTTCTTTTTATATTAATAAAATTAGGGTACTCGAAATGTAAAGGAAGAATCAAGAAATGAAAATAAATAAAGGGGCATTTTTATAATGTATTTTTAATTAGGGTTTGCATGGATAACTTATAATAAAGAGAAAACATATTTATTTAGATAGATAAATACATGTATGTATATGTATATATATATATATACATATATATATGTGTGTGTGTGTGTGTGTGTGTGTATACACACATATATACATATATATATATTGTAGCGTCCTAAAATTGTGACACTTGCAATTTCGACTGCATTTGGGTCTTCACGATGGCGGCGCAACGTTGAACCTAAATGGAGACCTTGAAACTTGTTTGCGACATTAAAAACTGCATATTTCTACACCTTGGCCTGATCCTTCCTTGCACCCTGTTGTCCCGGGAGGTGGGACCATGGCGCCCAGCGCCCTAGTCCCCTAGGACCATGGCGCCCAGCACCTTGGTCCCTGGCCCTATTTTGGGCCCGGTCTCTGGTTGGGCATTGGGTCTTTAAGTTTGCAATTTGGAAAACAATACTTCTAGGTCGGCCTAAGGTCAAAAAAATTAGTCTCTCAACCCTAATTGACAAGTATATAAACTACTTTTCCTCTCCTAGAAAGGGAGGAAGAAAATAAGCAAGAGCAAGAGGCGAAAGCGCTAGGCAAACATTCAAGCATTCAAGCATTCCTTCAAGCAATTGAGCATTCTAGGTTTCCATTCAAGGCTAGGTGTTGCATTCAAGACAAGGATTCAACCATTGAAGAGGAGATCACTTACAACATACAAAATACAACATTCATTACACCTTCGCATGTAAGAATACAAACATTCTTACAACAAGGTATCAGTACTTGATTACACTACAAACACTTACATTTACAACATTCTCATTTCTTGGTTAATTCCAAAACTGGGGTTTGACCTAAAGGCAAACCCCTAATCCCTAACCCCCCAATCGTCCTCTCTTTTCTATGTGTAGGTTGCAGGTACGTGGTTGTAATTGAAGATCTAGAATCCTTGTGTAGAGATGAACAGATCCCCCTTTGTTTCGTGGATTTTTCGGAGGACCGTGTGCACTCCGAGCGCCATCATCCCATCAACTTTCGCTCAAATTTGTAGAATAGCATCATCTCGACATTTTACTACTAATTTCAGGTCCGTAGCTTCATCCTGTGTCCCTATCTCTGTCTACAAGCGAATCTTTCTTACTTTTACATGCATCCCTAGTTCAATCATTCTATCTACATTCTTTACAAAAGAGGGTATCTTTGATGTCTTAACCCTTGAAACTCATTTAGAATTCAATCTTGCATTGTGTGGGATTGGATCTTGTGAGTTTCAACCCCTTTTTTGAATGTAAATTCTCTCCTAAGTGAAAACCGTCAATCCTAGTGACCTCCTTTCTCTCTCCATGGAGTGGGGGAACACCTAGGGTTTGATTTTCCACTTTACATTTTGGTGAACCCGACGTGAAACATCCTAATTCTGATTATTCATGGTTAGATCTGAAAAAAAAAATTTGCTTCCTTAATTACATTTCCATGTTTGATCTTTCGCAAATTTTGGAGGTTAATTGCATAAAAACCCTAAAGTTTTCCTTTTAGTAATTGAGCTTGTGAAATGTTTAATTGTTAATGCTTGTTTTAGATCTACCCTTCTATTGCAAATTGTCAATTCATATTTGTGCTTTAATTCTAAAAATTAAGTGGTTAAGTGTCAAAACCCTAATTTTTAAAACCCTCTTGATTCAACCTTTGACCGACGATTTCACTGATCAAAACACCTCCAAATAGGCTGTAACTTTGGATTCCGCAACAAAATCATAATATCTCTAACCCCTAAAAATTTGGAAAAAAGTTGCGAGGACAGTGTGCACCCCGAGCGCCCTTGTCCCCGACATTTTTTCCAAAATTTTGGGAGCTAGATCTTATTGTATTTTTCTGCTATAATCCAGAATTTTGGCTAATTTCATCAATTCTAACACTTTCAAAATTAAAGTCAAAGTTGGTCTAGTGATTGCCTGGATTAAGGCTTCTAATCATTCAAAAATTGTTGAAATTGAAATTTGTGTTAAAATTGTTTTGTTTTTTTACTGTCCTAAATCTGAAAAGTGTGTTGACATTCATTCAAAATTTCAGTGTTTTATTCAAATTCTTGCAGTTTGTGACTTTTGAAATTAAGTGTTTAATTGCATCAACTTTGATTTCTGCTTTCAAAATTGAATTTTGCATGAAATTGAGTCAATTTTTAAAATTCAAAGCCTGCATTACTTTTAGTATTCCCTCTAAAATCATAAAACTCAAAATTTTAGTTTCCCTCTCTTTTTCAAAATTCAAATTGTGCATTTTTCAACAATCTTGGTAGGGTTCAATTTTCAAATTGTAACTTTAATTTGGCCTATCTACAGATCGTAAAATCACTCAATTTTTTCAGATTAGCTTTAAAATCATCATAGCTTTCATCCCTAAAAATTTCGAAAAAAGTTGTGAGGACCATGTGCACCCTGTTTGCCATGGTCCCTGACATTTTTTTTGAAATTTCGAGAGATTGTCCTGATTGTATTTAACAGTTTAAATCTAGGAGATTGGCTGATTTTATTGAAATTTGCTACCTCTAAATTCAAAATCTTCTCTCTCTCTTTAGTGCATGAGTTTTACAACAATAAGCCCTACTTACACTATTCCCGTTAGATGAAGCCTTAGAATTAAGTCTTTCCAAGGTTTAATTACCGAGGAGATGGAACCTAATTTGAATGGCCTTTTTAACGAGGACATGGGTAATTCCTCTAATCCTCTTAATGATGAAGAAGCCCTCCATGAGGTTTCTGTAGAACAACTTTCGAAATTGGATAACCAATTTGATGATTTTCGACAATGGATGTCTCAAGAATACCCCGATAGTCAAGCTCTTTCATTAATTGAGGGTCTAAAATGTATGGTTCAAAGTGATAAGAATGGAATTGATATTTTGCGTAGTATTGCACACATTGTGGATTCGAATGTGATGCCTATGAAGAGTTGTGCTAAAACTTTAGGTTATACACAACCTCCTACTCAAGTTAATCATTCTATTCCTTTAACAACTCCTATTGCTAGTATACCTACTTTTACATCAAACATAATGACTACTTCAATACAAGACATTCCACCTATGATCACCAGTCATGGGGGCAATCCCTCTTCTTCAATCAACCCTCTTCCTTCATTCAATCCAACTTCTTCACTCATTCCTTCAATGAGTGTTCCTGTTACATCTCCACAAATAAACATGACGCAAGGGGGCAATTCATTTAACCATTCCATTCCTCCTTATAGTGTTCCTCCTTTCCAATCATCTCCTATGACTAACTATCATAGTGTCCCACCACCTTACTCTCAATCAATACCTTCTTTCAATAACATAATACCTCCATCACAATCTAACACATCTAATATGAACTCTTCGACTGAAGCGATCATTAACAATCTTGCACAAACTGTCTCTTCTTTACAGCAACAAATTGCCTCTATGAATCAATCTAAGTTTAGTTTGCCCACATTCGATGTTGCGAGCCAACTTTCTCTTGACATTGTTCGAGCTATCCCCCCTAAGCATGTTGAAATCTCGCAGTTGGAGCTTTATAATGGTAAAGGTGATCCTCTAACACATGTTAAGACCTTTCAAACAATATGTACCGATTTTGCTCATGACCAAAGGTTGCTTGCAAAACTGTTTACTAGAACATTAAGAGATAAGGCTCTACAATGGTATTGCTCATTGCCTTCCTATTCTATTACTTCTTTCCAACAACTTGCAAATGCTTTTATTCAACAATTTCAAAACAATATAAGTCCTAAAGTTACTTTGATTGATTTAATGCATTGTAAACAAGGTGTTAAAGAAAAAGTGACTGATTTCATTGGTAGATATAAGCATTTGTATGTTCAAATTTCTTTTCTAGTACCCGACAATGATATTCAAAGAATCTTTATTTCTGATTTACAAAAAGATATTAGAGAAAAACTTCCGTTTTCTGAGTTTACTTCTTTCCAATAGTTGTGCGCAACTCTTCACAATTATCAACTAATTGTAAGTCAAATGGAACAAGCAAATCCTATGGCTCCGAGCGATAAGGGTGATAGTAGTCAACAACCATTTGGGAAGTTTAAACCAAACAAAGAGTCCATTAAGTTCAATGAAAACATCATCAACAACAATGTGAATGCAGCATCAGGTGTGCCTCCTATTTCTAAGTTTTTCAAGAAAGAAAGAAAGTTTACTCCTTTGAATGAATCATTGCATAGTATTATGAATAAGTTATTGGAACAAAATATGCTTACCCTCCCTCCTATAAAGCAAATAGATCCTACAAAGATTAATTCACCCTATTTTGATAACAAATCTTTTTGTCAATTTCATCATCAACCTGGGCATGATATTGAAAAATGTTTTGCTTTAAAGGGTAAAATTCAAGATTTGATTGATAATAATACTATCTCTGTTTCTGGTGTGAATGATAAAGGCAACACATCTGTAGCTCCTCCTAACCAAAATCTTAAGATTTTTACTGACTCATTACCTTCTCATACCTCTAATTTGGTTGAGACTAATGATTCCTCTTTCTCACCTAATAGTCTTGTGTCTATGACTTCGAATGTAATTAACTTTGTAGAGTAGCAGAAAATCCCTAAAGAACCTTCCATCACATTTGATTCTAGTGAAACTATCAGGGCACCTTATGGTCCTTTATATATAGTTGCAAAAGTCAAGGGTACACCTTTCTGTGGAGTGCTTATTGATCCTTCTTGCATGGTTAATGTCATTACTGAAGAATTTCTTTTTACTTTGCAATTGAATCAAGTGATCTATGACGAAACAAATGTGGTTGTGAAATTGTTTAATGCATTTTCTTCTCCTACAATTGGTTCTATTATATTACCTATTGAGGTCCATAACAAATCCCTTGATGTGAGCTTTACTATTATTCCATTGTCCGAACAATTTCATGTGAAGCTAGGCTATCCTTGGCTATCTTCCATGAAAGTGTAGCGTCCTAAAATTGCGACACTTGCAATTTCGACTGCGTTTTGGTCTTCACGATGGCAACACAACACGCAACTTGAATGGAGACCCCGAAACCTGATTATGACACCAAAAACTGCATTTTCTTGCACCCTGGCCTGAACCTCCTTTGCACCCTGCTGTCCCGGGAGGTGGGACCAGAGCGCCCAGCGCCCTGGTCCCTAGGTCCTATTTTGGGCTCGGTCTCTTTTGGACTTCGGGTCTTTATGTTTGCAAATTGGAAAATTATCTTTCCTGGTCGGCCTAAGGTCGGGAAAATCAGTCTATCAGCCCTAAATGACAAGTATATAAACTACATTTTCCTCTTTCATTGGACATGATGGAAAAAATGTGGAAACTGTACTCAAGCATTCAAGCATTCAAGCATTCAAGCATTCCTTCAAGCAATTGATCATTTCAAGTCTCCATTCAAGGCTAAGTGTTGCATTCAAGACAAGGATTCAACCATTGAAGAGGAGATCACTTACTACATGCTACATACAACATACAACATACAACAAACAACAACATCTATACCTTCGCACATAAGGATACAAACATCCTTACAATAAGGTATTAGTACTTGTTTTACATTACATTTACAGCATTGCTCATTTCTTGGTTAATTCCAAAACTGGGGTTTGACCTAAAGGAAAACCCCTAATCCCTAACCCCCCAATCGTCTTCGCTTTTCTGTGTGTAGGTTGCAGGTACGCGGCTGAAATTGAAGATCTGGAATCCTTGTGCAGAGACGAACAGATCCCCCTTCATTTCGCGGATTTTTCGGGGGACCGTGGCGCCGGGCGCCATCGTCCTGACAACTTTTGCTCAAATTTGTAGGACAGTGCCGTATCGACATTTTATTGCTAATTCCAGGTCCGCAGCTTCATCCTATATCCCTATCTCTGTTTATAAGCGAATCTTTCTCACTTTCTATGCATTCCTAGCTTAATTCTTCTATGCACATTCTTTACAAAAGAGGGTAGCCTTGCTTTCTTAGCCCTTGAAACACATTTAGCATCCAATCTTGCATTGTGTGGGATTGGATCTTGTGGGTTTCAACCCCTCTTTTGAATGTAAAGTCTCTCCCCTAAGTGAAAACCATCAACCCTAGTGAATCTCCCTTCTCTCTCCTTGGAGTTGGAAGAGGGGAGGGCAACTAGGGTTCGATCGCGATTTTCCGCTTTACATTTTGGTGAACCCGACGTGAACATCCTTTCTGATTATTCATAGTTAGATCTGAAAATTGGATTCCTTGATTACATTTCCATGTTTGATCTTTTGCAAAATTTTAGAGGTTAATTGCATAAAAACCCTAAATTTTCTTTTTAAGTAATTAAACTTGTGAAATGTTTAATTGTTAATGCTTATTTCAGATCTACCCTTCTATTACAAATTGTTAATTCATATTTGTGCTTTGATTTTGAAAATTAAGTGGTTAAGTGTCAAAACCCTAATTTTTGAAACCCTCTTGATTCAACCTTTGTCCGACAATTTCACTGATCAAAACATTTCCAAATCAGCTATAACTTTGGATTCCGCAATAAAATCACAATATCTTTCATCCCTGAAAATTTGGAAAAAAGTTGCGAGGACCGTGTGCACTCCGAGCGCCATCGTCCCCGACATTTTTTCTGAAATTTCGGGAGCTAGATCTTACTGTATTTTCCTTGCAAAAATCCAAAATTTTGGCTGATTTTATCAATTTTAACACCTTCAAAATTACAGTCAAAGTTGGTCTTGTGATTGCTTGGATTAAGGCTTCTAAACATTCAAAAATCATCGAAATTGAAATTTTGTGTCAAAATTGTGTTCTTACTGTCCTAAATCTGAAAAGTGTGTTCGCATTCATTCGAAATTTCAGTGCTTTATTCAAATTCTTACAATTTGTGACTTTTGAAATTAAGTGCTTAATTACAACAACTTTAATTTCTGCTTTCAAAATTGAATTTTGCGTGAAATTGAGTCAATTTTTAAATTTCAAAATTTGCATTGCTCTTGACATTCCCTCTAAAATCATAACATTCAAAATTTCAATTTCCCTCTCTTTTTCAAAATTCAAATTTTTGCATTTTTCGACAATCTTGGTAAGGTTCAATTTCGAGATTGCAACTTTAATTTGGCCTATCTACAGATCGTAAAATCACTCATTTTTTTCAGATTAGCTCTAAAATCATCATAACTTTCATCCCTACGAATTTCGAAAAAAGTTGCTGGGACCGTGTGCACTCCGAAGCGCCACGGTCCCTGACATTTTTTCTGAAATTTCGGGAGATTGTCCTGATTGTATTTAACAGCTTAAATCCAGAAGATTGGCTGATTTTATTGAAAATTGCTACCTCTAAATTCAAAACTTTCTCTCTCTCTCTAGTGCATGAGTTTTACAACAATAAGCCCTACTTACACTATTCCTGTTAGACAAAGCCGTAGAATTAAGTCTTTCCGAGGTTTAATTACTGAGGAGATGGAACCTAATTTGAATAGCCTTTTTAATGAGGACATGGGTAATTCCTCTAATCCTCCTAATGATGAAGAAGCTCTCCATGAGGTTTCTGTAGAACAACTTTCAAAGTTGGATAACCAATTTGATGATTTTCGACAATGGATGTCTCAAGAATACCCTGATAGTCAAGCTCTTCCTTTAATTGAGGGTCTAAAACATATGCTTCAAAGTGATAAGAATGGAATTGATATTTTGCGTGGTATTGCACACATTGTGGATTCGAATGTGATGCCTATGAAGAGTTGTGCTGAAAATTTGGGTTATACACAACCTCCTACTCAAGTCAATCATTCTATTCCTTTGATGACTTCTATTGCTAGCATACCTACCTTTACATCAAACATAATGGCTACTTCTACACAAGACATTCCTCCTGTGATCACCAGTCATGGGGGCAATCCTTCCTCTTCAATTAACCCTCTTCCTTCATTTAATCCGACTTCTTCATTCATTCCTTCAATGAGTGTCCCTATTATATCTCCACAAATGAACATGATGCAAGGGGGCAATTCATTCAATCATTCCATTCCTCCTTGTAGTGTTCCTCCTATCCAATCATCTCCTATGACTAATTATCATAGAGTCCCACCACCTTACTCTTTACCTTCTTTCAATAACATAACACCTCCATCACAATCCAACACATCTAATATGAATTCTTTGACTGAAGCGACCATTAACAATCTTGCACAAACTGTCTCTTCTTTACAGCAACAAATTGCCTCTATGAATCAATCTAAGTTTAGTGTGCCCACATTTGATGTTGCGAGCCCACTTTCTCTTGACATTGTTCGAGCTATCCCTCCTAAACATGTTGAAATCCCGCATTTGGAGCTTTATAATGGTAAAGGTGATCCTCTAACACATGTTAAGACTTTTCAAACAATATGTACTGATTTTGCCTATGACCAAAGGTTGCTTGCAAAACTGTTCACTAGAACACTAAGAGACAAAGCCCTACAATGGTATTGCTCGTTGCCTTCTTATTCTATTACTTCTTTCGAACAACTTGCAAATGCTTTCATTCAACAATTTCAAAACAATATAAGTCCTAAAGTTACTTTGATTGATTTAATGCATTGTAAACAAGGTGTTAAAGAAAAAGTGACTGATTTCATTGGTAGATATAAGCATTTGTATGCTCAAATTTCTTTTCCAGTGCCTGACAATGATATTCAAAGAATCTTTATTTCTAATTTACAAAAAGATATTCGAGACAAACTTCTGTTTTCTGAGTTTACTTCTTTCCAACAGTTGTGTGCAACTCTGCACAATTATCAACTGACTGTGAGTCAAATGGAACAATCAGATCCTATGGCTCCGAGTGATAAGGGTGATAGCAGTCAACAACCATTTGGGAAGTTTAAACCGAACAGAGATTCCATCAAATTCAATGAAAACATCATCAACAACAATGTGAATGCAGCATCAGGTGTGCCTCCTATTTCTAAATTTTTCAAGAAAGAAAGAAAGTATACTCCTTTGAATGAATCATTGCATAGTATTATGAATAAGTTATTGGAACAAAATGTGCTTACTCTTCCTCCTATAAGGCAAATTGATCCTGCAAAGATTACTTCACCTTATTTTGATAACAAAGCTTTTTGTCAATTTCATCGTCAACCTGGGCATGATACTGAAAAATGTTTTTCTTTAAAGGGTAAAATTCAAGATTTGATTGATAATAATACTATTTCTGTTTCTGGAGTGAATGATAAAGGCAATACATCTGTAGCTCCTCCTAATCAAAATCTTCATATTTTCACTGATCCATTACCTTCTCATACCTCTAATGCAATTGAGGCTAATGATTCCTCTCTCTCATCTAATGGTCTTGTGTCTATGACTCCGAATGTGATTAACTTTGTAGAGCAGCAAGAAATCCGTAAAGAACCTTCCATCACATTTGATTCTAGTGAAACCATTAGGGCACCTAATGGTCCTTTATATATAGTTGCAAAAGTCAAGAATACACCTTGCCGTGGAGTGCTTATTGACCCTTCTTGTATGGTTAATGTCATTACTGAAGAATTTCTTTTTTACTTTGCAATTGAATCAAGTGATTTATGACAAAACAGATGTGATTGTGAAACTATTTGATGCATTTTCTTCTCCTGCAATTGGTTCTATTACATTACCTATTGAGTTCCATAACACATCCCTTGATGTGAACTTTGCTATTATTCCTTCATCCGAACAATTTCGTGTGAAGCTTGGCTATCCTTGGCTATCTTCCATGAAAGCTATTGCTTCTCCTATTCACAAGTGCTTAAAATTTCCCCATAATGGTGAAGTTGTTACTATCAATCATAGTCTCTTTAAACCAGCTGAAAGAACTTCTAGCGTTCCTATTGATTACTTTTGGCCTAAACAATTCCAATCCCTTCCTCCACGAAGTGATCATCTTTTCAAATCTTATCAAAAGTGGAAAACAGATATGATCCTATCTTTAAGTGAACCTAGAACACCTAAACTTGATATTCCTATCATTCTTGAGAAGGAAGTTCTTCCTTTGAAAGATAAAACTAATATCTTTCCTCAAGAAGATTCCCAACCCGTTCCCATGGATGTGACTATGTCTATGCCTAATAAATCTCCTAAAAGTAGACCTATACCTCCTCGTCATGATGGACTTGGTCTCCTTCCTAAACCAAAAATTCCTCCTTTATATGGAGCAGTTCCTCCTCCTTCCTTTTATAGAGAGAAGAGACCTTCTTCTTCTCCTATTATCCAGCCTAAGAGACCACAACCTAAACACCCAAGTGATAAGGATGAGAACATTCCTCCTCCTCAATCTCCTAATCTTCCTACTAAGACTAGACGAAATCATTCTGCACGTGAACGCCGACGAAAGCGTCGTCTTAGAGCTCAGGCAGCTGCTTCTCAAACTTTGCAATCTCCAAAAACACCTTCAACAAGCATTATTCCATTTTCTCCTCAGCCGACGATTGAGCCGAAATCTCCTAAACATAAGATGCATGATGGTCTTGATCCTGTGCGAGTTAAAGATCCTATTTTTATAAATCTTGATGATGCTATAGATGAAAATGTTATTCATGATGAAAATGTTACTTCTCTTGCTTCTGATAGTGAATATGAACTTGTTGATATTGATAACCATCTATCTAACGAATTTTCTAAAGAACTTATCCTAGCTCCTAGACAAGAACAATGTGGCTCGGAACATGAACACAGCCCTTGTTTGGATCTTGTGATAGCTCCATCTGCTGTGTTGAATGTTCCTCCTCTAGCGTGTTCCCTGCCTTCCCGAAACATTGATCAGCAAGATCGGGGGGTAGATGACGTGCTAGACTAGTTTCATTAGCATAGCAGATTCTCTCCTCCTCTCTTGTGTTACTTCTTCTATATGTTATTCTCATTCTTCTATTTGTTGTCCTTAGTGTTGTCTACTTGAGGACGATGCAAAGCATTAAGAGCTCTTTTGGTCTCTCTCATGTTGACTCAAAAGACACATGTGTTCCCTTCTTCTAGGTGACCTTCCTTGATTGGGGAATGAAGAACAATTATGCATACATACATATGATATACATGAATTATCATACAGCATACTGACCCCGAGGAAAGTGAAGTCACCTTGTGCTTTGTGTTTTGTGTCTATTATCCTTGGGCTTATCTCACACTTGGGGGCTAAATCCTTGCGATAACATGCTCCTTTCCTTTCTCATTCTTATATGTATCACTACCTTAAAGCAATCTCCCCCGGTGAGGCGTGTGCGATCGCTTTAACGTAGGGGGGCATACATCCCGTTCATATCTTTTCAAGATACTTGAAAATTTCTTGGTAAATTTAGCCTTGCCTTGAAAATTTTTGATATCTTTCTTGCATGACTCATAGTGAGGGAACCTTACTACTGACAGTCATGGTTCTCCCTCGTGATCTTCCCTTTTACTTTGTCAATCGAAGTCGTAAGATCCTTAGTCCACTGGGGGCTTGGTGTATCTTGCCTCCTTGACGTGGTGAAAGTCTTTCAATAGTGTTTCCTTGTACTTTACCGGAAGTATGAGCATACATACTCCCGCTAAAGTGGGGGCTAAATGTAGCATCCTAAAATTGCGACACTTGCAATTTCGACTGCATTTCGGTCTTCACGATGGCAACGCAACACGCAACCTGAATGGAGACCCCGAAACCTGATTATGACACCAAAAACTGCATTTTCTTGCACCCTGGCCTGAACCTCCTTTGCACCCTACTGTCCTGGGAGGTGGGACCAGAGCGCCCAGTGCCCTGGTCCTTTAGGACCAGGGCGCCCAGCGCCCTGGTCCCTGGGTCCTATTTTGGGCTCGGTCTCTTTTGGACTTCGGGTCTTTATGTTTGCAAATTGGAAAATTATCTTTCCTGGTCGGCCTAAGGTCGGGAAAATCAGTCTATCAGCCCTAAATGACAAGTATATAAACTACATTTTCCTCTTTCATTGGACATGATGGAAAAAATGTGGAAACTATACTCAAGCATTCAAGCATTCAAGCATTCCTTCAAGCAATTGATCATTTCAAGTCTCCATTCAAGGCTAAGTGTTGCATTCAAGACAAGGATTCAACCATTGAAGAGGAGATCACTTACTACATGCTACATACAACATACAACATACAACAAACAACAACATCTATACCTGTGCACATAAGGATACAAACATCCTTACAATAAGGTATTAGTACTTGTTTTACATTACATTTACAGCATTGCTCATTTCTTGGTTAATTCCAAAATCGGGGTTTGACCTAAAGGCAAACCCCTAATCCCTAACCCCCCAATCGTCTTCGCTTTTCTGTGTGTAGGTTGCAGGTACGCGGCTGAAATTGAAGATCTGGAATCCTTGTGCAGAGACGAACAGATCCCCCTTCGTTTCGCGGATTTTTCGGAGGACCGTAGCGCCGGGCGCCATCGTCCTGACAACTTTTGCTCAAATTTGCAGGACAGCACCATATCGACATTTTACTGCTAATTCCAGGTCCACAGCTTCATCCTATATCCCTATCTCAGTTTATAAGCGAATCTTTCTCACTTTCTATGCATTCCTAGCTTAATTCTTCTATGCACATTCTTTACAAAAGAGGGTAGCCTTGCTTTCTTAACCCTTGAAACACATTTAGCATCCAATCTTGCATTGTGTGGGATTGGATCTTGTGGGTTTCAACCCCTCTTTTGAATGTAAAGTCTCTCCCCTAAGTGAAAACCATCAACCCTAGTGAATCTCCCTTCTCTCTCCTTGGAGTTGGAAGAGGGGAGGGCAACTAGGGTTCGATCGCGATTTTCCGCTTTACAGAAAGCTATTGCTTCTCCTTTTCACAAGTGTTTGAAATTTCCCCATAATGGTGAAGTTGTTACTGTCAATCATAGTCTCTTTAAACCAGCTGAAAGAACTTCTAGTGTTCCTATTGATTATTTTTGGCCTAAACAATTCCAATCTCTTCCACCGCGGAGTGATCATCTTTTCAAATCTTATCAAAAGTGGAAAAAAGATATGATCCTATCTCTAAGTGAACCTAGAACACCCAAACTTGATATTCCCATCATTCTTGAGAAGGAAGTTCTTCCTTTGAAAGATAAAACTAATGTCTTTCCTCAAGAAGATTCCCAACCCATCCCTATGAATGTGACTATGTCTATATCTAATAAACTTCCTAAAAGTAGACCTATACCTCCTCGTCATGATGGACTTGGTCTCCTTCCTAAACCAAATATTCCTCCCTTATATGGAGCAGTTCCTCCTCCTTCCTCTCATAGAGAGAAGAGACCTTCCTCTTCTCCTATTATTCAACCTAAGAGACCACAACCTAAACACCCAAGTGATAAGGATGAGAACATTCCTCCTCCTCAATCTTCTCAACTTCCTACTAAGACTAGATGAAATTGTTCTGCACGTGAACGCCGACGAAAGTGTTGTCTTAGAGCTTGTGCAGCTGCTTCTCAAACTTTGCAATCCCCCAAAACACCTTCAGCTAGTATTATTCCATTTTCTCCTCAGCCGAAAATTGAGCCAAAATCTCCTAAACATAAGATGCATGATGGTTTTGATCCTGTGCGAGTTAAAGATCCTATTTTTATAAATCTCGATGATGATATAGATGAAAATGTTATTCATGATGAAAAAGTTACCCCTCTTTCTTCTGATAGTGAATATGAATATGTTGATGTTGATAACCATTTATCTAACGAATTTTCTAAAGCATTTATCCTAGCTCCTAGACAAGAACAACGTGGCTTGGAACATGAACATAGCCCTTGTTTGGATCTTGTGATAGCTCCATCTGCTGTGTTGGATGTTCCTCCTCTAGCGTGTTTCCTACCTTCCCCAAATATTGATCAGCAAGATCGAGGGGTAGATGATGTGCTAGACTAGTTTCATTAGCATAGCAAACTCTCTCCTCCTCTCTTGATCTCTTTTGTTACTTCTTCTATTTGTTGTCCTTAGTGTTGTCTACTTGAGGATGATGCAAAGCATTGAGATCTCTCTTGGTCTCTCTCATGTTGACTCAAAAGACACATGTGTTCCCTTCTTCTAGGTGACCTTCCTTGATTGGGGAATGAAGAACAATTATGCATACATACATATGATATACATGAATTATCATACAGCATACTGACCCCAAGGAAAGCGAAGTCACCTTGTGCTTTGTGTTTTGTCTCTATTATCCTTGGGCTTATCTCACACTTGGGGGCTAAATCCTTGTGATAACGTGCTCCTTTCCCTTCTCATTTCTTATGTGTATCACTACCTTAAAGAAATCACCCCCGATGAGGCATGTGCGATCGCTTTAATGTAGGGGGGCATACACCCTGTTCATATCTTTTCAAGATACTTGAAAATTTTTTGGCGAATTTAGCTTTGCCTTGAAAATTTTTGGTATTTTTCTTGCATGACTCATAGTGAGGGAACCTTACTACTGACAATCATGGTTCTCCCTCATGATCTTCCCTTTTACTTTGTCAATCGAAGTCGTAAGATCCTTAGTCCATTGGGGGCTTGGTGTATCTTGCCTCCTTGACGTGGTGAAAGTCTTTCAATGTTGTTTCCTTGTACTTTACCGAAAGTATGGGTGTGCGCTTATACTCCCGCTAAAGTGGGGGCTAAATGTAGCATCCTAAAATTGTGACACTTGCAATTTCGACTGCATTTGGGTCTTCACAATGGCGGCGCAACGTTGAACCTGAATGGAGACCCTGAAACCTGTTTGCGACATCAAAAACTGCATATTTCTGCACCTTGGCCTGATCCTTCCTTGCACCCTACTGTCCCGGGAGGTGGGACCATGGCGCTCAGTGCCCTGGTCCTTTAGGACCATGGCGCCCAATGCTCTGGTCCCTAGTCCCTGGCCCTATTTTGGGCCTGGTCTCTTGTTGGGCATCGGGTCTTTAAGTTTGCAATTCAGAAAACAATGCTTCTAGGTCGGCCTAAGGTCGGAAAAATCAGTCTCTCAACCCTAATTGACAAGTATATAAACTACTTTTCCTCTCCTAGAAAGGGAGGAAGAAAATAAGCAAGAGCAAGAGGTGAAAGCGCTAGGCAAACATTCAAGCATTCAAGCATTCCTTCAAGCAATTGAGCATTCTCGGTCTCCATTCAAGGCTAGGTTTTGCATTCAAGACAAGGATTCAACCATTGAAGAGGAGATCACTAACAACATACAAAATACAACATTCATTACACCTTCGCATGTAAGAATACAAACATTCTTACAACAAGGTATCAGTACTTGATTACACTACAAACACTTACATTTACAGCATTCTCATTTCTTGGTTAATTCCATATCGGGGTTTGACCTAAAGGAAAACCCCTAATCCCTAACCCCCCAATCATCCTCTCTTTTCTATGTGTAGGTTGCAAGTACGCGACTATAATTGAAGATCTGGAATCCTTGTGCAGAGACGAACAGAGCCCCCTTCGTTTCGCAGATTTTTCGGAGGACCGTGTGCACTCCGGGCGCCATCGTCCCATCAACTTTCGCTCAAATTTGTAGAACAGCATTGTCTCGACATTTTACTGCTAATTTCAGGTCCGTAGCTTCATCCTGTGTCCCTATCTCTATCTACAAGTGAATCTTTCTTACTTTTACATGCATCCCTAGTTCAATCATTCTATCTACATTCTTTACAAAAGAGGGTATCCTTGATGTCTTAACCCTTGAAACTCATTTAGAATTCAATCTTGCATTGTGTGGGATTGGATCTTGTGAGTTTCAACCCCTGTTTTGAATGTAAAGTCTCTCCTAAGTGAAAACCGTCAATCCTAGTGACCTCCTTTCTCTCTCCATGGAGTGGGGTAACACCTAGGGTTTGATTTTCTGCTTTACATATATATATAATTATGTATATATATAATTATACATAGAGTTTAAAATATAATAGAATAAGGCAAATTTTAGATTAAATAATTCATTAAGTGTTTATAAATTATATATGTTTTAATAAACATATGGACAATTAAATATTTTGATAACCATAAGGATATTTTAAAAGAATGATGTTTAAAATTATATTATTATTTTTGGAGTTTAATATGATATAGGTCTTTGAGTTTAAACTTTATATGAAAATATTCATTATGAATTTAATTGACCCTTTAGTTAATTTAGTTTAAACACTTTTTAATTATTGTCAAAATAAAATATAAACAATTATAAACTAAGTGCTAGGACTAATTTAATTAGATCCTTAAAAAAAATAATGGTTATTGGAGATTAATTTTATCTTCATCAATTATGGTAGAGAGTTTTGATTTAATTAACCTAGTGACTAAATTTGACGAGATAATAAATTAATTCATTTAGTATTCGACATTTAATTTTAAATTATTTTTCGTTTACTTGAGTTAGTGATTAGAATTAACTCGAACATAGCTAAGACAAACTTGCTAGTGCATTTCATGTTGGCAAAATTTAATGTTTTAAGTTGTGATTTTAAAAAAAAAATTATCCCGTTCATGCCCAAAAGTTTGGGCATGACAGACACAGTCCTAAGGATATAAAGGTATTTTTAGTCAGTCAAGATTTTGTACTCAAAATATCAGAGAGAGCGTCTTCATGAGACTAAAAGAGAAGTCATGAAAAGAAGACCAAATAATACAAGATAGTGAACTTTTTGTACTCAATAATGAAGAGAGGTGTTCAGTGTCAATTCACTATCAGAGGTAAAGGATAGCATGAAGGATTCAATGACAAAGGTCTTAGCAAAAATAGTATCATAAAATCCACCATGATAATGTATTCTTTCAAAAGACAAAAGGTCCAAAAGATGGTAAGAAGCAGTGATAAGACTCCCTTGGAACATCACTATCAAAATCATGGAACAATAGTCACAACTTTAAAATGGTAAAGACACTCAAATAGTTTAAGAGCAGTAAAGAAGAATGGTGAGCATCAAATGGTGTTCTTTGATGGACAATAAACCAACGATGATGACATTTCAAAGGTTATGGAGTAGTCAAAAGGATAAATATTGTCACATGAGAGTTCTCAAACCTTCAAATATGGTTTTCCTAAGCACTATGTCACACTTGGAGCAATGAAAGGAATCTTTTATTGTAGCATCAATATAAATTCCAAGGTTCCATAAAAGCTTCCTCAAGAAGATATTTCCACATAATTGAGACCACTACAAGACACAAAAGAGCACAAAGAATCTTCAAACTAGAGATCATAGCTTATAATGAATATGTGCATGCCATTGCATTAGAGACAAATCATGAAGCTATAATGGAAGCAAAGTTAATTATTTAGAGCAGTCAAATGACACTTTTGGCTAAAAGTCATTAAAGAAAACTATGTTGGTGCAGCATGAGAAGCATATTACAATAAATAAAAGCAGTCACCATGGGAAACAAATCATAGAGTATCATAATGAGCAGCTCAATGCAAAGGCATAGAGAAGGCACAAAGGACTATGATATAATTCATTGTCAAGAGAAATCTTTGACAACAATAACAGTGAAAGCCATCAAAAGTTAAGGTATAGTGAGCAATACTTGTGAAGGTCGACATGGTCAAGAATATATAACAACCACCCATAGTGGTAGTCAATACACTTGAAGAATAATACAGTCAAAAGCACAAACATAGAGTTCCAAAGATAGTCAAAAGTCTTCTACATAGTCTTCATGGCTCCTTTACCAACAGGCACATCAAGAGGAAGACATCAATTTCTTCAATGATTAAAGAGCTTTATGGTAGCCCTTCAAATGGAGTAGTATTTTTAAATATTAGTGAGCAAGTAATTAGTAAGAAGACCATAGCATATAGTGACAAGGAGAGGGCATATTTACAGAGCACCTTCCACGAATGTCAAAATGATATAATAGTGTTTCTAAAGGTGGAAAATCCATGAAGGCCTTTACATAACATTTCAAGAGCTTCCAAGACAAAGAGGTTTTAATATCTTAGAATGATAGTCTTGGGTCAAATTTGAAAAACAATATGACGACAATCCTTCATTAATGATGATCCTTGTGTAAAGTCCAAGACAAAGAATTCCACTATTTAAGAGGAGATTACAAGAAGTGATAGTGTAAATACAAGACAAATTTCAATCACAAAGAATAATGATTGTCATTATGAAGGGTCAATATGTTTACAATAATTTCATTTCCAGAGATTACTTCCCTCATAAACACTCAAAAGATCAGTCATAATCAAGATCAAAAAGTGGCATGTGATCAAAAATAAGTTCAAGAACACATAGTATAATAAAGGGCTACCAACAAAATATGGCTCTTTGACAATATAAAGAAGACAAGTAAAGTTTCACAAAGTTTCGATCCAAAAGTTAGTATGTGTTTAGTATCAAATTCTTTATCAAGGAGAGAAATTATATCACTCAAATAGCTGATACACATAGAAATAAAGCATAATAAGTCCTATATAGTGCTAGTGCTACAGCGAAGTCAAAACCCAAAGAGACCAGTCACACTGATTGTTGGCATATGTGTAGAGTTTGATGACATCATGATAATGTATGTTGTCATTGATGTCAATATGCTGAAGTGTGAACTAGTATAATGAAGTGTGAATCGGTATAAGTGAACCAGTATGTTGAAGTATGTAAAATGGCAAGTGAACCAGTATATGCAAAGTTTGTATCAGGGTTTTACTTGATATGACTACCAGTTGGTAGTTTCAGCTTCAGGGTTTCTGGTTGACGCATTCCAAGTCTGTGTGATTCGACAAACAAAATCTTGTGATGAGTTAGCATTGAAATGAAGATTAGATCACGTTTCCACGTCAGCCTTGTGTGTGTGAAGAATCACCTTGAGGATATTGCATGAGAAGACTGATTCTATCTACCTTGGGAATGTGCGAAACCTTAGTAAACGGTGGAGAGCACATGATGGGTTATCAGCTTCCAGAAGCGGTGAAGAACGGACAATGTAGAACATCTTGAGATTTGTTCAAGATTGTTTTACTCTATGTAATGCAATTGAATGGTTAGGATTGGACCGACTGTATTGTTGACCTAGATGCTTAGGGTTTTAGGTTTTGGCCACCAACCTAATTATTGTCTATAAGGTCGATGATGTTTTTCATTTTAAGTTGTTGGCAAATCTTGTGTTTGTATACGAGTGAAGAGATACTTGATTTTTGCTAGACTGAAGAAGTGAGTAGAGACTTGTAGAGTGTGATTGCAGAAGTTAAGGAGCTAAAGTGGATTTGCATTTGAATTGAGTGTTGTTATCAGATCAGTGTATTACCTATTGACTACTAACCATTTCAGCAGTTGGAAAATCCCTTTATCGGGTAGCGTTAATATGCTTTTTGTAAATCCTTTAATAGGGTGACTCAAAATCACTGAGTTCTTCAAATCATCTTACAAGGTAACCTTTAATAGGGTTTTAACCTCTAACCAGGTATTTAGCCATCCCTTAACCTTCGGAATGTGCGAAACCTTAGTAAACGGTGGAGAGCACATGATGGGTTATCAGCTTCCAGAAGTGGTGAAGAACGGACGATGTAGAACATCTTGAGATTTGTTCAAGATTGTTTTACCCTATGTAATGCAATTGAATGGTTAGGATTGGACCGACTGTATTGTTAACCTAGATGCTTAGGGTTTTAGGTTTTGGCCACCAACCTAATTGTTGTCTATAAGGTCGATGATGTTTTTCATTTTAAGTTGTTGGCAAATCTTGTGTTTGTATACGAGTGAAGAGATACTTGATTTTTGCTAGACCGAAGAAGTGAGTAGAGACTTGTAGAGTGTGATTGAAGAAGTTAAGTAGCTAAAGTGGATTTGCATTGGCATTGAGTGTTGTTATCAGATCAGTGTATTACCTATTGACTACTAACCATTTCAGCAGTTGGAAAATCCCTTTATTGGGTAGCGTTAATACGCTTTTTGTAAATCCTTTAACAGGGTGACTCAAAATCACTGAGTTCTTCAAATCATCTTACAAGGTAACCTTTAATAGGGTTTTAACCTCTAACTAGGTGATCCCTAGCAGGTTCGGTTCCTAGCAGAACCTGTTGTAAAGTCTTTAACCGGACTAGGCTCCTAACAGAACGAGCTTCAGAAGAGTTCAAGAACAACTTGTGGGTATCCATCCCCACCGTGGTTTTTACCAGTTGGGTTTCCACGTGAAAAATTAGTGTGTTATGTGTGATATTTGTTTATGTGATGTTTTAGTGTTTTTTGTTGAGCAGTAATGCAAGCTGATCCAATGGTCATTGTATTTCTGATTTATTACTTGCTTAAGCATATGGGTGAAGTTGTGATGAGATATTAGGTCTTGAGAAGATCTAGAAGTTATCAGTTTATGTCTTTTATAGTCATACCATGTTTTACTAGTAGTGCCTTGATTTAGATTGGGGATATTGTTTACCAGTAAGTGCATTCTTTTGCAGTTTAAGTTGTTTGAGAAGTTTTTGTCTACACTGATTCATCCCCCCTCTTAGTACCTGTTGGGTATTTAGTGTTCATCATTATTCATCAATTGGTATCAAAGCATCCTCCAGGTTCTCGGTGCTATAAGCTTAACCACTTGAGGAAAATATCCTATTCTAATGATGAAGAGGGAAGGTCCTAAGTTCAACAGAGATAACTTTAAGATATGGAAGCACATAATGAAGATCTACATTAAAAGCATGGGTGCTCAACACTGGAACTATGTTGAGAATACTTATGTTGTCCCTACTGGTACTCTCACCGATGATCAAAGAAGAGAGATTCAGGAGAATGGGTAAGTCATGGAAGCTCAGTCTATTTGATATTGAGTTTATAGATGTTCAGGATAAAGACAATCCCAAAGATGTATGGGATACTCTAGAGAATATCTATGGTGGTGATGAGCATGTGAAACAAGCTAAGGAAGAGAGCCTTAGGGGAATATTTGAAGACATGTAGATAGTTGAAGGAGAGACCATTCAACAATATGGGATAAGAATTAAAATTGTTGTTGGAGACATCAAGAGTGCAGGAGGTACAATGGATGATTCCACCATTGTTAGCAAAGTTTTGAGATCCTTGTTATCGGTCTATGCAATAAGGGTTGCTGCTATTTAGGAGTTGAGATCTATTGACAAGACAAAGGTGTCCCTAGACTCCATCATTCCTAAGTTGACTGCATATGAGCTAAAAAGTTATGATGATAGTGTTCAGAAGACTGAATCAGCCTTTAGAGCATCTGTTGCACCATCTAGAAAGGGAAAAGAGGTTGGTACCACCTGTGAACCTAGGCAAAGCAGAGATATGGATGATGAGGAGATCATGATGGAATTTGAAGCTCTTCTTGCCATGAGACTTCCTAAAGGAACTGGAAAATACAGAGGTAAGCTCCCTTTGAAATTTTTTTCTTGCAATAGGATAGGACACATTCCTGTCAATGGTCCTAATAGTGATAATAAGGACAAACCAAAGAAGTTTAAAAGTTCAAAGGAGGAAATAGGAGAAATTGTCTTGTTGCAGTCGATGATGTCATTGATGATGAATCAGAAGATGAAGAAAGAGAAGACATAGCATTTGTAGTAGTTAAGGAAGATGTGTCAGACAAGAAGGCTCTTGTCTCTCGCTTTGATAATTCTAATGAGTGGATTATTAATAGTGGATGTTCTCACCACATGACTGGTGACTGGACAAAGATTCTATCTCTCGAAGATTATGATGGAGGTGTAGTCCGATTTGGTAATGATACACCATGTATGGTAAAAGGCAGAGGATCCATCTCTCTAAATGGAAAAAGCAGGGCTCATAATGTGTATTGGGTAGAAGGTCTCAGGCATAACCTTTTGAGTGTTGCCCAGCTGAATGATAAAGGACTCACTCTAGAATTCAAAGATGTAGTGTGCAAAATAAAAGGAAAGAGTGGTGAACTAATGGCCACTAGTATGTAGATTAGAGGTAACTTATTTCAGTTAAATACAAATATCAGTCAATGTCTAATGGAAAAGTTTGATGATAGTTGGATATGGCATTGGAGACTCTACCATGTAAATTGTGATAATATTGTGAAGGCCAGTAAGATCAAGGTAGTTAGAGGATTGCCTATGCTAAACAAACTAGAGAATCCTTTTTGCAGAGAATGCCAACTGGGGAAAATGTCTTCCTCAAACTTCAAAGGTAAATCTTTCACAATAGATAATTTACTTGATCTTGTGCATACTGATTTGTGGGGTCCTATGAAAACTAGGAGTATTCAGGGAGATAGGTATTTCATGATTCTTACTGATGACTGCTCAAGAATGATGTGGGTCACATTCTTGAAAGACAAGTCTAAAGATTTTGGAAAGTTCAAAGCCTTAAGAGCATTAGTAGAGAAGGAAAGTGGCCAAAGGATAAAGTGCCTAAGAACTGATCAAGGAGGAGAATTCACTTCCAGTGTTTTCAATAAGTATTGTGAAGAGAACGACATCAAGAGGAAACTGTCTGCCCCTGAACTCCATAGCAGAATGGCCTAGCAGAAAGGAACAACTTGACTGTAGTTGAAGCAGCCAGAACGATGTTGATTCAAGAGAAGGTTTCTCACACTTTTTGGAAAGAAGCGATGAGCATTGCACTCTACACTATGAATCTGGTATTCATCAAGAAAGGAAAGGATAAAACTCCTTATGAGTATTGGACCGGTAAAACTCCAGTAGTAATCTATTTTAATGTATTTGGTAGCTAGTGTTATATCAAGAGAAGTGAACACCAGAGCAAGTTTGATGCAAAATGTGATGAGGGAATATTCCTAGGGTATTCCACCAAGAGCAAAGCTTTCAAGTGTTTTAATAATAGGACTCAGAGAATTGTTGAAAGTATCAATGTTAGAGTTGATGAAACCTCTAAGAAAGATGAGGAAACCAATAGCAAGCAAGTGGTAGATGAACTAGGTGTAACCTTCTGGGAACTAGTACAAGTAATAATGATCCTACACCTGTAAATGCTGCGGTTGATGAAGATGAAGATGAGGATGAAGAGGAAAAGCAAGAGGAATCAGTTAAGTTCATTCCTAGGTATGTAAAGCTACATCATGATCCAAAGCAAATCATATGGGATAAGGATACAAGAATACTTACAAGAAAAAAGGTCAAAGAGAATTCCTGCATGATTTCTAAATTTGAGCCCAAAACATTTCAAGAGGCACACAAAAATGAAGACTGGATTAAGGCTATGGAAGAGGAACTTGACCAGATAGAAAAGAATGGTACATAGTCTTTGGTACCCAGACCTGAGCACAAAAATGTTATTGGCACCAAATGGGTTTTTAGAAACAAGTTGAATGAAGATGGCACAGTGGCAAGAAACAAAGCAAGATTGGTATGTAAAGGATATGCTCAAGAGGAAGGAGAAGACTATGGAGAAACCTTTTTTCCAGTAGCTATATTGGAAGGAGTTCGAATGCTACTTGCATATGCAGCCTTCAAGGGATTCAAAGTGTATCAGATGGATGTAAAATCTGCATTCCTGAATGGAATACTTGAAGAGGAAGTGTATATAGAGCAACCAGATGGGTTTACCCTATCAGAAGACAGTGATATGGTGTGTAGGCTACATAAAGCCTTGTATGGATTGAAGCAAGCACCTAGAGCATGGTATGAATGTTTACACTCCCATCTTGTGAAGATTGGATTTGAAAGAAAAGGTGAAGATAACAATATCTATCTGAAGTTAGAAGGAGATCAGAATCCGATCTGTGAAGTGTTTGTTGATGACATAATTTTTGGTGGACATGACAAGATGAGACATGCATTTGCAGATGAAATGAAGAAGGAATTCGAGATGTCACTAATCAGAGAGATTAAGTTCTTCATTAGACTATAGATTCAACAAATGAAAGCTGGTATCTTTATCACTCAATCCAAGTATGTCAAAGAGGTGTTGAAGACCTTTGGCATGGAAGACAACAAACTGGTTGGTACATCGTTGATGACCAGTTGTAAATTGTCAAAAGAAGATAATTCAGCATTGGTGAATGAGAAGGTTTACTGGTGAATGATTGGTAAATTGCACTATGTAGTAGACAACAGACTGGACATTGCTGCACATTTTCAGAAAAGTCCAAGAGAATCCCACTTGGTAGCAGTCAAGCGGATTCTTAGATATCTCAAGGGAACTATAGATTATGGATTGTGGTATCCATACAGTAATGATTTCAATCTCAAAGTATTTACCAATGCTAATTGGGCTGGTAATGTGGATGACTGGAAGAGCACAACCGATGGTGTATTCTTTCTCGGTGGTAGACTAGTCTCATGGATGAGCAAGAAGCAAAGTTGTATCTCTTAGTCCATAGTAGAAGGAGAATGTGTAGCAGCATTTATGAACTATACTTAGACAATTTGGATGAAGCATGTATTAAGTGGTTTCAAAGTCCTTGTATTTGAACTGGTGAGTATATTTTGTGATAACACAAGTGCAATTAATATTTCAAAGAATCCCGTATTGCATGCTAGAACCAAGAACTTCAAGCTCAAGTATAATTTCTTAAGGGAGAAAGTTCAGAACAAAGAGATTGTATTGGAACATGTTTCTAGTAAGGAGTAGTTAGCAGACATATTCACCAAGCCTCTACCAAAGGTTACATTTACCTATTTAAGAGGTGAATTAGGGGTGCTACCCCTTCAAGAGGTGAATTAAAGGTATGTGCTCCACATCATTCAAGTATTGCATTGTCAAATATTTTCAGGATTGATGTGTTCAGGGATGCTACTCCTCAAGGGGAGTAGCATAGTGGAACATGGAAGCTGATGCCTCCACTTTGGCATTGTTGTCAAAGGAAGAGAAGATGTGAAGCAGAGAAGATATCTACAGTATTGAAGTCATAATATGGAAGAAGATGTAGAGATACCATTGTATAATGCCATCAATACCAAAGGGGGAGATTATTGGCATATATGCAGAGTTTGATGACATGATGATAATGTATGTTGTCATTGATGTCAATATGCTGAAGTGTGAACCGGTATGATAAAGTGTGAATTGGTATAAGTGAACCAGTATGTTGAAGTAAGTAAACTAGAAAATGAACCAGTATATGCAAAGTTTATATCAGGGTTTCACTTGATATGACTACTAGCTAGTAGTCTTAGCTTCAGGGTTTCCGATTGATGCATTCCAAGTCTGTGTGATTCGACCGACAACATCCTATGATGAGTTAGCATTGAAATGAAGATTAGATCGCATTGCCACATCATCCTTGTGCACGTGAAGAATCTCCTTGAGGATATTGCATGAGAAGATTGATTCTATCTACCTCAGGAATGTGCAAAATCTTAGTAAATAGTGGAGAGCGCTTGATGGGTTGTCAGCTTCTAGAAGTGGTGAAGAATGGACAATGCAGAATGTCTTGAGATTTGTTCAAGATTGTTTTACCCTATGTAATGCAATTGAACAGTCAGGATTGGACGGACTCTATTGTTAACCTAGATGCTTAGGGTTTTAGGTTTTGGCCATTGACCTAATTATTGTCTATAAGATCAATGATGTTTTTTATTTGAAGTTGTTGGCAAATGTTGTGTGTGTATTTGAGTGAAGAGATACTTGATTCTTGCCAGACCGAAGAAGTGAGTAGAGACTTGCAGAGTGTGATTACAGAAGTTAAGGAACTAAAGTGGATCTACATTGGCATTGAGTGCTATTATCAAGTCAGTGTATTACCTATTGACTTCTAACCATTTCAGCAGTTGGAAAATCCATTTACCAGGTAGCTTTAACAGGCTTTTTGTAAATCTTTTAACAGGGTGACTCAAAATTATTGAGTTCTTAAAATCCTCTTACAAGGTAACCTTTAATAGGGTTTTAACCTCTAACTAGGTATTTAGCCATCCCTTAACTGAGTGATCCCTAGTAGGATCGGTTCCTAGTAGAACCTATTGTAAAGTGTTTAACCAGACTAGGCTCCTAACAGAGAGAACTTCAGAAGAGTTCAAGAATAACTTGTGGGTATTCATCCCCACTGGGTTTCCACGTGAAAAATCAGTGTGTTATGTGTGATGCTTTTTCATGTGATGTTTTAGTGTTTTCTGTTAAGCGGTAATGCAAGTTGATCCAATGGTCATTGTATTTATGATGGATTACTTGCTTAAGCATATGGGTGAAGTTTTGATGAGATATTAGGTGTTGACAAGATCTAGATGTTACCGGTTTATGTCTTTTACAGTCATACTGTGTTTTACCGGTAGTGCCTTGATTTAGATTGGTGATATTGTTTACTAGTAAGTGCAGTCTTTTGTAGTTTAGGTTGTTTGAGAAGTTTTTGTCTGTACTAATTCACACCCCCTCTCAGTACCAGTTGGGTATTTACTATTCATCACTATTCATCACTTATATTATCATTGTCAAAACAGAAAAATACAAAGTGATAGGGAGTCTTAAAATTATCTCTAGGGCACAAGTAAGTCTTCAAAGGATACTAATAATTCCAAAGATGATTAAAGAGAAAAACATGGTCATCATAAGGTTACAATCATAGTGATATGGAACTTTGTGTTGGTGTTAAGATGAAAATATATTATTTTGAAGGGTTCTATTAACAATGACATCAAAATAGCCTTCCAAAATAATCTAAGGTTTATTTAAGACAACCACTCAGTAATGATAGTGTGGAGTGAATAAGTTCCTTGTCTAGATTAAAAGATTCACTTTATAAAGGATAGCATAGGTTACCATCAAAGCATGGACATAGAGACACCATGATGATCATGGCATGAGTGAAGCTCATCATGAAAATATAATCATCATTAAGAAGGAAAATGCTATGATGAAAACACATAGATAGGGTTCATGATAGCAGTCATCAAAGTCAGAAGAAAACAACAATGATAGGTTACAAGGATTTGGTATAGAGTAGTTACAAAATAGAGATTAATAAGGACATGAAAGATTTGTTGCTAAAAGATGATCATTCACCATCATTCATAGTGAATTTGTGCAAAAGTACATCAAAAGAGAAGTCACCTATGGTAGTTTGCAGAGAGAAAGAATGAACACAGAATGAATAATGAATAACAACATTTCAAAACCTTAATCAAAGGGGTAACACATAGTAGAGATGTTACTGATGAAAGCACCTAGCTGAGACTATGAAGACTTTCATCAACAAAAGAACAGTCTCAAGTTATTTCTCTTGTCATCTATGAAGGTCACAATAATATCCATCTCCAACACCATGCACAAAATAGAAAAGACAATTATAAGAGTAATGCCAAATTATAATGTCCATAATAGAACCTGACAAAGGATAGGTCTTCAATCATCTCAAATTTAAGGAAACTATCATGACTATTAGGACATAAGGAGCAACCCTTAATGTATAGTAAGGAAGCAGTGAAGACTTCAAGATCAATCATAAATCATAGGATACAAAACCATCGTATCCCAAGGATATACATAACCACAACAATAAAAGGGCATTTGCAGGTTTTGTATGGAACTTTTATCACTGTCATGAGTAGTCCTTCAAACACATATTCAAGAAAAGGAAAAATGAAGTCAAATTGATAGTCATGGTTGGCTCTAATAATAATAATACATAGGGCCATGAAATCATCAATAATTCAATCTAAAATCATAGTGAGTAGTGGTATAGGGCCAAATTACCATGAACAAATGTAAATACAAAGCACCCTCTAAGAACATGACATAGAGCAACTTAAAAGAGTAGTCTCAAGCCAACACACAAATCACCAAGAAGAAGTGATTCACAATAGTCTTTTCACAATCATAGAAGAAAAATCTAAGATTGGTATGATGCCATGTTTAGTAACAAATCAAAAGCCACAAAAGCCACATCTTCATAGTAATAAGATCAATCCCAAAACCAATCAAAGTGTTACAAAGAATAGTCACATGAATGGTTTAAAAAGTTATAAAAAACCTTATGAGAAGTGGTGATCATAATGACCATAATAGAGATAAAGACATTATTGTAGTCAAGGTAGTCCTATCAAAAGCTTCATGGATGAAGACATCAGTGATAAGATACTATCAAATGCTTATATAATGGTGAGAAGACAATATCTTTTCATCAAGTCTAAAGAATAGTAGCACAAATGACTCAATAGAAGATAACATCCATGAGTTTCAAACCTACAAAGGATAATTGGCAACCATCCTGGAGTGTTGAGATAGTATCATTAAGTTTGACTGTCATGTCAAAGATATATAAATTTCATTTGATTAATCCACTCCTCTAACATTCTACTATGTTTCTTTCATTTATGTATGTCTTCCATTACCTTATTTTCAATAATCCCTTCAGTATGTATTAGTGTCAAAGTTGATGCTAACTCCAACTATTTATCTGAAGAATCCACAATGGATTTGATATAGGATGAAAGAACCTGTATCTGTTGCTTTAGTGGATCCTTTGTTTCCTTGTCTTTATTTTCTTTGTTAACAAGAATAGCTTCTGAAATTTGAAAATTATGAACAACTCCCTCATGTTTTGTAGGACCTAAATCTACATGTGTCATGTTAAAAGCTACCTCATTAGCTTCACTTCCATCTTTTTCAACAATAGGTTGGGCTACCTCAACACATAAAATTCTTGATGAAGGACTAATTCCCAATCTGGATGCAACTTTTGTTTTCTTGGATGTGGTTGTCCTGTGAAGTGCATTTGCACCTGCATCAAAACTAGGAGCTATCAACTCAACAATTCTCTTCTTATTCTAGAAGCTCAGTTGTAACCAAAATGATGAAGATGATGGCAATGATTCTTCATTATTCACAAATGTTGAGGTTAAATATGTTGGATTGTTTGGAAAGAGTGGAGATTTAACTTCAGTATGAACATCGTTCATTTCAATTTCCTCATGAGTGGAAAAATCATCATGTTGAGGTGATGAAATAATGATAGAAGGTGAAATAGAGGGAATTTACTAATTATGAATACTCAGAGGATGTTGAGGAGACATACTTTCCAACTCAGCTTCTAGCTCCTAGGAAAGATTTATTGTCTTTTCTTTTATCTTTGACGTCTTTTTCGTAATGACCAAACTAACTTCACATACCTTTGCAATCTCCTTCCATTTTTTTGGATATTGTCCATCATCACCTTCCTTGGATATATTTTGGTGTAGACTCACAAGTGGGTTTGACCTTTGTGAATTAGTTGGAATAGAAGAACTTCCATGTGCTCCACTTCTATCTTTTGAAGTATTAGCTTTATGTGAAGGTCTGGTTGTTGTAGCTTCAATCCTCTTACTCTTAACCCATTCAAGTGTCCTTCAAACCACATAGGCTAATGTTTCCTGAATGCTTCTTATCTTTGAAAGTGACCAATTAATGGGTGCAAGAGGAAGAAGTTGAATCCTCTCAAAATAAAAACCATCAATCAAATCAGATTCATCATCCTCAATGCCATTCACATTTATTTCAATTATGTAATCAACTATCTGCTTGATATAAAACCTCATCCAATCCTTTTTTCATACCTCAGAATCATCTTCACAGTCTTGCCATAAACCTTCTATATTGAGAAAATGCTCACATTCGGCACCAAGTTCCAACTCTCCTATAGCATACCCTTTGCTATCAAAAGGAAACCTCATATCATAAGGGTACAAGTGAATTTTTTCAATGTACCTTTCAATACTTTGAGAATTTGAGTTTCTCTCACAGTTGTAATAACCGAGTCCAATGGGAAAAGAGAATATTTTTTTTTATTCCGACAAATTTTGTTGACTTGTGCAATCTAACTATACACCTCAAATAGGATCAACTTATCTTCAACAAACCTTAGAAACATGAGAGGGCAACCATCATAACCTCCTATCTGGATGTATGTGAACTTTGGAAACTATATGAAGTAACTACCATACTTTTGTACTAATGCTACTGGTTCTGGAGATATTCTGAGTCCAATATTAACCTGTAGTTCTCTTACTGTTAACATAGTAAAGGCATCATTAACTCACCCGAAGTGATGATAGCTTTCCTTCAACTATAGCTACGGATGATAATTGTAAATCTGAGTTACATCATCATAAATGCCTTCAACATTCAATCTTGGCCATTTCTTCATCCCAACAATGGCATAAAAGAGATATGATGTCATATAGAAATTATAATTTGTTCTCAATTTGAGTAGCTGATCACAAATATTATTCCTAATAATCTCAGCCCAATTAATAAACTATATGCCTTCATAGATGATATTGATGAACAAGAACATCCACCCCTCTAGGTTATTCGAATCCTCACTTCTTGTGACCCAGTTGAACAAAATAACCATGTTGGCTATATCCTCCATCAACAAAGATGTGTGTATTTTTTTAGGAAGTTGTGCTTTCCCTTTTCTTGTTTTTGCTAACCATTTTATAGCTATATTATTCAAACACTGGGCTTCATTATTAATAAAATAACTATCTGCATACTCTCTGTCCACCTCTGTGAATTGGTCTCTGAAAGACAATCTTGATATTATGGCAATAGAAACTGGATCAAGCTTAGCCACCACATTACCTTATGTTGTCCTAATTTCTTTTGTCTCCAAATTAAATGCTTTCATGCATTCCAAAACAAATTTTGTGCATTGGACTAATGTGGGGTACCTTGCTGCATGTGCCAATCCATTGTCTAGTAACCTTTGAGCTGTCAAATTTGTATCTTTCTTTTCCATTGATGTCAAAAAATCTGAAAGATTCACATTTCCCAATTTCATATAACCAATTTTTGGAAGCGTACAATTGAGAATGGGTGCATAATCGGGGCTATGAAACTTATACTTCATTATGATAGTAAAACTATCACCCACTTGACCCTATATTAATGTATGCTTCTAACTAAGTGTGCAGTTGCCAACATAACATATGTCACCTCATGAAACTTCAAAAGATGTTGGAAAGCTTTGAAGACCATTTCAACCTCGCATCACTTTAAAAGATACCCTGCAAATAACATTTTCTTTAGTTACTTCTCATACCCTGTTCTAAGTCTTCTATTTCAGCATAGGTAGCGAGAATGACAACGAGGTTACAAGTTTGGTTTCACACCTACCCCTTATATTTATTTGAAATCTTTGAATCTATTCAATCTGTAAACTCAGGGCTAAAATGCACACTTGAGATAGGACTCTAACTCTCCTAAGGTCGAGGGAAAGAGAAATAGCTCCCACTGGCACTAAGGGTACACTCAACTTTAATTTAGAACTCTTCCATCTTCTCCCACCCTACGTAGAGGACATGACCTTAAGTATGTTAGTTATTTATTGTGTTGTGTAAGTCTTCCTGCAAGAGTCCTCATTCTATCACTTATGAAAAGTGTTTGCCTAGGCTACTGATTGCATGACAATCACAATAGATCATATTCCCTTTATGATGGATTTCATTGATCATAGTACTTACATAATACAATAGCCCGACTAAATGACCTAAGAAGACTTATGGGGGTGTCGATATCGACATCAACATCACTTCATTGTTTCCATGGTCATCAGTGCCTATCCTATAATCATTGCATTACATGCAATGACATCTCTTCGAAGCATTTTTTTAAACTATTCACGTGCAAGCATTATGTCAAACATTTCAAGTGCAATGGCAATGCTTCCACATCTCCTACAAAACATTTAGTCAAACAATTCATGTATAGTGTCTATTCTACCACATTCATCACATTGTCTATACTTCCACGATTTGCAGCATTTTGTCAAATGTTTCACATGCATTGTCTATTCTTCCATGATCTCCATCATTCAAATGGTTCATGTGCATTGTCTATGCTTCCATGATTTGCATCATTTTGTTAAATATTTCACGTGCATTATCTATGCTTCCATGATTTGCATACATGTCAAGCAATTCAATTTCCTTCGCTTTCGCCTTCCAATGTGAGAGGTGGGGGAATGTTTCTTCCTTGGGGAGTTGGATCACTTGGCTGCAATCTTTGTGCCATGTGATGACATCTCTATGTTAAACATATCACATGCCCTCTGCATTCTTCGCCATAGGTTGTGTATTGATGAGAATTTAGATGTAGACAAATTCATTTTGTGCATGAGTGTGAAGTGATTCCATATTTTGCATGCATGTCGGTTTGTGGCAATTGTAACATTGGGTAAATATTCATCTTGTCCTCCATTGGCACTACCTATTTCTTTAGCTTGGATCTTCTACCTCTATGCAATCTCTTTATGCTGATGATTAACCTATTGCTGATGATTAACCTTCACTTGCTAAATTGTCTTTTCTTGGAGGTTAAGCTTTTTGAGCAAGGAAGGTTAGAAAGTTAGGATTTGTGAGCAAGTGAGCATAATAGGTTAAGATTTCTCAATAATTTAGCATATCTAACTCCCTTAGGTTATCATTTTGGCTTTTCAAAGCAATAGGTTAGCATTTTGAAATTTCTGAGCAATAGGTTAGGCTTGCTCACTTTTTCAGCATTATTAACCTATTAAGGTTAGAATTTTGAAAGTTTTTAGCAATTAAGGGCTTTGAGCAAAAGATTTATTTCATCCGAACCTACCTAGGGAATTTTTAATTTCTCTTTCACTTCAAATGATCAAAATGAGGAATATATTAAAATAATTTAAAATATTTGAATTATTTTTAAAAGAATAATTCAAATATTTGCCATAAAACTTTAATATCTCGATTTAGGAAAAATGGCCACATCTTTCAATTGGTAAGGAGTTAGGCTCCAAAATTTGAAACATGCCTTCAAGGTAGGAGGATAGGAATATATCATCATTTAATCCTCATGAAGATACCTTGGATGTGATAGTTTAATTGATTTAAATCGAGGAACATAAAGATTTGAAAGTTTAAAATATGGCAAACTGTGAACTGGGTTCAGGCAAAAATTGGTCATATGACACAAAACGATGCTTAGGACATGTTCAAAAAGTGATTTTCCTCAATTATTTATAATTTTGAAAATTTATCCATTTATCATATTTTGATTGACAACAACCCTGGATCACATGCTCACTCATTACACATATACACACATTTGGGCCTTCTCTCAACAATAGGACCAATTTGAATTTCAAATTTTTGGGTATGTAAAATATGGGGCAATAGCTGGCTCTAACTAGGGACAAGGACCGCAAAGGATGCAGGATGAATCCAAAATCTTTGGTTTCACAGGTAGTGCACTATCCATTGGGACAGAGTCATGAGAGATGAAAGACAAAACATTCAAAGGAATGGAAGGACAAAAACATGGAGGAAAGAAAAACCTCCACAACAAACCAAAACTGCGACAAAGACAAACACCTATTTATCCCTTATACATGGACGAAGGAAAATCCACCCTACTGATTATAAAGTTTCAAATTTTTCCCGCTATAAGGAAGGGGCAACTGTGTTCCATCCATATAGGCCAAGTAAAATTAACTTTCACCACAAAATTGTCTGATTTGAAAAGGACCTCTCCAAAGTGAGTCAAACTTACCATGCATTCCCTTTGGCTCTCTCTGCTTATCCCATAGCAAAACTAGATCACCAACATGAAATGATCTTTCTCTTGCACTCTTGTCAAACAATTCTTTAACTCGCTTTTGGTGTTCTCTGATTCCATCCACTACTACTTCCCTCTGCTGCTCCATCTTGGTCAAGTACAACAATCGCTTTTCTAATGTATCTTTGAATTCATAATTCTCCAAAACATTTTGCAATTTGAGAAAAGCTAACTCCAAAGGAATATGCAACCTTGCCTTTGTACCAATAACTATTTCAAAAGGAGATAACTCGATAGCTCTCTTCTTTGTGATAAGATCAACCCATAGTGCCTCATATATATGTTTATGTCATGTTCT
The DNA here is from genome assembly GCF_030272615.1 of Cryptomeria japonica. Classification (NCBI taxonomy): domain Eukaryota; kingdom Viridiplantae; phylum Streptophyta; class Pinopsida; order Cupressales; family Cupressaceae; genus Cryptomeria; species Cryptomeria japonica. Next base: position 749,173,234 of record NC_081407.1, on the reverse strand, counting down.
CTGGTTTTCATCAACTAACTTTCAAAGAATAGTAATGATATTCTTATTATTGGCTTCAACTTGACCATTTCCCAAAGGGTAATAGTCAGATGCATGAGAGAGAATGATTCCATATTTGTAACAAAAACTTGATATTTCCTGAGAAGAGAAATTGGTAGCATTGTCAGTGAAAATATTATGTGGGACTCCAAATCTCACCAATATGTTTTGCTTGATAAAATCACAAAATACCTTTGATGTTGTTTTGTTCACTGGAACAGCCTCGACCCACTTAGTGATATAGTCTGTGGCTACCAAGATGTGAGTGTTATTTGCACTAGAATTAAGATGGATAGGGCCAATGAAATCCAATCCCCATTGTACTTTCCCTTTGAATTTCTGGCATGTATTGCATTTCTTTACCCACTTATCAACATCCTTGAACATCCCAAGCCAACAATAGAAATTTCTTAGCATCTTAAAAGTTGTCACTGAAGAAGAGAAATTTCCACCACATGCTTCATTATGGAAGAACTTAAGAAGCTTCTATCTCTGTTCTTTATCAACACACCTTAGGAAAGTACCATCGATTCCCTTTTTGTATAGGACATCACCCCAGATAATATATTTGGCCACCTTCAACTTAATGGTTTTGTTCTCCTTAGGGGTGAGGTGAGATAGGCACTCTCCATAAGTGATAAAGTATGCTATTTTAGAGAACCAATCATCTGTGGTGCTGATGAACAAAACTAATGGCAATTCAGATTCTTGAATAACCTCTCATTCTAAAGTATTTGCAGCCAACAACTTGTATAATCCTCACCCTCATACATGCTTAGTGGGTTTGATGTCAATATCATACTCCTAAAACTTCTCAATCTAAGAAGATCTCTTGCTCATTCCCATTTCTTGTTGGGTGAGGATTGTCTTCACTACACTATCTAGAACATATACATTAGAGTGAGAATTCAAAACATAGAAATAAAATTGCTTCATAGCCTTCACTACCACATAGGCTTTCTTTTCAACCAAACAATATTTCAGCTCGTGCTTCTTCAAAGGAATGCTCATGAAAGAAAATAGTGCCTCGACATTATCATTATGATGTTGAGTCAAGATTGTAGAAAACGTAGAATCTGAAGCATAACAATAAATATTAAAATCCTTGTTGAAATCCAAATACATCAATGTAGGCACATCTATTATAGCTGACTTGATTTGATTGAGTTCTATCTTTCCTTCTTCTGATCATTTGAATACCACATCACCTTTCATCATCTCGACAATTGATTTTATGATCTCAAAAAAATCTGGAATGAACTTTCTTATGAAATTGATTTGGCCAAAGAAAAAGCAAACTCCAAGTTTGCTAGAAGGCAATGGCAACTATTGAATAGATTTGACTTTCTTAGGATCAATGTGGATACCTTCCTCTGAAACAATATGTCCCAACAAATTTCCTTCGGTCACATCAAAAATTGATTTCTTCACATTCAAGGAGATTCCTTGTTGCCTACATTGCTGTAACATGCATTCCAGATGATAAGTGTGATCTTCTCATTTCCTGGAGAAGATAGTCAAGTCATCCAAGTAGACAACAATAATCATGTTTCTTAAGTCACCAAAGAAGAGATCCATCGCACGCTAAAAAGTGGCACCAGCATTAATCAAACCGAAAGGCATTCGGTTGTAAGAAAAAGTTCCCCACAGAGTGGTAAAGGTGGTCTTATGTTGATCCTCTTGATCCACACTAATTTGATTGTAACCAAAAAACCATCAAGCATGGACATCACTTCAGATCCAGAAATAGTTTGAAGAAGATGATCCATAACTAGAAGAGGATAGTTATCCTTGAGGGATGCTTGATTCGAATTGTGAATATCAACATAAATTTTGATCTCGCCATTCTTCTTTCTGATAGGAACTATGTTTGCAACCCACGTAGAATGATGAATTGGATAAATTATTTTAGCCTTCAGCATTTTATCCACTTATGCAAAAATCGCATCCGCTATTTGTGGATCGAATTGCCTTTGTTTTCACCTGAATGGAGTGGAATTAGGTTTGAGAGAAATATGATGCTTGAATTCACCATTCATAAACTCTTTAACATCATCATAGCACCAAGCAAAGACATCAATGTATCTAGTCAATAAATCAATAAGTATCTTCCTCTACTTGTGGGTAAGGCATTTTCCAATCGAAACAACTTTAGGATCATTTTCAAAACCTATGTCTACCTTCTCGACATCTGAAGATCCCGAGGGCTTTTGTTCATTTTTCTTCTTTACAAATTGATCATGCTTGCCAAATAGACTTTCAAGAGAAACCAAGCCTTTAGGAATGGTATTACCTTTAAGCTGCAAAATTTTAGGTTCTTTTTCCTCTTCTTTAGTAGTCTATTGACTTATCAAAGGTTGATTCTCATCAAAAGACAAATTGGGAAAAGTTTTGCTTCTTTTCCAGAATGAGATGATATGTTTGTCATCATCAAATAATTTCCAATTATGATTATTATTTGGCACACTGGGTCAATAGATCATCTCTACTACATAAACATCCTTATCAAACTCGCGATGAGGAAGTAATAAAGAAGCTAAGATGACAAGAGAATCTCCCTTTGTATTCTAGTCTCTTGGAATGCCTTGTATGGAAAAAGCATCAAAACCTTTGATCTCTTCCCAAACTTTATTTAGATATGATCTTAGCCTCTTGTTCTTTCTCATTTAGCATCTCCCATGACTTGCAACTGATCCCTTTCTCCTTAGCAAAATATAGTTGTAAGAGAAGAGCCTCATACTCTGTAGTATTGTTTGTAGTATCAAATGCGAGCTTGTAAGCTTTGGGAAACTTTTCATCTAGAGGGGAAATAAACACCACTCCCGTGCGTGAACCAGAAGATGAAGATCTTCCATCAAATTGCATTTTCCAAGGTTCTGAAGATATATCAGGAATAAGGATTTCAGGAACATTTTCTTCTTTTGATGATATCATATAAGTACCTGGACTGGTTTCAACATACAATATTTCTTCGCTTGGATCATTAGACTTGAGAACTGTATACTTTGCCTTAGACTCAGGGTCTAATCTAACTTTATTTCTACCAAGAGTTATCAAGGCATGTGACCAATCTAACTAAATTTCACCACCTAGGTCTTTGCAAAAATTATGACTTAAGAGCATACCATAACTTGCTAGGATATCAACAACCAAAATATTAAGTTTCAACTTCTTTTGAGGGTGAGTAACTAAAGAAACTTGAGTGTCTTTGCTTTGTCCAACAAGGGGAACTTGTTTAGATTCCATTGAAAATACTTTACAAGTTGGTTTGTTCAAGGACAAGCCTAATGCATGAGCAACTTTGGAAGGCATTACATTGTTAGATGCACCAAAATCAATGATGCAATTACTTAACTTACAGCTAGCTATATACAAAGATATATAGAAAGGATCTGGCTTATTAGAGAAGGAGGTGGCCACAAGGGATGATCCTTTTGAAATAAACTCCTCTTGATCATTACCCTCAAGGATCTCACTCAATTCTTGATGTACATCTGAATGATACTACTTGAAATCCTTTTTAATACAATGCACCAATTTGTCCAACTGCTACGGGTTCTTCTTGAGATACCCAAATTGAGAAATGTATACTTTGGTATTTTTACAATGTTCTATAAAACCAAAATAATCTTCAAGAGAAGGTTCCCCATGATCAACAACTTTTTCATCTTTTCTTGATGATCCCATTTCTTCTTTGTTTTGCTTCTTGGATAGGATTCACTTAGGAATATCCTCCACTTCTTTATCTTTTGTAGCAAGTTTAGCTTTTTCCTCTAGTTTTTGGCACCAATTCTTTGTGAAGACATTACAAGAATGATTGTTTAAGTCACAGTCTTTCTCATCTTCCTCACCGGACTCATATTCTAAAAAGTTAACAATAGATGGACCAAGCTACTGATAAGTTTCATCTTTAATATACTCTTCAATCTTTTCACTGGTTTGATTCATCCGTATAAACCTGGTCATCTCGAGGCATGAAGCTCCACCATGGTCTGTTGTGAGATGAAAATCACACATTGCAGTAGTTTGACAATTACTGGTAGATGGATGTTCGATAGCCAACCTTGGTGTTAGAGCAGGAAGCTTTTGTTGCCGATTTTGTTGGTAAGGAATATAATTCCGCCTAGGAATATCTTGATATAAAGGTGGTGGATTTTGCAGCAACTATTTCTTCAATTGGAGCAAATCATTGGCTAATTTTTGAACCATTAGGTATGTGGTTGCAGGGTTGACTTGTTGCGTCTTTCCTTTTTGCAATTCTTTATTCCATTTTCTTGCACTCAATAAGTCATCTTCAACTTCAATAGCTAACCTTTTTGCTGATGCAAGATCAAAAACTCATCCTCATATTATTTGGAAAATTATGTTAGGAGGTTGTGCGTTAATGAAGAAACACTTTTTGTTTTCCTCTGTGGGCCTCTTATCAAATGCATGTCTATTGACAAGTTTATTGAATCATGCCACAAATTCTCTCATAGGTTCATGCACTTCTTTTTTCATCTGAGTCCACTGGGCAAGATGCAAGTGCCCATCATCATGATGAATACTAAGAGGGCGGGGGGGGGGGGGGGGGGGGTGAATTAGTATGCCAAAAATCTTTGCACTTAAACACTTTGCAAGACTAATAGTAAACCGGTAAAACAATTTAGCAGACAAACTAGTTAACACACATGCAAACAAAATAGCTAATAATGCATTCAACCACAAAAGCACAAACACCATAACACAAGAGATTTTGACGTGGAAAACCAAATGGGAAAAACCATGATGAGATGGAACTCACAAGTAACTATCTGCAGAATAGGAACCAGACCGGTTAAGGTCTTACAATGTTCTTTACTAGAATAGATCCTGTTAGGAATCTCAATATCTGTTAGGAGATAAGTCCAATTAAAGACTACCTTTCTAGATGACTTTAGATCCACAGATGTGAACCACCTTGTTAGAGGATTTACAAAAGGCTTTTGGGCCTACCCAATTAAGGGCTACAGACTTGTCGAAGATGTGAGTAATCAACAAGTGATTGATCTAGCTAATAGCATAGATTGCTTGGTTAGATCCTTGATAACTCATTCCTAATGCATTCCAACATTACTTCAGTCTTCTACACATTCATACTCTCTCTAACTCCTCAACCACCTTAAACCCTAGCTGCAATATCCATTGTTGCAACAACAAAATTATCAACAAACTAAAACCCTAGACATGATGTCCTTATAAAGGAATCTGATTTCATATCGGTCCAATAGGATTACAATCCAATTCCCTAGGTTCAATGAACCTGGACATACTTGGTAACACAACACAAAAAACACCGTTGAAGTGTCGGCACTGTCAAATAATCGGTGGATGGTAACTCATCACAAAATGCCAGTTGGTAACTCATCACAAAGTATTACCGGTTCATACAAAATACCGGTTCAAGCAAAATGTCAGTTGTCGGTTTGACAAAATTGAAGAGTGGGAAATATGTGTTATGTCACTTTGGTCCTTTGTACCACTTGAGATCCTCAAACCTCTTGGGGTCTACATACCGCTTCAGATCAGTAAACACTTTCTACAAAACACCAATAGTCTAAGGACTATAATGCATCATACCGGTTAGAACAAGTGTCGGTTGAGCATAACTCATACATACAAAAATGATCTCAATGCAAGTGTGTGTCCATCAATGACAATCACATCATAATCATAAAAAATGCCAAGAATCTCCCCCTTTGGCATTGATGGCAACACTTAGGAAAATAAAATTTTCACATCTAAGTGTTTTACAACAAAATCATGCCATTAGCAAAATTGCTCCCCCTAAGCATATACACTATCCCTTTAACAATACAATGTATAACTATTTTGCACATAGAGATATCAGAGCATACATCAAAATTTTAAATACCAGATACTTCTACCTCTTAGAGTACTTCTCCCCCTTTGCCAACAATGGCAAAGTACAGCTGAACAACCCCTGTTTCCATTTGGTATTAAAATAATAAAAGTTTATGACAATAAGGAATAAAACTTGTCAAAAATAGATTTAAAGTCCTGCAAGAATTGTTTCATAGATAAAGACCAGGACTCAAGTAGGGAGGTGGCTACATCTTTCTCTGTCTACATCTAGGAGACCTATTCTTCCATGGTGTCAATTGTGCTCATCTCTTGTGTCACTATTAAGGCATCCAGATTTAGATAACACTTCTGAAGAATTTGCAGACGTGGGAGGAGAACTAGGTGCTGATCTCATGCTCCATTTTTGTTGTCTAGATGTGAAATCAGTGAATGGTTTTCCCATAGGCTGTAAAGGAGTCATAAGGCAGCTTGAATGTGCTCATATAGGACTGGAAGTCGGATTTAAGCTTTTGCTTCTATGCAAGAACATCGTGACAGAATAGATGGGGTTGGCAAATCTTGCTGAGTAGAAGATTCCCCTCATCTAGAGTGTCCCTTATATCCTTTTGTGCCTTTTGGAGTTTAGTCCGGAGCCCATTTAACTTCTTCACCAAAGCAATATTTAGAGCCTTTTGATGCTCTTTCTTTGCATTTGCCTCTGCTACCTCTTCTAAGCTCTGCACTTGATCATCTACTACTATGCATAGGAGCTTTAGTTGTGCCAATGATGAGTCAGGTATGGGGAGGTTTGTACCAGGTAACAAACCAGTAAGAGTGTCCACCGCAACTTGGATCACATCTTCCTCCTTTCTCCTTAACACCTCGAGGCGTTCTTGAACAACCTTGATGCTCTGCAGTAGCTCCATTTCACTTGCAGACTGGAGGACAATAGGACTGGTAAGGTTAGCCAGTTTGACTTGACTACCAGTTGCCTTAGGTGTCTCCATCTACGTGCTTTTTTCCTCTTCTCCTGCCTTGTCTTCCTCTATTTTCTTCTTTGCCACTTCTCTTCTCTATTTCCTCTTCCTTCTTCCTTTTCTCTATTTCCTTCCACTTCTCCAATTCCTTATCTTCCTCTTCCTTCTTCTTTACTGCCTCCTTTCGCTTCTCTTCTTCCTTTCTCTTTTTCTCATCCTCTTCCTCTTTCTTCTTCCTTGCATCTTCTTGTTTCTTGTTCTCTTCTTCCTCTTCTTTTCTTTTCTTTTCTTCTGCTTTTCTTTTTTCTTCCCGTTTCTGTTTCTCCTCATCTTCTTCCTTTTTCTTCTTCTTTTCTTCATCCTTCTTCTTCCTCTTCTCCTCTTCATCTTTCTTCTTCTTCTCCTCTTCATCTTTCTTCTTCTTCTCCTCTTCATATTTCTTCTCCTCCGCTTGCTTCTTTGCTTCCTTCTTTTTGTCCTCTATTTCCTTTATCTTTACTTCCTTTTCTGCCTACTTCTCCTATCCTGTAACTTCCTCTGGTGTAACCTGAACAGCTTCTTCTCCATCTACAACATCGACATCAATAGTTTTGATAGGTTCAGCAACTGGATTTCCTTCATCATCAAACACTTCATTCAGTTTAGTTATTGTCGGTTCTTGATCAGCCTTCCTGTTGGCTTCAACCACTTTATGCATCTTCAGGACTTCTATAGCAAGGGTGTGTGTATTCTTGAGCACTTCTTTACCCTTCCCTTCCAGTAATAGGAGTCTTCATCTTCTCATGAAGAAGAGGCCTTTGTATTTGTTCATTACTCTGAACAGTTCCGAATTTGATACATCAGGAAAATGTTCAGCAAAAACTTTTTCTCTCATTTCGTGTTCCTACTTTATGGCAATGCGCCATTTATTGTCTAAGGATTTGTACAAACAATCTGGTGTCTCAAATCTAATTTCTGAAGATGACCGGTCATTAACACATAAATACTGAATTATTTCTTTTTCAACTGCTTCCTTTTCATCATCATTAAAGTTATCAAAACAATCAATCAAATCATTGAACACTTTTCTCCTAATGTTTTGGATAGTTCTTTGACAATGTGTCAAAGGTTTGTAGGAGGAGATGTCAATATTTACTGGTAGCGATGATGCCAATTCATTCTTTGTCTTTTTCTTTGCTTGATATGTCTTCTTTGGTTTTTCCTTGGACACAGTTTCCTTTGAGTCTGGAGAGGTATTCCTTGTCTTCCTCTTTCTCTTGAACACTTTAGCAGGTGCCGCTTCAAGTTTCTTTTTTGCCGACAACTACTTGGTCACTACAGGACTGGCTGTAGTAGTCGGTGTCGATGCTGAAGGCACTATTTTTGCCTTCTTCACTGAAGGTTCTTTTCCTTTCTTTGTTGAGGGTTCCTCAACTAGTGTTATCCTTTAAAGGTAGGTGCTGATTCTTTTAGCCATTGGATCAAGCAGTGAGGCAATAAGGGTAGAGGCATATCCTTCCAGCATATCATTCATTACCTCATAGCCCATAGGTTCCACTTCCTCTTGTTTGGGCTAAACAACCTCCATTATGCATTGATCCACTTTGATGGTGAAATAGATATCATCTTCATATTTCTTGACAATATCACCTGATATTCTCACCCTCTGACTCATTTTGTCTCTAAAATCATCAAAGTACTTGTTTAGAACTTCAGGGTAACTGGTTCCAACTACTTGAATGCTTTCCTTGATTTGCTTGGTTACCGGTTGGTCAGCAGACCACTAGACATCACCTACTTCTGGAAAATAGCCTTGGAAGTAAAAGAATAGCCCAACCAGTAGTTGTCCAAACTTGAACCTCAATGCATTATCCTATTTGATTGATTTCAGATTAAATAGGAGTTGCCTTTGCATACCAGTGTATAGGTCAAATGATGCATCCTCCTTGATCATCCGGTAAGCGACATTTACCGCTGCAGTAGATACAGAGTTAATTCTACTGGTTGAGAACGTCCGGTATCCAATCACCATACATGCATATTTCACCAAATCATCCTTGATAGAATTGATGATCATACCTCATGAGTCACTCACTGAACCAGTGAGCTTGGACATTTCAGTTTTTCTTACCATTCTTAGGGCTCGCACTTCCCCTATATTGAAAAAACCGGTGACGACATGAATTGCTTGTGGTGTTATATCATGCGTTCTTTCTAGGTACATATTGTCACCATGAACTTTGCTCAGAATGATCCTAATGTAATCATCTATGAAATCCTCCTGGAAATAAATAGCATTGTGGAGCTTCTTCTTCTCCAAGATAATATACTTCAGTTTGATCTTTTTATCTTGTTCATAGAACAAACCTAGTTGCGAGTGAATTGCTAGAGACCCTAGGTCTTCTATTTTACAATCTATGTAATCTAAGATTCCCTCTTCTACTATCACACTAGCTGGAACTTGTGATAGGGCATTATATCTAGACTTCTATTGAATAAAGCTTGTTGAATCTATAGTTGTACTAGAGCTAGTATGGGATGCAAAAGCCATGATAGAAACTGAAAAACTTGAAAAATACATTTCGAAAAACATGAATTTAGGGCTTTCAGATTCTTCTCCACCTTGCACTCTGTCATTTTCCGAATCACCACTTTGTGTTCTTCCCTTAGCTGTTCACAATTTGAATTTGAATCTCATTCAAGGTTTTTTAAATTCTTAGAATCACAGCACAAATCTCTTTGTCATTGCTCTGCACTCGAAAACCTCCTTCACTTCGAAAACTGATAGTGAGAAATGATTTGAAAAATCCTTTTAAACATATTCCACACCTACCGCAATTAATGCTCCAACATTAGGGCGTAAACCTTAATTTGCCTTTTAGCGGTTTTGGTCTTCTGCCTATTGATAGGTATCACATACCAGTTAAGGTCTTTTACTGGTGTAAACTGGGGGTTCAAAACATTTCACCATTTGATCCCCCTAAGATTTTCTGCAGCTTAGTTTGCTGGTTCCGTGATTTCCACACTAGGTGTAGAAACTGGTTCCTCTTGTAACACCACTGGTTTCTTCTTCTAGGTTTTGTTCATGTCCACTTGAACAATGTCAACATGAATGTTTCCTTTTGGAGTGACCGGTATATCATCAGATATGTTCTTTCTTGATCTACAAAATCTGGCAATGTGACCTAGTTTGTTGTAGTGATAGCAGACCAATCCAGGTGCTCTCCAAGGTCCATTATTCATGTTGCCATTCTTCCTTTTGCATGTTGCAGCAGTGTGACCATGACCGTGATAGACCATACAATTTTCTCTCCATCTGGTTGCCACTTGATAGCCACCGCTTCTTGGCTGATGATTAAAGACACTAGACCGGTTGAGATTCCGGTTCATAAAAGGTTCAGGAACAACTCCTTGGGTCCTATGAGGATATCTACCAATGTTATTCATAACTCACCTACATTCAGATGCTCTATGCCCATACTTGTTGCTGCATAACAATTACCATTGAATCTATAGGATCTAGGCTTATCATTTAGGAAATAAGGAAAATTGTTGTAAGCCTTACTCCTACACACATTTGCAATACGTCCTTCTTTAAGACAGTTAAAGAAAACGGGTTTAAACTTTTTCTTACCTTTATCCTTTGATGTCGGTTATTTCTTTGATGTTCCAGCATTTGTACCAAAGGTCTCACCTTCCTCATGACCGAAATAACCAAGTCCATTGGTATTCTTGACCGGTTTGGCAGATTCAAGCTTTTACTCTAGCTTGACAGTACGCTTGTTGAACTTAGCAAGTATTTCCTTTGACTCAGAGAGTTATTTGGAAATAGAAACATTTGTTTCCATTAGGTTTTCATTCTCAGAGATGGCACTATTCAGTTCTACTTGCATGTCTTCCTTTTCCACTTTGCTCGCATGGAGTTGAGTAGTTAGGGCACTGATCTCTTGCTTCAACTTGGAGATTTCATGATCCTTGTCTTTGACTAGATCTTCAACTTTCCTCCAGTTCTCAAGCTCTTGGCACACTTGAATAGTCAGTCCTTCCAATTCTTTTCTTAGGTTGGAATTGGATTCATTCAGCTTTTCTACTTCTTGAATTAGGGCTTCCATGTTTGCTTCATCAGAGGAACTATTTTCAGATAGCTCCATCAACTTTTCTGCATGTTCTCTCCTTTTTGCTTGAGATGCCTTGCATTTGACCATAAGATCATCATAGGCTTCCTCAGACTAAGTGAGTCGATGAGTAAGTTCCCTCAATGTGTATTCCCCCATATCTCTTTCCAAGTGGTTAAAATTATAGAAAGGTTGGCTTTGATACCAATTGATGAATACTAAGAGGGGGGGCGGGTGAATTAGTATGCCAAAAATCTTTGCACTTAAACACTTTGCAAGACTAATAGTAAATCGGTAAAACAATTTAGTAGACAAACTGGTTAACACACATGCAAACCAAATAGCTAATAATGCATTCACCCACAAAAGCACAAACATCATAACACAAGAGATTTTGACATGGAAACCCAAATGGGAAAAACCATGGTGAGATGGAACTCAAAAGTAACTATCTACAGAATAGGAACCAAAACCGGTTAAGGTCTTACAATATTCTTTACCAGAACAGATCTTGTTAGGAATCTCAATCTCTGTTAGGAGATAAGTCCGATTAAAGACTACCTTGCTAGAGGACTTTAGATCCACAGATGTGAACCACCATGTTAGAGGATTTACAAAAGGCTTTTGGGCCTACCCAGCTAAGGGCTACAGACTTGTCGAAGATGTGAGTAATCAACAAGTGAATGATCTAGCTAATAGCACAGACTGCTTGGTTAGATCCTTGATAGCTCATTCATAATGCAATCCAGCATTACTTCAGTCTTCTACACATTCATACTCTCTCTAACTCCTCAACCACCTTAAACCCTAGCCGCAATATCCACTATCGCAACAACAACATTATCAACAACCTAAAACCCTAGACATGATGTCCTTATAATATGATTTCATGTCGGTCCAATAGGATTACAATCCAATTCCCTAGGTTCAATGAACCTGGACATACTTGGTAACATGACACAAAAAGCATCATTAAAGTGTCGGCACCATCAAATAATCGGTGGATGGTAACTCATCACAAAATGTCAGTTGGTAACTCATAACAGAGTATTACCGGTTCATACAAAATACCGGTTCAAGCAAAATGTCAGTTGCCCGTTTGACAAAATTGAAGACTGGGAAATATGTGTTTTGTCACTTTGGTTCTTCATACCACTTGAGATCCTTGAACCAGTTGGGGTCTACATACTGCTTCAGATCAATAAACACTTTCTGCAAAACACCAATAGTCTAAGGATTATAATGCATCATACTGGTTGGAATAATTGTCGGTTGAGCATAACTCATACATACAAAAATGATCTCAATGCAAGTGTGTCTCCATCATTGACAATCACAACATAATCATCAAAAATGTCAACACATCAATAGTCTTGAACCTATCTTCAAATTTTTGTATTAGAGTTTCCCAATTATTAATGGAACCGACTGGGAGTTGGTTAAACAATTCAGTTGCTGAATCGATTAGAGTTTCAACAAAAAGTCAAATAGAAACATCTTCATATTGAACCTCAAGGACCGCACATGTAGCAAAGAAAGCACCGATATGATCTTCTGCGGAAACCTTTCCATCTCCTAAAAATTTAGAAAGATGCTTCATTGAACCCATTGGCAAGTCATGCAATTGATTTCCCAAAGCTAAAGGACCTATGGTTGCACCCCATGGGACTGGTGGAGGATTTTGTTGCATGATTGGTTGTACAAAGTTAATAACAAGAGGAGGAAGTAAGGTTAAATCTTGAAAAGATAGGGAATATATACTTGCTTTCTTTGGCAAAGAATGTCTACTAGTAGGCTTAAATTTCTTTTTTATAAGTTGGGAAAGGTGTGGAAAAGTTGATCTTGTCTAGTTTAGCAAAATCACGATCAATGATACCCTTACTTCTATCACCTCTAGTGTATCTCTTTCTTTTCAGCGTGCTTACTGATTATCTTGCTCCTGTTGATCTTGCACATGTTGAATGTTTTGCATATTGCGCCTTGGAATTACAATTCTTTCAATGATGATCAACTCTTGCCCAAGACGTACCTTCCTAAGAAGCTCACCAAACTCTGCTTCTTCAACCAACACTTGGTGTACTTGCTGATATTCTTGATCACTTTTTCAACCTTTCCAAGCGAGTCTATTGAACTGTGATATCACATCTTCTTGTTCATCTTGAACTTGATTAAGATTTGGCTACAGGACAAGTGGATTATGGCTAGTTAGGACCATAACTAGTCACAAAACACAATATCTTATCTTCTAGGTTGTTTTTGAATTTGATGTTGGTTGGGTTGAACAACTAGATTTATTGCTAAGAATACAAGAGGAAATCTTTCAACTGCTCTTTCAAACACAACCATTGGATTTCTAGCTTGTCTTTGTTCTTCTTCAAGAATTAAGCTCACTCTCTCGTATTCAGCCCGACTTCTTCTATTTCTCTAGGATAAAGTATCCAACTGAGAAATTATATTTTCTTTCTTGGCATGAACCCAATGTAGATTTGGTTGCAACACAGGAAGGACATTCTCATGCGAAAGAACCATCATGCTTCATGGCGAGTGAAAGAAAAGAAAATATCAGGGTGACCATCTTCTTGTTTTGGTCCCCAGCAAAGTCACCAAATAATTGTTGGTAAATAGATCCATCACTTTGAAATTTTCTACTATGTGCCGAATGGAGAATTGACAAACGGTTCCCAACTATTGGATAGATTGTTCTTTGGACACAATCTTCCTATGTGTTTGAGAGGGTCAACTCCCTCGTATGATAGGGGTATTTGTATTTTTAAATATAATTAGCTTGAAAAGGAAAATGGGAAAGTAAGTATAAATGATATTTAAAGAAACCTAAACAACAAACATATGATTTCCATTCAGATTTCATTGATTTCTTACCTTATCACTATAACTCTAGACTACACATAAGAAGGTAGTGAAATGAAGCATTAAAGTTTGCATAACACCTATATACTCCAAAGATACCAAAGAAGTCTATAATGTCATATGACCATTGTCTTCATGAAACTGGGAAAGTAATTTGGAAGCTTGTTATTTCAATATCACATGATAGTTACATAACATTAAGCAAATGAATACTTAACAATCATGGAAACACTTCCAATCTTCTTTGTATTCAAAAGATGGAGTTGTACAATCCAAAATGTTAGCTGTCCCAAAACACACACAGTCCAAAAAGTCCTTCTACCATCTATCTTTCCAACATTTATAGCCTCTCATAAGTAACAACCTCATAACCAACTTTAATCCTAAGTTAATAACTAACTCTTTTCTGCGTAAATTACAATGAGTTAATAACTTGTACATTTGTGCGCAGAAAAAGTCAACCTTCTAACATTTGACTCCGTGAGATAGAAAATATCAATTATACAATAAAACTGAAAATAAAACTTGAGACTAACTAATCAAAACACAACAAAAGGGAATATACAAAGATAAAAGCATGATATTAATTCTTGATATCATGGAGAAGCATGCTGGCTGATTACTTGATCTTGCTGAACTGATATTTTAGTCTTGAACAACCTGTATTATTTGAGAGCATCTACCATGAACTTGTACCTCAGAATGATCACATTATTCATTTTCAACCTGGCACTAGCTTGGCCATCATGAATGACAATCAAATCATGATAATATGAAGGCATGTCACAAGCATCTAAGGCAGCTGAAATAACATCGAGTCTCTTCATTCTATCTGCATCTGAAACCTGCGCATCTACTAATTCATCATTGATTATGTCATGAAATTTTCTTAAGAGCACTTGACTGTCCATTTTATGGAATTTATCCTTTACTGATATATCACCAATAATTTTTATTGTGTCCTCTATTACCTTCATTTTGGTTTTTTCACAAGTTAACAAGAGTTTTTGATACTCACCCAAGCATTGCCTGATATTCTCCATTTTCCAACTTATACTCTTGCACCATGTATTGGATTGATTTTATTCTTTAAGAGAGAAGACTTTATCAATGATGAGTACATTCATATTTGTTTTAGCTATTCATTGAAATTCTTTCAAAGTATGTTGCCAAGACTTTTCTTGTTCTTTGACGTTCTTCAATTCTGTAGCAATTTCCTCCTCCTATACATCAAGTTTTGTATGAACATCCTTGGTTTTTTCAATGAATTCTAATGTCTTTGACTTCATTTGATTAATCCACTCATCTAACATTCTACTATGTTTCCTACATTTATGTGTATCTTCCATTACGTTCTTTTCAATAATTCCTTCAGTATGTATTAATGTCAAAGTTGATGTTAACTCCAACTGTGTATCTAAAGAATCCACAATGGATTTGATATAGGATGAAAGAACCTGTATTTGTTGCTTTATTTGATCCTTTGTTTCCTTATCTTTATTTATTTTGTCACCAAGAACAGCTGCTGAAATTTGAAAATTATGAACAACTCCCTCGTGTGTTGTAGGACCTAAATCTACCCGTGTCATGTTAAAATCTGCCTCATTAGCTTCACTTACATCTTTTTCAGCGATAGGCTGGGCTACCTCAACACATAAATTTCCTGATGAAGGACTAATTCCCAATCTAGATGCAACTTTTGTTTTCTTGGGTGTGGTCGTCCTGTGAAGTGCATTTGCAACAGCATCAAAACTAGGAGCTATCAACTGAATAGTTCTCTTCTTATTTTGCAAGCTCTATTGTAACCAAAATGATGAAGATGATGGCAATGATTCTTCATTATTCACAAATCGAGGTTAAATATGTTGGATTGTTTGGAAAGAGTGGAGAATTGAACTTCAGTATGGACATTGTTCCTTAAAGCATCCTCATGAGTGGCAAAAATCATCATGTTGAGGTGATGAAATAATGATAGAAGGTGAAATAGAGGGAATTTGTTGATTATCAATACTAGGAGGATGTTGAGGCGACATACTTTCCAACTTAGCTTCTAGCTACTCGGCAAGATTTATTGTCTTTTCTTTTATCTTTGACATATTTTTCCTAATGACCAAACTAACTTAACATGCCTTTGCAAGATCCTTCCCTTTTTCTGGATCTTCTCCATCATCACCTCGCTTGGATATATTTTAGTGTAGACTCACAACTGGGTTTGACCTTGGTGAATTAGTTGGAATAGAAGAACTTCCTTGTGCTCTACTTCTATCTTTTGAATTATTAGCTTAATGTGAAGGTCTGGTTGTTGTAGCCTCAATTCTCTTACTTTTAACCCATTCAAGTGTCCTTTGAACCACATAGGCTAATCTTTCCTGAATGCTTGTTATCTTTGAAAGTGACCGATTAATGGGTGGAAGAGGAAGAAGTTGAATCCTTTCAAGATAAAAACCATCAATCAAATCAGATTCATTATTCTATATGCCATTCATATTTATTTCAATTTTATAATCAACTATCTTCTTGATAGAAAACTTCATCCAATCCCTTTTTCGTACCTCAAAATCTTCTTCACAGTCTTGCCAAAAATATTCTATATTGGGAAAATGCTCAAATCCGACACCAAGTTCCAACTCTCATGTAGCATACCCTCTGCTATCAAAAGGAAACCTCATATCATAAGGGTACAAGTGAATTATTTTCTATGGACCTTTCAATACTTTGAGCATCTGAGTTGCTCTCATAGTTGTAATAACCAAGTCCAATGGGAAAAGAGATAATACTTTTTCTTTTATTCTAACAGATTTTGTTGACTTGTGCAATCTTCCTAAACACCTCAATGAGGATCAACTTATCTTCAACAAACCTTGGCAACATGAGAGGGCAACCATCATAACCTCCTATGTAGATGTATGTGAACTTTGGAAACTGTATGAAGTAACTACCATACTTCTGTACCAATGTTGCTTCTTTTAGAGATATTCTGAGTCCAATATTACCCTGTAGTTCTCTGACTGTCAACATAGTAAAGGCATCATTAACTTGCCTAAATAGATGATAGCTTTCCTCCAACTGTAGCTACGGATGATAATTGTAAATCTAAGTTGCATCATCATAAATGCCTTCAACATTCAATCTTGGCCATTTCTTCATCCCAACAATGGCATAAAAGAGATATGTTGTCATATAGAAATTATAATTTTTTCTCAATTTGAGTAGTTGATCACAAAGATTATTACTAATAATCTCAAGCCAGTTAATAAAATGTAAGCCTTCACAAATGATATTGATTAATAAGAACATCCACCCCTCCTACTCATTTGAATCCTCATTTCCTGTGACCCAATTCAAGAAAATAGCCATGTTGGCTATATCCTCCATCAATAGAGACCTATGTATTATATTAGGAAGCTTTGTTTTCCCTTTCCTTGGTTTTGCCAACCATTTTCTAGCTATATTATTCAAAAATTGGGCTTCATTATTGATAAAATAACTATCTACATACTCTTTGTCCACCTCTCTGAATTGGTCTCTGAAAGCCAATCTGAATATTATGGCAATAGAGACTGGATCAAGTATAGCCACCACATTACCTTCTACTGTCCTAATTTTTTTTTTCTCTAGATTAAATGCTTTCATACATTCTAAAACTAATTTTAGACATTGGATTGATGTGGGGTACCCTACTGCATGTGCCAATCCACTATCTAGTAACCTCTGGGCTGTAAAAGTTTTGTGTTTCTTTTCCATTGATTTCCAAAAATCTGACAGATTCACATTTCCCAATTTCATATCACCAATGTTTGGAAGCATACATTTGAGAATGGGTGCATAATCGGGGTTGTGAAACTTATACTTCATTATGACAATAAAACTATCACCCACTTGACCCTACTTTAATGTATGCTTGTAACTAACTATAGTTGCCAACATAACATATATCACCTCATGAAACTTTGATAGATGTTGGAAAGCTTTGAAGACCATTTCAACCATGCATCACTTTAAAACATACCCTGCAAAAAACACCTACTTTGGTTACTGCTCATACCTTGTTCCAAGTCTTTTATTTCAACATAGGTAGTAAGAATGATAGGGAGGTTATGGGTTTGGTTTCACACCTGCCCCTTATATTTGTTTGAAATCTCCAAATCTATTGAATCTACAAACTCAGGGTTGAAATGTGCTCTTGAGATAGGACTCTGACTCTCCTAAGGTTGAGGGAAAGAAAAATATCTCCCACTGGCACTAAGGGTACACTCAACTTTAATTTAGAACTCTGCCATCTTCTCCCACCCTGCATAGAGTACTCGACCTTAAGTATGTTAGTTATGTACTGTATGGTGTAAGTCTACCCGTGAGAGTCTTCATTCTCTCACTTATGAAAAGTGTTTTCCTAGGATACCGATTGTATGACAATCATAATATATCATATTCCCTTCGTGATGAATTTCATTGATCATAGTACCTACATAATACAATAGCCCGATTAAATGACCTATCCAGACTTGTGGGGGTGTCGATATCGACATCAACATCGCTTCTCTATTTCTATGGTCACCAGTACCTATCCTGCAATTGTTTCATTACATGAGATAACATGTCTTCAAAGCATTATGTCAAACATTTCATGTGAATTGTCAATGCTTCCACATCTCCTACGCATCATTCAGTCAAATAGTTCATGTACAGTGTCTATGCTACCACATTCATCACATTATCAATACTTCCACGATCTATAGCATTCTAAAAAAAATTTCACGTGCATTGTCTATGCTTCCATGATCTGCATCATTCAAAAAGTTCATGTGCAATGTCTATGCTTCCATGATCTACATCATTTTGTTAAATAGTTCACGTGCATTGTCTATGCTTCCATGATCTGCATACAAGTCAAGCAATTCTATTGCCTTCACTTTCACCTTCTAATGTGAGAGGCGGGGGAATGTTTCTTCCTTGGGGAACTGGATCACTTTGCTACAATATTTTTGCCTTGTGATTACATCTCTATGTTAAACATATCGCATGCCCTCTGCATTCTTTGCCATAGGCTGTATATTGATGAGAATGTAGATGTAGACAAATTCATTTTGTGCATGAGTGTGATGTGATTCCATACTCTGCATGCATGTCGGTTTGTGGCAATTGTAACATTGGGTAAATATTCATCTTGAACTCTACTGGCACTACCTATTTCTTTAGCTTGGATCTGCTACCTTTGTGCAATCTCTTTAAGATGATGATTAACCTACACTCGCTCAATTGTCTTTTCTTGGAGGTTAATATTTTTGAGCAAGGAAGGTTAGAAAGTTAGGATTTCTGAGCAAGTGATCATAATAGGTTAAGATTGCTCAATTTTTTAGCATATCTAACCCCCTTAGGTTATAATTTTGGCTTTTCAATGCAATAGGTTAGGATTTTGAAATTTTTGAGCAATAGGTTAGGCTTGCTCACTTTTGGAGCATTTTTTACCTATTAAGGTTAGAATTTTGAAATTTTTGAGAAATTAAGGGCTTTGAGAAAAAATAGGAATATATTAAAACAATTTAAAATATTTGAATTATTTTTAAAAGAATAATTCAAATATTTCCCATAAAACTTTAATATCTCAATTTAGGAAAAATAGCCACAACTTTCAATTGGTAAGGAGTTAGGCTCTGAAATTCGAAACATGCCTTCAAGGTAGGAGGATAGTCATATAAAATCATTTATTCCCCATGATGATGATGATATGATGAATAAATAAGGATCCAAATAACAACTAAAAGGGGGGGCTGAATCAGTAGATAGAAAACTAACTTAACTTTCACCAATCTCAAAAACAATCTCACAAGTCAATCACTGAACAAACTGGTTCAAACACTGAGTAATAAACTGCAATAGCACTAATAGTTTACCGGTTGAGAAGCATATCAAAATAATAGTGTAACAGATCTGAAACTCCCAAACTATTTAACCAAAACATCAAAATACTTTACTAACAATAGTAAAAGCACATTTCAGATTTTTGTCGGTTATCTTAACATAACTAAGTGGATTTAACAGTTAAGAAAATTAACCATATCAAAACATAACAACAAAAACTATTCACCACTTGACACATTGATTTTTGACGTGGAAACCCAAATGGGAAAAACCACAATGGGGATGAATACCCACAAGTATTCTAAACTCTTCTAAAATTCGCCCTGTTAGGAGCCAAGCCTATTAAAGCTTTACAAAATGTCATGTTATGAGCAGATCCTTTTAGGGACCACCTAGTTAAAGGATTGACTATAATGCCCTATTGGAAGCAATACCCTGTTAGGAGTAACCTTGATAGAGAATTTGAAATTCAAGCTAATGGATCACCTGGTTAGAGGATTTAGATATCACTAAGCCTATTAAATCTTACCTTGTTAAGGGATTTAACTATTGTAATTGTTAGAGAACAATAGGGGTTTGTTGATCTGGTAAATAGCACTACTCTTCTTGATCAGATCCTTTTCATGCTCCTATCTACCTTCACACATACTACAGATACTCCTTCTGGTTTGGCAATCAATCGCAGTGACACTTAACCAAAATTGCCAACACTACAACAAAACAACTCATCAACCTTATAAGAAAAACAATAGGTCGGTAACACATCACAAACCTAAGATCTCATAAAGATTACAAACAAATCAGTTCAAGTATGATCGTTGGATTCAATAGAAATCATTACACATTATACAAGACAACCTCGACCGCTCTTTGATCACCACTTCATTGACTCCTGTAACTCATCACGCAGTTTCCTCTTCATGCTATGCACTCACTCATTCCCAAGATAAAATAGTTATCTCTACGTGCCAAAAAACACTTTAAAACTTATCACATACAACATGCATACATGGTATAATCATTACCAATCACCATTTGATGATAAATCAATACAATCGATTCACCAAGCTCCATTGGTTAGGGTTTAGCACATCAATAGGTAGGGTTACTGGTTGATCTCACTGCTTCTAGAGTAATACCCATTTCCTTGACTTGCCCAACTACCGATTGCATAACAATATCATTACCGGTTACAATTGACATCAATGAAAACACAATAGTTCATCAATGCAATCTTCAATCAAATGCCAACAATCTCCCCCTTTGGCATTGATGGCAATACAAATATTAATACCCTTGATTGTGATGATTGAGAGTAATGCACATACACAGGTATAGGAATCCTAGTTTATATTTTAACATGTACTCTCCTTCAACTGAATCATCCATGTCTTTAGCTGGTAATTGGCTATAGTTATACTCTCTATCAAAATCATATAGTTCTTCTCCCCCTTTCAAAACAATGCCAAAGTGAAAGTAAAACATGTAGTGTCACACTTCACTCTTCTGCATCAAGTTGCTCCCCCCGTGGAGTAGCTCCACTCTAAACCAATCCCGCTTCCAGATTCTTCAATTTGCTTTAGGACTGATGTCTTCCACACCTACTCAATTAACCTCATGTAGGGGCACAACCCCTAGTTGACCTCTAAGATTCTAAAAAGTAGTCTTAGGAAGAGGCTTAGTAAATATATCCACTAGCTGCTCCTTAGTAGATACATACTCCAATTACACATCTTTACTCTGCATTTTCTAGCTCAAGAAATGATATTTCAACTCAATATGCTTGGTTCTAGCATGTAACACTGGGTTGTTTGAAATATTTATTGCACTAGTGTTATCGCATAAAATCTTTATCGGTTCTATGATCTTCAAGTTTAATCCTTCTAGAATGTGTTTCATCGAGATTGCAACACTGGTTATGCTCATCCTATCATCAACATTTCTTGTCGAGTCTACATCTGTATAAACCTTCAAATCAAAGTTACCTACATATGGATACCATAATCTATAATCAATAGTACCTTTCAAATATCTGAATATTCTTTTAGTTGTAATAATGTGTGTCTCCTTTGGGTTCTTGTGAAATCTGGCAACTAATCCAACTGCATGAGCAATATCTGGTCTGTTGTGAACAACATAATGTAGTTTCCCTATCATTGACCTATACTCATTTTCATCAATGGATGCGACATCATCCTTCTTAGACAGTTTACAACCTATAACCATTAGTGTCCCAACTAGTTTATAGTCTCCCATTCCAAATGTCTTCAATACCTCTTTCACATATTTGGACTGTGTGATAAAAATACCACACTTTATCTGTTGAATTTGTAAACCTATGAAGAATTTTATCTCTCCTATCAAAGACATTTCAAATTCACTTTTTATCTCATTTTCAAAGTCGTCCCTCATTTTGTCATTGCCTCCAAAAATGATACCATCTACAAACACTTCACTAACCAGTACATCTTATCTCCTTTAGTCTTGAGATATATATTATTTTCACTGGTTCTCTGAAAACCTATCTTCATCAGGTGTGAATGAAGTATTGCATACCATGTTCTTGGTGCTTGCTTCAAACCATATAGAGCCTTGTGTAGTTTACACACCATATCCTTTGCATCTATCAAAGCATAACAATCTGGTTGTTCAATATATACTTCCTCTTCCAGTATTCCATTTAGAAATGTTGACTTCACATCCATCTGATATACTTTGAATCCCTTATATGTTACAAATGCAAATAGATTGCTAACACCTTCCAATGTAGCAACTAGTGCAAATGTCTTGCCATAGTCTTCTCCTTCTTCCTGTGCATAACCTTTGCATGCCAATCTTTCTTTGGTTCTGACTACTACTCCATCTTCATTCAGTTTATTCTTGAATACCCATTTAGTACCTATCACATTTTTTTTCACCAGTCTGGGTACTAGGGTCCATGTATTGTTATTCTGAATTTGGTCAAGCTCCTCTTCCATAGCTTTGATCCAGTGATCATCTCCAAAGGCTTCCTTAGAAGTTTTAGGCTCAACAACTGAGATCATGCATGAATTCTCTATAATTCTTCTTCTAGTTAACACTCCAACATCTTTATCTCCAAAAATCTAGTCAGGATTATGATTGAGTGTTACATACCTTGGAATGACATGATCATTATCTTATGGTTCTTCTTCCTCACTATCATCATCTTCTATAGAATCTACCTATTCTAGTCAAACTCGTACTACAACATTCACCTGACCAACTTTTGGCTTCATTGGTTTTTGTTCCAAAATCAGAATGTAAGGTTCATATTCCTTCTTCTCCTCACTGGTTTCTCCTGAAAATTTATGACACTTATCCACTCAGACATCAACACTTTCAATGATTCTCTTTGTCTGGTTGTTGTAACATTTGTAGGCTTTACTCTTGGTGGAGTAACCAAGAAATATGCCTTCATCACTCTTAGCATAAAACTTACCAACATAGTCACCTCTCTTGATAAAACATTTACTACCAAAAATCTTAAAATAACTGACATTAGGTGATCTACCATACCAGTATTCATAAGGAGTTTTATCCTTACCTCTCTTTACCAATATCCGGTTCATAGTGTATACAGTTATGCTGATAGCTTCTCTCCATAATTTTTTTCTACACCTCCTTGTATTAGCATTGTTCTAGCAGCTTCAACAATTGATTGATTGTTCCTCTCTGCAATACCATTTTATTGTGGTGTCCTAGGTGCAGAAAGCCGCCTCTCAATTCCATTTCATAATATCTAGTGAATTCCTCTGAAGTAAATTCACCTCCTTGATTAGTCCTCAGACACTTTATCTTCTTACCACTTTCCTTTTTAGCTAAGGCCCTGAATGCCTTAAACTTACTAAAGGCTTATATTTTGTCCTTCAAGAATGTGACCCACATCATTCTTGAGAAATATTCTTGAGAAATAATCAGTGAAGATCATAATATATCTATCACCTTGAATACTTTTAGTCCTTATTGGTCCACAAAGATCTGTATGAACCAAATCTAACAAATGTTTTGTTGATAAAGATTTGCTCTTAAAAGTTGAGGATGTCATTTTCCCTAACTGACATTGCTTACATAGAGCATTCACTGGTTTGTCCAACTGAGGCAAACCTCTCACTGACTTGGACTTATTGACTTTGACAATGTTATCTAAATTTATATGAAAAAATCTCTGATTGCAAATCAACTATCATCTACTTTAGCAATTAAATAGTTGTTGACTTTAGGATTTAGGTGAAATGAGTTACCTTTTGTCTGCTTGCTGATTGAAATCAGTTCATATTTTCTCCAATAGATTTTGCACTTTCCATTCTTAAATTCCAATGAATAACCTCTGTCATTGAGTTGAACTACACTCAAAGGATTGTACTTTAATCCTTCAACCTAGACATCATCTGCACTGCTCTTTCCATTAAGAGAAATGGTTCCCTTTCCTTTTACCATGCAGGGTGAGTCATTTCTAAATCTCACAACTCCTCCATCAAATTCCTTCAAAGTAAGAAATTTACTCTGGTCACCGGGCATGTGGTGTGAACAACCACTATCTATGATCCAATCATCATAACTATCCATGCAAGAAACTAATGTCTTATGATCAGATTTTCTCCTCTTTAATGGAAACAAAGACAATGTCTTCATTAACATTTCTCTCAGATTCCTCATCTCTGATACCACCATCAACTGCAATGAGGAAATCTCTTTTTCCTTTTCCTTTGTCCTTCTTGTACTTCTCACATTTATGCTCATTGTCACCATTAGGACAGTTGGCAGCAATATATCCAATCCAGTTACATGAAAAACACTTAAAAGGTTATTTGCCTCTGTACTTACTGGTACCTCTAGGTAATTGCTTGGCCAACAATGCTTCAAGCTCGATCAGACTATCTTCATCATCAACTTCTCTGCTGGATCTAGACTCATAACTGTGACTGGCTTCTCTGCTTTTCCTCATAGGTGGGTTAGAAACTGAAGCTCTAAATGCAGATTCAAATTTCTAAGCACTACCATCATAACCATTTAATTCAAATTCAGTAAGTTTACCAATGATGGAGTCAAGAGTTATCTTTGTTTTATCAATAGACTTTAGTTCTTGAATGGCTGCAACTCGGATAGCGTAGACTGGTAGAAGGGTTCTCAACACCTTACTAGCCACTGTGGCATCCTCCACTTTACCACTAGCACTCTTGATCTCATTGACTATATCCTTGATTCTCTGACCATACTATTGAATATTCTCACCTTCATGCATACACATGTTTGTTGGCATTTTTTATGATTATGTTGTGATTGTCATTGATGGACACACACTTGCTATGAGATCACCTTTTGAATGTATGAGTTATGCTCAACCAGTATTTATTCCAAACCAGTATTATGTTGTAGTCTTTAGACTATTGGTCTTATGCAAAAAGTGTTTTCCGATCTCAAGCTGTATGAAGACCCAAGCGGCATAAAGAGCTCAAGTAGTTTGAGGATCTCAACTGAAGCGGAGCAAAGGAACTAAAAGCGACAGTTATCATTTTCTCAGTCTTCATTTTTGTCAACCGGTAATATGTTCAATAATTGAACCAGTATTACTCTGAGTTACCAACCGGTAACTGGTAAAGTTGTATAAACTAGTAATACTCTGTGATGAGTTACCAACTGGTATTTTTGTGATGAGTTACCATCCACCGACACTTTGACAGTGATTTTGTGTCATGTTACCAAATATGTCTAGATGCAATGAACCTAGGAACTTGCAATGTAATCCTATTGGACTGACATGAAATCAGATTCCTTTTTAATGACATCATGTCTAGGGTTTTAGGAGTTGTTAGGGTTTAAGGTGACTGTAGAGATTTTTGTATCAACAATCATAGAGGGAGGAAAGCTTTGTGTGAAGAAAAAGAGTGTGAAGTGTCTGAAGATTGAAGTAATACTAAAATGCTTTAATAATGAGCTATCAAGGATCTAACCAAGCATATTGTGAAAATATTTAGATCACTCACTTGTTGATTACTCACATCTTCAGCAAGTCTGAAATCCTTAACCAGGTAGGATTAGCAGAGCCTCTATAAATCCTCTAACAAGGTGGTTGACAACTGTGGATCTAAAATCCTCTCACAAGGTAGTCTTTAATCAGACTTATCTACTAACAGAGATTGAGATTCCTAACATGATCTATTCTGGTAAAGAATATTGTATGACCTTAATCGGTCTGGTTACTATTCTGTAGATAGTTACTTGTGAGTTTCATCTCACTGTGGTTTTTCCCATTTGAGTTTCCACATCAAAATCTCTTGTGTTATGGTGATTTTTCTTCTATGGGTGAATGCCTTATTTGCTGTTTGGTTTGCATGTGTGTTAATTGGTGTGTTTGCAAAATTGTTTTACCAGTTTATTGCTAGACTATTTAAGTGTCTATGTACAGTATTTTTTTGTATACTAATTCACCCCCCCTCTTAGTATTCATCAATGTCATTAAATTTACCTCTCAGACTCTCTTCTTTGGCAATCTTCACATGCTCATCGCTACTATAGACATCCTCAAGTTTCTTCCACACATCATAAGCAGTCTCTAGAACATGGACATCAACATACTCTTAATCAGACAAAGAACTGATAATGGCCTCCAATGCTTGATTATTCTCTTGTTGCTCATTCTTTTGATCATCAAACAGAATCCCACTAGGTGTAGTATAATATGTAACAACATGTTCCCAGTATTGAAATCCTAGACAATTGATATAAATTTTCATCCTATCACTCCATATTTTGTAGTCTTCCCTATTAAACTTTGGACCTTCTTTCTTCATCATGTTCTTCTAGATCTTTACCTCAAGTTGTTAGGATTAGATACTAAAGGACCTAAAATGCACTGATACAAATTGATGATATGATGAATCAATAAGGATCTTGACAACTACTGAGAGGGGGGGATGAATTAGTAGATAGAAAACTAACTTAACTTTCACCAATCTCAAAAACAATCTCACAAGTCAATCACTGAACAAACTGGTTCAAACACTAAGTAATAAACTGCAATAGCACTGACAGTTTACAGGTTGACTGGCATATCAAAATAACAGTATAACAAATCTTAAACTCCCAAACCATTTAACCAGAACATCAAAATATTTTACTAACAATAGTAAAATCACATTTCAGATTTATGTCGATCATCTTAACATAACTAAGTGGATTTAACAGTTAAGAAAATTAACCATATCAAAACACAACCACAAAAACTATTCACCACTTGAGAAAATGATTTTTAATTTGGAAATCCAAATGGGAAAAATCACAGTGGGGATGAATACCCATAAGTATTTTGAACTCTTTTGAAGTTTTCCCTATTAGGAGCCAAGCCTGTTAAAGCTTTACAAAATGTCCTGTTAGGAACAGATCCTTTTAGGGACCACCCGTTTAAGAGATTGACGATAATGTCCTTTTAAAAGCAATACCCTATTAGGAGTAACCTCAATAGAGGATTTAAAATCCAATCTAATGGATCACCTAGTTAGAGGATTTAGATAGTACTAAGCCTGTTAAACCTTACCCGGTTAAGGGATTTAATTGTTGTAATTATTAGAGAATAATAGGGGTTTGATGATCTGGTAAATAGCACTACTCTGCTTGATCAGATCCTTTTCATGCTCCTATCTACCTTCACACATACTGCAAATACTCCTTCTGGTTTGGCAATCAATCACACTAACACTTAACCAAAATTGCCAACATTACAACAAAACAACTCATCAACCTTATAAGCAAAACAATAGGTTGGTAACACATCACAAACCTAAGATCTCATAGAGATTACAAACAAATAGGTTCAAGTATGACCATTGGATTACATATCAATTATTACACATTGTACAATACAACCTCAACTGCTCCTTGATCACCGCTTCATCGAAACATGTAACTCATCACACGATTTCCTCTTAATGCTATGCACTCACTCATTCCCAAGATAAAACAATTATCTCTATGCGGAAAAAAACCACTTTGAAACTTATCACATACAACATGCATACATGGCATAATAATTACTGATCACCATTTGATCATAAATCAATACAACTGATTCACCAAGCTCCATTAGTTAAGGTTTGGTAGATCAACAGGTAGGGTTACCCATTGATCTCACTGCTTCTAAAGTAATACCAGTTTCCTTCACTTGCTTAGCTACGGTCGGTTGCATAACAACATCAATACCGGTTAAAATTGACATCAATGACAACACAATAGTTCATCAATGCAATCTTCAATCAAATGCCAATAGAAGATACCTCAGATGTGATATTTTAATTGATTTAAAGCAAGGAACATCAAAATTTGAAAGTTTAAAATATGGCAAACTATGAACTAGGTTCAGGCAAAAATTGGTCATATGACACAAAATGATGCTTAAGACATGTTCATAAAGTGATTTTCTTCAATTCTTTATAATTTTCAAAATTCATGCGTTTTTCATATTTTGATTGACAACAACCTTGGATCACATGTTCACTCGTTATGCATAGACACATATTTGGGCCTTCACTCAACATTGAGACCAATTTGAAGTTCAAATTTTTGGGTATGTCAAATATGGGGCAACACTACCTCAATTCAATTGCTCTAATCAATTTGCTTGTATTGGTGTGTTATCAACAATTTCAACCTTTTGAGGCAAGATCTACACACACACCTAGCAACTCAAGGCCCAAATCGACTGGTTTCAAGAAGATCAAGTGCTGGTATATACAAGGGGCAATCTAATTTATCCATATTTCTAAGAATTTGTATGATTGTGTAGCAAATATAGATGCTCTAATATGTCGTCATTTCAAAGAGATACATGCTATTACCCCCGATATCATGATAACGTTGTTCCTACACCCTCTTATCAGCCATATTCAAGCAACCACAATGCTGGTTTTAGTCCAAATAACATTGTAACAATGAGTAAACAACATTCTCATCATACTTGCCACTCACCCACACCTACTCATTCTTCTGGGTAGCCTAACCAAGATTACATCCAATCTCAAGAAGATTGTTTTCCTCTAGATCAACATGATCACATTCCCAACCAGCTCCAACAAGAGATTGATGAGCAACTAGAAGAATGGTCTTATCAAGCTTATCTACATGAGAAGGATGAGTTAGATCATCAAGCCCAGTTTTATAAGAAGTATCTAGTGACACAACATAAGAGGTATGAAGAAAATGTTGCAAGGGAGATAGAAGCAAAAGATGAGCAAATAAAGGTCTTGCTTGATCAATTTCAAAAAAATCAAATTCAATCAACTCCTTCAATTCCCAGCTTCAAACAAGTTCTTGGAATTGCAATGGATCAACCTATGAAGGAAGAGGTTCATGAGGTCCAAATTCTGAGCTTTAGACAAGGTGAATTTCCCAAATCTCCCAAAAGAAAAATTCTATGTTTTAGAAGCCCTCAATTTCAAGAGGAAACTTATAAGGAACCTGCTCAAGAAACTCACCAATCTATTACTTTTCCAAATCCTTTTTTGGGCTTAGGTACTCCTATGTTCAATACACTATGTTTGGTACAAGATGACCCTATACTTGATCAAGTCCAGTTCATCGTCTCTTAGGACAAGCCACTTGGAGAGCCTAATTGTCTTCTTAAGAGTTGTAATAGTGACCATAGCAAGTTGGAACATGAAGGCAAAGGACAAGCAAGTGATGATGAACATGAGCATATTAAAGAAGAAATAATGGTTGTTAATGATGAAAAGATGATTGATTTGTTTCAAGAGATCCCTAATTTTGTTGATAAGGGAGAGGACATGATTTATTCAACACTAATGACAAGCTTGGGACTCAAGAAGGTATGGGTCATTTTGATAATGTGTTGATCCTAATTGGACAAGAGGAAATACAAGAACATGTTTGTCAAGAAAACTATAAGCAAGATACAACAAAGCTTATAAAGAGTTGTAACAAAGTCAAAAGAAGTCCTATCATAAAGAGAAGTAAAGTAGATCTGGAGGAAGATTCTATTTGGGATGAGTTGGAAGGTTTTTGTTCAAGTTTGGAAACTAAACTGACACCTCCCAAAGAGATAATTAATGAGGAAAATGAAGTAGAGGATCTCAAGAAACAAGAAGAAAGTGTGGAAGCATTTGTGTTTCCAATTGAGCCTAATAAGAAAAGTATTCTCAATCAGCACAATGATATCAAAATATTTCTAGATCAAGAAGTCAACCTTGGAGTTCCCAAGACTGTCATTTCAATGGGTTATGCAATTAGACGCCTAGCTAGAATTGAACCCAGCCTAGTAGTATCATTCATGCCTACATCTGAGCATGGGATTATTGCACAAGAAGAACAAGACCAGCTCTTGAATTGATTTCAAAATAACACTATGCATCTACATGATGAATAAGTAAGTGATTTTATTAATATTCTTGAAAAACTATTTCTTGGATTTTATTTTGTGCCATATGTCCTCGTAGTTGTTCATGAACATCTAGATCATTATATACTGACAAGAAAAGGTAGTTATTTTAAATAATTAGTGAATTGTTATATTTGAATAAGTTTCATCCTTGGCTAGGATAGGGTACAATAGTTTTCATTTCATTGTTTTCTACATTCCTTCAAGTGTTGTGGCATTTTTTTTGGGTTGGCCAATAGGTTAGGTGCTACTATTTTTTTTTAGAAATAGGTTCACAGTCATTCATCAGAAGTGTTCACTTAAGTGTTTGAGTTTGCAGCAATATCATTTGAGTCTTAAGTGTTAGTTTATGTTTCTAATAGTAGGGTTGCAAGTGAAATATGAGTTGGTTAAATATTTTCCAAGACTCCATGCCCAATGAATAAGCTAGGCTACTAGTCATAATGTATTTAGCAAGAAATCTTACCATAGAGTCACCAGAATGTAGTTCAATTTTGGCCTCATCCCTTAATTGCACTTATGGAGTTTTTAGGTTTTATATCTTGTGTATGTTGTGTATTTATGAAAAAATGTAGTCAATCATGAGTCATTCACTAAATGCATTAACTATAAAGGAATGTGTTACTTGTTTGATTTAAGTTCATAGCTTGGATGTTCATTGTATCGTTAACAGTGGATTTAATTTCTTATTTTATTTATTATAAAATTTTGAAAGGGATCTCTTTGTGAGAAACCATGTGGTCTTAAGCATATGTTTCCTATGGATCTCAAATTCATGTTTGAGAGGGAACTCCAAAAGGAAATAGCCTTCTTGCATATACTCAGCCCTCCAATGGCCACCAAAATCAAAAGTTTCAGTTATAACAGTAAACCCATTAATGGGAACAATAGTCAAGAGATAGAAATATGCAAAGAAAAGCCACAGTTCATTGACAAGATAACACAAAGATCCCCTAGTTTGAACGTGGAAGGAGGAACTTGACATGTTATAGGCATAAGAGAGTGTTGATAGACTTCAATAGGAAGAACCCATGGATTAAGGGGATCTAGAGCCATTAAATCACTCAAGCATATCACGAGTATGTGCCTTTCTTACACTTGTTCAAGAATCCATTCAGAGTTACAATTACCTGATAAATTTTTTGGGTTAGACTAGAAAAAGGTGCAACTATTGGATATTGTTGAAAAGTTTGCTGGAATGAGGTATTATCATTGATGTCAACATATTATTTTGGTTTTTCCAGTGTTGCAGTCAGATTAGATGAGTTGGTTTGGCCAATTTGTTGTTGTTGAGCCATTGTGGTTTAATCAGTTTAGAGATACTTATCTCTAGTTGATTCAATAAAAGTTTTAGTGGTTTGCACGATGTTTTGAATGAGTTGTGTGATCCATTATTGAGGTTGGTTATTCAGTTGTTTGTATTATTTGGTATTTTGGATTGTGCTCTGCATTTCTCTAGAATTTCAATCTCTTGGTTTGCATATTTGGTAGAGTGTTTGGGATGTTCATATGTGTCCTCAATTCAAACGGTTGGTGATTTGGAAATTCATGTCAATTTTGTAGTTTGATAGTAAGTATAGTTGGTGTGCTTGAGGTTCAATATAATGATGATGAAGATTCTAGTAAGTAGTGATGTTGTGGCTGTTGTTGTGGTGATTCAGAGTGCTTATGGATTCTTCTAGATCATGTTCTATCTGTGTTGATGGTCATCATTGATTGTTATGCATATTGTTGATCATTTTCTTGATCTGGTGGTGTTCTTCATGTTATGTGGCATTCATGATGATTGTAGAGTATTGTGGATGTTTGAGGCATAATATTTGGAGGTGTTTATTGTGTGTGGTGTTGGTTTAGGTACATACTATATCTTAGTCGACATTGTTTTGGTCTGCATGTATTATTGTAGTGTGAGGTTATAGTTTTGTAATTTGTGTTGAGGGTTTAGCCGACCTTGAAACATAGGTTGATGATTTGTATAATAATATGTAATATTCATATGAGATATGTTTATGTGTGTGCGAACAATGATCTAATCTTTTAGTAGTAGAGAGGAAGTATGAAAGAGTAGAGTTCGAGTATGTGCTTAATTAGAATTGTAACCAAGCATGAGAAGATTCTATTTCATTAGTTCATGATCCTCTAGATGTAATCTGAATGTTTCTTTAAGGTAGTGATCCTTCCCAAGGGTTGCAACCCTTCTTGTTTTGTGATTTGATCAGTGACCTCTGGGAAGTGTGCCTGAATAAATGTGCATTCTCCATTGTAATATTTATACTTACTCCTCATAGGGTATTATCTCATTGTAGGTAGGTTCCCACCATGGTTTTTCCCTTAACCAATTTTTCCACATAAAAAATCTTGGTGTTATGTGCATTATTTATGTGGTGTTGAATTAGGCTTTGACTATTTATGATCAGATCTGAATTTATGTTTGAGTTATGTAGAGTTTGAGAGCAAACTAGTGATAACTTTAAGAAACCCTCCCTCAAAAAAAGATATAAAATCTTGGCGAATGTTTATTTATTTTGGATAAAAATAATAAATTTTATTGGCGAATGTTTCATTTTTTAAAAGAAAAATATTAATTTTATTGGCGAATTTTTTAACATGAAAATTCTTTGCTAGAAAATCTTGGCAAATCTTAGAAAATAATGAGTATGATTAAATACTATTGTAAATAATTTCATTTAAAAAAATAAATCCTTATAGAATAGTAGAGGCCTAAGGTGGAAATCATTAATGAGTTTAAAGGGTGGAAACTACTTTATTTGGTTATTGCAATTAATTTAAATTAAATCTAATAGCCCTCTTTGTATTTTGTGAGATAAAATGTACTTTAAGTTTGTAATATTCATGGGGTTCAAAATTGTTTTTATACCATTGATTTCCATTGAGGTCAACAATTGAAAAGCAACTCAACCCCCATCGGCATTATGACTTGTAGGTACAATTTACCTCATGAAAGTCAATGATGATGATTAGATTATATTTTGAATCAATGGATGCAACTAAATATTGATGATAAAACACTGAAGTAACTAATAATTATGATGTATTATTGGCAAGTTAATTTAATTTTTTCTAATAAATTATTAAATTCTGGGGAATCTAATCCAATCATGTATCGAATATTTTGGCAAATCTTTGATTTCAAAAATTTTTAAAAATAAACTCTCAAGAGATTTAAATAACACTACAATAAAAGTTTGTAAAAATGTGGCAATTTTGGTCACCTTAAAACTTGAAATATTAGCCAAATTTTGATTTTCAAAATTTTAAAAATAGCCAATTGGCGAACATTAGCCACTAAAAAAATCACTAGAGTAAACTGATTCACTCCCCTTCTTAGTTTGTTGCATTGTTGCCAACAATTGGTATCAGAGCTAGATCCTCCGAAAGAAGCTTGACAACTTCAGGAGATCAAGGATGGCAACATTTGCTTTTAAGAAAGATAGTTCAATATTTGATGGAGTGAATTACACTCTCTAGAAAAACCAAATGGAATGCCATTTGAGATGCATCGATGAAGATTATTGGAAGATTGCTAAGAATGTGTATAATGCTCCTTTGAATGGTCCAACTACTTCAGATGAGTTTAAGGAAGCTAAATTCAATATTAGAGCCAAGGAATCATTGCTGAGTGCCTTGTTCGATTATGAGATGACTAACTTGATGGATTTGTAGACTGCTCATGAGATCTCGAAGAAGCTAGAGACTTTATATGAAGGTGACAGCCATGTGAACGTTTCTAAGTTGCAAAGATTGAAAGTAAAATATAAGATGCTGAAAAATGGGTGAAGATGAGAATATTACCTCCTTTATGTAGAAAGTGAATGAGGTGGTGTTTAACATTAGATGTGTCGACATTGGAGTATTGGAAGAATCTGAGATTTTTGCTAAGGTGTTGAGATCCTTGCCTCCTTCTTACAAGCATAAGGTTGTTGCTATTGAGGAGATTTGGACTATGATAGATGTGACTAGATATATGCTGATTGGTAAGCTTGTTGCTTTTGAGTTGAGCGAGTTTGGAGAAGCCCCTCCTAAATCTGAATATTCATTTAAAGCTACTATATCTAGGAACCAGAAATATTATTCTGGGAGAAATTTATACAAGGGTATCTAGATATGAGAATGAGATGAGAGAAATTGAAGAATAATAAGAGAGACACCTTAAAGATCTTGAAGCACTTGTGGCCAGAAGATTGCCTAAAGGTGAAGGTAAGTATGAAGGGAAATTGCATTTTAAGTGTTTTTTATGCAATAAGATAGGATATTTTTCCTCAAGGTGTCTAGAAAGTAAGAAGCCATATAAGTCTAAATATCAAAAGAAGTGTTATTTTATTGCTGATGAAGGTTTGACTAATGATGAGTCTGTGAAGGGAATTTCAAGAGATGAATAGGTGTTCATTTCTATCAAGGAAGATGATTCAGTGACTGTTGATTCTACTAGCTACATTAATGAAGAGAAAGCCTTAGTTGCTAAAGTTGAAGAGAAAGATGAATGGATTATTTATGGTGGTTGTTCTTATCATATGATAGGTTATAAGAGTAATTGTGTGAGTATGGAAAAATATGATGGTGGTATAGTAAGATTTGAAGATGCAAAAGCTGGTATAATCCATGGTAGAGGTTCTATTTCTCTTGATGGTAAGCATAACACTGATCATGTCTTGTATGTTGAAGGTCTAAAGCATAATCTTTTGAGTGTTAGATAGATGGTTGATAAGGGATATGAATTGAAATTAAAGAATGGTAAATGTAAGATCTTGAGTAGCTCCAGGATAGAGATTGCATCAAGTACAAACTTAAACAATTTACCCATACAGTTATAACACTTAAAATATTTTAGACTTTTGCATACATTGAAGCATGGTGAGCATTATTGATTTAAATAAAATTTTAAGAAAGAAAAAAATTACTTATATTATCTCAGATTGATTACAGAAGGTGGGATAACACTAAAATAATTTTTATAGCTTTCTTTCCTTTACCTATTTGTATTGAATTTTCATTAAAATGAAAAACTCAAGCTCATTATAACGTTTTGGGAAATAACTTATTTCATAAGTTGTACCATTTTGTGCCATCTACATATCCAATAAAAAAACTATTTGTGGACTTCTTATCTATTTGCAATATGAAGGAATTGATTATGTGTTCCATTAATGTTTTGTCATTGATGTCAACACTAGTTGTTATGGTTGCTTACCGGCTTTCGGTAGAAGGATTGGATTGGGAAGTTGATCAGTTGATTGTTACTAGTATGATCTAGATGATGGAATAAGCTTGAATGGATGGTTCAAATGCTTCTGAAGTGTCTTTCAATTATATGGTATTGACCTGATGATTAAATTCTATCTTATGTTCTAGTAAGCCTGGTTTCTAGATCCGGTAAGGGTTTCACTGACAGAGCTTTATTGAAAATTCTTGATATTATACATAAGTGGTGTTGCTGCGGCTTCTAGAAGGGATTCAGGTTGTTGATGATGATTATGTCCATGCCTCTATTGATTGGAATCATTGCTTTAGTGTGTGTGGATCTATTTAGGTCTGGTGTTATCTAGGTTATGGACCAGTTTCATGAAACGTGTTATTGGATCCTTTTGATGTGCTTCCAAGACATTTTATTGGTTGGATGATATTTGTTTAGCCCTAGGCCGAAATGTCTTATAATTTTATTTCAGGATTATATAATGGATTTATTGTTGTATGCTGGAAAAGCGGGTCAATGAAACTCAAAATGTGAAAAGTGAAGCTCAAAGAGACTTGTCCACACACTCACAGGATTTCTTGGTGCAAGTTATGGAGTCATGAAGGATGACTCAACTTCCCATGGTTGGTTTCATGGTTCTCTATCTCACAAGGTCCCTCAAACCAATCCCTTTTCTCTCAGATCACTGAGCAAAGTGGTTTAGGGATGACAAATGCAAGAATGAGGGATGCTTTTAATTCTATCTATGCATGATTCTACAAATTGCAATAAACTAGATTAAAAGATGACAAGATTAGTAGTAATACTATCCTAACATGATATACTAGGTATATGATCTAAGCTAATGATAAAGGAAGTAGTCTAAAATGTTTATTAGATTAATTCCTATTGCAAAGAGAGACTAGATGTGCTAAAATTGAGCATAAATGAGATACTAAAAGCTTGCATGGATATTAGATAATAGATTTCTTAGATTCATCGATCCACAAAATGGAGGAAGGAGAGCTCTATTTATAGTGAAAATAGGGCAATGGATGGCTAGGATTGAAAGAGTTAATCAAGGGTCAAGATTGAAAGTTGTCAATCCATGTTTTCAATTTTCACCAATGAAATGGTGACAATTGTCAACATAAGGTTGGTTGAGAGGAGAGGTAAGAAGTATTAAATGCTTGAGAAGACATGACGGATACCTTAGGAGGTAAGGGTTAAGGTTAGGTTAAGGTTATCCATTGGATAAAGCTTTTACCCAAGGGGTAAACTCTTGTGCAAAGGTTAAAGAGATAACCATGGTCAAAGCAATAAATGCTTGATGAGACCCTTGGGTTAGATGGAGATTAAGTTAGGCAAAAGGTGTCTAACCATGCCACAAAGTGTTAGTTAACCATTAATGGTTTGAAGACTTTGGGGACAAATTTGTAAGAGTCCTTCCAAATTTGGGGGCATTCAATAAGTTATCTTGTTGAATGGATAAAGGCTTTAATGTATTTTGAAGACTTTACTCCAAATTTGAGAAGTGACCTCCTCAAATTTAGGGAAAGGGGATAATGAATGGGTTTGGGTTAATTGATTAGGATTAGATGGATTCAAGAAGAAATTAGGAATAGGGTTAGGATGCAAGTGGGAGATGTAGGATTTTGCAAGTGGGTGGGGAAAATAGAATTTAATTAAAATAAAATTAATTTATTATAATTTGGTTGCAATTTGGGAATTTGAATAAATTAGATTTATTCAATTTGGGGTGAACTATTTAATTAAATGTAAATTTAATTAAAAGTAGAGAGAAAGGGATTTAATTAAATAAAATGATTTATTCAAATAAATGATGCAAAAGGTTTTAGTGAATTTAACTAAATAAATTGAATAATTTACTTAATTAAATAGAGGAATGAACATAAAATATTCATTTGGGAATATGGTCATTTTTATACGTCTACATTTTGCCCCTCTTTGAAGTGACGTGTGTGCACATGTTGATTCAAAGAAAATGATGTGTCGTCCTGATTTAGTTATGATCAATTTTTATGTCATTTTGAGGTTTTTATGTCATTCCCTAGATTTGATAATTGATGCCCCAGATTTGATAAAATGATGTTGATAATGCCCCCTTGAGAGATAAATCAAAAATTTTGAAAAATTGATTTGATTTGGATAATTTTGATAGAATTGTAAATTTTGGTCTATGTTGAATGCAAAAATTGATTTATCTCCCAATAATGATGCTGGGTAGGTTTGCATTCGACACCACGAGCGATTTTTGCATTCTTCCATGCAACCCTAATTTTGATTTACCCTATAAAGGGAAAAAGCGATTTCTTTTATCTCATTTGTGCTTGTTGACTTTGGAGATAATGACATTTGGAGTGAAGTCAACATGTCGATTCTGTATTCTTCTCATCGATTCAAGCATGTTAGGAGGTATCAAAGGCTTGCCACGTATGGACCACCAGTAAGTCAACCTTTTTGACCCCTGTTAGATTTTTTATTCTATTGTTTTTGGTCATTTCTTGAATTTTTTATGCAGATTTTCACATTTTAGCACGTCGAGCTGAAAGGGTAGCGCATACAAAAAATTTTGTAGTGTGTAGGGTTTAACAATAGAGGGTAGCATCCAAAAATTTTAGGCTAGCACATCGTTAGGTTACAATAGCACATAGGATTAGGTTAGCACATCAGGGGCACAGGGTAGCGCGTTGGGTAAAATAGGTAGCACATAGAAAATATCTAGTGCATAGGGCTTCTAGGGGGTCGCATGGGTAGGTTAGGATAGCACGTATGTGTGACCTAGCGCCTAGGGTTAGGGGCATAGCACCTGGAGGGGATAGAATACCGCATAGGGTTTTTTTAGCACATTGGGTAGTTTAGACGGTGCATTCAAAGAAAAGGGTAGCGTGTAGGGTAAATTGGATAGCGCGTGGAGAAACCAGGTCAGTGCATGAGAAGTAGTTTAGTGCTTAGACAATATGATTTAGCGCATATAGGAAAAATTTTGGCATAGTGGGATTGAGGAATGAAGAAAAATGGGTATGGTGATGCCAGGTTTGTCGAGATAAGTGCATTTTTGCTAGTCTTCATGTCTGCTGTCATTGGTAAGATAAGTGTGTCCAATATGAGTTATGAGATAACTTGATTTGATTTGCAATATTTCAAGTTGATATAGATTTGATGTGATAGGATGTGGAACTTGATTTAAATTGTTCAAAGTTTTCAAATTTTTGATATGAATGTGTTTGATATGAATTTTGGAGCTTGAGTTGTGTTACAAGTTGTATTGATTGTGGAACTTGAGTTGTTTTACAAGTTGATATGGAACTTGAGTTGTGTTACAAGTTGATATGTTGGTGGAACTTGAGTTGTGTTACAAGTGTTAGGCCCAATATGGAAAGCTAATGTACTGAGAGGGGAGGGGTGAATCAGTACTTCAAATCTTTTCTTCAACAATAACTTTACTGTTAAGCATAAACTTGAATATTGCTGAAACATAATATAATGCTAAAACAAATAAATAACAATCATACATGATTCACTCCATAACACATATATTTTGGTTACACAGAAACTCCTTGTTAGAGAGAAAAATTGCGGTGGGGATGACACCCACAACTTCACTACTGCAATAATAAAGG
Source organism: Cryptomeria japonica (assembly GCF_030272615.1). Classification (NCBI taxonomy): domain Eukaryota; kingdom Viridiplantae; phylum Streptophyta; class Pinopsida; order Cupressales; family Cupressaceae; genus Cryptomeria; species Cryptomeria japonica. The sequence goes on along the minus strand of NC_081407.1, from coordinate 749,134,331 downwards.
TTGCTCAGTTAGAGCTACATGTTTAGCTATTTCTGATAGCTTACCCTATTAGGAGTATCAAGATCTTTAGATCTACCTTGCTAAAGGATTTTACAACACTTATACCAAAAGTTGCACCTGGTTAAAGGCTTTACAATTTATAGACTTTGTTAGAGTCTTTTACCCTATTAAAGGTTTCTCTTACAACTCAAAATATTACATTCAAAATCTTACAAAATATCTACAACTTCACATCTGAAATGTTATAGCAGATTCTATGTGCTCAAAATGAAATTACCTTGCTTGTAGCATACCTCGATAACCGATAAAATAACTCGATAAACCTTTATGTTTACTTTGTTCCTTGACTATTCTCTGAAATCCTTCTCGGTGACCTCTGTGTATCTACAACAGTCATAATACTCAGTGCTTTCCCATGATTTTTCTTTTCACATATGTCCTACTTCACACTCACATGTCTTACTTCTCAGTCATACACACATACTCATTTGATCCTCAATTCATGCTGTATAAATAGATCTCTTATGATGGTGATCTTGTTCATGCTTCGATCTTACAAACATGATTCATCAAATGAATAACCATACAAATTATTTCATTGGATAGATATTCTCAAAATCATACAAAATCTTAAGTGCAATTTCCAATGTGATAATGGTTCCTTGTTCCTCGATCTTTGTAACACGTTTCCCATATGTGTCTAGGTTCAATGAATTTGGTAAAACGTTTCACTCAGTGTGTATCAACTTGATATACCATCTTTGTTGCTCGGTAGACATAGAACTTTACTCGGTAGATAGCTCGGTGTATACTAAACTCTGTGACTTATAACTTTTGTAACTGACTGCTCTATGCTTGCCAACTAAATATTTCAGTGGTAATAACCGACTAGAGTATATAGAATGACTTTTGACATAAAACTAATGACAACTTAGTAAATAGTAACAATCTCCCCTTTTGACATTAGTTTTGAAATGTTTGACAAACTACTTTTAAAGTCATAACTCTAAAAATCTATATACTTACAAAATTTGACTAAACTGATAGTATATACAATTGTCAATAAAATAGTATACTCAAATATACTCCCCTTATCAATATACAGTACATAACTCTGATTATGCATGTGTTGTGATCGATATTCTATATTCCCTGCTCGGTTCACTGCTCGGTGATCATTGCTCCCCCTATCAAAATTATCTATATACTCGAATATGCTGATCTGCTCAGTATACTTCTCTTGTATACAGTATTATACACTATACTCTATACTCCCCCTTTTTGACAAACATCAAAACTAGTAACCATTTGGTGGAGGCAACTAGTCAAAAATGGATTTATACTTTGTTCTTGCATCGGTGAGAGCGGCAGAGAGTGCATCCTTGACACTATCCATGAGTGAATTTTGAGCTGTAATATCAGCTAACAATGAAATTAGTCCATCTAAAGTGCTTCTCTCTGGCTGAGTGGATAAGGAGGTAGCCTTTTTGATCTGTTCTTTGATGGAGGACAAGTGTGGAATGAATAAAGTTTGAAGAGTCATAATGTCCATCCATATTTTGTGCTCTTCATTCCTAAGTTCCAGTTGTTGAGCCATGAGCATTTGTAACTTGGTATAGAAATTCTGAATAGAATTTTGCTCAGTGGTCAATTTATTGCAGAGATCGGTGATCTCTTTCTCAATCACTTCTATTTTATTCTTGATATCTTTAATGAATAAAGAGAATGTATAGAGTTTCTGAAATAAATAAAGAATGTGCTTGAGTTGAGGGGACAACTCAGCAATAAATTTGACAAGTTTTACTTTACTGATAGCAATGGCTTTTTGTACCTCTTCAATCATTTTTGCAATGAGCTCTTTGTCCTTCAATTTGCTCAAGTATTCAGATGCATCTACTCCAAATGTCTCTATCTAATAAAGGAGTTCATCTACTTGAATATGGATGGCTGCATCTTTTGTCATTGTAGCTTTAGGTAGCATATATGCTAATAGTGCTTTGACCTTCTAAAGTATTCTTTTTTTCTTTTGTATAGCCATTTGTCTCTCTTGTTCTTCTTTGGCTTTGCATAGTTCACTGAATTCAATGAGTGCTTTCCCTTTTAATTTGGATATGTCTATATTCGGCAACACAATTGGTTTTGACAAATCTAACTTGAAACCATGTTTTTTCATTTTCTTTTCTTTAGAGGAGGAGACTTTCACCAGTTGAACTAATACAATGGCTTGGGAGGCTTGTTTACCCTCGGTAGGTTGCTCTATAGAGACAACACTTTTGTCAATTTCTTTAGCCTCAAATGTAGCCTTCGGTGAATCCTTGCTCAGGGTCTCAGTTGTAACATTTTCAGTACTTGAAGGGGCTTGAGAAGTCTGTTCCCTAGTGGCCTGAGAAGTAGCTTCTCCTTCTATAGACCGGTGACCCTCTCTGCCTTGTTCAGTATCCTGAGGTGTCTCGGTTGAAACATGTTGACTTACTGGAGGATAGGACTTGACTTGTTCCAAAACTAACTCACTAGATACCAGTTTGGCATAAGCATTCCCTTCTATCATTTCCTATTCCTGTTCCTCAATATCCATGACATCATCATCAGGTTGTATAGTCTCAGCGGGATCTTGCTCGGTGATATCCACTATTTCAACTTCACCTTGCTCATCAATACTCTTGATTCAAAATATTTCTTTCCATTTTTCTTTCGTCTCATTCTGTACATCAAGATAAAGACCATTCATTAGTTTCAAGGCTCTTTGCTTGACTAGGAAGTTTGTGTGGTAGTTTTTCAGATGTTCACTTATCTCATCTACCAACATGTCTAGAAAGAGATGTACCTAATTTCTTTCTCTCATCTTCTTTTTCAAGTCCATGGCATATTTCAACTTGTTATCAATATGTAAATATAATGCTTTTGGAAGAGAATTAGTTACTTCCAATGGGACCAATTGAAATTTCAGAAGAGTGCAGATGACAAATTCTTCAATTTGTCTCTTTTTTGCATCAGATCTGGAGTCATATTTTACATATCTAAATGCTCCAAATCCACCATATTGTTTCAGAATGGCACAAAAATTATCAACACTATGTACATCTTCCTTTTTATTCTTAACAATATGAAATTTATTTTTGTCTTTAGATTCGGTGTCACTCGACTCTTTGTTCAAAATGAGTCTTCGAGTAGATTTCTTATAAGTTTTTGTTACCTTTGGAATTGCAACAATTTTCTATTTCTTGCTCGGTGACAATGTAGATGATCTAGTGTTTGGGCACTTCACTGGAGGAGTCGGTGATACCTATGATGTATCTTGTTTCTTCCTTTTCAAAATTTTCCCTTTTGGCAACTCAGTGCTCAATGTGATAGCTGCTTCTTTGGCTTCAGATTCCTCCTCGATGATGACTTGAACTCTCTTGATAGGAGTGGAGGAAGAACCTTCTCCAAATTTCTCCGTTAATGCTTTCATCATTTTTGTTGCTTTCCATGTAGCCTTTGGTACTACAATGCTCATTTTGACTTTTTCTTTAACTTCTTCATATGTATCATATCTGATCTCAGTAGCATTCCTTATTAGTGCAAGAAAAGCATCCATCTTTTTCTATGTAATGTCAAAATCAATCTCATAACCCATAAGTGGTAAAGATTGAGTTCTTGGTTCTATGACATTGACATAGCAGTAGTCGGTGTCCACTTCAAAACATATACTATCCTTGTACTTTTCCACTAATTGGGGTGGAATCATGTGACTGTTATGCATCTTTTCTTGAAACTTGCTAAAATAATCATCCATAATCTCATTGAAGTTATCACCTAGCTATTTGATGAAGTCATTGATTTGATGGGTGATTGGTCGGTGTAGCTCCCAAACTACATTACCGACTAATGGAAATAATTTCTCAAAATAGAAAAACATGCATATCAAGAGTGATCCAAACTTCAGTGTGTTTGCCAAGTTGTTCTTCTTTGGCTTCCTTATGGTGTTGAAATTTTCAAACAGATTTTTGAACAACACTTCACATAGATCAATCTTCATGCCTTTCTTCACAATTTTATAGGCTAAATCAACAACAACACAGGGTACATTGTTTTCCCTTGCTGATTGAAAGAAACAATAACCTATGACTCTAATTGCAAACTTCAGCTTTGCATCTGTGACATTGTTCAATTTTAGACCTTTGCAATCAGATTCAACTCTAATTAAAGTGATCAATTCTTTCCGTGAAATCATTTTCTGAGCTTGGGCATGGTCGAAAATAAGGTAACCGGTGATCAAGTGGATGATTTCCTTGGTGATCTTAAATGGTTGCTCCTCTAACCACATAAAGTCATCATGAACTCTACTCAAAACAAATTTAACCCATTGGGGTTTGAAGACTCGTGGGTAGGTTAGGGCTTCGGTCAATCCCTTGATTTTAATGTGTTCAAACTTGCTATCCAATTTCCAATCGGTACACAATTCATCATATGTGTCCTTGATCTCTGTGTGACCTAGTTCCTCAACACAACACTTAGTGAAGAATCTAACATCCTCAACTAATAAAACCCTATCCGGAATGAGTGAAAATGTAGTTTTATCATCCGGTTTAGATGCTACCTTGGGAGGTAGTGAGTATTTCAGTACAGGCTTCTTAATGTTCTCAACAACAATGGGTTTCTGAATCTTAGGAGCCATTTCAAACTTTGGATAATCACTAACGAATGAGCCTTAGGGTTTGAGAAATTTTAACCAGTAGATACTTTCCACTTAGTAAATATAACACAACTGATATGATCGGTTAACTTGCTTGACAATGCGTTGTGATTGATATAAATACCTTGAATTTTGCTTTGGTAGAGATTTGATTGCCTTTGAATCGCTTCACTCTGCTTTCTGAAAACTTGGTAAGTGTAAAATGACCATGCAAAAGCTTTAAGTACACATTATACCTTATTGGGCTCCGTGCAATTAGGTCAGAAAACATTAAATGCACTAGGTTCCACTAAACCAATTTACCTTTCTTTTTGTGCTTTTACCGAGTAGCCAGACTTCCTGTATTTACCAACTTGACAGGCTTCCTGCATTTACCGACTTGACAGGCTTCCTGCATTTACCGACTTAACTAGTGCTCCAAAAGACTTGATAAAATTTCAAACTTGCTAATGCATCTTAGCTATGCAAATTTTGAATTAAGTACATGATAAAATAGGAACTGTTTAAGATTTATCCTTGAGAGAATGCAGTCCCTTCATAGCTTTACCAATTAATTTGGAATAGATGCACCTAACTCAGTAGGTAAGGTGCTTTCTTCATTTGACTCAATTTCCTTCTTTTTCCAAATCATTTGGAATTTTATTTTTATTTCTTCAATATCTCCTCTAGGTTGATCTTTGCAATCTCTAGCCAAGTGTCCAACTTTGTGACAATGAAAACATGCCATACCAGGATTTCTCGATGATCTTCGGTTGTTCATTCCAAACCTTATAAAGAAGTTGGAACTTATATGTCCATATCTTCCACAACATTCACACCATATCCTTGTATTGTAATCCCATGATACTACAGTATACTGCCAGTTAAGATCTGTGTGAGTTCGGTAACCTCTAGTATTTGCTCGATGTGCAGACCACATATAGTTCTTCTGCTTAAACCAACACTTCTCGGTACTGTGTCCATATCTATTTTAGTTTTTACAAAACCCTTTGAATTTTGCCTTCTAATAATTGCTAAAAGAATTTTTCCTACATTGATTAGATGTGTGACCATATTTATTGCAATTGTTACAATAACCATTAGACCTAGTGACATTTGGTTGCTTACCTTTTCTAATTTGGCACAAGTTGGCAGTATGTCCTTGTTTTCCACAGTAGTTGCAAATAGGCTTCTTTCCTTTGATGTTCTTCTTGTTTCCAACTTGCTTTGATGATTCTCCTCTCTCGGTAGTGTGGATTCCCTTCTCGGTAGAGTCTTTATCTTTTTAACCGAGTCCTACATCTTTGTTGGGTCTTCCTGTATTCAGTTGCTCATCCAACATCTTTGATGCATCATAACTCTTCTTCAATGTTTCTTTTGAATTCTTCTCTATTTCAAGTTCATCAATCAATCTTGATAGTTCAAGTTTCAATGCTTGATTCTCATCATCTTTCAAATTTGCTTCATGATGTGCATAACCCAATTCATCTGACGGATTACTTTGAATTCTAGTCATCCTAGTGATTTCATCATTGTTTTCAGACACTAATGCTTCAAGCTATTGTTTTTCTCTTTCTAGATCTCTTAATTTATCCTCGGCTATCCTTAATGTATCAAGATTTTCAGTCATCTATGTGCAAAAATGTTCATGTTCTAATTTCATTGCTTTTAGCTGATCAGTCAATGCTTTGTTCTTTTCTTTCAATGCTCCAATAATTTCTTCAGTCTCTTCAGATATACTATTCTCAGATGATGTCTCAATTTGCTCCACCGGCTCTTAAGAGTCCTACAAATCATCAGACAATCTTCTTCTAACTTTCAGAGATATTTGCATTTGTTTATGCATGTCAGCAATCACTTGATTAGCATGATCCAATTCATTTTGAGATTCACAATTCTCTAAGATTGTTTGTAGCCTTCCATTGATAAGATCTTTCTCTTCAAGAAATTAAACCCTTTTCCAAGATTCAAGCTCTGATACCAATTATTAGGCCCAATATGGAAAGCTAATGTACTGAGAGGGGAGGGGTGAATCAGTACTTCAAATCTTTTCTTCAACAATAACTTTACTATTAAGCATAAACTAAATATTGCTGAAACATAATATAATGCTAAAACAAAAAAATAACAATCATACATGATTCACTCCATTACACATATATTTTGGTTATGCAGAAACTCCTTGTTAGAGAGAAAAACTATGGTGGGGATGGCACTCACAACTTCACTACTGCAATAATAAAGGTTGCTCGGTTAGAGCTACATGTTTAGCTATTTCTGATAGCTTACCCTTTTAGGAGTATCAAGATCTTTAGATCTACCTTGCTAAAGGATTTTAAAAAACTTATACTAGATGATGCACCTAGTTAAAGGCTTTACAATTTATAGACTTTGTTAGAGTCTTTTACCCTGTTAAAGGTTTCTCTTACAACTCAAAATATTACATTCAAAATCTTACAAAATATCTGCAACTTCACATCTGAAATGTTATAGCAGATTCTATGTGCTGAAAATGAAATTACCTTGCTTATAGCATACCTCGGTAACCCATAAAATAATTTGGTAAACCTTTTTGTTTACTTTATTCCTTGACTGTTCTCTGAAATCCTTCTCAGTGACCTCTGTGTATCTGCAACAGTCATAATACTTAGTGCTTTCCCATGATTTTTCTTTTCACATATGTCTTACTTCACACTCACATGTCTTGCTTCTCAGTCATACACACATACTCATTTGATCCTCAATTCATGTTGTAGAAATAGATCTCTTATGACGGTGATCTTGATCATGCTTTGATCTTACAAACATGATTCATCAAATGAATAACCATACAAATTATTTCATTGGATAGATATCCTCAAAATCATACAAAATCTTAAGTGCAATTCCCAATGTGATAACAGTTCCTTGTTCCTTGATCTTTGTAACATGTTTCCCATATGTGTCTAGGTTCAATGAATCTGGTAACATGTTTCACTCGGTGTGTATCAACTTGGTATACCATCTTTGCTGCTCGGTAGACATAGAATGTTACTCGGTAGACAACTCGGTGTATACTAAAATCTGTGACTTATAACTTCTTTAACCGACTGCTCTGTGCTTGCCGACTAAATATTTCGGTGGTAATAATTGACTAGAGTATATAGAATGACTTTTGACATAAAACTAATGACAACTTAGTAAATAGTAACAACAAGTTGATATGATTTGATGAATTGATATGATGTGAAACTTGATTTATATTTGTTCAAAGTTTTCAAGTTTTTGATATCCATGTGTTGATCAAGGAACTGATATTGGACTTGCTTTGTTTTTGACAAGAGCATTTGGGAGTAGTACAGTCGCGTGAGCAATTTTCGAGACCATGGTCCTTGATACTACGATTGACACAGGCTGACAGAGACATTATTGAGAGGTGTGGTTTGACCTCTTTGTTAGATATACCTTGGTTTATCGTAAATCGAGGTTTATTGATAGCATTGGCAGAGAGGTGGCATAGCGATACAAACACCTTTCATTTGGTGATAGGCAAGATTACAGTGACGCCTGAGGATTGCTACCAGATTCTATGGATTCCTGTATTAGGTGCATTTCTACCTTATGAGCAGACTGAGGAGGGTGGGAGTGAGGCTCTTTGCTAGATCTTTCGGGATGACACTATTTGTGGGTATGAGATCCCTTGGTAGGAGTTTTGGGATTTGGATTATGCTCCTTTATGATTAGTTCTAGCAGGCTTTATAGGTGGGTTCTTATGTCCTGACTGGAGGTCGAAGGGACTATCAGTGGGATGGGGATTGGTGTTGGAGGACATGGTGATGCAGGGTCATCGGTTTGCATGGGGGTCAGCAATGCTGGCCCATTTATACAGGGATTTGCACGAGGTAGTGTATTTGGGATACAATAGTTTATCAGCTGGAGTGACACTGCTATAGGTATGGGCATGGGAGCATATTCCTACGGCTAGGCCACTAGTAGATAGAGACAGGCCTGTTGGAGGCATGTACACGTATGAGTACAGAGGGATAGTTGTCTAGCATAATCTGGGCAAACTAGAGCATTGGAGGAGAGTGCTGGATGATATTGATATGGTCATCTAGCGATCGTATACATGTTGCGAGGTATGGGCAGAGGATGGGATGGAGATGCCTCATGTTTCATTTCCAAGTATCTGATAGGGCAGACGCCTTTTATGATAGAGAGGTTTTTGCATAGCCGGGTGTTGTGGTAGTATGGTCGACAATAGGGGATACCACAATGAGCATGCTTTTATGCTCGACAGAGACAGGATATCCTAGATTGGGGGCCTACAATTGACAGCATGGCAGCAGTGGAGGAATTCTTTCACTTAGCCGGCCAATTTTGGGATTATGCTTCTGAGATCGTGGATGCAGGGATGACTAATGAGTTTGTAGCACTCTTCGCAGCACATGGAGTGGCTAGGATATCTGATCTAGTTGAGATGATTCCAACATTTTATGATGATGAGGAGGTAAATGAGGGAGGCGGTGATGGAGGAGGAGGGGATGGCGAAGATGGAGGAGGTGGCCGAGGTCGGTGAAGAGTTAGAGGGAGATTGGAGTTGGGGAGGGGAGGAGATAGGGGTGGAGACAAGGGGATAGGGGGAGAGACAGCTGTGCGGCGGGTGGCAGTGGATAGAGGGAGAGGAGGTTTGATGATCAGAGCTGGAGGGGAGGAGCAGGTTGGGGAGGTGATAGTGGTGGTGGGAGGGTATGAGGATGTGCGACGACTGGCCTAGAGGAGGAGGTCAGATGTGTTACCTCCACCAGCACCGAGGAAAGGTAGAGGGACGGGGGGTACCCCTTCACAGGTACCCCTACAGATGTGGATTCCTATGTACGTGGAGGATGCACAGATTAGATCGTTGTAGTTGTCAGTGCAACATTTGCAAACACAAATGCTGGCACATCAGCATCAGATTACACAGCTGACCATAGAGTGGGATACTGCTTTGGAGTGGTTGGGTCAAGCCGAGGCTTGAGCAGAGGTTTTGGAGAGAGCGACAACAGGTGGCTCGATGAGAGACACCTTGAGAGAGATGGCTTTGAGAGCCAAGGAGGTAGAGTATTATAGGAGACATTACAAGGATGTGGTGCCTAGGGAGTGCCGAGTGCAGAGTTTCACACAGTCGAGATCCAGTCAATCCCAAGAGACAGGGTCGAGGACAGAGAGCAGAGGCGTGACAGGGCCTCATAGATAGGATCCACCTAGAGATCGAGGTGCTAGGACATCTGTAGCGTGACCGTCTCTCTCAGGAGATAGTCATACCTTAGAGACGTTGTTTCCATTGTATTTTGATCATTGTATTGTACTTGGCATAGACATGACATATTTTGTATATTGATCATTTGTCGAGATATACATGACATCATTTTCTTTGATCTTTATGTGATGTGTTATGGATGATGCATTCTATATGCTTTTATTGATTCTATGATGATGTAATGCTTAGATAGATGTATGTGATGCGATATTTGATGAATATGATGTGATAATGCATGATGCTGTGAGATGTATCTTGAAAATGAGATGTATGATATGATATGCTGTAAGATGTATCTTAAAAATGAGATGTATGATATGATATGCTGTGAGATGTATCTTGAAAATGAGATGTATGATATGATATGCTGTGATATGTATGATATGATATGCTATGAGATGTATCTTGAAAATGAGATGTATGATATGATATGCAACTAATAATAAAATGATATGCAACTAATTATTTTTGAGCATCCTCATTTTGCATTTGTCATCTCTGTATAGCCATATGTTGTTTTCTTTCTATATATCTATCATCATTGAGCATTGATTTGTTTTGGGATATGTTGAGAATTTATACAAGCATAATGGTATATTTGAACCATAATGACCTGAGAAAAATTTACATGATGTTTGATTTTGCAAGATAGCACAAGCATCAAGGTATAATTGAACCGAGATGACCTGAGTGCGGATTGCATATAGACAAACAAGATTAAACCATTTGTATGCATAAAGTGAAATCATGTCTTCAGTGATGTGAATCATGTCTTGAGACAAGTATTTACACAGTACAAATGATCACCTCATAGACAGAAAACTAAGAAAATATTGGAGTCGCCTGATGTTCTCTGTCTTTGAAGCATTGTGGAGAAAATTCAGAGTATCTAATAATTCAAAAAGTTCAAGTGCAAAATAGTCAAAACTTTATGCAAGATGCAACATTTGATACTTCAGAAAATCATCCATCGTATTTTGTGAACCCTGTTAAGCGAGCAATGTTTGGCTTTGTGATTGTGTGAGCTTTGGTCACTAGATATGATGTTCTCAGTTTGCTTCTAGTTTTGATAGCTTGAACATGCTACAAGTTTTGACAAATATTTCCCCTAGCTAAGTGTACCTCTCGATGTGGATATGTACAGTGATTACCAAGCCATGGTGAGATATGGTGAAGGAATATGCGAATAAACCAGGATAGTGACTACGCTAACTATGTCCTGAATGGATTTTGTGATAAAAATATCGAGCGATGGCCGATAGTGCTTTACTATGGGTATAATGATATGGATATAGATAGAGGAGCCATCCTCTTACAATAACACCTATTGCCAGGTTTTCACCAGTTGCTTTTATTGTACCCTTTTATTTGTTTTTTTTAATTTTTTTGATGTTTTTGATTTTTTGACTTTTCTATGCATTATACTTCTCAAGTGTAGTATTTCTTTAGATGGATGTTGTTAGTTGGTTCATCTAGCACATCTCCTTTTGAAGTTGTTAGCTGATAACCACCTGATCCATAGGTTGATATGATGACATAGGGACCTAACCAGTTAGGTTCAAATTTTCCTTTCTTTTCCCAATCTTACTGATTTTTAGGATTTTCCTTGAGTACTAGGTCACCAACTTAAAAAATTTGAGGAATGACCTTGTGGTTGTAGCTTCTATACATGTGTTGCTGATATGCTTTGAGATGAGTGTAGGCACGCTGGCGTCTTTCATCTAGTAGTTCAAGTTCTTGTAGTCGGTTAATGTGATACTTTTCATCTGGAATTAAGCCTTTTAGAGAGACTCTAAGAGATGGAATTTCTACCTCCAGGGGTAAAATAGCTTCTGATCCATATAACAATGAATATGGTGTAGCTCCTATAGGTGTGTGGATACTAGTTTTGTATGCCCAAAGTGCTAGATTGAGTTGTACATGCCATTGTTTGCCTGCATCATTCACTATTTTCTTTAGGATTTTCAATATTGTCTTGTTGGATGCTTCTGCTTGACCATTCCCTTGTGGGTAGTAAGGTGTAGAGAAACGATGTTGGATTTTGAATTTTTCACATAGTTCTTATAGATCTTGGTTCTTGAAAGGTCATCCATTATCTATGATGATGGAACTCAGAATATCGTATCTATAGATCAGATAATTAAGGATAAAAGAGGCAATTTGTTTCCCAGTCACTGTGGTCATGGGGACTACTTCAATCCATTTGGTAAAGTATTCCATTGCAGTTATAATGAACTTTTGTCTATTTGAAGATGAAGGATGAATTTTGACGACCATGTCTAGTCCCCACTGGCAAAAGGGCCAGGATGTCGTGAATGGTTGTAGTTCCTATGCTGGTGCATGTATCAGGTTGTCATGGATCTGACATTTAGGACATTTCTTTGCAAAGTGATAAGAGTCTTTTTCCATTGTCGGCCAATAATATCCCATTCTCAGAAGCTTTTTAGCAAGAGTAGTACCACTTGAATGTGTGCCACAGATACCTTCGTGAAGCTCATGTAAAGTGGAGTCAGATTCATTACGATCAAGGCAACAAAGAAGAGTACAATCCAGACCTCGACGTTACAAAGTATCAGCAGTAAGGGTATAACGAGCGGCTTGCTGGATAAAGTTATGTTTTTGGTTTTGGGATAGGTCAATGGGTAGGATGTTGTTCTTAAGATAGTCATATATCTATCCATATAGTGGAGAATCCGAACCAGTCAAGGCATAGATAACATGGGATTTAGAGTGGTTATAGGTTGGGGAGAAAAGTTGCTCTACTAGAAACTCGTAACAACTCTGTTGCTCTGGGATTTGCAGTAGTGAAGCGATAGTAGCCATTGCATCAGCTGCTTTGTTGTCCAACCTTGGTATTTGGTCGAAGGTGATGTGTACAAAATATTATTTGAAGTCATCTACCATTTGTTTGTATGGTTGCATCTTGTTTTCCTTTGTCTGATAGTCATTATTGATTTGATTGACGACTAGTTGTGAGTCTCTATAGACCTTTAACTTTGCGATTCTCCATTCTACGGCCATTTTGATTCCTATAACCAATGCCTCATATTCAGCCACATTATTTGTGCATGGAAAAATAAGCCTATGTGATCTTGGTATAGTGTGTCCTTTAGGAGTGATAAAGAAAATGCCAACACCTGAGCCATGTTGTGTGTAGGACCCATCAAAGTACAAGGTCCATTGTTTGGTAGGAATAGCCAGTACATCCCTATCTAGAAATTCGATCTCCATAGTTTGTTTTCTAGGTAGTGGTGCTTCAGCCAGTTGATCTGTGATCGCTTGTCCTTTGATAGCTCTTCGTTTTGTGTAGTGGATATCAAATTCACTAAGAATAATGACCCATTTAGCCAATCAGCCTATAAGAGCTGCTTTGCTGAGTAGGCATTTGAGACGATCAATTTTTGCAACTAGCTTAATTGTGTGTGCTAGCATGTAATGTCAGAATTTTTGAGATGTGAATACTACTGTTAGACAAGCTTTCTCAATGAATGTATAGTTTAATTCATATCCGTTCAATGTCCTACTGATGTAGTATATAGCTTGTTCCTTGCCTTGTTGATCTTATTGTGCTAACAATGCCCCTAGTGATATATCTATTGTTGAAATGTATAGAATGAGTAGCTTCCCTGCTATTGGTGGTACTAGAACTAGTGGGTTCATCAAGTATTGCTTGATTTGATAAAATGATTCTGCACATTTGGCTTCCCATCTGAATGGTACATTTCTATGTAGCAAATGATTAAATGGGAGACTTTTATCTTCTAGTTGAGCGATAAATCGCCTGATTGATTGGAGTCATCCTTGTAGAGATATGAGATGACTGATATTCTTTGGTAGTGGCATCTCCATAATGGCTTGTACCTTTGCTGGATCCACTTCAATACCCTTAGCTGAAACTATGTAGCCTAGTAACTTACCTGATGTAACCCCGAAGACACACTTCTTAGGTTGAGTTTGACTTGGAATTTTTCCAATCGATTAAAAATATTTTCTAAGATGCTTAGGTGTTCTTCTCTGGTGAAGGATTTAGCTAGTAAACCATCCACATAGTCTTCCATGAAGGTATGCATCATGTCATGAAAGATTTTTGTCATTGCTCATTGATAAGTGGAGCCTGCATTCTTCAAGCCAATAGGCATAACATTCCAACAATACGTTCCCCAAGGATAGGTAAACATTGTTCTATCTTGATCTTCCGGGGCTATCTTGATTTGATTATAGCCTAGAAAAACATCCATTAGGGATAGCATTACATGACCTACTGTGAGGTCTACAATTATGTCAATACTGGGCAAAGGAAAGTCATCCTTTGGATAGGCTTTGTTGACATCTCTAAAATCAGTGCATATTCTGATACTACCATCTAGTTTTGATACTAGCACGATGTTGGAAATCCATTCAGCATAGTCGATAGGTCGAATAAATCTGACATCTAATAGTTTCTTTAGTTTAGCTTTGACCATGAGTACCACATGTGGATTCATCTTTCACAGTTTTTGCTTAAATGGCTTAGCTCTTGGAGTAATGGACAAGTGATGCATGATTAATTGCAGATCAATCCTAGGCATATCTGCATATGACCAAGCAAAGTTGATTTTCTTTTCTTTAAATTTTTTTATAAATTCTGATCTTTCTTCCTCTGTTAGAGATTCTGCTAGATGTATGTTTTTGGCTGCTTCTGTAGTACCAATGTTGATTGATTGAGTGGGCTCAATCAATATGGGTGATTGCTCATGATAATACTCAAGAAGAGCATCAATTCTCCCATCTTTAGGTGCCTTAAAAAGGTTTTCACCCTCAGATGCATCCTTTATTTTCACCTTTTTGTGATCCATTGCTGCCATTGACTGGTTTTCAGCAATAGATCCTTTATTTGGTTCATTTTTGCGACTAAGAGACTTGGCACTCCTTGGATTATAGACATTGTTACTTTGTTCACTGGTAGAGTTTATTTCTGGGTTAACGATACATAAGTAATGGATATTGGTTTCGTCATCTGGGAAAATTGGTATATCATGTATTTCAGGTTCATCCCAGTCTATGAGGTCAGGAAAGACAAGTGGTAAGGAGTCATTTGGTGGATCAAGTTTTTCTATTGTAAGTGTCAGGATGGAGGTATCTTCATGGTTGGACTGGGTGTTAAAGAGTTTAAGGATTTCATTGAGATCTTCGATGGTGTCATCTTCCGTATAGACTTTTTCATAATGACACTGCTTATTTTCCTTGGCATCATAGATATTTTGTGGACCAAATTCAAGTGGTCTATATTCGGTGTTGCATGCTTCTTGAGAAATGGGTGTAGGACTATCCTTTGCACAAATATCTTGAGTATCTTTAGAACAACTACCCCATTCAGATTCATTGGAATCAGTTTCAGAGGTAGTATCCCACATTTTATCAGTGTTGTGAACTGGTATGTTGTAGGGTGAGAATAGGTCTTTCATGATTGTCACAAGTTGGATAGTTTTCTTTGACTCTATATAAGATACTACTTCCACTTTTTGCATTTGTTCATATATTGTCCCTCCTTGGGGAGGAATGATGTTTTTAGGAGGTGATTCCCCTTTGCTAGACATGATTTCTTGAATATAATGTACCTCTACACAAGGTGTTGCTTTCTTTGGAATAATGGGCTTCTCTTGATGGTTCTTTTGTTCTTGATGTTCACGTTCCTTATGTATGTTCTCCACTGACTCAAATAGTGCCTCCTGCCAGGAGTCTTCCTTGTACTTCTTCTTTGCTTTCCACTGAGGTTTTTGATATTTGCATGGTACCTTCTTTGGTAGTAGAGTGAGTTCAAAACCCAATCCCTTTTTGTCTTTACTGAATTGTGAAGGAGGATCAAATGGTTCTGTGATGCCTTCCTGACATTTTCCAATAGGTCCTTTGCCACCGTATCCCATCTGTTGCATGATGAACCTTTTCCATATAAGTGGGTTGGTATAGATACTTCCATAGTAGCTGCTCTGTCTTCTTCCTCATCTTTGTATAACTAGGTAAGGATGTCCCTTTCCTTAGATTCATGTGTTCGAGTGTCGATTTGGATGAATGTTCCATCAAACTTGGTGATGGGATAAGTTGCTTGATGTGTTGACGCAGTAAGTAATCCATGAGATCTAGGTGATGTTGGTAATTTGGCCAAACACATGGGTTTCAAAGAATATTCCCCCATACCTTTGTAGGTCCCGGGGACAACTAAGAGGGGGGATAGGTGAATCAGTTGTTTAATAAATTTAAACCAAAATCTTATTAACCAACTTATTGCTTAATACTGGTAAGACAGTTAATTGTGCCGGTAAACAATGTTAATAGGAAATGTTGTACCGGTAAGAATTAACGCATGAAACATAAGCACAAAGTCAACCACAACACATCACACAAATATTTGTATGTGGAAACCCTGTAAGGGGAAAAACCACGATGGGAAACCTTACCCACAATCAGATGATACTACTGCAGATAGTAAGTGTACAAGAGGGGTCTGCACATGCAGAAAGGCCAATAGCCTAGAGCTCACTGCTCAAACACAAATGGGAGTCACACTGACTATAGTTGGATGGTTAAATCCAATGAGAATGTACTGCACAAAATAGCATCTTCATATGCTGGATTCAGTACCGGTGTAATGCTGATATGCTTTTACAAAAACCTAGCTTCACCTTCAAATGATGTCTTCGTGTATACCTCTGCTTAATCTCACATATACCTTCTTTTTTAATTTTTTTTTCGCATTCCACACTTGATCTTACAAATAAGATCTTACATTTATACCATACCCTAAGACCAATTTTAGTAGGTCGGCTCTACAAGATATTACAATAAAACATTTTACAAATAATACAATATCCGATGCAATAACCGATTGAACATGTCGGCTTAATGCATTTACAACAATAATAAATCATCTTCATAGCGTGCCATGCTGATCTGGAAAAGATAAACCTGCCGGTGTAACCCTAGATAACCTAGACCTATTTGCTAGTAAAGGCAAATATGCAAATAAGAATATACCAATGATATTACTGCAAGGAAAAGTGTCCACATGATGTCTTCGACATTACCAAGTGTCTTCCATGTCATTGCATGTACTGGTGTACATTATATCCTACCGGTTAACCATATACCAGTGATTGTTGAACAATTTACTGTTTGTCGATGAATGTTGCTGGATCTCCAAAGTAGGTGTATTTAGCAGGTGTTGACATCAATGACAAAACCATACCAAAATACCGAAAATCTCCCCCTTTGGCATTGATGGCAACACAAGATGGAAAAATCATCAAAGTGCCAAAAATAGAAATGCCAAGTACAAAAACCAATTCTCCCCCTGGGAGTAATATGTGTTTACCCAAAGATTTATTTTCAATATCAATTTTCAATATCAATCTCTCATACCAATCTCTCCTCAAAAAGTTAATGCATTTTTCCATATATCTCTCCCCCTTTGACATCAAATGCCAAAGTCACAAAAGTTCAAGTTCATACAAAATACCAATAAATTCAATATACCAACTACTCCCCCTGATAAGTAGATTTCTCATCAAATACCGGAATAAAAGATTTGTCCATTTAATTCTATCGATTGATGACAATCATCAACTGTCTAAGTCTCTCCCGGTGGAGGTAAGACTCCGAGCTGATCTCTGAGATACTCAAAAGTTTCCTTAGGCAAAGGTTTTGTAAAAATATCTGCAAGCTATTCTTTAGTATTCACATAAACCAGTTTTATTTCCTTTTCTTCAACTTTTTCCCTTAAAAAATTTAGCTTGATAGAAACATGTTTTGTTTTAGAATGTGATACTGGATTCTTAGATATATCAATTGATGCAGTGTTATCACAATATATAGTAATAGGTTCCTTGCATTTTACCTTTATGTCTTTCAACATTTTCTTAAGCCAAAGTATGTGTGTACAGTTTGTTGCTGCTGCAACATATTCTGATTCTGCTGTTGATAAAGATGTACAACTCTGTTTCTTACTTAACCAGGAAACTAATCTCTTTCCAAGAAAGAATGCTCCTCCAGTGGTGCTCTTTCTATCATCCACATTTCCTGCCCAATTTGCATCTGTGTATGCATATAGATCAAAATTTTCATCTTTAGGATACCATAATCCAAGATTTGCTATGCCTTGTAAGTATTGAAAAATCCTTTTTACTGCCGATTCATGATTTTCCTTGGGATTACTCCGAAATCTAGAAACTATACATACTGTATTCATAATATCAAGTCTGGTTTGTGTCAAATATAGTAAACCTCCTATCATAGATTTGTATCTAGTTGGATTAACAGGTGTAGATTCATCCCTTTGAGATAATTTGTCATTTGTAGTCATAGGTGTGCTTACCGGTTTAGAGTTCTCCATCCCAAATTTCTTGAGTAGTTCTTTCAAGTACTTAGATTGACTCAAAAATATTCCTTTATCAGTCTGTAAAATCTGCAATCCTATAAAGAATTTTATTTCTCCAATCATAGACATTTCAAATTCATGTTGCATTTTAAAAGAAAATTCTTTGCATAATCCATCTTCTCCTCCAAAGATTATATCATCAACAAATACTTCCATAACCAAAATGTCATCATTAGTTACTTTGTAATATAAATTGCTATCTGCATTTCCTTTAGTAAAACCAATTTTTAAGAGATACTTATCCAATCTTGCATACCAGACTCTTGGAGCTTGTTTTAGTCCATATAGAGCTTTTCTTAATCTGCAAACCATATCATTTTTATCTATCAAATAAAATCCATCAAGTTGTTCAGGATAAACTTCTTCTTCAAGATCTCCATTCAAAAATGCACATTTAATATCCATTTGATAAATTTTATAATCCTTGTGAGCTGCAAAGGCTAAGAATAATCTAACTACTTCAATTCTGGCTACCGGTGCAAAGGTTTCATTGTAATCAACTCCTTCTTTCTGAGAATATCCCTTACACACTAGTCTTGCTTTATTCTTGACAACCTTACCATCTTCATTGAGTTTGTTTCTAAATACCCATTTGGTTCCAATTACATTTTTATTTTTAGGCTAGGGAACTAATGTCCAAGTATTATTTTTCTCAATTTGTCCTAATTCTTCTTCCATAGCTTTAATCCAAAATTTATCTTCACATGCCTCATTGATAGATAATGGTTCAATTTCAGAAATAAGACATACCTCTTCATTTGCCAATCTTCCTTTTGTCATGACTCCTTTAAATTTGCTTCCAATTATCTGATCTTCAGAATGATTCTGTCTTACATACCGGGGTGTCTTAGTCTGTTGTTGTTCTTCAATTACTGCGGTATCCTCTGATGATACTAGAGTAACTGGGTCATCATTCTGTATCGGTGGATTTACTGTTGGTTCATTTTTCATAATTTATGTTACCGGTTCAGAGTCTATATACCTTGAGGTTCCTCTGAATTGTTCATCAATCTTTACATTTGTACTCTCAACAATTTTCTGTAATCTTTTATTAAAACATCTATAAGCTTTACTCTTAGATGAATAGCTAAGAAATATTCCTTCATCACTTCTAGGATCAAACTTGCCAATATACTCATCTCTTCTAATATAACATTTACTTCCAAAAATTCTGAAATACTTAAGAGTAGGAGTATTACCAAACAATAGTTCATGAGGCGTCTTACCGGTTTCACCTTTGATGTGAACTTTGTTGAATGTATAGATAGCAGTGCTTACTACCTCTCTCTAGTACACATGTGGTAGATTTGCTTCTGATAAAATACTTCTTGCTGCATCCAAAATAGTTATGTTTTTCCTTCCAACAACTCCATTCTATTGTGGTGTCCGAGGTGCTGATAACTGTCTTTTGATTCCATTCACTTCACAGAATGTATTAAAATCTCTAGATGTGAATTCTCCTCCTTGATCTGATCTTAAACATTTAATTTTCTTACCGGTTTCATTTTCAACCATTGCTTTGAATAGTTTGAACTTCCCAAGTGCTTCTGATTTTTCCCTGAGAAAAGTAACCCAACACATTCTAGAATAATCATCAATAATTAGCATGAAATATCTATCACCTTGTAAGCTTTTAGTTCTAGCCGGACCACATAAATCAGTGTGAATTAAATCAAGAGCATTATTGGATTTTTCTGGAATACTTTTTGAAACTAGCTCTAACCTATTTTCCAAATTGACATTCCTTGCAAATTGTATTATGAGGTTTCACAATTTTAGGTAGATCTCTAACTGCCTTAGAAGTACTGATTTTTACCATGCAATCGAAATTTACATGACATAGTCTTTTATGCCATAGCCAACTTTCATCTATATGAGAAATTAAGCATGCTTTTTCATTGTTATTCAAATGAAAGATATTACCTCTAGTATGATTACCGGTTGCAATTTCCAAACTAGTTCTATTCATGATTTTGCATTTTCCATTTTTAAATTGTAACTGAAAACCTTTCTCAACTAATTGACCAACACTTAAAAGATTATGTTTTAATCCTTCAACATAGTAAACATTGTCAGTGTTATGTTGTCCATCAAGAGATATTGAACTCTTACCTTTGATTGAATAGGCTTTGTCATCTCCGAATCTTACTAAACCTCCATTGTATTCTTGAAAGTTCAAGAATTTGCCTTTGTCTCCAGTCATGTGATGTGAGCATCCTGAATCAATAATCCATTCATTCTTTGATTCATCTTTAGTTGCTAGGGCTTGTTCTACAGGTGGAGCAATAGGTACTAGTTGATCTTCTGTTATAGCAACAAAGACCCATCCATTGTCTACTGGATCCTCATTAGAATCATTAGTCACACCTTCATCAGCAATGTAACAAGATTTATCTTTGTTTTTCTTAAATCTGTATCTCTGATATTCAAGATTAGGTTTGTATGTCCTTCTAGCTTCTTCTCTTAGTCTAGCATGTCTATCAGGGCATCTTGAAGCCATATGACCAATCTTATTGCAATTGAAACATTTAAAGGGTGCTTTACCTTCATACTTACTTCCAATTAGACCTTTTGGCATTTTTCTTGCAAATACTGCTTCAAGTTCTTCAAGCTCTTCATTCTCCTTTCTGGTTTCTTCAAGTTCTCTTGCATAAAAGGCTCTCCAGTCTGATTTGTCAAAAGATGGAGCAGATGATGTTGATGCTTTGAAGGCCAAATCAGTTTTTATAGCAACAGGACCAAATTCCTCTATTTCAAAAGCTGAAAATTTTCCAATCAATGTATCCCTAGTTACTGATGTATTAGGCATTGTTCTTAACTCATTAATAGTAGTAACCTTCATTTTATATGCCGGTGGCAAACCTCTTAAGATTTTTGAAACAATCTCATCTTCACTCAAGGTTCCTCCACAACATTTGATGCCTAAAACAATTTCATTTACTCTTTCCATAAAGGCAGAAATTCTTTCATCTTCTTCCATTTTCAGATGTTCATACTTGACTCGGAAGCTTTCAAGTTATGCAATTTTGACTATGGAATCCCCTTCATTCAGTGTTTCCAAATGATACCAAATAGCTTTTGCAGTAGATCTATCTGATAATCCCATGATTTGTTGATCTGATAATGCGCTCAAAAGTGCTTCTCTTGCTTTGCAATCATTTTCTTCATCTTTACCTAGAGTAATAGGAGCAGGCTGACCAACTACAGCAACAGTGTAACCATTCTTAGTAACTTCCCAGATGTCTTTACCAATGCAATTCAGATGTGTCTCCATTCTGATTTTCCATATTCCATAGTTGGTTCCATCAAGTTTAGGACTATCCTTCCTGAAATAATTAGTAGACATTGGATCTCCTCAAGATGTTAAACTTCTACAAAAAAGAGGACTAGCTCTGATACCAATTGTAGGTCCCAGGGACAACTGAGAGGGAGGGGGGTGAATCAGTTGTCTAATAAATTTAAACCAAAATCTTATTAACCAACTTATTGCTTAATACCGGTAAGACAGTTAATTGTGCCGGTAAACAATGTTAACAGGAAATGTTGTACCGGTAAGAATTAATGCATGAAACATAAGCACAAAGTCAACCACAACACATGACACAAATATTTGTATGTGGAAACCCTGTAAGGGGAAGAACCATGGTGGGAAACCTTACCCACAATCAGATGATACTACTGCAGATAGTAAGTGTACAAGAGGGGTCTGCACATGTAGAAAGGCCAACAGCCTAGAGCTCACTGCTCAAACACAAATGGGATTCACACTGACTACAGTTGGATGGTTAAATCCAATGAGAATGTACTACACAAAATAGCATCTTCATATGCTGGATTCAGTACCAGTGTAATGCTGATATGCTTTTACAAAAACCTAGCTTCACCTTCAAATGATGTCTTCGTGTATACCTCTACTTAATCTCGCATATACCTTCTTTTTTAATTCTTTTTTTCGCATTCCACACTTGATCTTACAAATAAGATCCTACATTTATACCATACCCTAAGACCAATTTTAGTAGGTCGGCTCTACAAGATATTACAATAAAACATTTTACAAATAATACAATATCCGATCCAATAACCGATTGAACATGTCGGCTTAATGCATTTACAACAATAATAAATCATCTTCATAGTGTGCCATGTTGATCTAGAAAAGATAAACCTGCCAATGTAACCCTAGATAACCTGGACCTATTTGTCGGTAAAGGCAAATATGCAAATAAGAATATACCAATGATATTACTTCAAGGAAAAGTGTCCACATGATGTCTTCGATATTACCAAGTGTCTTCCATGTCATTGCATGTACCGGTGTACATTATATCCTACGAGTTAACCATATACCAGTGATTGTTGAATAGTTTACTGATTGTCGATGAATGTTGCTGGATCTCCAAAGTAGGTGTATTTAGCAGGTGTTGACATCAGTGACAAAACCATACCAAAATACCAACAACCTTGCTCTTTGATTTTCAGTTTTTACTTGAAATCTCTAGACTTTTCTTGTTGAAGATCTAGTGCTAAGGAATTTTGTTTTTCTCTATTATGTGGAACTAGGCTGTCTTGGGCTGCCCCCATTACATTACAATGTTGAAATAGATTATGATCAGCTGATATAGAAACCTCCTGGCCATTATAAGGAAATTTGACACACTAGTGATATGTAGAAGGTACTGCTTGCATTTCATGTATCGAGGGTCGACCTAATAAGATATTATATGTGAGATCTATGTCTAAGACCTGGCACATAGTATCCTTTTGTATCAGTCCTACCTGAATAGGCAACATCACAGTTCCTTTAGATGATCTTTCTTCATCATCATATGCCTTTATGGTGATCTTCTTGCATGGATCAATAGACTCTTCAGAAAAGCCTAATGCACGGATAAGTTTTAAGGTAGAAATATTAAGTCCAGCTCCTCCATCTATTAATACTCGTTTTACTCGATGTTTATAGACTATGACTTCAATATGGAGAGGAGTATTATGTGGATGGCTCAATGAGATATTATCATGTTTAGAAAAAGTGAGATTATGAGGCCCTATCATATGAGCGACCATGGCTTGGAATTTATCAGCATCCTGATCTTGAGGTATATTTGTTTCTAATAACGCTTGTTCCAATATGTCTTTGTGTTTTGGCAAAAGTTTTAGCAACTCCAAGATATATATTTGAGCAGGAGTTTGGCACAGTTGACTGACTAGATCATACTGAATTTTGGGTACGACATTTGTTGTTGACTTATGTCCCTTCAAGACATATTTTTGAGCTCTGGTTGTTACATTGATAGATTCATGATCATGTTGATCTCGGATTGTGATGATGCTTACTTGATTGTCTACAGTTGATATACGATTGATGGTGTTATTGTAGATGTGATTGATATGAGCTCCACGTGTATCTTTTTAGGTTGAAGCTCCATCCATGTTGTAGTTTGGAAGAGGATTCTTAAAGGCTCCATGGTCATCGTTTGTATTAAGACCATCAACTATTAAATCACCTCTATCAATCATGTCCTGAACAATGTTTTTCAGTCTCATGCAATCATTTGTCTGATGATCTTTCTTACGATGAAAATCACAAAAGCGCGAGTCATTCCACCAAGGCAGTTTGATTTGTGGTTCAAAGTTGCTGATTGTTGGTAAAGAGATTATTTTGTTTGCTAGGAGTTCTCTGAATGCTGACTCCAGTGATTGTCCCAATGGTGTGTAGACATGTTTTTGAAAATTGTTGGTGTTACCTCGTGAATTGTTATTAGGCCCTTGATTTGTGTGATTGTGTTGAGCATTGTTGGCATTGTTGGCATTGTTGGTGTTGTGTTGACCTTGATTGGTATTCGGTGCGTAAGTGTTAGTGTCTAGGTTAGCACCTTTGGGATTCTTTGTAGCTTGGGTATTTCTTGATAATGCGAGCACGGGCTACTTAGATTTTGGATCATGTGATTCATTTCTTCCTTCATTTCCATTATTTTTGTTTCTGGTCTAGAATCTAGATTTGTCCAAATTGTTGTTGTTTTGGTTATTGTAGTTTGATGAACTTGTTCCTTCTTTGAAGAATTTTAGTGTTCCTTTCTTGACACATGCTTCTTCCACTTCAATGCCATTCTCAATCAATTTAGCGAAAGATGGTATGCATTGGAGTTTGAGCTTATAACTCATCTCACCATTTAAGTTGTCGATGAAAATTTCCATTTTCTCCTTTTCAGGGATATCTCGAGGATATCTTGAAACCATATGCCGCCAACGTTGAAGGAAGACCATGAGCGTTTCATTATTTTTCTGTTTCGTGTTACTGTTGGTATTTTGGTATGGTTTTGTCATTGATGTCAACACCTACTAAATACACCTACTTTGGAGATCCAGCAACATTCACTAGCAAGCAGTAATTTGTGCAATAGTTACTGGTATATGATCAATCGATAGGATATAATGTTCATCGGTACCTGGAATGACATCGAAGACACTTGGTAATGTCAAAGACATCATGTGGACACTTTATTTTGAAGTACTAATCATTGATATATTCTTATTTGCATATTTGCCTTTACCAACAAATAGGTCCAGGTTATCTAGGGTTACACCGACAGGTTTATCTTTTAAAGATTGGTTTTAGTAAAGGAAATGCAGATAGCAATTTATATTACAAAGTAACTAATGATGAGATCTTGATTATTGAAGTATTTGTTGATGATATAATCTTTGGAGGAGAAGATGAATTATGCAAAGAATTTTCTCTTGAAATGCAACAAGAATTTGAAATGTCTATGATTGGAGAAATAAAATTCTTTTTAGGATTGCAGATTTTATAGACTGATAAAGGTATATTTTTGAGTCAATCTAAGTACTTGAAATAACTACTTAAGAAATTTGGGATGGAAAACTCTAAACCGGTAAGCACACCTATGACTACAAATGACAAATTATCTCAAAGGGATGAATCTACACTTGTTAATCCAACTAGATACAAATCTATGATAGGAGGTTTACTGTATTTGACACAAACCAGACCTGATATTATGAATGCAGTATGTATAGTTTCTAGATTTCAAAGTAATCCTAAGGAAAATCAAGAATCAGTAGTGAAAATAATTTTTCGGTACTTACAAGGCACAACAAATCTTGGATTATGGTATCCTAAAGATGAAAATTTTGATCTATGTGCATATAGAGAAGCAAATTGGGCAGGAGATGTGGATGATAGAAAAAGCACCACTGGAGGAGCATTCTTTCTTGGAAAAAGATTTGTTTCTTGGTTGAGTAAGAAACAGAGTTGTACATCTTTATCAACAGCAGAATCAGAATATGTTGCAGCAGCAACAAACTGTACACAGGTACTTTGGCTTAAGCAAATGTTGAAAGACAAAGGTAAAATGCAAGGAACCTATTACTATATATTGTGATAACACTACAGCAATTGATATATCTAAAAATCCAGTATTAAATTCTAAAACAAAACATGTTTCTATCAAACTGAATTTTCTAAGGGAAAAAGTTGAAGAAAAAGAGATAAAACTGGTTTATGTGAATACTAAAGAACAACTTGTAGATATTTTCACAAAACCTTTGCCTAAGGAAACTTTTGAGTATCTCAGAGATCAGCTCGGAGTCATACCACCACCGGTAGTGACTTAGACAGTTGATGATTGTCATCAACCGACAGAATTAAATGGACAAATCTTTTATTCTGGTATTTGATGAGGAAGCTACTTCTCAGGGGGAGTAGTTGGTATATTGAACTGGTTGGTATTTTGTATGAACTTGACCTTTTGTGACTTTGGCATTTGATGTCAAAGGGGGAGAGATATCTATGCAAAAACACATTATCCTTTTGGAAAGAAAAAGAGATTTTATGGGAAAGTTTTTTTTGAAAGATTGGTATTGTTACTCCCAGGGGGAGAAATGAAGATTGTTGGTTTTTCTATTTGGCATTTCTGTTTTGGCACTTTGATGGTTTTTCCATCTTGTGTTTCCATCAATGCCAAAGGGGGAGATTGTTGGTATTTTGGTATGGTTTTGTCATTGATGTCAACACCTACTAAATACACCTACTTTGGAGATCCAGCAATATTCACCGGCAAGCAGTAATCTGTGCAACAGTTACTGGTATATGATCAACTGACAGGATATAATGTTCACCGATACCTGGAATGACATGGAAGACACTTGGTAATGTCAAAGACATCATGTGGACACTTTATTTTGAAGTACTAATCATTGATATATTCTTATTTGCATATTTGCCTTTACCGGCAAATAGGTCTAGGTTATCTAGGGTTACACCGGCAGATTTCTCTTTTCCAGATCAACATGGCACGCTATGGAGATGATTTATTATTGTTATAAATGCATTAAGCCAACATGTTTTATCGGTTATTGCATCAGATATTATATTATTTGTAAAATGTTATATTGTAATATCTTGTAGAGCCGACCTACTAAAATTGGTCTTAGGGTATGGTATAAATGTAAGATCTTATTTGTAAGATCAAGTGTGGAATGTGAAAAAGATTTGAGTGAAGGTATATGTGAGATCAAGTAGAGGCACACACGAAGACATCATCTGAAGGTGAAGTTAGGTTTCTGTAGAAGCATATCAGCATTACACCGATACTGAATTCAGCATATGAAGATGCGATTTTGTATAGTACATTCTTATTGGATTTAACCATCCAACTATAGTCAGTGTGACTCCCATTTGTGATTGAGCAGTGAGCTCTAGGCTGTTGGCCTTTCTGCATGTGCAGACCCCTCTTTGTACACTTACTATCTGCAGTAGTATCATCTAATTGTGGGTAAGGTTTCCCACCGTGGTTTTTCCCCTTAAAGGGTTTCCACATACAAATATTGGTGTCATGTGTTGTGGATGACTTTGTGTTTATGTTTCATGCATTAATTCTTACCAGTATGGCAATTTACTATTAACATTGTCTACCAGCATACTTAACTAGTTTACCGGTATTAAGCATTAAGTTGGTTAATAAGTTTTTGGTTTGAATTTATTAGACAACTTATTCACCCCCCCACTCTCAGTTGTCTCCAGGACCTAATAGTTACAGACGTCTAACATGGTGATAGCATGTTGAATGTTATAGGAATATTGAGTTATGAATTTGTTGACTAGTTCATCAAATGCTCTGACAAGAGGTGTGATTTTGGATAACCATTCCATTGTTTGTCCTCCCAAGCTTCATGGGAATAACCTCATCAAATAGGTATCATCATGAGAAAATTAAAGACTCATTGTGCAAAATTCTCAAACATGATCATGGGGATCACTTTTCCCATCGTACTTGTCAAATTTGGGAACGTCTGAGTTTGGAGGAAAAGGCACCATGTCCAATCTTCTGTCAAACGGATAATGACAAATTTCATTTAATGAATACCATACTGTTGTCCCTTGTTGCATGTCTTGCATTTGTTTTTGTAACATTTGCATTTGTTGAGTAAGGGAAATTAAAGGCACATTATTTTGCCGAGGAAAGAATTCTTGTCTTGCATTAATTCTAGGTTGAAATGGTGTATGGAATGGTATGCTTTGATCGGGGATGTTTTGTTCTGGGATGTTTTGTTCAGGAATATCTTTCTCAGGGTCATGTGCTTCTTCTTCTCCTTGTTGTTCTTGATATTTGTAATGTTGAGATCTTGTTCAAAAAATGTCCGTATCAAAGTCCCTTTGAAGTTTAACTCCTTTGCTTGTGACCATGAGTAGGTATTTTTCTTTGTCATTTTCCATGAGCCTTTCCACAAGTTTTTGCAATGAAGTATTTCTTGAGATTCTTGAAGAAGTTCTTCAGAAATTTTGGTGTCTTCTAGATGCGGACCTTTGAAAGGACTAGATAACCTTCGATTCATGCTTGATTCTAGTGGTGTGTCACTTTTTTTGTTTCATTGAGAGCGAGTGATAATAGGCATTTTTAGAAATACTCTGGGGTTGGTGGTGGTAACCTTGGGAAGTTATAAGTGATGCAATCGTCGGGAAAGAATGCTAGATTGGTCTTTCCTCCATGATTTATTTGTTGATTGAATGTGGATTTTTGACAGAATGTTGTACTCTTCAAAGGTTCCTTGTCAAATTCGTTTGATTTGTTTTGAATATATAATCATACATGATGAAGGAATGTTCGATGAGATTTGAAGAGTTGACGATTGATGTATAAAAATTTATTTCTTTTGGTAAGTTTCGAAGAACTTGGTTGTTGTTTCTTCAACTTAGTGTTATGATAAATATTCTTTCTTCTCAGAACGTGAGGAATAGTCATGCACAAGCGATCAATGGTTTCCTTTGAGTTGTTTGGATTCAGTTTATCTTGTTTTGGAAACTTAAGTTTTACTTTATCAAAGTGAAGGTTTAGATGCCCCCTCATGACAAAGTGTGTCAAATGATATGGAATACGAGCTTTCCTGATATGGAAAATTGATTTGACAACTTGGAGTTTTAAACAAGTGTGTTTTGGGATAAAAATCCATGTGATAAAAAGGATCTATTTGCCACTTGTGATGATGTTTCCTAATTTTGATAGGATAGATATGTTTATTGTGTGACCAGTTTTAGATTTTGGATAACTTTTGTTTGATGAGAAACTTGCTTTGGAAATAGCTTCTGATACTCTATTTTTGGTCTTCTGATTTGATGAAGTTCAGGCTGATGAAAGGAGGTTTCCGAAAATGTTTTCAAAGTTTTCCAATTTGACCTCTATTTTGCCTCATGTTTTTCTAGTTTTGACCACATGCTGAGATAGAGACTCTATGCGCTACAAAAAGTTCTCAAAGCGCTAAAGAAAAGACCCCACACGCTATGTTGCCTCCTGCTACGCGCTAACTGGTTTCACTAGTTAAATTTGTTTCAGCTTTGGTTTAAAAGATCATGCACTAATATGAGCCGCTGACGCGCTACTATTTATACTCTAGGCGCTAAAGGTTGACTTCCATGCGCTAAGCTGATGCTTCAACACACTAAATTGTTTTCTGGATGCGCTAACTATTACTATTGATTTTAAATTTCGGTGAAGAGCTACTGTTAAGACTTTACGTGCTATAGATAAGGTTTGATGCGCTAAAATATGGTTGCCATGTGCTAAGATGTTGCTCTTATGAACTAAATTGCCCTGACTTGATTGTTTTCTACAATTTTGGAGTTTTGTTTTAAGTTTTTAATGCCGATAGATGATTTTAGTAACCAATGAAAGCACGGCACCAAAGAGATAACCATTTTGCTTAATCTAAACAATAAGTGTATGTTCTGCGAGGATGTGTTCAAATCCTCAATGTTTCAATAGGTTTGGATACAAAGAATACACTTCAAAAAGACTATTTATTCAAGGGTCATAAGTAATACCATAGCCCACTAGTCTCGATACTCTATCAGCTCAAATAGCTGTGTCACCCCCTAGAGGGCACCCATTTTTTTGCCTTCTGCCAGAAATTAACTCAAAGTGATTTGCTTCACAATTGAGTAGTTATCTTGGGAGATATATGGTGAGCGATCTTGGGGGTGGATTCTTCCCCACCCTTGCACTATGATATTACAAATGTCTGGTTACTGACTCGGCTAAAAGTTTCTATGCTAAGGTTCATATCAAGCTTCTTGTTCGGCCGTCAGTGATAAACTCCCTCAGGAGGCTTCCCAACCTTTAGAACAAAGGCTTTATGTATCTCAAGGATACTGGGGGAAGGCTAATCATTGTGCGCAACCATTGAAAAGTACTTTCATCACTTTCCACATTTGATTATAGTGGGTGGAAACACTTGGCTTCAAAGTTTTTTCCCACTTAGGTCGTTCCCTTCACACCAGCCAAAAATGGCTTTAAGTGTTTTTCAACCCCTTGGGAAGGCAGGCCTGCTAAAGGATTTAATGCAATATCACTGAAAGCGTAAGAGTGGTCTAGTTTTTTGATCACCTAGTTAAGGGGAGAGCATATACCTTCCACTTTTGAGACAAGGAAAACAAGGTTCTTTTTATCCTTTCAATGCAGTGATTTGCTAAAGTCTAAATGGAGATGTTGCCCCATAAAAACATGGTGTCTATTTTATCCCTTCAAAGAAATGATTTTCTAATATAGGAAATGAACCTGGTCAACAAAGCAAAACTTCGATCTTGGTGGTCAACAAAAGAAATCGATAAAAGGGGAAAGACTTCCCTCTTTAACTTGAAAATAAAAATTTGACAAATGTGGTTTCTTTTACTTTGCAAAAATTTGAAGTTGATCCTTTTTAAACACCAAAGGATGGTGAGGTTGTTTTTAAAGCTTTTTGCAAAAATGAAAGATTGTCTTGTTCTTTTTAATAACCCAAAAAGAAAAGTTTTTCTCCTATGAAAGCAAGAAAGATTTTCATTGTGATTCTTTTTAGGTATCCCAAATGAAATGTGAGTTCAATTTTAAGAAAATTTAAAAGAGG
This sequence comes from Cryptomeria japonica, assembly GCF_030272615.1. Taxonomy (NCBI): domain Eukaryota; kingdom Viridiplantae; phylum Streptophyta; class Pinopsida; order Cupressales; family Cupressaceae; genus Cryptomeria; species Cryptomeria japonica. Next base: position 749,103,584 of record NC_081407.1, on the reverse strand, counting down.
TTCAAATTTTAACTAGCTTATCTAAGTTAGTAAAAACTCTAAACTATCTTAATGATCCTAAAAATGGAGCTCCTATCTGCAAGAAAATTGTTAGAAACCTACAAAATAACAAGCAAAATCATTAGACAAATGTGAACTTCAACAAGTCTAATTTCACACTTGGTTATAGCTTTTAGTTTTTGCCTCTGTCTATGACGTGCTATAGAACAAACTGTACGTGCTACAATGTAATCCGGATGCGCTATCGGACAAGCCCGATGCGCTAAACTATTTTTCAAATGCTCTACACTGTTTTTCTCCCATGTCGACATCTACAAGAAAAGATTAGTGGAAGCTATGCACTAAGGTATGGACTTTATGCACTAGAGTATAGACCCCATGTGCTAAACAATGTGCTAGATGCGTTGAACAATCCACCGAATGTGTTAAGGGATGTTCTCGATGCGCTAATTCCTGTTTCTCGCGTACCTGCAAAAGTGCTTATTTTTGAAAACCGATTTGATTAATGGGGTAGTGCCCCACAATGGGCGCCAAAATTGTATGCTGGAAAAGCAGGTCAATGAAACTCAAAATGTGAAAAGTGAAGCTCAAAGAGACTTGTCCACACACCCACAAGACTTCTTGGTGCAAGTTATGGAGTCATGAAGGATGACTCAACTTCCCAAGGTTGGTTCCATGGTTCTCTATCTCACAAGGTCCCTAAAACCAATGTCTTTTCTATCAGATCACTGAGCAAAGTAGTTTAAGGATGACAAATGCAAGAACGAGGGATACTTTTGATTGATTTTAACATGAAAATGCATCCTATCTATGCATGATTCTACAAAATGTAATAAACTGGATTATAAGATGACAAGATTAGTAGTAATACTATCCTAACATGATATACTAGTTATATGATTTAAGCTAATGATAAAGGAAGTAGTCTAAAATGTTTATTAGATTAATTCCTATTGCAAAGAGAGACTAGATGTGCTAAAATTGAGCATAAATAAGATACTAAAAGCTTGCATGGATATTAGATAATAGATTTCTTAGATTCACCGATCCACAAAATGGAGGAAGGAGAGCTCTATTTATAGTGAAAATAGGGCAATGGATGGCCAGGATTGAAAGAGTTAATCAAGGGTCAAGATTGAAAGTTGTCAATCCATGTTTTCAATTTTCACCAATGAAATGGTGACAATTGTCAACATAAGGTTGGTTGAGAGGAGAGGTAAGAAGCATTAAATGCTTGAGAAGACATGAAGGTTACCTTAGGAGGTAAGGGTTAAGGTTAGGTTAAGGTTATCCATTGGATAAAGCTTTTACCCAAAGGGTAAACTCTTGTGCAAAGGTTAAAGAGATAACCATGGTCAAATCAATAAATGTTTGATGAGACCCTTGGGTTAGATGGAAGCTAAGTTAGGCAAAATGTCTCTAACCATGCCACAAAGAGCTAGTTAACCATTAATGGTCTGAAGACTTTGGGGACAAATTTGTAAGAGTCCTTCCAAATTTGGGGGCATTCAATAAGTTATCTTGTTGAATGGATAAAGGATTTAATGCATTTTGAAGACTTTACTCCAAATTTGAGAAGTGACCTCCTCAAATTTAGGGAAAGGGGATAATGAATGGGTTTGGGTTAATTGTTTAGGATTACATGGATTCTAGAAGAAATTAGGAATAGGGTTAGGGCGCAAGTGGGAGATGTAGGATTTTGCAAGTGGGTGGGGAAAATAGAATTTAATTAAAATAAAATTAATTTATTTTAATTTGGTCGGAATTTGGGAATTTGAATAAATTAGATTTATCCAATTTGGGGTGAACTATTTAATTAAATGTAATTTTAATTAAAAGTAGAGAGAAAGGGATTTAATTAAATAAAATAATTTATTCAATTAAATGATGCAAAAGGTTCTAATGAATCTAACTAAATAAATTCAATAATTTACTTAATTAAATAGAGGAATGAACATAAAATATTCATTTGGGAATATGGTCATTTTTATACGCTTACAATTGTATTATCATTTGGGTGGCTGACCTAATTGTTTAGGTCCCGATTTTGTATAAATACATGTAAGATCTCATTATAGAATATAGGAAAGGAGTGAACAATGTAACAATCATATGAGAAGAGGAATTGTTCAATCATAGGTGATCAAATTGGGTTTATTCAAGAGGTTTTAGACATTTGGTATTGAGCTTAATCAGAACTATAATCTGGCATGATTGATGCTATATCTGGTAGTTCACCTTTCCAGATTGTTGTCCTATTGTTTTGAGGTGGTTAACCTCTTTTGTATTTAGTGAGACTATAAAATATATGGGACAAATATGGGACAAGTTAGAGATTCTGAATGAAGGTGATTCCACTGTTAATATTGCAAAACTTGAATGTTACCAGGTAAGATATGAAAGCTTGAAGATGGAGGAAGATGAAAGAATTTTTGTATTCATGGAAAGATTAAATAAAATTGTAATGGGAATTTAGTGTTGTGGTGGATCTTTGATCGAGGAAGAAATTGTTTCAAAAGTATTAAGGGTTTTTCCACAGGCATATAAGATGAAGGTAACTGAAATTAATGAGCTAAGAACCATGCCTAATACTTCTATTAATAGAGATGCTCCTGTTGGGAAGATATGTACTTTTGAGCTTGAAGAATTTGGTCCTCTGGAAACTGCAAAGACTGATAGCGTATTCAAGGCATCTGCATCGTCAACCAACAAGCTAGATTGGAAAGTCTTATATGTAAAAGAATTGGAAGAGATAAGGAAAGAAGATGAAGAGCTTGAGAAACTTGAAGCCCTATTTGCTAGAAGAATACCTAAAGGTCCGTCAGGAAGTAAGTATGAAGGAAAATCTCCTTCCAAATTTTTTGCATGTAATAAGATAGGTCATTTTGCATCTAGATGTCCTAAAAGGAATTCAAAATTGGAGGAAAGAAAAATAAGATATTTTAAGCCTTACCCTGATTATCAGATCAAGCATAAGTACAAGAGAAACAAAAAAAAATCATGCTACAATGTTGATGAGGAAGGAGTAACCGATTACTCAGAAGAAGAATCGACTGGAGATTCAACTAGTGGATCTGGTAATGGAATAGATTGGGTATTCTATGCTATAAAGGAAGATGATCCAGAACCAGTTATCGAAAATGAAGAAAAGGCCCTTGCAGCAAAAGTTGAAGACAAAGATGAATGGGTAATAGACAGTGGATGTTCTCATCATATGACGGGAGACAAAATAAAGTTTTATCCCTGCAAGAATTTGATGGTGGTCAATTCATATTTGGTAATGACAAAGCATGCATGATCAAAGGAAGATGAATCATTTCATTGGATGGTAGGCATAACCCTGAGAATGTCTATTATGTTGAAGGTCTAAAGAATAATCTTTTGAGTGTAAGACAATTGGTAGATAGAGGTTTTCAATTACAATTCAAGGATGGAAAATGCAAAATCATTAACAAATCAAGATTGGAGATTGCAACCGGTACACAGAAAAAAGGTAACATCTTTCACTTGAACTTAGGTGAAAAGACATGTTTGATTGCACACATTGATGAAAGTTGGCTATGGTATAAAAGGTTATATCATGCAAATTTTGACTGCATTGTAAAGATCAGTTGAACTAAGGCAGTTAGAGACTTACCTAAGATTGTGAAGCCTCATACTCTGGTATGTATGGAATGTCAAATGGGTAAGCAAGTCATAGATTCTTTTAGAGCATACCTAATAAATCTAATGATATTCTTGATTTGATTCATACTAACCTATGTGGTCCTTCTAGTACAAGAAGCTTTCAAGGCAATAGATATTTCATGTTAATCATTGATGACTATTCTAGAATGATGTGGGTTGCCTTTCTAAGGGAGAAATATGAAGCCTTTAAGAAATTTAAGATCTTTAAAGCTATGGTTGAAATAGAGACATGGATGAAAATAAAGTGTTTGAGATCAGACCAAGGTGGTGAATTCACATCTGATGAGTTCAACAACTATTATAGCAGAATAGTATTGTGGAAATGAAGAATAGAACCATTTTTGATGCAGCCAAAAGCATGATGATGGAAGCTAATTTGCCTCATATCTATTGGAGAGAAGTAGTAAGTACATTAGTTTATACATTCAATACAGTTCATATCAAAGGAGATATCAGTAAGACACCTTATGAATTATGGTTTGGTCATTCTCCTACTCTTAAGTATTTCAGAATTTTTTGAAGTAAGTGTTATATAAAAAGAGAAGACTCAATTGGAAAGTTTGATCCTAGATGTGATGAAAGAATATTTGTTGGCTATTCAAATAAATGAAAATCATATAGATGTTATAACAAAAGATTGCAGAGAATTGTAGAAAACACTAATGTGAAGGTGGATGAGCAGCACAAAGACCAAGGTAAATCTCATGACAAAGAACCTACAGTGGAAATGATCATAACTGATCTGGTAATGTCTGCACCAGAACATAATGTTGAACCAGTTACACCAACATCATCAAAAAATTCAACTGTAATTGGAGAGCAGCACAAAGAACTTGAAAAATCATAAAACACCAAGGTATGTAAGGTTAAATCATTCTAAAAATCAGATCATTGGAGACAAAAACAAGGGAGTTGTGACAAGAAGAATATTGGCAAATGAAGAGGTATGTCTTATTTCTCAACGTGAACCGGCATCAGTAATTGAAGATTGCAAAGATGAATGTTGGATGAAAACTATGGAAGAAGAATTAGATCAGATAGAAAAGAACAGTACTTGGACTTTGGTTCCCTAGTCTAAAAACAAAAATTTCATTGGAACTAAATGGGTTTTTAGAAACAAATTGAATGAGGATGGACAAGTAGTAAGAAATAAGGATAGATTGGTCTACAAAGGATATTCTAAAAAGGAAGGAATTGATTATGGTGAAACTTTTGCACCCGTAGCTATAATTGAAGTTGTTAGACTATTTCTTGCCTATGTAGCCTATAAGAACTACAAGGTCTATCAAATGGATGTTAAGTGTGCATTTCTGAATGGATAACTTGAAGAGGAAGTCTTTATTGAGAAACTTGATGGATTTGTATTGATAGATGATAAAAAAAAATGGTTTGCAAATTAAGGAAAGCCATATATGTATTAAAACAGGCTCCTAGAGCTTGGTATGCAAGGTTGGATAAGTATCTTTTGAAGCTTGATTTTACAAAAGGTAATGTTGATAGTAACCTATATTATAAGATCACTAATGATGATATTCTGATTATTGAAGTATCTGTTGATGATATCATATTTGGAGGTGAAGAAAAATTGTGCATGGAATTCTCTGACAATATGAAGAATGAATTTGAAATGTCTATGACTGGAGAAAATAAAACAATTTCTAGGTGCAGATTAATCAGACTGACAAAGGCATCTTTATCTATCAAACTAAATATCTAAGGGAATTATTGAAGAAATTTGGTATGGAAAATTCCAAACTGGTTAGTACTCCTATGGTTACAAGTGAAAAGTTGTCAATTAAAGATGTATCCCCACTAGTAAATCCTACAAGATATAAATCCATGATTGGTGGTTTTATATATTTAACTTAGACTAGACCGGCTATAATGAATTTAGTTAGTATTATATCAAGATATCAAAGTAATCCAAGAGAAAATCATGAAAGTGCAGTAAAAGGGATATTCTGGCACTTGCAAGGAACAACTAAATAAGGTTCATGGTACCCTAAAGATAATGACTTTACTTTATCTACATATATAGATGCAGATTAGGTAGGTGATGTTGATGACCAAAAGAGCACTTTCAGTGGAGCATTCCTTTTTGGGAAGACATTGGTTTAATGGATCAGCAAGAAGAAATCATGCATTTCTTTATCTACTGCTGAAGCTGAATATGTTGCAACAACAACCAAGTGCACTCAAGTTCTATGGATGAAGCAGATGTTGAAGGATATAAAAGTCAGTTGTGATGATCCAGTTGTTATTGATTGTGATAATTCTGCAGCTATTGACATATCAAAGAATCTGGTATTTCACTCCAAGATCGAGCACATATCAATCAAGTATAACTTTTTGAAGGAGAAGGTAGTGTAGACATATAAAAATGAGTACTTTCCTAAGTGAATATTTAATATTCATTTTAACCTCATTCCTCTATTTAATTAAATTCTTTATATTCATCTTTTTGATTAAATGAATTACTTAATTTATTTAATTAAGTTCGCCTAAGCCTTTCATAACCTTTGATTAAATAAATCACTTTATTTAATTAATTTCCCTTTCTCCACTTTTAATTAAATTTACATTTAATTAAATTGATCCTTGCAACTAAATAAATCTAATTTATTTATTTAAATTCCTCACTTGTATTTATGTAAGTTGCATCTATTTTTGTTGAAATAAAGTAATTTATTTTATTTAAAATTCCCCTCCATCCACTTGCAAAATCCTACATCTCTCACTTGCCTCTCTAAACCCCCTTCTAGATTCTTCTAATCACTTCTAATTTAGCCTAATCCATCTCCTAAATATTGTCACATACCTAAGAAAAGGGAAGTCGCTTCTCAAACCCTCAAAGTCTTCAATAACCATTAAAGGCTTTATGTCTTCAACAAGTTAACCTTCAAAGTCTTCATAACCATTAATGGTTAACTCAACCTTCTTGCATGATTAGAGACTTTCTCTCTAGCTCAACTCCCATCTAACCCAAGGGTCTCATCAAGCATTCATGGCTTTAACCTTGGTTATCCTATTAACCCTTGAACAAGAGTTTACCCCTTGGATAAAAGCTTTATCCATTGGATAACCCTAACTTAACCTTAACCATTGCCTCCTAAGGTAACCATCATGTCTTCTCAAGCATTTAATGCTTCTTTCATCTCCTCTCAAGAAACCTCTTGTTGACAATTGTCACCATTTCATTGGTGAGAATTGTAAACATGGATTGATAACTTTCAATCCTGGCCCTTGTTAATATTATCCAATCTTGACCATCCATTGCCCTATTTTTCCTATAAATCGATCTCTCATTCTCTCATTTTCAGATATCCAAGTTTCATGCATCTAATCTATAGTCATTTTATTAAGCATTTAGCCTCTCTTTGATAAAATCATCTTAATAGTATTTAAAAGTAATTTTAAATATCATAGCATATCCATGTTAGACTAGTATATATTGTTAGGATAGGATTTCTAATCTTTATCATAACATCATATTCATGCTAGTTTAAATCATCCTAGATTCAATATCATACATATCTAGGAATGCATTCATGCTAAATTAATCAAACATCACTCATTCTTGGAGTTGTCATTCCTAAGTCACTTTGCTCAATGATTTGAGAGCAAAGGCATTGGCTTGAGGGATCTTGTGAGATAGATAGCAATGGAACACCCCTTGGTAAGTTGAGCTATTCAATATAGCTCCATAACTTGCACCAAGAGTCCCATTTGTGTGTGGATCTTTTTGAAACCAAATTCTACATTTTTGTACCCCACTTTTCCCGCACACATTTCTGGCACCCATCGTGGGGTATAACCCATTAATCTTATCATTTTTGATACAAGAGAAACATTGCAAGCATGCAAAAAATATGAGTTAGTGCATGGGACCCTTTCTTTGGCACATAGAATCCTTTTAGTAGCTCTTTCGATATACTATTTAGCACGTAAGACTCATTCATTAGCACATTTAGGCTTTTTGTTAGCATCTAGCAGTTCTGGTTTATTCTATATCATCATAGCGCTTTCGGCAAGTAGAGTAGCACATTAGGTAATCATCTTAGCACATGAGTTATTTTGTAGCGCATATGTGCAGAAGTCTAGCACGTTATTCTAGAAGAAGCAAAAACACAATTTGTAACTGAGGCAAAAAGTTAGGCTTGTATAGGCTTACATCAGATCTAAATCTTTCACTAACTGGTAGTTTTGCTATAGGTTACTAATCTTTATTTGCAGGTCGGAGGAGTTTCATTTTAAAACATTTAATTATTTTTGTTTCTAACTTTTTAAAGTTAGTTTTAAAAATAGTTCATTTTCTTGTTAGGTAAAAAGAACAACTTCATTTTCATTTGGTATTAAGAACAACAAAATTTCAAAGTTTTGCAAAGGATTAAAAAGAACAACCTCATTTTCATTTGGTGTTGCTTAAAAAGAACCTTACCTTCCTGTGGTGCATAAAAGGATCCATTCTCGATTTTCTTTACAGATGGTAAAAAGAACCTCATATTTATTTTGTGCAAAGCAAAAGAGATTTTTCATTTCGTGACTTCCTTTTTGTTGACCAATATCAAAATTTTATTTGTTGACCAATATTTCTTTCACTTAGATAGAAAATCATTTCTATAAAGGGGTAAAAAGAACACCAATGTGCTTTTTGGAGCAAAATCTCCAAGTAGAAATTAGAAATTCACTGATTTGAAGGTTAAAAATAATACTTGTGTGCCTTGTCTCAAAAGTGGAAGGTATATGCTCTCCCCTTAATTAGGTGACCAAAAAGCCAAACCACTCTTATGCTTTCTTTATTTCAAGAATTTAAATCCTTTAGCAGGCCTGCCCTCCCGAGTTTCTCTTAGAGCACCATTTAAATGGTCGGTGAGAGGGGAACGACCTAAGTGGGAAATGGCTTTATCGCCAAGTGTTCCAACCCACTATAATCAAAAGTGGAGGCTGACAAAAGTCCCCTTCAATGGCTTTTCTTAGTGATTAGACTTCCCCCAATATCTTTAAGATACGTAAAGGCTTTGTTCTAAAGGTTGGGAAGCCTCTCGAGGGAGTTTATCACTAAAGACCGAACGAAAGCTTGATTAAGAACTTTAGAACTGGAAACTTTGAGCTGTCAATATCCAAACATCTTAAATATCATAGTGCAAGGGTGGGGAAGAATCTACCCACAAGATCACTCACCATATATCTCTCAAGATAGCTACTCAATTGTGAAGCAATTCACTTTGAGTTAATTTCTGGCAAAAGGAAAAAAATGGGTGCCCCTAGGGGGTGACAAGGTTGTTTGAGCTGACGGAGTATCGAGAATAATGGGCTATGATATTGTTGATGACCCTTGAATGAAGAGTCTATCTGATTTGTCTTACTTGTTATCTAAACCTGTGAAAACCTCGGGGATTTGAATGCATCCTCATAGAGCATACACTATTTGTCTAGCATAGGCAAAATTTGTTATCTCACTTGTGTGTCATGTTCACAACTTATTTTTCAGAAAATCATCCATCAAAAACATAAGTTAAAATCCCAAAATGACAGAAAATAAAAAATCAAAGCAATTTAGTGCATAGGAGCAACTTCCTAGCGCATATCAATCATTCTGTAGTGCGTCTGCACCAAAACTTAGCGCTCTTAGCCTTGACTTTAGTGCATAACCAGTTTCAGATTAAGAAAATTTTCACTAGCACTTTGTGATACCAGTTTAGCACATTCACACATTAGCTTAGCACGTAAGAGGCATCTCTTAGTGCTTTTAGCCTCAATAGTAGTGCTTTTCAAGAACATATTGGTTCAAAATCTTTCAGTCAAAATAGTTTCAAACAAATCTCAGTCAATGCATAGAAGAGGCAGCTTAGCACATAGAGAATGTTCTGCTGCACATCTAGACCATTAGTTAGCCCATTCAGTCTCTACTTTAGCGCATGGTAAAAACCCAAAAAAATAGAGAGCAAACCAGACCTTTTGGGAAAAATTTATCACCAGTTGTGAGTACCCTTTTTGGTCCTCTATCAAAATCATCAGTCAAAAATCCAAACCGGATTATCAGAGAAAATTATTGCAAAATCAAACAAGCATCCTTAGAATAAATTTTTTTGAATCTTAAACTAACTCGAGATAAGACTTCATCCAACGAAAATCAGGCAGTACCATCTAATGGATTCTATCACAAACAAAATACCAAGTTTAATCCTTAAGTTTTCAAATCAAGTTTCCATATCGGGAGACTCTTATCCATATCATTTGACACACTTTGTCGTGGGGGTGAATCTAACTAAACCTCTACTTGATGAAGTAAGCATGAGTGTTTCAAACAAAGTATCACAATCGAACATCAACGAAAACCCTTGATCATTCGTGTATGACCACTCCTCATATTTTGTGAATAAAAAGTCTTCATCACAAAACTAAGTTGAAGAAGAGACAACCTAGTTCTAAGACACTTGCAAAAAGGAATAAGTTTCTCTATATCAATTGCCATCTTTTTAAATCACATCGCGCATTCTTGGTGATGAATAATAATGAACAACAAATACCCTAACTGGTACTGAGAGGGGGGGGGGTGAATCAGTACATACAAAAACTTCTCCATAACTTATCAAGTTAAAACAGTGCTAACTAGTTGTCTTCATCACTAAACTTAACCATGGCAATACCGACTAAACACAGTAAGACTTCAGATAGCTTAAACCAATAAAACTGAATACTTCAAATATCATTCAACACTTGATAACTACTTCACAAATATACATATGCATGTGTTATATAATTAATACCATAACCATTAGCTTTGAATGCATAATCACTTAAAGAAAGACTGCAAAATCATCACATGAAAAATGCACAACTCATAACACACAGATTTTTCATGTGGAAGCCTAAATGGGAAAAAAAATAGTGGTGATGAATACCCACAAGATTTTTTTTGAACTCTTTTGAAGCTCACTCTATTAGGAGCCTAGTCCGATTAAAGACTTCACAATAAATTTTTGCTAGGAACTAATCTTGTTAAAGATCACCCAGTTAAGGGATGGTTATATACCCTGTTAAAGGTTGAAACCCTATTAAAGGTTACCTTGCTAGAGGATTTGAAGAACTCAATGAACTTGAGTCACCTGGTTATAGGTTTTACAATAAGCCTGTTAAAGCTACCCGACAAAGGGATTTTCCTACTATTGAAATGGTTAGAAATCAAGAGGTAAAGCTCTGATCTAATAACAACACTACATGCTAAGGCAGATCCTTTTCAGTTCCTCTATTCTGCAATCACACTCTACAGTTTTCCACTCATCTACTCTGCAATGACACTCTGTAGTTTTCCACTCACTAGTCTAGCAAGTATCTCATCACTTGGATACACACACAAATTTTGCCAACAACTTACAATAACAAAACATCATCGACCTTATAGACAACAATTAGGTCAGTAACATAAACCCTAATCCCTAAGCGTTTTAGGTTTACAATTACAAGCGATCCAATCCTGACCATCCAAACACTTTGCATAGAATAAAACAATCTCAAACAAATCACAAGTCATTCTACATATTCCATTCTCCACCGCATATGGGAATCAATAACCCATCATGCTCTCTTCACATACCGCTAAGAAAAATGTTCATTCTCGAGGTAGACATTTAATGCAATCGATCTTCACATGCAAGATCCTCAAGGAAATCCTTCACATGCACAAAACTGACATGGCACCTTGATCTCATCCTTATCTCTTAGCTAACTCATCATAGAATGGCACTAGTTGCATCGCACGAGCTAGATTGCCAAACCAAAAACCCTAGAGCTGAGACTACCAACTAGTAGTCACACTTAGTGAAACCCTAACACCAGTTCACTTTATCTCTTCATACCAATTCTCCAACATCTTCCAATCTTCATACCAATTCACTTGCACTAATTGAGATCAATGACAACATACATTATCATCATATCATCATACCAGTTCATCATATGCCAACAATCTCCCCCTTTGGCATTTATGGCAATACTCAGTGTAGCATTGCAATTATAAACATCATAGACCATTGCAACTATAATATATATCTTCATCATCAGATATCTTCTATCATATCATACATCATTATATATCTTCTCCCCCTTTGACAACAATGCCAAAGTGGAGACACAAGCTCCCATACTCCACTATGCTACTCCCTGTATGAAGTAGCATCCTTCAACACATCAATCCTGAAAGATTTGTCACTGTAATACCTGACTGATGTGGAGCACACATGTTTAATTCACCTCTCAAATAGGTAAATGTATTCTTCGATAAGGTCTTAATGAATATGTCTGCTAACTTATCCTTACTGGAAACATGTTCTAATACAACCTCTTTGTTTTGAACCTTCTCTCTCAAGAAATGATACTTGAGCTCAATGTGCTTAGTTTTAGTATGCAATACCTGATTCTTGGAAATATTTATTGCACTTGTGTTGTCAGAAAATATACTCATCGATTAAGATATAGGTACTTTGAAACCATTAAATACATGTTTCATCCAGATCGCTTAAGTGTAGCTCAAACATCTTGCCACATACTCCGCTTCAGCTATAGACTGGGAAGTACAACTCTTCTTCTTACTTGTCCATGAGACTAGTCTTCCACCAAGAAAGAACGCTCCACCAGTTGTGCTCTTTCGGTCATCCACATGACTTGCCCAATCTGCATTGATAAATACCTTGAGATTAAAATCACCATTGTATGGATACCACAATCCATAATCAACTATCCTTTTCAAGTATCTAAGAATCCTCTTCAATGCTACCAAGTCGGATTCTCTTGGACTTTTCTGAAAACGGGCCACAATGCCCACTGCATGAGCAATATCTAGTTTGTTGTGTACCACATAGTGCATCTTACCAATCATTGACCAGTACTCCTTCTCATTCACTAACGCTGAATCATCTTCCTTGGTCAATTTACAGTCAGTCACCATCGGTGTACCAATGAAGAACTTTATCTCTCTAATGAGAGACATCTCAGACTCCTTCATTTCATTTGCAAATACATGGCTCATTTCATCACCTCCTCCAAAGATTATGTCATCTACAAACACTTCACATATCAGAATCTAATTACCTTCAGATTTTAGGTAGATGTTGCTATCCTCACTTGTTCTCTGAAATCCTATCTTCACAAGATGAGAGTGTAATCATTCATACCATGCCCTTGGTGCTTGTTTCAATCCATGCAGGGCCTTGTGTAATCTACACACCATGTTACTATCTTCTAATAAGGCAAACCCATCTGATTGCTCAATATACAACTTCCTCATCCAGGATTCCATTCAATAATGTAGACTTCACATCCATCTAGTATACCTTGAATCCCTTAAATACTGCAAATGCAAGTAGCATTCGAACACCTTCTAGTCTAGCCACTGGGGAAAAGGTTTCTCCATAGTCTTCTCCCTCTTCTTAAGCATATCCCTTGCATACAAGTCTTTCCTTGTTCCTTAAAATTGTGCCTTCTTCATTTATCTTATTCCTAAAGACCCATTTGGTACCTATGGCATTCTTGTGTTCTGATCTAGGTACAAAAGATCATGTTGCATTCTTTTCTATCTGGTCTAGCTTCTCTTCCATTGCCTTAATCCAGTCTTGATCTATAAGTGCCTCTCTAGTTGTCTTAGGCTCAAATTTAGAAATCATGCAAGAGTTATCTTTCACCTTTCTTCTTGTGAGTATCCTTGCATCTTTATCTCCTATGATCTGCTTTAGATCATGACGTAGTTTCACATATCTAGGAATGACTCTAGTTGGTTATGCTTGCTTTTCCTCTTTTTCTTCATCTCCATCTTCTTCTTCACCTACTGCAACTTCTACCAGTACAGGAACACTGAGGTCTTTGCTTGTTTCTTTCTTAACCGGTTCCCAGAAGGCTACACCCAATTCATCTTCCACTTGCTCACTACAGGTTTCCTCACGCTCCTCAGGGGATTCATCAACCTTGACAATGATAATCGCAACAATTTTTTGTATCCTATTGTTGTAGCACTTGAGAGCTTTTCTCCTAGTGGAATATCCCATAAATATTCCTTCATCACATTTAGCATCAAACTTGCTCAGATCCTTACCTCTCTTGATGTAACACTTACTGCCAAATACTTTAAAATAACTCATAGTGGGAGTCTTCCTGGTGTAGTACTCATAAGGAGTTTTAACTTTAACTTTCTTGATGAGTACCTGGTTCATAGTATAGACTACAGTTCTCATTGCTTCTCTCAAAAAAGTGTGAGCGACCTTTCCTTGGATCAACATGGTTCTAGCCACTTCAACTACAGTCCTGTTATTCTTTTCTGCTATGCAATTCTGTTGTGGTGTCCTTGGGGTAGACAACTGCCTCTTGATACTGTTTTATTCATAGTAATTGTTGAATTCATCAGAGGTGAATTCACCTCCTTAATCAGCTCTTAGGCATTTTATCTTTTGATCACTTTCCTTCTCTACTAATTCTCTAAAGGCTTTGAACTTTCCAAATGCCTTAGACATGTCTTTCAAGAATGTGACCCACATCATTCTTGAGCAATCATCAATAAGAATCATGAAATACCTATCTCCCGAATACTTCTAATTTTCATTGGACCACACAGTTCAGTATGCACAAGATAAAGTAAGTTCTTTGCTGAAAAAGACTTGCCTTCGAAAGTTGAGGAAGACATCTTCCCAAGTTGGCATTCTCTGCACAAAGAATTCTTCAGTTTGTTCAGCAAAGGAAATCCTCTTATTGCCTTGATCTTACTAGCTTTTACAATATTATCAAAGTTCATATGACAAAGTCTCCTATGCCATATCCAACTATCATCATACTTCGCCATCAAACACCAACTAATCTTGGCATTCAACTAAAACAAGTTACCTCTGGTCTGCTTACTGGTGGCAATAAGTTCACCACTCTTTCCAATTATACTGTAGACTCCACCTTTGAACTCCAAAATGAGTCCTTTGTCATTTTTCTGGGCAGCACTCGAAAGGTTGTGCTTAAGACCTTCTATCCAACAGACATCATCCGCACTTCTCTTTCCATTTAGTGAGATGGATCCTTTACCTTTTACCAAGAATTGTGCATCGTTTCCAAAATGGACAACACCTCCATCATATTCTTTCATAGACAGAAACTTTCTTCGGTCACCAGTCATGTGGTGAGAACAACCACTATCAATAATCCACTCATTAGAGTTATCAATGCAAGAGACAAGTGCTTTCTTGTCAGACACTTCTTCCTTTACAGCTACAAACACTATGCCCTCATTCTCTTCATCCTCAGATTCTTCATCAGTAACACCTTCATCCACTGCAACAAGACAATTTCTTCTATTTCCTCCTTTATACTTTCTAAACCTCTCCAGTTTATTCTTATTTTCATTGTTAGGATAGTTAACAGCTATATGTCCTATCTTATTGTAGGAAAAACATTTTAAAGGAAGCTTACCTCTGTATTTTGCAATGCCTTTTGGAAGTCTCTTGGCAAGAAGAGGTTCAAACTCCATCAGAATCTCTTCATCATCCATACCTCTGCTTTGCATGGATTCATAACTAGTACTTACTTCTT
Source organism: Cryptomeria japonica (assembly GCF_030272615.1). NCBI lineage: Eukaryota > Viridiplantae > Streptophyta > Pinopsida > Cupressales > Cupressaceae > Cryptomeria > Cryptomeria japonica. The sequence continues at coordinate 749,088,335 of NC_081407.1, read as the reverse complement.
TTCCTTTTTTGGTCAGTGCAATAGATGCTCTAAAGGCTGACTCAGTCTTCTGAACACTGCCATCATAGCTATTCAACTCATATTCAGTCAACTTTGCAATGATAGAGTCTAAGGATACCTTGGTTTTGTTGATAGATCTTAGTTCCTGAATAGCAACAACTTTGATTGCATAGACCGGTAACAATGATCTCAAAACTTTACTAACAACAGTGGCATCATCAATTGTTCCACTGGTGCTCTTGATATCTCCAACCACAGTCTTGATCCTTATTCCATATTGTTGAATGGTCTCCCCTTCAACCATCCTCATGTCCTCAAATTTTCCTCTAAGGCTTACTTCCTTAGCTTGCTTGATATGCTCATCGCCACTATAAATAGTTTCCAATGTGTCCCATACATCCTTAGGATTTTCCTTATCCTGTACATAAATGAACTCAATATCGAACATGCTACTAATAAGGGCTTCCATGACTTGCCCATTTTCTTGAATCTCTTTTTTCTGATCATCAGTTAGAGTGCCAGAGGGGATTACATAGGCATTCTCAACATAGCTCTAGTGTTGAGCACCCAAACCCTTGATATAGATCTTCATTCTATCCTTCCATATTTTGAAGTTATCTCTATTGAACTTAGGACCTTCCTTCTTCATCATTAAAGTAGGATCTTTTACCTTAAGCGGTTAAGCTTATATCACCAAGGACTTGGAGTTGCTCTGATACCAATTGATGAATAATGATGAACAAAAAATACCCTAATTGGTACTGAGAGGGAGGTGAATAAGTACATACAAAAACATCTCCACAACTTATCAAGTTAAAACAATGCTAACTGGTTGTCTTCATCACTGAAACTAACCATGGCGATACCAGTTAGACACCGTAAGACTTCAGACAACTTGAACCTATAAAATAGAATACTTCAAATATCATTCAACACTTGATAACTACTTCACCAATATACATATGCATGTGTTATATCAGTAATACCATAACCATTAGCTTTGCATGCATAATCACTTAAACAAACACTGCACAATCATCACATGAAAAATGCACAACGCATAACACATAGATTTTTCATGTGGAAACCCAAATGAGAAAAATCATGGTGGGGATGAATACCCACAAGCTTGTTTTTGAACTCTTTTGAAGCTCGCTCTATTAGGAGCCTAGTCCGATTAAAGACTTTAAAATAAGGTGCTACTAGGAACTGATCCCATTAAAGATCACCCAGTTAAGGGATGGCTATATACCCTGTTAAAGGTTACCTTGCTAGAGGATTTGAAGAACTCAATGAACTTGAGTCACCTAGTTAGAGGTTTTACAATAATCTTGTTAAAGCTACCTGGCAAAGGGATTTTCCTACTGTTGAAATGGTTAGAAGACAACAAGTAAAGCTCTGATCTAATAACAACACTACATGCTAAGGCAAACCCTTTTCAGTTCCTCTATTCTGCAATCACACTCAGTAGTTTTTCACTCCTCTACTTTGCAATCACACTTTGCAGTTTTCCACTCAGTGGTCTGGCAAGTATCTTATCACTCAGATACACACACAACTTTTGCCAACAACTTACAATAACAAACATCATCAACCTTATAGACAACAATTAGGTCAGTAACATAAACCTTAAACCCTATGCATTTTAGGTTTACAATTACCAGCGGTCCAATCCTGACCGTCCAAACACTTTTCATAGAATAAATAAATCTCAAATAGATCACAAGTCATTATGGATCATTCATTCTCCACTGCATATGGGAATCAATAATCCATCACGCTCTCTTCACACACCGCTAAGAACAATGTTCATTCCTGAGGCAGACATTTAATGCAATCAATCTTCACATGCAAGATCCTCAAGGAAAACCTTCATGTGCACAAAACTGATGTGGAATCTTGATATCATCCTTATCTCTTAGCTAACTCATCACAGAATGTCACTGGTTGCATCGCACAAGCTAGATTACCAAACCGGAAACCCTAGAGCTGAGACTACCAACCGATAGTCACACTTAGTGAAACCTTGATACCAGTTCACTTTATCTCTTCATACCAGTTCTCCAACATCTTCCAATCTTCATACCAATTTACTTGCACTGAGTGACATCAATGACAACATACATTATCATCATATCATCATACTAGTTCATCATATGCCAGCACTTGGGTCACATGTGATTATATATTCAAGGCAAATCAAACGAGTTTGACAAAGAACCTTTAAGAAGTAGAGCTTATATTCTAAAAGCGACATTCAACCAATGCTTAAATCATGGAGGAAGGATCAACCTTGCATTATTCCCACAGTTCTATATCACTTATAACGAAGCTCAATCTGAACCACTAGCCCCTGAGAGAGAAGAAGAAGAAGAAGAAATTCCCTTTGTAATCGAATTTTTTTATTAAGGAACATATTCTATCCACCAAATACCACCAGAAACTCCGATAGAAATAAATGTCCGTTGTCACTCTCTCTCAAAGAAACAAGCAAATCGAATCACAACCAAAGTCAATTATGGGTTGTAGATTATCCAACCCTTTCAAGTATACTAATCCGGGAGATATAGAGATCACAGAGGAACTTCTCCAAGAATGTTAAGAAAACCCCTCATTTCAAAGGCTCATGGAAAGACTTATTGAAGTAGACAAGAAAAAATATATACTCATGCTAACTAGCAAAGGAGTTAGACTTCCTAAAGATTTTTTTACCGAAAACTTAAGGAATGAAGACGAAAGAATTTTAAGAACAAGGTCTAGAAATTACACCTATCAAGATCAACAAAGAGAAGAAGAAACACATGACCCACAAATCATACATGAACAAAATAACACACTCTAACACAACCATGCCCGAATTTAGGATAATCTTAATGAAAGGGAAGAAGCTTTCCCTCGATGTACAAATGCATCCATGGTCACTCCTACACAACAAATTCAAATGCTACAAAGGCAAATGCAGGACATGAAACAAGGGACCATGGTGTGATACTCCTTGGACAAGATCTGCCCTTATCCCTTTAACAGGAGATTGTTGGCATATGCACACTCCAATGAGACATTGTATGTGATTGAAGGTTTTGTCATTGATGGAAACCTTACAATCCTATGGCACCGACAAAGACATTACACCAGCACTCAAGACACTAGCACCGACACAGAAGAAAGGAAGTATACCGGCACAGAGGCCGACAGGATTTTGTTATACTATATTTTGTTTATTATTGTAAAAATGTGTAAGCTGACTTGGAAAATTGTAAAATGACTCTTATATATAAAAGAGATCATTGTAGGCATTTGGGATGATATGTAGAAGATATATAGGAAAATATTAGGTAGACCTATTGTGCGAAATATAGGTCAAGGGGTATATGTAAAGAACAGAGCAGGAACTGGTACTAAATCAAACATTGAAGATGCTATTGTAAAGCAGTACAAGATATTGGATTTGTATAATCCTTATTGTATGTCAATGAGACTTCCCATTGAGCAATGAGCTCTAGGCAATTGGCCTTCCTGCATGTGCAGGCCCCTATTGTAAGTAATATTCTCTTATTGGCCAGTGAGTGAATATTGTGGGTCACAAATCCCACCAAGGTTTTTCCCACACTGAGTTTCCTCGTTAAAATCTTGTGTTATGGTGTTCTTTTCATGTGGATGTTCTTGATTCTATTTATTGCATTATTTCTTGCATACTGGTACACTATTATATTATGTTCTGCATGTTTTAAGTTAAGAAATTCCATTAACTGGTTAGATATTGATTCACCCCCCCCTCTCAGTATTTGTGGGATCTCTAACAATTGGTATCAGAGCTTGGTCCTCTATTTTCAGAAGCCTAACAACTTGAGGAAGATCTTGACACCGATAAAGATGGAAAATCTAATGAAGCAACTTGAAGGAGCTCTTATAGACTATGATCTAGAGAAATTGAAAAATATCAAACTAGAAGATGATTTAAGGGTAGCTCAGGACATCATTCAGGCAATTCAAGAAAATTTTACTGTTGCAAGAAATAAGAGAAGAGAACTTTGTGAAAAATTGCAAAATGTGAATGATGAAAAGGAATCACTTAATGATATGATAAGCAAGTTGAAACAAGAGATCATGACAACAAAAAAAGAAATGCAGGATATGACTATGAGATTTTGCAAAGAGATTGAGGATAGGAAGAAGAATGAAGAAGAATTAACCAGAAGAATAAGTGATGCAACAAATGAGAACACAAGACTTTGCTATGAAAATGACATGTTGAAGACAGATTTGATGCATACTTAGAATAACTCAAATGAACTTATGAGACAAAAGGAAGTCTTAGAAAGAAAACTAGAAACTGTAAATCAACATAAAGAAAAACTCAAGAAAATCTCAGAGGAACTTGGCACCTTGCTAAAGAATCAAAAACCTAAAGGTGACACTTCTGGAATTGGCTTTGAAATTGGTGAAAGCTCCAGTACTACAAATACTCAGGATCACAGCAAATCGGTAAGACAACCTAATGCTTATAAATTCAATGGAAAATGCTTTAACTGTAATAAGTATGGTCATAGAGAAAATGAATGTAGATCTAGAAATTATCAGAATATCAACACACCCACCAGTCAATGTTCTAAATGCAACAAAGTAGGTCACAATTCTAAAAACTGCAGAATGAATTTGAGATGTTATGTGTGTGGAAGATTTGGACATTTATCTAATCAATGCAAAACACAAACCGGCATAGGTTATGGAAAAGCTATTCAGAAGAATAATGTAACTTGTTATGAATGTAACAAGATTGGGCATATTGCTAAATTCTATAGAAGTAAAGGAACACCGATAGACAACAAAAGTTCTAGCTTGAAAGGTAAAGAAAAAGTTGAAGAGGTTAAGCAAGGATTCTCAAAACAATGGATTAAAAAGGCTGATCTAAATATTGGGAATACTCCTCCACCGGTAGAACCAACCAATGCTTCACCGGTAGGATAGAGTGATGCTTCACCAGCAAGATAGAGCAATGCTCTACCGGCAGGAAGTTCTTCATCTAATTGAAGAAAGTTTCTTTGAGGGTTTGGAAATCTAATGACACATGTATTATTATTCCCTCGGTTAGAGATAAGAAGTTGAAAATTACTGATTACCGGCATGCAATTATTGTGGTAGATGGCGAATAGACACTATAAAATTAAGGTTTTGGTTCCATTTCATTTCACCAAGATTTCAAATTTACGAAGAGCGCGAAGATTCCGAGCTAAGGCATTTCGAGTAAGAAGCAAGAGCACTCCAAGCAATCATCCATCCAAGGTAGTAAAAGGTATTTAATCATGGCATCCACCTCTGCAATTGAATATATAGCAAACCCTACTATTATTGAAGTGACAAAAAGACCTAGGCCCATATTTCAGTTAGTTCTCAAGATAGCAAAGAAAGATGATACCTTAGGTGCTTTCTCTTAAATTCCTAAGGGAGTTGTTTATGCTGAAGACCCCACAATGTACATCCACTGCAACATTGAGGAGTTAGGAGATGAAGAAATTAAAACCATGTTTAAAACTATGATATGTGATAATACCGACAATATAAAAATGAACACAAGATCATTAAGACCCTAGGATTTACAGAGATCCTTAGCATTCCTGAATTCCCCAAGGATGTGATTAGGATAGTTTTAAGCAAGGTACATGGTGAATTTTTCTGGTTAGATGCAATCCACAAGATCACCAAGGAAGCTATGAAAGCCGTCATAGGGTTACCGGCCACCTGTAAAAGACTAGATAAAACCAAGAAGGTTTCCAATGACCTAGTTATAAACCTAACTGGTGCAACGTTCGACAAGAGGTCCCTAAGAGTTAATGATGTACAAAATATCAATGTGAGATTCATTAGCATGATATTAGGATATAAAGATACTCATGCAAATAGACTTAATCCAATTTCAAGCTTATATATTAAAAGTGCTTATGACATGGTCACAGACAATGCAAAAATTGATATATGTGAATGGTTAAAAGATGAATTAATTGACAACCTTGGAAAGATCAAGAAGGACAAGAAAGGAACTTTTAGGTTTGGAAATCTGTTAGTATGTCTGATGCTACACATAACAAAATAGATTCCCGGTATATGTTACAAAGAACTTGGATATGATATACCAGTAGCCAAACAATTAATAAAACTATTCAATAATATGGGTGAGAAATATTCATGATTTTTTTCAAGCATTAAAGACCAAAATGAAGAAAAGAATAAGGTTATCATAGAAGATTGTAGACAAATATAAAGATGAAATATGTTTTGTAATCAAGAAAGATGAAATCTGGATGGAAGCAGTCATCCCAAGGACTGTTTGGGTAACAGAGATGGGCTATGAAATAGATGATCACATAGTTGAAACAAATGCTAAAGCACTTCTAGAAGCCCCCAGAGAACCTAAAGAAGAAGTATTTGGTAGTGTTGAAACCATAGAAAGTCAAATACAATCTAAGAAGAGAGTGAAAAAGGTTGAGGTAGTTGTAAGGAAAGGTTCCAGACAAGCAAAAGCCATCAAAGAAGATGTATTGAAGAAAACCGGTATAACAGAGGATGAGTTAGCAGCTCCACAACCTGAAACTCACCTATCACCGGTAGGTACATCTTCAGGAAGTGACATGCCGCCAACTTTCAAAAGAGTTGTAAGAAAAAGAGATCCCTCATTGGAAACCACACCCTCACCTAGGAGGACAAGGCAAAAGCAACAAGTAGTGAGATCTCCGATAAGAAAGGCCACACCAAAGAAGAAACTGACACCCAAGAAGAAGAAAAGGACAAACAAAGAATTAGCCCCTCTTGATATACTACTGAATGAAATCATAGAGGAAGGTAAATTGAAGAACATAGATAAAATATATGACACTCTAACAGCTGATGAAAAAGAGCAAGTTGAAAATAGTTTTATATTACACATGGATATGTATAAGAAGTTTTTAATGGAAGTAGTCAATGAAGTTCCAGATGAACTATTCAAAAGACTAGAAGAAAGAAGACAAGCAGTGATAGAACTAGATAAGAAAATAAAGATTGAAAAGCTACTTGTTGTATATCCGGTAAACTCTCCCCAAGAAATTGATGACCTAATTGCTCAAGCCAACCAGACAGTATTTTCTACTACACACCGGCACATTGGTTTAATGGTAGGAAGAGTAAATGAGGTGACTAAAGAAACAGAAGATGGATGGGATATATTCTTGGTTGAGAAAGAAAAACAAGAAGAGTACAAGAACCCCAAACCCATAAAATTTTATTAGAAAAATAGAGACAAGGGGAAAGGAAAAGTTGGTGGACCACCTAGTATCAACGCTAGAGACAACTTACCCCCACCTCCTTTAAATACTCTGCTAGTAAAAACAACTACTACAGATGATCAACTGGCAGCTGAGAGTATGGATGTAGAGGATAATAATCCTAATCCTGAAGTCCTATATACTGTGAATGTTGATACTCAAAAGATCAACATAGTGGTAGATAAAGATTCAACTGATAAGTCAGATATGGCTAGTGAGCCTCCGGTAGCAAGGGAAACTAATAAACCGGCATAAAATAAAGAGAAAAAGGTAGAGACTTGGACACAGATTGAGACAACACAACAAATAGAGGAACAAAAAGAGAAAAAGGCTCCGGAACAAGAACAGGTACATAAAGAAACAGTGCCACTGACAACTAGTGAAAAACCAGTGCTTAAAGAAATGCAGACATAAACAGACCTACCAGAGGTTAATACAAGCTTGGTTACTTCCACCGGTACTCAGAATATTGATTCATCATCAAGATACAAATCAACCAATGTGACTGAGGTACTATTAGATTCAATCAAGAAAATAACCGACTGCAGCTCACAAGCTTACAAAGAAATTGATGATTTCATACCAATTTTGAAGGTAATTGCTCCCAATTGTAATATATACAATAAAGATTCTTTAGGACAACATGATACACTGTGTAAATATATCTCAGAAAACATTGAGAAAATAAAAGAAGAGTCAGTGAAGGATAATGTAGAAGTTGAAAAACAGAAATTCTTTGATGAGCAAATAAAGAAGTGCAATAGATATTTTGACACACTTCTACCAAAATTATGTAATTTGTTGAAAGAGTACAAAAATTTGTACAAAGATACCTATAAAACAAACTTTTTGACTGTAGATATAGACAAGAAAATGAGCAAGGTACAGGATGAGATCAATAAACTTGCAGATAGTTTTGTCAACTCACCTGATACACTATCAGTTTTTGAGGAGAAGATAACAAATTTTGAGGAAGAACTACTCAAATTGGAAAGAGAGAAAGAAAGAATGATAAGTAAGGCAAAACATTTGAGATCAAAACTAAGTCCAAGATTGGACTATCTAGCATCTCTGCGGAAGGAAATTTCTGAGGCACTAATATAGGGAAGCAAAACATCGGCAGAGCATTTGCAGCATCTCACTGGTACAGTGAAGAGAACAAAAACAACAATAAAGGATAGCAAAAAGTTTATGGACAGTATAAACTTGATTTTGGGAGATCTTTTTCAAATTGTAACCACCCAGTTACAAGGTTGAAACTACAAACTCTACTAACATCTTGACAACCTTTGTCATTGATGCCAAAGGAGGAGTAGTGGGATGAGAAAATTCAAATCACAGGATAGGAACCATATGCTCAAGGGGAGCACACACATTTTTGGTAACATTTTTGGACTACACATTTTTGGATACTTTTTGAAATTTCTCATGAGTGTTGCCATCAATGCCAAAGGGGGAGATTGTTGGCATATGCACACTCCAATGAGACATTGTATGTGATTGAAGGTTTTGTCATTGATGGAAACCTTGCAATCCTATGGCACTGACAAAGACATTACACCGACACTCAAGACACTAGCACCGACACAGAAGAAAGGAAGTATACCGGCACAGAGGCTAATAGGATTTTGTTAGACTATATTTTGTTTATTATTATAAAAATATGTAAGCTGACCTGGCAAATTATAAAATGACTCTTATATATATAAGAGATCATTGTAGACATTTGGGATGATATGTAGAAGATCTATAGGAAAATATTAGGCAGACCTATTGTGCAAAATATAGGTCAAGGGGTATATGTAAAGAATAGAGCAGGAACCGGTACTGAATCAGGCATTGAAGATGCTATTGTAAAGTAGTACAAGATATTGGATTTGTATAATCCTTATTGTAAGTTAGTGAGACTTCCCATTGAGCAGTGAGCTCTAGGCAATTGGCCTTCCTACATGTGCAAGCCACTATTGTAAGTAATATTCTCTTATTGGCCAAGGAGTAAATATTGTGGGTCACAAATCCCACTGAGGTTTTTCGCACACTGGGTTTCCTCGTTAAAATCTCGTGTTATGGTGTGTTTTTCATGTGGATGTTCTTGATTCTATTTGTTGCATTATTTCTTGCATACCGGTACACTGTTATATTATGTTCTACATGTTTTAAGTTAAGAAATTCCATTAACCTGTTAGATACTGATTCACCCCCCCCCCCTCTCAATATCTGTGGGATCCCTAATAGAGATTAAACATGATACCTTTTCCCCTTAATTTAGATATACCAAAATACGACAAATACGATGGTAAAAGTGATCCTCACGATCATGTTTAGGACTTTTGTACTATAAGCCTAGAGTTTACTCATGATGACACTTACTTAATGAGACTATTCCCAAGAAGTTTGGGAGGGCAAATAATGGAGTGGTTGTCTAAACTGACACCTCCCATAAAATCATTTGATGAGTTGGTAAACAAATTTACCACACAATACTCCTATAATATTCAACACGAAATCACCATGTTGGATGTATCTAACACCAAACAAAAAACAATGAGACATTCATGGTGTTTCTTCAGCATTGGAGATGTATGGTTTCGAGATATCCTCAAGACATTCCTGAAAAGGAAAAGATGGAGATCTTTACCGACAATCTAAATAGTGGGATGAGTTATCAACTCAAACTCCAATGCATACCATCTTTTGCCAAGCTGATCGAAAACAAATTTCAAGTAGAGGAAGCCTACATCAAGAAAGGAACATTGAAGTTCTTTAAAGAAGGAACTAACTTGTCCAACACTCACTCCTTTAACACTCAAAACATTAACAACACTTTAGATAAATCTAGATTTTGGACAAGAAACAAAAATATTGTTAATGAGGGAGGAGTTGATGCTAATGATATAAAATCCAAACAACCAGTATTAGCTTTATCAGGTAATCCACAATCTAACAAAAATAAAAAAGGTGTTAATCAAGGCACTAACACTTATCCACAAAATACCAATCAAGGACCTTCAATTTAAAACACCAATAACAATACCCAAGGCAACAACAATAACCAAGGAAACAATGCTAACTGAGGGAATAATACAAACCAAAGAGGTAACACCAAAACTTTCCCAAATAGACGCATATGCATACCATTGGGGAAAACCTTAGAAATAGTGTTTTGAGAACTCCAAGCAAACAAGATTATCACATTGTCGGCCATAAACAAATTTGAACCCCAGATCAAACCACCTTGGTGGGATGACTCGCATTTCTGTGATTTTTATCAAAAAAAAGGACATCACACAAATGATTGCATGAGGCTTAAAAATATTGTTCAGGACATGATTGATAGAGGTGATTTAACGGTTGATGGTCTCAACACAAAAGGTGACCATGATGCCTTTAAAAATCCTCTTCCGAATTACAACAAGGAAGGAGCTTCATCATCAAACGATACAAGGGGAGATCGTATAAATAACTTGTACAACAACACCATCAATCATATATTGATAGATGACAACTAAATAAATGTCATAAAAATCAAGGACAAACAAGACCATGCATCAATCAATGTGACAACCAGAGCTCAAAAGTACGTCTTGAAAGGGCATACATCAACATCCACCACTATCCCCAAGACTCAATATGATTTGGTTAATCAACTATGAATAACTCCCGCTCAAATATCCATACTTGAGTTACTCAAACTCTCGCCAAAACATAAGCATATCTTAGAACAAGCACTAGTTGAAACAAATATTCCTCAAGATCTGTACACTGATAAATTCCAAGCCATGGTGGCTCATATGATAGGGCCTCATAATCTCACCTTTTCCAAACATGATAATATCTCTTTGAGTCATCCACATAACACTCCCTTTCATATTGAAATCTTAGTCTACAAACATCGAGTTAAAAGAGTATTAATAGATGGAGGAGCTGGTCTCAATATCTGTAATTTAAAACTTATCCGTGCATTAGGATTCTCTAAACAATCTATTGATCCACACAAAAAGATCACCATCAAGGCATATGATGATGAAGAAAGGTCATCCAAAGGGACAGTGATACTACCTATTCGGGTAGAACTGATACAAAGGGACACTATGTGCCAAGTCTTAGGGATAGACTTAACATACAATATTTTATTGGGTCGTCCTTGGATACATGAAATGCAAGAAGTACCTTCAACATACCATCAATGTGTCAAATTCCCATATAATGGACAAGACATTTCTATACCTGTCGATAATAATCCTTTTCAATATTGTAATGCTATGGGGGTAGCTCAAGACAACCTGGTTCCACACAACAGGGAAGCTCCAACTTCCTCAGCATTAGATCATCATCAAGAAAAGCTCAAGTCTTTATCCATGGACTTCAAACAAAAGATGAAAATCAAAGAGCAAGGCATGGGAGAATACTCTTTCAAACCCATGTGTCTATCCAAATTGCCAACATCACCAAAATATCATGGACAACCTTCTGCATCGACACATCAAGCAACACAGCCCATCACCAAGTTTGATGGAAAATTTATCCAATTGGGCACGGTAGCAAATGAATCAAAAGAGAAAGACATCCTTAGTTGGCTATACAAGGATGAGGAAGAGGTCACATTTACTACTCTGGAGGTGGCCATACCAACACAACAATATGGAAAAGGATTCCTAATCATGCAATGGATGGGATACAATGGCAAAGGACCTATAGGCAAGCATCAAGAAGGCATTACAGAACCACTAGAACCTCCTTCACAATTTTGACGGGACAAAAAAGGACTAGGATATGGACATAGCATACCACCTAGGCACAAACAAAATAAGTATCAAAAACCTTAGTGGAAAGCAAAGAAGAAATACAATGACAACTCATGGCAAGAGGCACTACACCAAGCAGTAGAAACAACAAGGAAAGAGCGAGAACACCAAGAAAAAGAGAAATGACAAGAGGAACTAGCCATTCAAAGGGAAGAAACATCTTATGAGAAAGTGCATCATGTACAGGAACCTAGTCAAAATAAGACACAATCAACACCCGAAGAAATCACTTCTCCCCAAGGAGAAACACTGTATGAATAAATGGAAAGGGTACAAGTAGGCTCTGATTCTAAATCAGAAAAAATTGCAAGGCTAGTATCAATTATCAAAGATCATTTCGCACCCTACAACGTACTTGTCAGTAGCACTGAAAGACTTTGGGACAATACTTCTGCAATTGATTCTAATGACTATGAATGGGGTAGTTTTTCAAATATTACCGAGGATGTCAAGGAATGTACTATCCATTCACACACACCCCTTTCTCAGGAGGGACAAGGTGTAGAGTCTCAATTACTTGAATTCGGACCACGACATATCTACGAGGCTAAGGAAAATGAGCAATGCAAAAATGAACAAGTCTACACCGAAGATGATACCATTGAAGACCTTCACAATATCATTAACCTAACCAACATCCTAGACAACTTTAATGCTACCTCTATCATGACACTTACCGCAACTAATATTGACCCACCAAATGACTCTCTACTGCTCGTATTTCCTGATTTGATGGACTGGGAAGAACCTGAACACCCCGATATACCTATTTTCCTAGATGATGACTCTATTGTCTAGTATCTATGTATAATCAACCTGTAAATAGGCTCTATCAGTGAACATGATAACAATATCTGCAATCAGGAGAGTGCCAAGTCTCTTAGTCGCAAAAATGAAAGAAACAAAGGATCTAATGCTGAAAACTAGTCAATGGCCGCACTAGATCACAAAAAAGTCAAAATAAAGGACGCATCTAAGGGTTAAAACCTTTTTAAGGCACCTAAGGATGGGAGACTTGACACTCTTTCTAAACACTATCAAGAGCGGTCACCCATATTGATTGAGCCAACTCAATCAATAAACATAGGTACAGAAGCAACAACTAAAAACATACACCTAGGATAATCACTGACAGACGAGGAACAACTAGAGTTTATCAGATTCTTCAAAGAAAATTAAATCAATTTTGTTTGGTACTATGCTGATATGCCCAGAATAGATCCAAACCTAATCATGCATCATTTATCTATTGCTCCAGGAGCTAAGCCAATCAAACAGGAGTTAAGAAAGATGAATCCACATGTGGCATTAATGGTCAAAGCTAAACTAAAGAAGTTATTAGACATCGGATTCATTCGACCTATAGACTATGCTGAATGGGTTTCAAACATTGTACTAGTTTCAAAATTAGACGGAAGCATCAGAATATGCAGAGATTTTAGAGATGTCAACAAATCCTATCCAAAGGATGACATTCCTTTGCCCAACATCAACATAATTATGGACCTAACAACAGGCCATGCAATGCTATTGTTAATGGATGGCTTCTCTAGCTATAATCAAATCAAGATATCTCCAGAGGATCAAGTTAAAGTTGCATTCACCTATCCTTGGGGAGCATATTGTTGGAATGTCATACCTTTTGGCTTGAAGGATGTTGGGGCAACTTATCAAAGAGAAATGATGATAATCTTTCATGATACTTATCGAAGAGCAATGATGATAATCTTTCATGATATGATGCATACCTTTGATAGAGGACTATGTAGATGATTTACTGCCTAAGTCATTCACCCGGGAAGAATATCTAGGCATATTAGACAAAAAATTTCAAAGATTGGAGCAATTCCAAGTCAAGACAAACCCTCAAAAGTGTGTCTTCAGGGTGACATCAGGTAAACTATTAGGCTACATTGTTTTCACAAAAGGCATCAAAGTAGATCCAACAAAGGTACAGGCCATCATGGAGATGCCACCTGCCAAGAAAATTAGTCAACTCATATCTCTACAAGGATGGCTACAGTCTATCAAGTGATTCATAGCACAAGTTGCAGATAAAAGTCTACCATTCAATCATCTGCTACATAAAAACATACCATTCTAATTAGAAGCGAAGTGTGCAAAATCATTCTATCAACTCAAGCAATATCTAATGAATCCACCAATTATGGTACCACCAATAGCAGGGAAGTTGCTCATTCTCTACATATCAACAATGGAAGTATCATTGGGGGCATTGTTAGCACAAGAAGATCAAGAAGGCAAGGAATGAGCTATATATTACATCAATAGAACATTAAATGCATATGAACTAAATTATATATTCATTGAGAAGGCTTGTTTAGTTATGGTATTTGCCTCTCAAAAGTTTCGCCATTACATAGTAGCTCATACAATCAAGCTAGTAGGACAAATTGATCATCTTAAGTATTTACTCAGCAAAGTAGCTTTTACAGGCCGATCGGCTAAATGGGTCATCATTCTCAGTGAATTTGATAGCCAATACACAAAGCATCGGGCTATCAAGGGACAAGTAATTGCAGATCAATTAGCTGAAACACCACTACCAGATAAACAACCAATGCAGGTGGAATTTCCAGACATGGATGTCCTTACTGTTACACTCAAGCAATGTGTTGGGTGAATATTTTGTCACCAGCATACTAATGACAAAACATAAAGTTCACACAACGCTATGCTAAGAAATTAATCTCTCCTCTCATCAAGGGGAGGTTCCCTATAAAATTTCTCCTCTAATTAATCAAGAAATTAAAATGGTGGGTTGGCGTTGAGCATATAACTCTCTTTTTTCAGAGTTTATGTATTCTCCCTTTGCCTAGTTACAATTTCTCTACCTCTTCAGACATTCAAAGAAAAGAACTATTAATCTAATAAACTATACTAAGAGTTACTTTTAAGTAGCACAAAGTCTCCTTTATGGTAACACTGATTTACATTGATCGTTACAAATTAAACAAGTAGAAAATTAGCTTAAAGCTCAAAGTCTTTAAGTGTAAATTTCTAATCAATTAAACTACTAATAACCGCAGCAATTCAAAGCTTACTACAAGTTACTTCCTTTATCAGCAAATTTCTCAAGCATGCTAAGAGCACAAAGTCTATTGGCAAGATTTGAGAGCTCTTTAACCATGTAGCAATATCTTAAGATCAAATACATAAAGATAATATGTATTCAATGGACATAGGAACATTAAATAATATAAAAAAAATTATTGATACAACACAAAGTTTGCAATCAACAAAACCGTTTTCTTTATTTGTTTGATTGAATTCTCATCACAAAAGCTCAAAGTCTTTATTGGGATAAAAATCCAGCAGAGTTTTGCTATGCATGAAAAAGATGAAAAAATATTTACAAAAAGGTCCTCCTTATATAGGAAAAGAAGTTGAGAAAAAGGTGGGCACCGTTGACTTCTTCAACCGCACAGTCCCACTTTACTACAACTACTACATAAAGAAAACATGCAGCTGCACAAAAATTTACAACATCTATTGGTGTAGTTGCATGAAGGAAGAGTGTCAAAAAGGGGGAACTTCATTCTTGATTTTCTTCTTCATTAGATTTCTAAAAACCTTTGAACTTGGTCAGGATAGATTTGACCTCTTCTTCATTTGGCATCAAGGTAGAACTCGTGATTATTTGAACGCAGGATATCACATCTTGGATCTTCACTTGCTTCTTCTTAACATCCTTTAGCATGGATGCGAGTACTTCAAAGCTGACTTGAATTTCCAACAATTTGTCAAATGTATCAAGGGAGAAATCTTGTCCCATGCACTAGTCCATCAAGGAAAGAAATTCTTGGGTGATGACCTCAGCAGTGACGAGATTTTGATCACCATCATACAAATAGAAAGGGAGATCGCCTACTTTAGAAAAAATAAGGTCAACCTCATCATCACCTTCTTTCTTTTCACGATCCAGTTCTGCAATCATTAATTTCATCATCTCTTGTTTATGAGACAATAAGGATAAGATCTGAATATACTTCTCTCTTGTGGGAATTACCTTGTTTCCAACCAGGACATCTATCCTGAAATCCTCCATTTTACTCCAAAGGGTAGTGCTTTTCACAACTTCCTCAATTTCCTGGGATAAAGAGGTTTTGAGTCCTTGCATCTGACTCTGGATCACTTCATAATTAGACAATAACTCCATCGTTGAACTCAGGAGATGAGAGCCTTCTGACCTTAGCTGCGAGATTCATTTGTCCATTACTCGGCCCTTAGCCCCTACCTGCTCAATCTTTTTGATAGCTTCAATGTCTATTGATGATCCTATAGGTTCAACCTCTTAAGAAGATTGTGATACCTTTAGGAGGATGTTGTTCAACTACTCACACTTCTGCTTCAGGATATTTTTCTCGTCCCTTTCCTAATCCAGTCTTCTTAACAAAGAATTAAGGGTTGTTTGAGAATCTAATTTCACACTTTCATGTGTCTCTACTCTGAGCTCCACAACTTGCATGGTATAATCTTCTGATCGTATGCTGCCTTTGTCCTTATCTAACAATGGCACCATAACTTCAACATATTTTCTTTTGGAAGTCGGGTCTACTACCACCCGAGATACTGTCTTTGGCTTCTTTGTTCCCTTAGGCTTTGGAGCAACCAAAAGTTCAAAATCAAATTCATCAAGAGATATTACTTGTTTCTTTCTTTTAATGGCCACTACTTCCATCCAAGGGGGTAGTTCTGGATTGGATGATGGAGTAGTGGCTCCTTGCTGACTTGGGGTGAAAGATTCTGGAATAGGTTGACTAGAACTTGGAGCAGTTGCAAGTGTAACTGATGGTGCTGATATTGAAGCATCTAATGGAACATCTGTTGATGGTACCTCTTCAATTATTGGCAGAAGGGTTGAGGGTGTCATCAGTGTAGCTTCAGAGCTCACCAATGAAGGGATGGTTGTGACGGTGGTAGTAATGACTAGTAAATCCACCAACACCTGTTCTACAAGTGCATCTTGCAAAGTCTCATTAAAATCCATCATGGTAGATTCAAAAGTAGATGAAGGGATATCATCTAAAGTAGAGAAGTTGGTTATTGTAAAAAATTGACCAGCAGTCTCTGATTGCGGTATGCCCATACTTAGATCTCCATCTTCATGAACATCTTCATCTTCTTGATCAGAATCAATAGAGTGAATGATTACTTGTGAAATAGTTGTCATATCTACCTCAACTAAATGTGGTACTTCTTCTACCTGAACTTCCTCTTGTTGAGGAATTTCGCCTTCTTCGACCTCTTTACCCTTTCCAGCTTCACTGATAGGTGGTTGTTCTGGCTCTTTTGCTGCTACCTCCTGTGATACTGATGATGATTCACCTTGTTTTGACCCTTTAACTGTAAATTTGATTTTAGGCCCTTTACCTTTTGATTGTACCATTGGAGCTAAAGATAGTGCTTGTGAGTCTGCCCTATTTTTGGTTCCAGTTTTAGCTGTCGCTATCTTGCCCAATGGACCATCACTGTTGTCATCATCTCCCAAACTGGTGGGAAACTATTTCATCCTAAGATGATTCTTTAGCAACCAAGCATTGGTGTTTGCTATAATAGGAGAGATCCTTTGAGTAATGGAATTGCTTTCCTTCTTCGACAATTGCATAAGTGGGAGTGGGGAGTTAGCAATCTTCTTCTCATAGTAAATAAGATCCACTATGTCATCTGTGTCTTCCATAGTCATTGGGATCTTAGCTAGATCTAGATTCTCAATTTGTTCCAGAGTAAGGCAGTTGAAGTCCATCCTCCTTATATCCTCCTCATCTTGACAGTCTGCCCAAACATCTTCAAACCTATAGACATGAGTGTATGTCCTTTGGAGCTTGCTCTTTATGCCCTGAAAATCAAAATCGGTTTGGGCTTTGAATCTTCGCATGGTATTCCACTACATCTCCTCCTACATATTTTTGGCTTTGGGGTTAGTTAGCATGGAATACCTACCAATTGACTCTGGGAATTTTAGCCCAGTCTTGTGTGCTTGTGATTTTTTCTCATGTACACTAATCAATTGTCTGCACAGCTCCATAAGGATAATTTTATCTGAAGGAAACCTTGGAAGAATAAAGGGCTCACCTGAGAAGCATCCAATCCAGATATATGTGAGTGGGGAATTGAAGGAAGACACAACCAAAGTGGGAAACCCTGTTGTAAGCGGCCTCTGATATTCTTCTCTTATACATGCCTTTATCAAAAATGCACTTCCAAATAGTAAAGAAAGCATCATTAACCCTCCTGTAATGATTACCTTGATTTTTGATAGTGAGTTGATCATAGTATTCCCAAACAGGCACTATTCTTCTGTCACCCTTAGTTGACAAGCCTAGATATTGCCTCATAGAGGCAACTGCATAAACTAGGTATGAGGTCATATAAAACTTTAGTGTTACCTTGACCTCTTTCAGTTGGGCACAAAGTGCATCACTAATTTGTTCTCCCCAATCAATTCTTGCAGCTCCCTTTTTGATTATATTCATATAGTTAATCATCCAACTATGGAAATAATGAGAGTGTTTTAATCCTCTCACTTTAGATAACATGGTGACCATGTCATTATATTCTTCATTAAAATCACTCTTGTAAAAAGACTTAGGCCACCTGGAAGTGAGGGAGGATCTAGCAGTTGAAAGATAAATAGTATTGATCACCTTTTTGCATTTATCTTCGTGTTTCTCATAGTACTCTTGAGCACTCTCTTGAGAAATATCAGCCACTTTTTCTGCCAATGAGCCTTTGAAGATACTATTGAAAAATACGTTGTCTAAAGTCATTATGACCTTTTGATCATCATCCCTTACCTGTCTTGTGCTTGGATCGAAATGATCAACCACTGCTAGTACAAATTCAAGATCATGAGCTGCAACTGGGAAGGATGCATACTTATGCAGCTCAAATTTGATCAAACTGGTCAGGTGTGCAGGAGCCTTTTGAACCCGATCAAGAAATTCTTGCATGTCAACATGCCAATTTCAGTGTCCCTGACCTCTCTAATGTTAGAATCCACTGAACTTTTAGGGTACATATTCAAGTACCTATCTTACTTGTATTTCATCTTTTTTGATGATGCCTTACTCGGAGAAGGTTGTTCTGAAGAAGACTCAGGCTTGCTGTGGGAGAGTTTTGACATTCGTGCACAATGACTGCATTCAACACTAATGATTAGCCATTCATCATTATCGAAAATCAATTTTTTTCAAACAGATCAAAAAACGGGACTCAAAATAGGCCAAGGAGTAAAAACTACTAAAACAACAGGTCGGAGAAAAAAGTCCGACCTACTTCTTTACCAACAAAAATTTGCACATCGGACTTTAAAGTCCGCAGTGCAAGTTTGGGGAAAAACATTTACATATCGGACTTTAAAGTCCGAAATGTAAAAGAAAAGACTCCACATGAGCACATCGAACTTTAAAGTCCGATGTGCTGACTGGAAAAAATTAGAGGCACGTCAGACTTTAAAGTCCGATGTGCTTCTAAGGGGAAGGATAGCCAGTTTGCATGTCGGGTTTTAAAACCTGACATGCCAACCTATACCTCTCCGCATATCGAACTTTAAAGTCTGATATGCGAAGGTTAATAGGTTGCATACCAGACTTTAAAGTCCGATATGCAAAGGATACAACTATTCAGCTGTATACGAGAGTTTAAACTTTGATATGCAGCTTAGAAAAGGGGAGGTTTTGGAGAATGATCGGGTTTTGAAATCTGATTGGTTCTCCAAAGCTAAGGGGGCAATTGGAGTTCAAAACCCAATCATTCTCCTAAAGAGAAAAAGAAAGACAAACAAAAAGGAAAAAATGAAAGTAAAAACATTAAACAATAAAAACCCGAAAATGAGCACATACCTATTCCACCGTGGAGATTTATGAAATCTGGATATGGGTGAATTGATCAAACAACGAAGAGAAGAAATCTGGGTTGCAATGAGGAAAAAGGAGGTGGAGGCACGCAATAAAAACCAAGAATGCGGATTAAACAGCAAGATTATCATTTAAAAACAACTTTAAACAAAAACCCTAATTAGCAATAAATGTTAATTAATACAACTCGTAGTTGCATGTCGGGTTTTAAAGTCTAACATGCAACCTAGGAGTACTTGCATGTCGGACTTTAAAACCTGATATGCAACTAACATAAAAATCAAATGCAGTTCAGAGAAAAAAGTCCGAACTGCAATCCAAAACAAACCGCAGTTTGGACTTTAAAGTCCGAACTACAATCCAAAACTAACTATAGTTCGGACTTTAAAGTCCTACTGCAGTCAAAACCAAATGCAGTTCGGAATTTAAAGTCTGAACTACTGACTACAACAAAACTCAAATACAGTTTGGACTTTAAAGTCCGAAGTGTAATTATTTACCAAGACCCCTGCAATTCAGACTTTAAAGTCCAAACTATAGGTTAAAATGCAAACTTAAAAAGCAAAGAAAAATAGCAAAAAAGAAAAGTGAAGAACGAAACGAACTAACCGACCAAGTCAATTAAGCTCTCCCGGAGACCTTAAGGTGTGAAACATACCAGTTTCATAGGGTTGCCTCATGATTTTGGCCAAACTGAAATCGAGGACAACACAATGGACCCTGTACTTTGATGGTTCCTACACCCAACATAGATCGGGTGTTGGCATCTTGTTCGTCACTCCTAAAGGACACATTATTCCAAGATCGTTTAGAATCATGTTTCCATGCACCAATAACATCACTAACTATGAAGCCCTCATCACAAGAATCAAAATGGCAATGGAATGGAAAATCACAGAATTAAGATTCTATGGAGATTCCCAACTGGTTATAAATCAGATCAACAATGAATATCAGACAAAGGATGACAAGTTGCTGCCATCCAAAAGAATGGTGGATGACTTCAAATAGTACTTTGTACACATCACCTTCGAGCAAATACCAAGGTTGGACAACAAAGCTGCCGATGCAATGGCCACTATCTCTTCACTGCTACAAATTCTAGAGCAACATAGTCGTTATGAGTTTCTAGTAGAGCAACTGTTTCCCCTGGCCTATGACAATTCTGCATCCCATGTCATCTATGCCTTAACCGGTTCAAACTCCCCTCAATATGGGACAATCTATGAATATCTTAAAACTAATACCCTACCACTCGACCTACCTTGTAATAAAAAATAGAGCTTTATCCGGCAAGCCGCCCATTATACCTTAACTGCTAACACACTTTACCGTCGAGGTCTAGATGGTACTCTTCTTCGTTGCCTTGATGGTAATAAATATGACTCTGCTTTACATGAGCTTCATGAGGGTATTTGTGGCATGCATTCAAGTGGTCCTACTCTCACTTAAAAAACATCTAAGAATGGGGTATTAGTAGCCGACAATGGAGAAAGACTTATTAATTTGCAAACAAATGTCCTAAGTTCCAAATTCATGGCAATATTATCCATACACTAACATAGGAGCTACAACTGTCTACCACATCCTAGCCTTTCTGTTAGTGGAGACTTTATTTAGTAGGGAAAATCCATCTTTCCTCTTCAAGTGGACACAAGTTCATTATCACTACAACAAAGTATTTCACAAAATGGATTGAAGCAATCCCAATGACCACAGCAACTGGAAAACAGGTTGCCTCATTTATTCTCAATTATCTAATTTGTAGATATGGCATTCCAAGTTCCATCATCACAAACAACGGGTGTCCCTTCAAAAATCAGGATGTACGAGAGCTATGTGAGTGATTCAAAATCCAACATCACTTCTCTACACCTTACTACCCATGGGGGAATGGTCAAGCAAAAACATCAAATAAAAAAATCTTTAAAATCCTAAAGAAAATAGTAAATGATGCAGGTTGGGATTGGCATGTACAACTCAATCCGGCACTCTGGGCATACAGGACTAGCATTCGGACACCTACACGGGCTATGCCATATTCATTGGTGTACGGATCAAAAGCAATTCTACCTCTTGAGGTAGAAATTCCATCTCTCAGAGTATCAGGTAAACAAACTACATGAACTAGAGATTTTGGATGACAAATGACAACATGCCTATGATCATCTCAAAGCCTACCAGAAGCACATGTGTAGAAGCTACAACCACAGAGTCATCCCTAGGATTTTTAAAATTGGTGTTCTTGTACTCAAATAAAATCCCAAAAATCAACATGATCGAGAAAAGAAGGGGAAGTTTGAACCTAATTGGTTCTAGGTCCCTATGTCATCGTATCAGCCTATGGATCAGGTGCCTATTAGCTAACAACTTTAGAACGATATGTGCTTGACGAACCAACCAATGAAATCCATTTAAATAAATTCTACACTTGAGTGGTCTAAATGCACAAAAAAAGTGAAAATACAAAAAAAATCAAAAATACAAAAAAATACAAAAAAAATAAAAAACAAAACAAAAAAGTGCAATAAAAAAAAGTGGTGAAAACCTGGCAATAGGCGCAATTTGTGAGAGAACAAATCCTCTATCTATCACTACTCATATCTTTTACATCCATCCAAAGTCAAAGCTAATGGCCATCGCCCAACACTTTTTCACGCAGCGTTATCCCAGACATAATTAGCATAGTCACTATCCTTGATTATCTGAAGATCAGTTCATCATATCCCACCATGGCTTGGTGATCACTTTGTATATCCACATCAATAGATATATATAAATAGGGGCAGCATTCCAAACAATGAAAAAACAAGAATCACAACACACTAAAGAAATCATGTCAACAATAGCTCATTAGGAAGAAAAGAAGGCAATTATCCAACTAAAACCTTTAACACACACATGATGGATGATTTTCTGAATTATAATTTGTTTATGTCTAGCATGAAGTTTTTACTATTTTGTATCTTAATTTTTTTTTAATCATTAGATCTCATGAATTTCTCAATGATGCATCGAGCTAGAGAAAAGAAAAGGGAGGAATTTGATATTTTTTGGTTTTGTCTGTGAGGCGATCACTTGTACGGTGCAAATTTGTCTTAAGACATGATTGAAAGGATATCATTGAGGATATTGTTCCACTTTGTGCATACAAATGGTTAACTCTTCTCTATTTAACACAAGCAACACTCAGGTCATCTTGGTTCAATTATACCTCAATGCTTGTGTCATCTTGCCATAGCAAAATATATGTCAGCGTTACTCACGTCATTATGGTTCAATTATACCATTATGCTTGTATAAACTTCCAACATATCAAAAGCTCAATGATGACAAACCAAAATAGAGAAAAAACAAGTGACTAAACAAGAATGACAATGACAAAATGAAGGTGATCATTTAGTTGCATATCATCTTACAACTTGCATTTAGTAGCATATCATTTTAAATCTTACATTTGGTTGCATATCATTTTAAACTTGCACTTAGTTGCATATCATTTTAAATTAGTATCATTTCATCATCATTATCATACATCTCATTTTCAAAATACATCTCACATCATTATCATATCATACATCAAAGAAATCAAGATAACAAAGCATCATCATATTCACATTTCATCATGGCTTATACATCATAATCAAAATCAAAAGCATTACTATCTAAAACATTAAATCATCATCATAAAAACATGATATCAATGCATATCATAAATCATCATCCATAACACATCACATGTGAATCAGAGAAAATAGTGCCATATATATATCGCTCAAAAATGGTCGAAATGTACAAGGGGTATCATGTCTGTCAAAATACAACAGAGACAAGTCTCTCAGGTATGATTATCTCTTGAGGCTGATAGTCTCGCAATAGATGTCCCAGCTCCTAGATCTCCACCAGGTAGATCACGTCGGGAAGGCCCCGTAACACCTCTTCTCTTTGTCCCCATCTAACTATGAGCAAATCGACTGGCTGCATAGCTAGGAGCTCTGTGCTCTCTAGGGACTAGCTCCTCATATAACCACCTATAGAAATCGGTCTCCTTGGTCGTGTACCATACCTCCGTCAGTGTATCTCACATTAGGGAACCACCTATCACTCTCTCCAATCTCACTGCAAGCTCCTTTTCTCGACCCCAACGTTCTCTCTTTGTATCCCACTCTGCCATAATCTATATAATCTGGCGCTGTTGTGCTAGCATATGTTCCTGTAGTTGCTGCATTGTGACTTGTAGGGATCTAATCTGTGAGTACTGTTCATGGGTGGGTACCATAATATGAATGGGTACCTATATCTTGGTCCCACCCATACATGTCCCTGTCCGAGACACCGGTGGAGGTAGAACATCCGATCTCCTCCTCTAGGCAGGTTGCCTAACATCCTCTATACCCCCCCACTACTGCTAACACTACACCTACCCTACTAGCACCACCAAAACCAAGGAGAAGTCCTCATCCTCTCCCTCCATCCCCTCCTCATCCTCTATCTCCTCGTCTATCACTCCCTCCATCCCCTCCTCATATCTCCTCCTCTATCTCTCCCTCTACTTCCTCCACCACCTCCTCCACCACCTCCTCTATCACCTCCTCCATCATCCCCACCTGCATCTCCTACCTCCTCTCCCTCCTCATCTCTCTGTCTAAATCCCCGTCGCCTCTCTGGCTGCTCATCCTCGTCATCATCAAAAGAAGGTAACATCTCTGTTGGATCCAATATTCGTGCCACTACATGTGCCATGAAGTAGGTAGAGAACTCCTATGTCATCCCAGCATAAATAACCCAAGCTTCATAATCTCAGATCTAGCTTACCAATGTCATGTACTCCTCTACCACTGCTACATAATCCACCATGGGCCCCCACTCAGGCACATCCTGTCTCCAACGAGCATATAAACACGCTCCCTGTGGTATCCCCTGTTGTCTCCCATATTGCAGCTAAACACGACTATGCAAAAATTGCTCAATGATAAAAGGCATTCACTCGATCAAATATCTTGACATATACACATAGGGCATCTCTAGCCCATCCTCAGTCCACACCTCACAATCCATATATGGTCTCCAAATGATGGTATCAATATCATCCAATCCTCTCCGCCAGTGCTCTAGTTTGCCCAGCTTATGTTGGAAAACTATACTTGTGTACCCATAAGCATATGCTTGACCAACTGGCCTATCCCTATCTTCAAGTGGTCTCGACACAAGAATGTGCTCCCAAGCCCACACTTGTAGTAATGTCACCCCCGCAGACAAACTGTTGTATCCTAGATACACCACCTAGTGAAGCTCTCTGTAAAGGTGGGCTAACCTAAAAGACCCCCATGAAAACCTGAGTCCCTATGTCACCATTCTTCCAAAACCAATCCCCATCCCATATCTAGTCCCTTCGACCTACAGTCGAGACATAGAAATCCACCAATAAAACCTACTAGTACCAAAGGCAAGGGAGCATAATCCAGATCCATGAACTCCTACCATGGGATCTCATATCCACAAATCTAATCATCCTGAAAGATGTGACAGAGAGCCTCTATCCCACCCTCGTCAGTCTTCTCATATGGTAACACGGCTCCCACAATAGGAATCCACAGAATGCAATAATAGTCCTTAGGTGTGACTATTATCTCACCAGTAGCGAAATGGAAGTTGTTCGTGTAACTGTGCCACCTCTCCATCAAAGCTATCAACAAACCTCAGTTAATGATATACTAAGGCATGTCTAGTAAAGAAGATAAACCACATCTCTCAATCACATCCCTATTAGCCTGTGACAATCACAGAATCAATGACCACGGTCGCGGAAATCACTCTCGTGACTGAAGTACACCAAGCTATGCCTGCAAAACAACAAATGTCCATCATTAGTTTCCACATCTATCTGATATATGCAAAAAAAAAAAATCAACGTGAAACAACGAAGCATTAAATCAAGACCCATATCAAAAATCAAAGAACCATATCAAAAATCAAAGCACCATATCAAAAATCAAAGACCCATATCGAAAATCAAAAACCCATATCGAAAATCAAAGACCCATATCGACAATCTGACTCATATCGGGAAATCATATCAAAGACCCATAACGCAAGCAATTCAAAATCCATAGCACAAGCATCACATCAGGAATCATATCGGAAATCAAGAATCAAAACTCATATCGGACATTGAATTCATATCGCAAGGAAAAAATCACAGATCCATATCAACAGAAAATCAGGATCCTCATCAAAATAATCAATCAACTTGGCACTCCATATCGAAAGTAATTTCAATAGACTCCAAATCATCATATCAAAAATTGGACATCATCATAGTAGGCAAAACATTGGCTCACAACCCATCTTGAAACACTCAACAGACACCTATCTATTCCTAAGCCATCTACCTCATCTATTCTCTCAGTGACACATTCTTCCAAGTCTTTTCTACCCATTTTTTATCCCATGCACCAAAATAGACCTCCTATGCACTAAGCTACTACATATGTGCTATCTTTCTTTACCAATGTACTAGAAACATTACTCTATGCGCTAAAATCCTCTATGCGCTAACTGGTTTTGCCATTGCGCTACCCTACTAACCCAAAGCGCTAATCTACCCGAAGTGCTACTCTATCTACCCTATGCATTGACCTATCTGTCCTATGCGCTAAATCACCCTATGTGCTACCCTAGCCTACCAACGCGCTACAAAATGAAACTTAAACGCTAACCTAGCTAGGTTAACCCTACATGCTATTGCTCCTATCGTATATGCTAAAAATAGACCCTTACGCGCTAAAACGACAAATTTTCAACTAAAAAATGCAAAACGTGATCAAAAAAAGAAAAATTCATCAAAAACATGGCAAACATTAGATGACTTATAGGTGGGCCATATGCAGCAGGCCTCCAGTATCAATGAACATGCTCGAATTAGTGTGAAGCATAGGGAACCGACATTTTCATCAAAGCTCAAGTGTCACAATCACAAGGAGACAAATGTACAAATGATAAGAATAAAATCACTTTTTACCTTTTATAGTGTAAAATTCAACACGGTTAGTAAGTGAGGCATGTATTTTCCTCATTTTTCTCACTTTTAACCTTATCAACATCATTTTGGGGAGATGAATCAATTCCAAAGCATTCAATACAGTTGAAATAATCAAAATGCAATTAATTCAAAAACGCTCATCAAATCAACAAAATTTTCAAAATCCTTGATTCATCTCCCGAGGGGGCATCCTCAATATCGCTCATCAAATCTCGGGCATCATATCGACATTTTGACACAACATAATACAGATCAAATTTTGACAGCATATTCGACAAATTTTCTTTGAATCAACATGTGCACACACGTCACTTCAAAGAGGGGCAAAATGTAGACATATAAAAATGACCACTTTCCTAAGTGAATATTTAATATTCACTTTAACCTCATTCCTCTATTTAATTAAATTCTTTATATTCATCGATTTGATTAAATGAATTACTTCATTTATTTAATTAAGTTCACCTAAGTCTTTCATAACCTTTGATTAAATAAATCACTTTATTTAATTAATTCCCCTTTCTCCCCTTTTAATTAAATTTACATTTAATTAAATTTATCCTTGCAACTAAATAAATATAATTTATTTACTTAAATTCCCCACTTGTACTTATGCAAGTTGCATCTATTTTTGTTGAAATAAAGTAATTTATTTTAATTAAAATTCCCCTCCAGCCACTTGCAAAATCCTACATCTCCCACTTGCCTCTCTAAACCCCCTTCTAGATTCTTCTAATCACTTCTAATTTAGCCTAATCCATCTCCTAAATATTATCACATCCCTAAGTAAAGGGAAGTCACTTCTCAAACCCTCAAAGTCTTCAATAACCATTAAAGGCTTTATGTCTTCAACAAGTTAACCTTCAAAGTCTTCATAACCATTAATGGTTAACTCAACCTTCTTGCATGATTAGAGACTTTCTCTCTAACTCAACTCCCATCTAACCCAAGGGTCTCATCAATCATTCATGGCTTTAACCTTGGTTATCCTATTAACCCTTGCACAAGAGTTTACCCCTTGGATAAAAGCTTTATCCATTAGATAACCCTAACTTAACCTTAACCCTTACCTCCTAAGGTAACCATCATGTCTTCTCAAGCATTTAATGCTTTTTTCATCTCCTCTTAAGCAACCTCTTGTTGACAATTGTAAACATGGATTGATAACTTTCAATTCTGGCCCTTGTTAATATTATCCAATCTTGACCATCCATTGGCCTATTTTTCCTATAAATAGAGCTCTCATTCTCTCATTTTCAGATATCCAAGTTTCATGCATCTAATCTATAGTCATTTTATGAAGCATTTAGCCTCTCTTTGATAAAATCATCTTAATAGCATTTAAAAGTAATTTTAAATATCATAGCATATCCATGTTAGACTAGTATATATTGTTAGGATGGTATTTCTAACCTTTATCATAACATCATATTCATGCTAATTTAAATCATCCTATATTCAATATCATACATATCTAGGAATGCATTTATGTTAAATTAATCAAACATCACTCATTCTTGGAGTTGTCATTCCTAAGTCACTTTGCTCAGTGATCTGAGAGCAAAGGCATTGGCTTGAGGAATCCTGTGAGATAAAGAACAATGGAACACCCCTTGGGAAGTTGAGCTATTCAATATAGTTCCATAACTTGCAAAAAGAATCCCATTGGTGTGTGGATCTTTTTGAAACTGAATTTTACATTTTGTACCCCACTTTTCCCACACACAGGTAGAAGCAAAAGAAGTTAGACTGGTTTATGTGAACACTAAAGAACAGATAGTAGACATCTTGATTAAACCTGTGTCCTCAGAATCATTTGAGCATTTGAGAGATAGATTGGGGGTTTCTACCCTACTAGTAGAGACCTAATTGATGTAGATGTGCATCAGTACGGTATGCATTATCAAAGCTATCTTTTTCTCTGGACTGATGAAATAATGCTACTACTCAAGGGGAGTAGTCAGCCTTGTGATTTAGAGATTTCATATTTTGTTTGATTTCTATTTCATATCCTTGGCATTGATGTCAAAGGGGAAGAGATATATGTGAAAAACAAGAAATTGACATCAAGGGGGAAAGAAATATAATGCTATTGACTGTACTCCTCAAGGAGAGTTTTCTGGTATTGTTTGGTGGTATTCGGTTCCTTTGGTTCAGAGCTTCATTTCTATATCCTTCAGAGAAGATTGTTGGAATTTCTTGGCACTTGGATATTTTTCACATCTAGTGTTTCCATGAATGCCAAAGGGGGAGATTGTTGGAAATATGAAGGAATTGATTATGTGTTGCATTAATGTTTTGTCATTGATGTCAACACTAGTTGTTATGGTTGTTTACCGACTTCCGGTAGAAGGATTGGATTGGGAAGTTTATCTATTGATTGTTGCTGGTATGATCCAGATGATGGGATAAGCTTGTATAGATGTTTCATATGCTTCTGAAGTGTGTTCCAGTCAGTTGGTATTGACTTGATGATCGGATGCTATCTTATGTTCTAGTAAGCCTAGTCTCTAGATCTAGTAAGGGTTTCACCGGCAAAGCTTTATTGAAGATTCTTGATATTATACATAAGTGGTGTTGGTGCAGCTTCTAGAAGGGATTCAGGATGCTGATGATGATTATGTTCATGCTTCGACTAATTGGAATCATTGCTTTAGCATGTGTGGATCTATTTAGGACCAGTTTCATGAAATGTGTTATTGGATCCTTTTGATGCACCTTTGGAATGTTTTATTGGTTGGATGATATTTTTTTGGCCCTAGGCTGACATGTCTTATAATTTTATTTCGGGATTATGTAGTGGATTTATTATATTATCATTTGGGTGGCCGACCTAATTTTTTAGGTCTCAGTTTTGTATAAATACATGTAAGATATCATTATAGAATATAGGAAAGGAGCAAATAATGTAACAATCATATGAGTAGAGGAATTGGTCAATCATAGGTGATCAAATTGGGTTTATGCAAGAGGTTTTAGACCTCTGGTATTGAGTTTAACTAGAACTGTAGTCTATCATGATTGATGCTATCTCTGACAGTCCATCTTTTTGGATTGTTGTCTGATTGTTTTGAGGTGGTTAATCTCTTTTGTAGTCAGTGAGACTCCATTGTGATGAGCAGTGCGCTCTAGGCAGTGTGCCTTCCTACATGTGAAGACCCCTATTGTAATCACATACTTTCTGCAGAAGTATCATATAACTGTAGGTAGGGTTTCCCACCATGGTTTTTCCCTTTACAAAGGTTTCCATGTACAAATCATGGTGTTATGTGGTATGGTTGCATGGTATTGATTCTAGTGTTTACACTTATGCTTTAATGCTTTATCTGTTATTTCGATATCTATTTTCTGCCATTTCGGTAAAAGGTTTTAAGTGCTTTATATTCTCATAATCTGTTGACAACTAATTCACCCCCCTCCCTCCTCTCAGTTGTCCACCGGTAATCCTAACATTATCTAGCTTATATTCTATTCTCCTTATCAGTATGAGAATAAGCACCATAACCAAAACCATCAAGAAAACAATAATCAATAGTTTTACATTCTGATAATTCTTCACGAGTTTCATTATCTAGAGTTGTATCGGGTGATCTATTGGTCAAGAAATAAGTTAAAATAGTCTCGCTCATTTTTTTTTGTTAGAAACTAGTAGTGCTAAACATACATCTAGCTCATATCATAAATTTTCTAAGGCATACATTCAATAACACTATTTTGTTGTCATATCCTAGCAACCATTAATTGTCTTGCAATGTCATGCTCATTACAAAAATAGTTTAACCCTCCTAAACAAATTCTCCTCCACTATCTATTCTTATATGTTTTATATAGTCTTACCTTTTTATTCTCTACTAGAGCTTTAAACTTCTTAAAATATGAAAACACTTCAAGTTTCTTCTTGAGAAGATAAATCAACACCTTACAAGAATAGTCATATATAAATTAAACAAAATATGATGAACCCTCAGTAGATATTATATGAGCTTCTAAATTACCTAAATAAAATAATTTTAAAAGTTATTTACTTCAGGGAATAGTTTTTCAAAAACTCAATCTTTTATGCTTTTCAAACAGACAATGTTCATAAAAATTAAAATCTATAGATTTGGCACCTAAGAGAAGTTTTCTATTTAGTACTAGCTTGAGACCATGCTCACTCATAATGGTTATCTGTTGATGCCAAATTTTTATTGAGTACCTTGGCACAACTTGAGATATTATTGTGGTTCCCAATATTGACTATTTGTCACTAGTAGGCTAATAATAAAATTTACTTCATATTCCAATTGTAATACGGTTACCTTCATAATCCAACATTTATATTATAAGATGAGATTCAAGATGGGATTGTGAGGAGGTGGGTAAAGAAAAGAAGACACCAAGTGTCCCCATCTATAATGGGGCTAGAAGCATCTATTTCGAGGGTTAAAGAAACGTAGGACTCCCCGACTATTTCCATTAGAAAAGATTCATCTAAAAAATTATTTGTGCTAGATAAGGGTAAAGATATTTGTGTGGATAAGAAGTTAGAGTTCTCTTCCACCTAGTAAGCCATTGGCTCATGATTTCACTAGGAGAGTGTTTTCTTTGTTGTTTTGTTGTTTTTGGTTACATCTGGTAATTGTCTCTAGTTTATGGGTGTGTTAGTGTCAGTGGTTTTTGTTGGGTTTGGTTAGCAACAAGTTTTTGTTTAAGGGTTCTCACTCCTCACGAGACTCTAGTTTTGTCACCTTTGTTGCGGATATGTAAGGTTTGAGCCTCTCTTGGTTAGATATTTTCAAAACATTTATATTATAGGAAAACCTATGCCCTTCAAACTGATATTAGTTTCTTAGGTGGAAAATTTCTCTTGGACTATGGAAAAGAGTCAAACTAGGTCATTAGTGGCATTCTAGAATGATTTAGAGGGAGGTTGAGGAAAAGAAGTAGAAATGAATGGATTTGATGAGAAATAAAATGTTAGGATATAACATAACAATAGAAGTTTGAATTTCCATAAAAATCCATGGAAGGGTGAAATGAGCAAAGGAAATAAAGTTGAGAAATGTTGGAAACGTGTAAAACTAAACACCAAGATAATATTTTGGTTGGAAAATTGGGTGTTTAGAAGTTATCTTGAATTTTGTGTAGGGAATCGGGATATATGAACACAAAATATTGGGAGCCTTTGGAAAGAATCCAACATAAGAATGCAATTTAGGATTGGACATTGGTATTGAAGTCACAAAATCCACCAAAATTCCATAGGAAAAGAGTATAGGGAAAACAAGAATATATGGAAAGATGAGATTTGTAGAGTTTTATGGTTGGACTAGAGGTAAGATCTAGGCATGGGGATGAAAGTCAATAGGTCTAGGGGAAGAGCATCAATAGTTGAGCATGTACCAATTGTTGTGAGGGTTGTTGATACATTTTGTTCCAAAAATTGAAAAAATAAAACCTATTATTTGAAACATAAAATATCAATTTTTGCTAGGAAATGTACCAATATTGTAAAAAGTAACCAATCAAGTGATGCCATATTAGCTGCACAACTATTGGGGCCTCTTTTGCATGCCTATTGGTCTCACTTTTTTGGGGGGTTGTTTTGGACACCTTGGCAAAAAGCATGTTGATGTGGCACCATACTTGATGATGTGGTTCTGAAAGCTTAATTATAAGCAGGAAACTTGCCAAGTAAGCTACTGCAAAAAATTAGGAGTGATTTGAAATTTCCACGTAGAATTTTGAGAAGCACGAAGTTAGGGTGCTCAAATACTGGTGCTCTTCCCCTATATAAACTTTATAAATAGACAGAAATGATGCGTAGAAAATAACAAGAAATGATAGAGAGAAGTGGAGGTAATAATTGAGGAAATTTGAGGTGTAATGCAATTCTATGTAAAAGGGGAGTTGAAGAAAATGTGAGAAAGGATTGGGAGTTAAGAGGAAGAAGCGAGTGGAAGAAGTCTAGGAAAACTCTAAAAAAAAATGAATGAGGAAATAGAATATCGTGGGCTATATTGGAAGGGAATGGAGGTTGATTCATGAGGTTGATGAAGAGAAGTGCAAATGAAATCCAAAAACTTTCATAACAAATAAATGATTGAAAGGGTAAGAAAGGACTTGCAGGCCTTGCAAGACTTTCATGTAGGATTGATGATTAGGATGTGATATTGAATAAGAACCATAGAAGTTTGGCAGTCCACCAAAACCCCAGAAATCTATAAAACTCACATGAAATACTCAATCACATTTTTAGAATCAAGTTCTTTTAGAATTTTGTAAATTTTAACATATGTCAAAAACATGGAGAATGAAAACGAACAACATTTAGAATTTTTTTACCAAAAGAGACTTCTTTGAAATTTTCTTGGATTGATTATGTAGGTATAATGAGGCCTAAATCTATATAAGGGCTAGGATTCAAGAAAGCAATTACACTATCAAATTATCTCCACAAAGCCCACTCTATAAATATCCAGAAAATGTAGATTATTATCCCCATGTGTATCCTAGTTCTTATCTTCAACAATGGAAGGCTAGCTCTAAATTCTTGTCTTGTTTGAACAATTATTCTACTAGACTTATTTTACATTCAATATTATTAGTGTTCACACAACAATCGTAGAAAAGAAAAGGTCACCATAATATAAATAGAATAATAACATGTGCACATGCATATGTTAGACAATTCTCACAACTATATGTATACAATTTGAAATGTTGATTCTTTTATTAGTTCTTGTCGATAGGCAGGAATACTACTGCATTCATTGAATGCATTTGATTTTTTAAACTGGCCAATCATATGATAGTATTTTAAAATATTTGCATGGATTTGTATAGTTATATTTGAAGCACCATTTTTTAAAATTTGTAAAAAGCAATTTATCTCTTCTCCTATTGGTCATCTCTTGGATATAGTCATTGCCAAAAAAAGTTTTTCCAAATTTTTTATTTAGTTATGAGCCAATATCATATTCAACCATCTAAAATGACAAAAAAAATATTCTCTTTCATAATGACAAATGGTCGTTCAAATCCAAAAAAATCTTCAGAAGTCTTATTCCATTCAATGAACTACAACAAAATATAACTAAATATTATCTAATGGGATGTATTTTTTTGTCAAATAGTATTTCATTGAATGCATTATTTATTTCATTTTCAGAAAATTGTCTATATGTTCAATGCTTCAACTGTTCGTAGAATAGAATGTACACAAATTTCCTCTGCCAAATTTACTATTTGATCCTGTAGACCAAATTATCTTTCTAGAAACTTCTGTCATTGGTAGGTTTTACTTTTGGAGACAACGACAATAATAGTAATGTGATGACATTGTATTATTCCATCGACAAGATTTTTAGAGGAGCTGTTGGGATTATTTATTATGCTTTCCAAATCTAGAATCTTCATTTCTATTATTATGGTTTTATCTATTTCATAGCCTACTCTCTTCGTGTTGTGTCAATTATCATGTTATTGCAGGAGCATGAGCATTGTCTCGTTCGTGGAGCTTTGAAATACATAGAAACGGGTAAAATGAATTTTTAGTTAAAGTGTTTATATTTTATTTCACTTGAAAACTCTACCAATCCATAAACATTGTGCACTCATTAGCAGACTTTCCGAGAACCACACTTTTGACCAGAGAAAGATCAACGTTGCAAATGGACCAGAAGAGGTATGCATTTAAACTAATTGCAAACGGTAAGCAATATGTTATAATATTTAGAGGGGATTTTGAGAAAGATTTCATTTTGTGTTTAAGCATTAGACAGCATTAATTTGGTGTCAAAAAAAATAAAAAATTGGATGAACCCAAAAGAGGGGATTTCTGTTGAGATCACATACATTAATGTATTCTATATTTGCTAAGTTTTGTCCATATCACTTTAAAAAAAAAAGAAGATACGCATAAACTTCTAAATCACTACCATAAAATTTTATTTTTGTAACTCTTTTGGTTTCAATGTATGGTTCTATATATTTCTAAGAATCTATGCATGTAATCTCACTGGTAAATTATTCAATATATTAATCTAGAGATTTAGTGAATCTATGCATGCTAATTCAGCTAGTAAATCCATCACTCCCTTTTACCAGCACTCAACCAAAATTTTCAAACAAACCATTTACTTTGACAATGTCATGTTATTAGGATGGTTTATTTGCTTGAGAATAGAAATCTAAAATCCAAAATTTGATTATAACATTATTTGTTTGAATAAAAAGAATGTATTGGGCATTTTCTTACATAATTAAAGGCCAGTGAAAAATAGCGCAGCCCTAGAAAAAACCTCCTCACATTCAAGGCAACCTGCAACCTACAAGTTTAGTTTAGATTATTCTTAAAATTACAACAAACTACTAAAAAATTTCCAGTGAAATATGTATTCATAGATAGTATGTTAATTTATTGTTGCCCTGCCTGTTGCCTCTTTAACAGTCCCTCCCCTCTTTTTGACACAAGCAGCCTCTTCAGAATTATTGGCTTCTACTGAAATCTTTGCTTCAGGTATGTCATCTTGCTTCAATTTGTATCCATGTGTCCCTTGTATGCAAAAGAGTTTGGCTGAGCCAAATAGATGTGCATTTCACCATTTACCATGCAACATTGTGAATTAAAAACAACACACGTGCCATATTGTCTAGTGCATTCAAGATAGGTAGACAAGCGAATTTTTTAGATCCATAAGGAACAAGTAATTTGTTGAATAGTCATTTCCTGTCTGTTTGTGGCAAAAATATTTGTCATGGCACGTACTCGAGAAAGTACTTTTCAAAGCACTATTATCTATTCTTGTATACTTTGTGTAAGGTCAAATTCCATTATATTATATCCATTGTTTAAGCCATCATGATAGCGAGTAGTTGCATTTACTTCGCAAGTTGGCTATTATTGAAGTAAAATATATGTTTTCATAATTCATTAAAAAAATTAATAGTGAAGTCTATCTTTCACTGGTTGTAATGTCTCCACCTTGTAAAACTCTTTGGCGATGATGCTTGTTAGTACTTCCATTTAGATATGTTATGAAATACGAATAAACATATTATTGTTAACATTTGTGGGATAAACTATTGCCTCTCATATCATAGCTAGGTATTTAACATGCATTTAGTCTGTGTCTAGCATCAGTTTTGAATATTATCTTATGCAATGAAAACGAAGTTTAAAAATGTTAATTCTTAAGGAAAACATTTGTGGATTTGATTGTGTGCTAATTTATTTGTGTGATATTACTTATCTTGCATTTCATTAAATGTATATATTTTTAATTATGTAGTAAACGGAAGTATTGTGGCCCCAATCATAAACAAGGAAATAGTTAATGCATATATTATTTCTTTTGTTTCTAATCTTATAGTCCAATAGATGCCACGGTAAGAGTTGAACAATAAAACCCTCTACTTTTCTCTATTCTAAACTAACCAAACTAATGGCAAGAACTTGACGCTTTGCGTCTCTTGTTTTTTATATGAAAAATATTAAAAACTAAAATTTAAATATATGACTACTTACTCTTGTCTAATACAATAAACCTATTTTTACTTAATAACACTACAACATAAAATACTACAACATTTAAAACTAATAATAAAAAATATCTTTTTAAAAAATTATAATTCATTATATTAACTTTTCTTATAATTATTGTTACATAAATATAAAAATACAATTTGTTTGTTTCCATTAAAAATTTATTTCTTTAATTATTGAATATAAATTATACAAATGACATGTTTAAAAGTTAAAACATAATTTTTAAATAATATTACTAAAATATTATGATAATCAAACTAAAAGAAAATGGACATATAAAAATGCTTTCATATGTACTCTTTAATATTCATAAAAGAGGATAGATTCCACCTTTGTAGATTTTTCTTCAAACTCCACAATACTGTTATTGTGTCAAAGTTCAATTTATCTTATTATTTTAACCATACTTTATTAATAACTTATTTTGCTTTCAATACTATCAAATTATGCTCTGACCAAAAGTACAAAATTAATATTTTCCACATAACATTAAATACTACACTAATAATATATGAGGATGTCCACTCCTTCACCATCTAATCTGAAAGGATTTTTGTGCTTCCCACTGCCCTAGGTTGGTCTACCATGGCTTCTCTTTTGCTATGCTCTTTCATGCTCTGCATATTTTCAATCTCCGCTCATCCTCACTCGCTCAATATCTCTCAACAGCAACAACTGCTCTTGCAATTCAAAGCGGCTATTTCCACCAACACCTCTTCATTGCCAGATTGGACTCACCTTCGCCCCCTCTGTAATTGGTCTGCCGTTACCTGCTATCCCTCTTTTCAGTCCGTCGTTGCCCTCAACTTAGCCCACATGAACTTACACGGTACCATCTCTCCTCTCCTCGGCAATCTCTCCTCTCTTCGAACCCTCGCCCTCTCCAAGAATGCCCTCACTTCTACCATTCCACCTCAACTCGGCCAACTTCCCCATCTGCGGGTACTCTGGCTCCATTCCAATCAATTACAAGGAACCATTCCCTCCTCTCTATCAGCCTGCCGCAGATTGTATTACCTGACCCTCTCCTATAACCAACTGCATGGCAGCATTCCGCCTGAGCTGAGTCTCCTCACAAGATTGAAGTTCCTCTACTTGAGAGTAAACAATCTCGCCGGTGTCATTCCCCCTTCTTTCAAAAACCTGTCCGCCTTAGTTGAATTGGATTTGGCTGCAAACCATCTCACAGGCCCCATTCCCCTTGAATTGGG
The DNA here is from genome assembly GCF_030272615.1 of Cryptomeria japonica. Classification (NCBI taxonomy): domain Eukaryota; kingdom Viridiplantae; phylum Streptophyta; class Pinopsida; order Cupressales; family Cupressaceae; genus Cryptomeria; species Cryptomeria japonica. The sequence goes on along the minus strand of NC_081407.1, from coordinate 749,050,567 downwards.
CATTCTCACTCACCTGCAGGGACTTTACCTTTTTAAAAATGACTTATCAGGCACCATTCCCAGCTCTTTAGGAAATCTGTCTGCCTTGACTAGATTATATTTGTACAAAAACCATCTCCAAGGCCACACAGCCCCTAAATTGGGTATGCTCACTCACCTCCAGCATCTTTACCTTTTTACAAATGACTTATCAGGTACCATTCCTTATTCTTTAACAAATCTCTCGAAATTGACAAGATTAGATCTATCTGAAAACCAGCTCAGTGGACATATTCCACTGGAAATCGGTACCAAGCTCTCCAATTTGCAATTTCTCTGTTTATGGGCAAATCAGCTTAGTGGAAAAATACCAAACTCACTTGGAAATTGTTCAAACCTCACAGAACTTTTTTTATCTAAAAACCAGCTCAGTGGAATCGTACCGATGGAACTAGGTAAGTTGAACCTCCTTACCAGGATTCAACTACGGGCCAATCAACTTGTTAGTGACAGCAGTAACACATTGTCTTTTCTAACTTCTCTCACCAATTGCTCCCACTTGCAAGGAATAGGAGTGTCGGATAATCATCTCACTGGTATGTTACCCCCATCCATAGGCCAGCTGTCTTCCAATCTCAATCTCTTGAATTTATCAAACAACATGATAAGCGGAAGCATAACACAACAGATTGTCAATCTAACAAACTTAGCCTATTTAGGTTTAAGCAATAATCTTTTCAGTGGCAATGTTCCATCTGGATTTAAAAGATTCCAGAAGTTGGAGAGATTGTGTCTGGATGGGAACAAATTAGAAGGAAGCATTCCAAGTGAGATAGGTCAAATGCAACATCTCGGACTCCTAGATCTTAGTTACAACCGGCTATCTGGAAAAATACCAGATTCTCTTTGTAGCGCCCAACAGCTAAGACGTCTTTTACTTCAGCACAACAACTTGTCAGGGGAGATCCCTGTTAGTTTAGCACAATGTCAGAAGTTGGAGCTCATTGACTTATCTTACAATAAATTACGGGAAAGGATACCTCCTGATTTCATTGCCAGCCTTAAAAATCTGGTATTCTACCTCAATCTTCATGGAATTCTTTGGAAGGTTCCTTGCCACTGGAGATAAGTAAAATTGTAATGTCTCAAGCTATAGACATCTCTGGAAATCGACTTACTGGGGTGCTTCCGAGTTCTCTTGGAGACTGCACAGCATTAGAGCATCTAAATCTGTCCCACAATGCCTTTGAAGGTCCAATCCCAGATTCACTCTCCAAATTACAAAATCTCCAAGAAATGGATCTTTCTAGCAATTCTTTATCAGGTTCAATACCATTGTCCATTCAAAGGCTGAAAGCACTTCAGTACATGAATGTTTCTTTCTATAATTTGTCAGGGGAGATTTCAGCAGGAGGGTTGTTTCCAAATAGACCTGTTATAACATTGTTTGTGGGAAACCCTGGCCTCTGTGGCCCAACCAATTATTCATTGCCTCCATGCCTAAAGAAGACTCAAGAAAAGCATTCACTGCTTAAAAAAATAGTCTTATCAGTTGTTGGAACCATTGCACTTATATTGTGCTTCTCTGTCTTAGGAATTCTATGGAGACATAAATTTTCAAGCCAATTATTCCATCCCTCAAACTTTATTTTTCAAAGGCTTAGCTATCCAAAATTTTCTTATCAAGATCTTGTCATTGCAACAGCCGCATTTGATGAGTCAAACTTGCTTGGAGTGGGTAACTTCGGATCAGTTTACAAAGGCATTTTGAGGGATGGTAAGATAGTTGCAATCAAGGCTCTTAATTTGCAGAATGAAGAAGCTCATAAGAGCTTTAACACAGAATGCAAAGTATTAGGCAGTATTCGGCACCGTAACCTGATCAAAATCATAAGTGCATTTTCCTACCCTGGCTTCAAAGGTTTAGTTCTTCAATTTGCATCGAATGGGAGCTTGGAGAAACATTTACATCCTGACAGAGATGATCAGGAAATTTGTAAATTGGGATTTAAGGACTGTTTGAGCATTGCTGTGGATGTTGCCCATGGCATGGAATATTTACATCATGATTGCCCTTTTCAAATTGTGCACTGTGATTTAAAACCTAGCAATGTGCTGCTGGACGCCAACATGACAGCCCTTGTGACTGATTTTGGTATATGCCGTTTGACTGCTACAAATTCCATAGATTCATTTAGTGCAACAACACTTGCACTCAAAGGATCTATTGGCTATATTGCTCCAGGTAATCTATTTGTGTTCTTCTATACTGTCATTATCATTTCGTTTAATAGCTATTCTATTTTTTCATGAATAAAATTGATTGCAGAGTATGGTCTGGGGGGAGGTGTTTCCACGAAGGGAGATGTTTACAGTTATGGAATTCTGATACTAGAGATGGTTACAAGGAAGAGGCCAAGTGATGACATGTTTGTGGGAGACCTGAACTTGCAGAAGTGGGTAAGTTCAGCATTTCCAAACGAACTGGCAGATATTGTTGATAGCGGGCTATTGAGAGATGTCAATGAAAACATGGAAGACAATAGATGTCTTCTGTCTTTCATTCATGTTGGTTTGCTTTGTAGCAGTGAATCAATAAGAGAACGACCTTCCATGAGAGATGTAGCCAGGTTTTTGGAGAATCTCAAGACATCTTTCATGGGAGGTGCAGTTGCTTCCAATTTAACATCTACCATATCAGACCTCCTGCGCAATACCAATCGCGCAGAAATATTGGCATCTGACAATCAAAGTTCTACATTTTAGATATTTATAAGTTCCATTGGTAAGTTTTAGTCATTTATGTTTGCTATTTTCAACTTTGTTTCTTTTAATGCAAAATCTTCCTTAGGATAAATTCTAGTTCTTTGAGTCTGCAACGCGTTCCAATTCATGTATATGCATTAGACTACTTTGAGAGTGGATAATGTTGTCTATATCTGAAATATTGCAAAACCTGTAATATACTGTTGTATTCAAATCACTTTCTCTCATAATAGTCTATCAGGCCGTGCTTAACATTCTTGGTTTTGTATAAAACTAGATGTTTGAATATTTTCAACTAAAAAATTAATGCTGCACTGATGTCTCGTCCAATATCACCCGAGTCCCAATGGATATTTATTTAGAAGAATCATATTATTGTTTAAATAGTGACTTAAGATTATTTTTATTTAAATTTACAACTATCTTTTTATATTCAGACGTACTAGATCTTCGAAACAGACAAGCACTTTGGACACAATAGCCATTTTTTCTGAGTTTTTTTCTTCCTGTTATTGGAAGGACAGATTCCACTCGTGATAAAGAAAATATATTATGAAGTAGAAATAACAGTTACAAGTTTTGAAGCTTCTAACCACCAATCCAACTGGTAGTGGAAATCTTAATATATTTCCAAGGCGGCTATCTTTTTATGTTCAGACGTAAAGGAAATGTTCTAAACAGTTGATTTTTCTTCGTTTCTTCATTTCACGTTTGGGTTTTGGCTGTATTGTATTGTGAAGTCATGATGGCGCTTCCAAAAATTACTGGCAATTAATGTTGTAATCTTAATAAAAGATAATATTTGCACTTAGTTGATGCGAAGGAGTTTGTAGTTTTAAAATTATTAAATAAGATTACAGTTAATAAAATTTATTGATATATAATTTATTTTAATTTTAAAAATATTAAAAATTTAATAGTTAAATAATTTGTATAAATAAAATAATAATGAATGAGGGAGATGTATTAGTGTTTGTATTATTTTTTATTTAGAAGGTCTTAATCTTTATTTAAATTGTAGACATATAATGATGGTCATTTTGCTTGCCTTCCATTTTTTATCTTTTCTCTTTTCTTTCTTGTTGTTTTCTTAATTCCTTTCTCCTACTTCTTTAGTTTATTTATAACATCTTTAATCATATTTTTAATTGTAATTTTTATAAATAAAAGAATGTCAAAATTTTATTAAACCACAAAAACAAAAAGATACAAAACAACTTTCAATCCTTTCTTTGTTCCTCTTTATTTTCTTTGTTTATAAATATTTTTACTTTTGAATCTTAGTTTCCTTTGCTTTTAATTCTATTTTCTTCTTTGATTAATTTTATTCTTCTATCCCTTCTATTTTTTTTTTGTTTCTAGTAATATATATGTTTTTAAGCCCCTTCTTTGTTTCCTTTTTATTTTATTCTATTTTCTTTTTTTATTAATTGTATTCTTCTATACCTTCTATTTTTATGTTTATAATAATATATATATTTTAGTTTTTAATTTTTTTCATCCTTTTAGTTTATATGTGCACTCTTACAATTTTAATTTATTTGAGAAGATGCACAACAAAACTTATTTAAATATCATTTTAATTTTTGTAATTTCAATTATATTGTAGAATGGCATATATATTAGACTATATCAATTTTATTTAAATGCAATTTGTATGTATCTAGGTGGTGAGGATAGAGGTGGTGTTGGATTAAAGACATATTGATCTAATATGCAAGGAAATTTTTTCGAGTTGTCTTTCATAATTACTAATTAATTTAGAGTTTCTCTCAAAGATGGTTCAATGTAATATTTCATTGGCTAAAAGACATTTTTTATAACAAGCATACAATCATGTTAGACATTATACCTTCTAATTCTTATTAATATGTCCTAAAAATGTACCATAGGTTACAAATCTAGTAGACATTAAAAAATTCAAACATAAAACTATCTTTATATTTAAAGAAAATTGGGCTTGAAAAGTAAATGGGAATTATATTAAAGGATGAGATCCTTGTCTCTCATTGTATGGAAGCAAGGTATGTGGAAAGAAATTCCTTCATCAATCTATGAGAAGATTTCTATACAAATAACTTCAAATCTAATCCTAAATGATAATATATAGATTAAAAGAACACATAAAAATATTTCTATACAAATAACTTCAAATCTAATCCTAAATGATTATATATAGATTAAAAGAACACATAAAAATATTTCTATACAAATAACTTCAAATCTAATCCTAAATGATTATATATAGATTAAAAGAACATATAAAAAGACAAAAATAATCAATAAAGCTTTACATAGCCAATTATGTGAGGTAAAACCTTTCCATAAAAAAATCACTCTAAACGACTGAATATATTAGTAAATAATATTCAAAGTTTGATAATAGCTTTAAAATATAATGAAGAGTACTGCTAGTAGCATTTAAATAGTATTTATGTACTTCAAAAGTCTCAGAGCTATTATTCCAAAGACTTAATATAATAGAAAGTGTCATATAAGATACCATAAATCTTAGTGTAAACCAAATGTTAACAACATATGTCAAAGCTACATGCCAAAAAAATAACTATACATGTACCAAAATTAGGTCATAAAAGTAGAGACATAAAATTTTATACCCCTCACATATATAGAGCCTTCAAAAATAATATGTAGCTTCCACCTTCTAACAAGTGTATTAAAATTTGTTATAAATGTTGCTCATTACATCTAGACTAACCTTTCTTTTCTAGGATTTTACATTTGTCATAAAATCTATTATAGCATCCTTGATTATATTCATTTCATAATATATTACTTGGTGATAATTTTTCTACATGTGGTGCAAATTTCAACTCAAAATTTCATGCCCCATTTTGATGAAGTGAAATAGTAAACATGATATATATTATAAATTATTATGAATAATTATAAGAAAAATTTAAATAGTAAATAAATATGTTTAGAAAAATTGCAAAGCTGAGACATCTAGTTTCTCAACATTCTCTCATTTGTCAAATAATTTGCAAGAGATAGGGGATCAAAGCATCACAAAATTTATTTTTGAGTGGCTCAAAGACCCATAATGATAGGGAATAGACCTTTATTCCAAAGACTCAATATATTAGAAAATACCATATAAGATACCATAAATCTTAGTGCAATCCAAATGTTAACACCTTATGTCAAAGCTGTTAGATTCAATGATAGTCCCAAAGACACTGAGAGGGGGGGGATTCAGTGTCTAACTAGTTAGCAGAATATTTAAACTTATTGATAACTTTGCAACCCAAAACAGTGTACTGGTAAATAAGCATTATTGCAGTAAACACAAATAACAGAGATAACATAGAAACCCACCATAACACAAGATATTTTAAAGAGGAAAGCCAGTGTGGGGGAAACCTCTATCGGATTTGTGACACACAATATTTACTCATTGGCCAATGAATAAATACTACTTACAATAGGGGCCTGCACATGCAGGGAGGCCAACAGCCTAGAGCTCACTGGTCAATGAAGAGTCACACTGACTACAAAATGGATTATTAAATCCAATACAATGTACTGCTCAAAATACAATCTCTAATGTGAGGTTCAGTATTGGTTTAAGCTCAGATATATGTCTTAACCAAAAACTTTCGTTGTCACTAAACAATTATTTTCTACCATACATATCATATATCTCACTCTTAAAAATGACCTATAAGATCTCATAGATATATGAGTCTTTTACAATATACGATGTCCTCTTACAAAAGATAATTATATTACAATCAACAAAATTTCATCCCATTTTGGCTAGAGTGTCGGTATGCTTTGTTGTCTATATAATCTGAATGTCGGTGAAGTGCTTGTCAGTGCCGGTGTTTGTCGGTGTGTAATATATGTGATGTCGGGCATGTAGAAATATATTGCTGGTGGGTTACCAGTTGGTTGCCATCAATGACAACATCAACTATTCTCATAAGATTTTAGAATGCCAACAATCTCCCCATTTGGCATTGATGGCAACACTCATGAAAAAAATCAAAAACGGTTATCCCAAATCTGAAATATAAAAAGGTCTTCTCTCCCTGAGCAAGTGATCTTCTATGTACATCAATTTTTCTCTCCGCTACTCCCCTTTTGATATCAATGACAAAGGATGTCATAAATAATCAAAAGAGTGCAAAAATGCTACCTCAAGGTTTGTAACCAACTAGTTACCATCTGAAATATTCCGCCAAAACTAGATTCAAACTCTGCATAAACTCATTGTTGTCATTTAAAGTTACCTCTGTCTGCTGGATCATACCAGTGAGATAGTGCATTTGTTGCTTTAGTGATCGCTCTCCTTGAACTTTTTCCTTAAATATTTCAACTCTTCGAGTAATAAGATTGTCCAACTTTGGACTAAGTTTACCCTTTAGTTCCCAAGCATTAGACCTTATTCTTGCCTTTTCTTTCTCAAGTTTCTCCAATGTCTCCTCAAAAACTGCCATTTCTTGCTAAAAAGCAGAAATAAGTCCAGATGAACCTATCATGTTGTCTGCAATGTCATCAGTTTCTTTCTATGTCTTTTTGATCTCCTCATCAATGTCCTCTGTCAAACAGTAAGGTTTACATGCTTCTCTATACAACTTCTTATACTCCAAAATTATAGAATTGAGTACAGGTAAAAGTGTATCCAAGTGATCGTTACAATTCTTTATGGTATTCTCAAAGAATGTGTTTTTTTCTCTCTTTCAACTCTCTCCTTAATGATATCCTCATTCACCTTGTCTATAGTTATAACATTATCAACAATGAATTTGGACAATGTGTCTAATTTACCTATAGAATCCTTAATGTGATATATCTGACATGTAGGTGCAATCATCTTCAGAATAGGTAATGTGTTATTAATTGCCTTAAAATATAAGGCATTACAATTAGTTCTCCTCTTAATAGAATACAATAGAACCTCTGTAATGTTAGTGGGTTTGAATTCACCTATAGATGTGCTTAGTTCAGCTGTAGGTTTCTTCTCAACAGATGTCTAACCGATCACCTTCACTATATCCTCTTTATTTCCATCATATGCATCCACTTTACTTACATTTTCTTCCAGTGAATCTGTCTATGTTTGTACATCTACCTTTGATGGTTTCTCAGATTGATTAAGTGTCTTTGTAACTACCGTTGTTTCAAACTCAACATGAACCTCTGCCTTAGATTGTTTCTCCATTTGTACCAATATTGGTTTCCTAGATTTTGGTGGCCCTGTGCTAGTTGTCTTATTCTCTGTTGGTTTCTCAATCTCTGGTTGTTCTATTTTAGATGGCATCTCATTTTCCTGAGAGTCAACAGTGTGTGCCGACTTCTCTAAAATCATGTTGTCCTCAACATTATTTGCCTTAACCTCTACAGTCTCTTTTTCCACAATAATGTTTATATCTTGACTATCTACACTCATGGTGAAAAGTATCTCAGACTCTAGGTTAGTATCATCATGAGTTATACCTTCAGTAGCCATATCTGGTGGATTAGCTATATGAACATGTGATGTTGAAGGAGGGGTGCCCTAAACTAGTGTAGGGATGTTATCTGTTACTTTTATAGAAGGTACACCACCTATTTTACCTTTTCCCTTGTCTTTTTGATATACCTTGAATGTCTTTTCCATTTTTCATCTTCTTCTTTCCTCTCTCTTTTCCTTCTCCACAAAGAATATGTCCCATTTATCTCCAGTCTCATCAGCAATCTCCTTGACCCTTCTGGCCATCAGGCTTACTTGCCAGTGTCTACTGACAAATACTGACCGATTAGCTTAAGAAATAAGCTCGTTTATCTCTTCTTTAGAATTTACCGGATGTACAACCATGAGTGCTTCAACTTTCAGCTTCTTGTCCAGTTCCATCACAGATAGCCTTTTAGCTTCCAATCTCATGTATAAATCATTGGGTAACTCATGAATTACTTCTATCAAAACTTTTTTTTTAATATCCAAATGTAGAAAAATGCCTTGCTCAATGGTTTTTTTGTCAACATCATTAAAAGAATTATGCCATTTATTCACATTTGTCAGATTACCTTCCTTTGTAATCTCATCAGTAGATCATCAAGTGCGGGGGTAATCAGTGTCTATTTCTTCTTAGGTGTAAGCTTCTTCTACGGTACCCTAACTTCCTACTGTTTCTTCCTGAGTGTCCTTGTTTTCTTAGGAGTAGGAGAAGGTATCAGTTTTTGGTGCTTTATAGCAAAAAAGGTCCTTCAAAACCGCATTAAATGCTCGTCAGGTAAGTGAAAACTTAACAAATCTGTCGGTAAAGAAGAAATGTATCTTCTCACCATCAACCGAGGGTACAATACATGATTTTCAGTTTTCTCCAATAACTCCGAAGGATTATGCCTCAGTTAGATGAAGAATCTCCTGCAGGTGGAGGATTACTCTATTCTACCAGTTCAAGGATAGTTTCATCAGTTCTCTAATCACTCTTCTTAATCCATTGGTTTGAAAATTATTCCTTTACTTCATCTACCTTTTCTTTTCCCTTCAAACTAGATCCTTTATTGTTCGTCGATGTATTTTTGCTTCTACGGAATTTTGCAATATGCCCAATATTGTTACATGCATAACAAGTTACATTATTCCTCTGAATAGACTTTCCATATCCTTGACTGGTTTGTGATCTGCATTGATTAGATAAATGCCCAAATCTTCCACAAACATAGCATTTCACATTCATTCTGTAATTTTTTGAATATGACCAACTTTGTTGCATTTGGAACATTGACCGGTGGGTGAGTTTGTATTCTAGTTATTTCTAAATCTACATTGATTTGCTTTGTGACCATATTTTTTGCAATTAAAACAGTTCCCATTAAATTTATAAGCATTAGGTAGTCTTAATGGTTTGTTCTGATCTAGATTGTTTCTAGTATCAGAACTTTCTCCAATTTTAAATCCAAGTCCATTTGTATCTCCACCAGGTTTCTATCTTTTAAGCATGTGATCAAGTTGCTCTAAACTTTTCATCAATTTGTCTTTGTTTTTATTTGTAGTAGCCAACTTATTTTGCAGAATTCCAACTTGTCTCACAAGGTCATCTTTATCATGTTGCATGTGAATCAGATATGTCTTTAGCATATTATTTTCATGACAAAGTCTCATATTTTCATTTCCAGCATCATTAAGTCTCCTAGCCAAGTCTTCTTCATTCTTCTTTCTATCTTCAATATCCTTACACAACCTCATTATCATATCTTGTATTTCATTCTTCATATTAGTGTTCTCTTTCCTCAATTTATTTGTAATGTCTCTAAGAGTTTCATTTTCTCATGAAGTTATTTTATTTTATTTTGTGCTCTAACAAAGTTCTCCTGAAGTCCTTTAATGAATTCCTGCGCAGTCCTCAGATCATCTTCAAGTTTGATATTATTCAATTTTTCTGCATCAAATTCTTCAAGAGCTCCTTCCAATTATTTTCTTAAGTTCTCCATTTGTACCAGTGTCAGAATCTCCCTCAAGTTGTTAGGATTTTGCAAATAGAGGACCAAGCTCTAATACCAATTATTAGATTCAATGACAGTCCTAAAGACACTGAGAGGGGGGGATCAATGTCTAATCGGTTCGCTGAATATTTAAACTTATTGATAACTTTGCAACCCAAAATAGTGTACTGATAAATAAGAATTATTGCAATAAACACAAATAATAAAGACAACATAAAAACACACCATAACACAAGATATTTTAACGAGGAAACCCGTTGTGGGAAAAACCTCCTTGGGATTTCTGACCCACAATATTTACTCACTGGCCAATGAATAAATACTACTTACAATAGGGGCCTATACATCCAGGGAGGCCAGCAGCCTAGAGCTCATTTCTCAATGAAGAGTCACACTGATTATAAAATGGATAATTAAATCCAATACAATGTATTGCTCAAAATAGCATCTCCAATGCCAGGTTCAGTACCGGTTTAAGCTCAGATATATGCCTTAACCAAAAACCTTCATTGTCACTAAACAATTTTTTTCTACCATACATATCATATATCTCACTCTTCAAAATGACCTATAAGATCACATACATATATGAGTCTTTTACAATATACCCTGTCGGTTTACAAAAGATAATTATATTACAATAAACAAAAGTTCATCCCATGTCAGCTAGAGTGCTGGTATGCTTTGTTGCCAATGTAATCTCAATGTCGGTGAAGTGCTTGTCGGTGCTGGTTTCTGCCGGTGTATAATATATGTGATACTAGGCATGTAGAAATCTATTTCCGATGGGTTACTAGTTGGTTGCCATAAATGACAACATCAACTATTCTCATAAGAGTGTATAATGCCAACAATCTACCCCTTTGGCATTGATGGCAACACTCATGAGAAAAATCCAAAACTGTTATCCCAAAACTGAAATCCAAAAAGGTGTGCTCCCCACGAGAAATTGATCTTCTCTGTACATGAATTTTTCTCTCCACTACTCTCCCTTTGACATCAATGACAAAGGATGTCATAAATAATCAGTAGAGTGCAAAAATGCTACCTCAAGGTCTATAACCAGTTGGTTATGATCTGAAATATGTCTGCCAAAACTAGATTCAGACTCTGCATAAACTTCTTGTTGTCATTTAAACTTGCCTCTGTCTGCTGGACCATACCGGTGAGATAGTGCATTTGTTGCTTCGGTGATCACTCTGCTTGAACTGTTGCCTCAGATATTTTAACTCTCTAAGTAATAATATTTTCCAACTTTGGACCAAGTTTACCCTTTAGTTTCTTGGCATTAGACCTTATCCTTGCCTTTTCTTTCTCAGGTTTGTCCAACGTCTCCTTAGAAACAACCATTTCCTGCTAAAAAACAGAAATAAGTCCAAATGAACCTATCATGTTATCTGCAATGTCATCAATTTCTTTCTATGACTTTTTGATCTCCTCATCAATGTCCTCTGTCAAATAGTAAGGTTTACATGCTTCTCTATATAACTTATTATACTCCAAAATTGTAGAATTGAGTACATGTAAAAGTGTATCCAAGTTATTGTTACATTTCTTTATGGTGTTCTCAAAGAATGTGTTTTTTTCTCTTTGTCAACTCTCTCCTTAATGATATCCTCATTCACCTTGTCTATAGTTATAACATTATCAGCAATGAATTTGGACAATGTGTCTAATTTACCTATAGAATCCTTAATGTGATATATCTGACATGTAGGTGCAATCATCTTCAGAATAGGTAATGTGTTATTAATTGCCTTAAAATCTAAGGCATTACAATCAGTTCTCCTCTTAATATAATCCAATAGAACCTCTGTAATGTTAGTGGGTCTGAATTCACCTGTAGATGTGCTCAGTTTAGCTATAGGTTTCTTCTCAACAGATGTCTGACCAATCACCTTCACTATATCCTCTTTATTTCCATTAGATGCATCCACTTTACTTACATTTTCTTCCAGTGGATCCGTCTATGTTTGTACCTCTACCTTTGATGGTTTCTCAGATTGATTAAGTGTCTCTATAACTACCAGTGTCTCAGATTCAACATGAACCTCTACCGTAGATTGTTTCTCTATTTTTGCCACTGTTGGTTTCTTAGATTTTGGTGGCCCTGTGCTAGTTGTCTTATTCTCTGTTGGTTTCTCAATCTCCGGTTGTTCTATTTTAGATGGTATCTCAGTTTCCTGAGAGTCAACAATGTGTGTCGGTTTCTCTAAAATCTTGTTGTCCTCAACATTATCTACCTTAACCTCTACAGTCTCTTTTTCTACAATAATGTTTATATCTTGCGTATCTACACTCATGGTGAAAAGTATCTCAGACTCTAGGTTAGTATCATCATGACTTATACCTTCAGTAGCCATATCTGGTGGATTAGCTATATGAACATGTGATGTTGAAGAAGGTGTGCCCTAAACTGCTGTAGGGATGTTATCTGTTACTTTTATAGAAGGTACACCACCTATTTTACCTTTTCCCTTGTCTTTTTGATATACCTTGAATGTCTTTTCCATTTTTGGTCTGCTTCTTTACTCTCTCTTTTCCTTCTCCACAAAGAATGTGTCCCATTTATCTCCAGTCTCATCAGTAATCTCCTTGACCCTTCCAGCCATCAGGCTTACTTGCCGATGTCTACTGACAAATACTGACCGGTTAGCTTAAGAAATAAACTCATTTATCTCTTCTTTAGAATTTACTGGATGTACAACCAAGAGTGCTTCAACTTTCAACTTCTTGTCCAGTTCCATCACAGATAGCCTTTTAGCTTCCAATCTCATGTATAAATCATTGGGTAACTCATGAATTACTTCTATCAAAACTTTTTTGTTAATATCCAAATGTAGAATAATGCCTTCCTCAATGGTTTTTTTTGTTAGCATCATTAAAAGAATAATGCCATTTATTCACATTTGTCAGATTACCTTCCTCTGTAATCTCATCAGTAGATCATCAAGTGTGGGGGTAATCAGTGTCTGTTTCTTCTTAGGTGTAAGCTTCTTCTGTGGTACCCTAACTACCTGTTGTTTCTTCCTTAATATCCTAGTTTTCTTAGGAGTAGGAGAAGGTATCAATGAGGTTTTCCTTTTCCTTTCCACCCTCTTAAACTCAATAGCCTTGCCACTATTAGTATCAAATAATGTTACAACCAGTGAAACATGTGCTTCAGGTTGTAGACCTTCAAGTGCACTTGCTCATATACCACTGATATTCATGACATTTTCTTTGATATCTTTTACCTTCTTAGAGGCGTCTCTGATAAAATTTTATCTTCTTTTTGTCCTTTTCTGCATATGTACATTACTCTCAATAGTTTCTTCACTACAAAATAATTTCTCAGATGGGTCCCTTGGTGCATCAAGTAGAGCTCTAGCATATGTCTCCAGAATAGGTAGGTCTACCTCATAACCCATCTTAGTAACTGAAATAGTTTGAGGACTTGCTGCTCCCATCCAAGTTTCATCTTGCTTAATGACAAAACATATTTTCTTGTCATACTTACCAGTTATGCTCTGTCATAGTCTCTCTCTTGCTCTCATCTTAGTTTGAAATATTTTGAAGTAGTCTGTAATGTTCTTACCACTGTCAGTACCCATACCGATGAAAGCTTCCTGTATCTGTTTTCCTACCGGGGTGTTATAACCAAAATCTTCGTGACCTATGTCGGGTTTCTCTTTGGTAAAGTATAGCATTAGGCATACTAGTAGGTTTCCAAAATCCATAACTCCCTTGTTAGGTATTTTCTTGGTTTTATTAGGCCTACTACTGGTTGAAGGCAAACCAGTAACTACCTTAATTGCTTCCCTGGTTATCTTGCAAAGAAACTCTAACCACATGAACTCTCGATGGACACTGCTCAATACAAGTCTTACAACTTCCTTTAGAAATTTGGGAATGTTCAGAGTCTCTACAAAACCTAAGTCTTCCACCACCTTATGTTCAGGTTTAATCACACCATTTCCATTGGTATAACCTCATTAAATATTTTATTCAAATCCTTAGTGCCTAGGTTTTCTATGTTGAAATGTATGTATATTCTAGGCTCTTTTGCAAATGCTACACCCTTCAGAATTTTTGAAAAAGCTTTGACTTAATCATCCTGCTTTCCAATCTAGGGGATAATGTTAAATATGGGTCTAGAGGGTTTGACATTTTCCACAATGGTAGGGTTTGAAATAAACTCAAGAACAGAAGATGAGGAAGCCATTTGAAAAGATAAATACCTCTTAACCAAAATTTTGAATTCTTGAAAATCACTTCGCAGCTTTGCCTTAGGATTCCCTTGCTTAGTTTCGCGATCTCTGATTGTTTGAATGCTTGCTGAGTCAAAATGAGGGGTTTTCGGTGCTTTATAGCCAAAAAGGTTCTTAAAAACTACATTAAATGCTCGTCGGTTAAGTGAAAACTTAACACATGTGCCGATAAAAAAGAAATGTATCTTCTCACCATCAACCGAGGGTAGAATACATGATTTTCAATTTTCTGCAATACCCCCTAAGGATTATTCCTCAGTTAGATGAAGAATCTCCTGCATGTGGAGGATTACTCTGTTCTACCAGTTCAAGGATAGTTTCATCAGTTCTCTGATCACTCTTCTTAATCCATTGGTTTGAAAATTATTCCTTTACTTCATCTATCTTTTCTTTTCCCTTCAAACTAAATCCTTTATTGTTAGTTGGTGTATTTTTGCTTCTACGGAATTTTGCAATATGCCCAATCTTGTTACATGCATAACAAGTTACATTATTCCTCTGAATAGACTTTCCATATCCTTGACTGGTTTGTGATCTGCATTGATTAGATAAATGCCCAAATCTTCCACAAACATAGCATTTCACATTCATTCTGTAATTTTTTGAATATGACCAACTTTGTTGCATTTGGAACATTGACCGGTGGGTGAGTTTGTATTCTAGTTATTTCTAAATCTACATTGATTTGCTTTGTGACCATATTTTTTGCAATTAAAACAGTTCCCATTAAATTTATAAGCATTAGGTAGTCTTAATGGTTTGTTCTGATCTAGATTGTTTCTAGTATCAGAACTTTCTCCAATTTTAAATCCAAGTCCATTTGTATCTCCACCAGGTTTCTATCTTTTAAGCATGTGATCAAGTTGCTCTAAACTTTTCATCAATTTGTCTTTGTTTTTATTTGTAGTAGCCAACTTATTTTGCAGAATTCCAACTTGTCTCACAAGGTCATCTTTATCATGTTGCATGTGAATCAGATATGTCTTTAGCATATTATTTTCATGACAAAGTCTCATATTTTCATTTCCAGCATCATTAAGTTTCCTAGCCAAGTCTTCTTCATTCTTCTTTCTATCTTCAATATCCTTACACAACCTCAATATCATATCTTGTATTTCATTCTTCATATTAGTGTTCTCTTTCCTCAATTTATTTGTAATGTCTCTAAGAGTTTCTTTTTCATCATCATCATTCTGCATTTTCTCATGAAGTTCTTTTATTTTATTTTGTGCTCTAACAAAGTTCTCCTAAAGTCCTTTAATGAATTACTGCGCAATCCTCAGATCATCTTCAAGTTTGACATTCTTCAATTTTTCTGCATCAAATTCTTCAAGAGCTCCTTCCAACTGTTTTCTTAAGTTCTCCATTTGTACCAGTGTCAGAATCTCCTCAAGTTGTTAGGATTTTGCAAATAGAGGACCAAGCTCTTATACCAATTTTTAGATTCAATGACAGTCCTAAAGACACTGAGAGGGGGGGGGGGATCAGTTTCTAACTAGTTAGCTGAATATTTAAACTTATTGATAACTTTGCAACCCAAAATAGTGTACCGATAAATAAGAATTATTGCAATAAACACAAATAATAGAGACAAAATAGAAACACACCGTAACACAAGATATTTTTACAACGAAACCCGGTGTGGGAAAAACCTCAGTGGGATTTGTGACCCACAATATTTACTCACTAGCCAATGAATAAATACTACTTACAATAGGGGTTTGTACATGCAGGGAGGCCAACATCCTAGAGCTCACTAATCAATGAAGAGTCACACTGACTATAAAATGGATAATTAAATCCAATACAATGTACTGCTCAAAATAGCATCTCCAATGCCAGGTTCAGTACCGGTTTAAGCTCAGACATATGCCTTAACCAAAAACCTTCGTTGTCACTAAACAATTTTTTTCTACCATACATATCATATATCTCACTCTTCAAAATGACCTATAAGATCTCATACATATATGAGTCTTTTACAATATACCTTGTCGACTTATTAAAGATAATTATATTACAATAAAGTTCATCCCATGTCAGCTAGGGTGTCGGTATGCTTTGTTGCCAATATAATCTCAATGTCGGTGAAGTGCTTGTCGGTGCCAATTTCTGCCAGTGTATAATATATGTGATGTCGGGCATGTAGAAATCTATTTCTGGTGGGTTACCCGTTGGTTGCAATCAATGACAACATCAACTATTCTCATAAGAGTGTAGAATGCCAACAATCTACCCCTTTGGCATTGATGGCAACACTCATGAGAAAAATCCAAAACTGTTATCCCAAAACTAAAATCCAAAAAGGTGTGCTCCCCATGAGAAATTAATCTTCTCTGTACATGAATTTTTCTCTCCACTACTCCCCCTTTCACATCAATGACAAAGGATGTCATAAATAATCAAAAGAGTGTAAAAATACTACCTCAAGGTCTGTAACCAGTTGGTTACTATCTGAAATATGTCTGCCAAAACTAGATTTAGACTCTGCATAAACTTGTTGTCATTTAAACTTACCTCTGTTTGCTCGATCATACGGATGAGATAGTGCATTTGTTGCTTCGGTGATCACTCTCCTTGAACTGCTGCCTCAGATATTTTAACTCTCTAAGTAATAATATTTTCCAACTTCGGACGAAGTTTACCCTTTAGTTTCTTGGCATTAGACCTTATCCTTGCCTTTTTTCTCTCAAGTTTGTCCAACTTCTCCTCAAAAACTTCCATTTCCTACTCAAAAACTGATATAAGTTTAGATGAACCTATCATGTTGTCTGCAATGTCATCAATTTATTTCTGTGTCTTTTTAATCTCCTCATCAGTGTTCTCTGTCAAACAATTAGGTTTACATACTTCTCTATACAACTCCTTATACTCCAAAATTGTAGAATTGAGTACAGGTAAAAGTGTATCCAAGTTATCGTTACATTTCTTTATGGTGTTCTCAAAGAATGTGTTTTTTTATCTTTGTCAACTCTCTCCTTAATGATATCCTCATTCACCTTGTCTATAGTTATAACATTATCAGCAATGAATTTGGACAATGTGTCTAATTTACCTATAGAATCCTCAATGTGATCTATCTGACATGTAGGTGCAATCATCTTCAGAATAGGTAATTATTATCAATTGCCTTAAAATATAAGGCATTGCAATCAGTTATCCTCTTAATAGAATCCAATAGAACCTCTGTAATGTTAGTGGGTCTGAATTCACCTCTAGATGTACTTGGTTTAGCTGTAGGTTTCTTCTCAACATATGTCTGACCAATCACCTTCACTATATCCTCTTTATTTCCATTAGATGCATCCACTTTACTTACATTTTTTTCTGGTGGATCTGTCTATGTTTGTACCTCTACCTTTGATGGTTTCCCAGATTGATTAAGCATCTCTTTAAGTACGGGTGTCTCAGACTCAACATGAACCTCTGCCTCAAATTGTTTCTCTATCTATACCACTATAGGTTTTTCAGATTCCTGTGGCCCTGTGCTAGTTGTCTTATTCTCTGTTGGTTTCTCAGTCTTTGGTTGCTTTGTTTGAGCAAGTATCTTAGTTTCCTGAGAGTCAATAATGTGTGTTAGTTTCTTTGAAATCTTGTTGTCCTCAACATTATCTACCTTAACCTCTGTAGTCTCTTTTTCCACAACAATGTTTATATCTTGAGTATCTACACTCATGGTGAAAAGTATCTCAGACTCTAGGTTAGTATCATCATGAGTTATTCCTTCAGTAGCAATATCTGGTGGATTAGCTAGATGAACCGGTGATGTTGAAGGAGGGGTGTTCTAAACTAGTGGAGGGATGTTATCTGTTACTTTAATAGAAGGTACACCTTTTCCCTTATCTTTTTGATATACCTTGAATGTATTTTCCATTTTTCGTCTTCTTCTTTCCTCTTTCTTTTCCTTCTCCACAAAGAATATGTCCCATTTATCTCCAGTCTCATCAGCAATCTCCTTAACCCTTTTAGCCATCAGACTTACTTTCTGATGTCAACTGATAAATACTAGCCGGTTAGCTTCAGAAATAAGCTCATCTATCTCTTCTTTAGAATTTACCGGATGTACAACCAAGAGTGCTTCAACTTTCAACTTCTTGTCCAATTCCATCACAAATAGCCTTTTAGCTTCCAGTCTCATGTATAAATCATTGGGTAACTCATCAATTACTTCTATCAAAACTTTCTTGTTAATATCCAAATGTAGAATAATGCCTTCCTCAATGGTGTTTCTGTCAAAATCATTAAAAGAATTATACCATTTATTCACATTTTCCAAATTACCTTCCTCTGTAATCTCATCAGTATATTATCAAGTGTGGGGGTAACCAGTGTCTATTTGTTCTTAGGTGTAAGCTTCTTCTGTGGTACCCTAACTGCCTGTTGTTTCTTCCTTAGTGTATTGGTTTTCTTAGGAGTAGGAGAAGGTATTGGTGAGGTTATCCTTTTCCTTTCCACTCTCTTAAACTCAGCAGCCTTGCCACTGTCAGTATCAAAAGATGTTACAAATAGTGAAACATGTGCTTCAAGTTGCAGTCATTCAAGGTCACTTGCTGATATACTACTGATATTCATGACATTTTCTTTGATAATTTTTACCTTCTTAGAGGCATCTCTGATAAAATTTTATTTTCTTTTTGTCCTTTTCTGCATAGATACATTACTCTCAATAGTTTTTGAATTACCAAATAATTTCTCAGATGGCTCCCTTGGTGCATCAAGTAGAGCTTTAGCATATGTATCCAAAACAGGTAGGTCTACCTCATAACCCATCTCAGTAACCAAAATAGTTCTACGGCTTTCTTCTTACATCCATGTTTCATCTCCCTTAATGACAAAACATATTTGCTTGTCATACTTATCAATTATGCTCTGCAGTAGTCTCTGTCTTTCCCTCATCTTAGTTTGAAATATTTGAAGTAGTTTGTAATGTTCTTAACATTGTCAGTGCCCATAATGGTGAAAGCTTCCTATATCTACTTTCCTACCAGGATGTCGTAACCAAAATTATGTGACCTATGTCGAGTATCTCTTTAGTAAAGTATAGCATTAGGCATACTAGTAGGTTTCCAAAATGGAAAGTATCTTTCTAATCTCCCTTAATCTTCTTCAAATTGTCAATTAATTCATCTTTAAGCCATTCACAAACATCTATCTTAGCATTATTGTTTACCATCTCATATGCACTATGAATACAAAGGATACAAACAAAATTCAGTCTATTTGCATGAGTTGTTTTGTATCCTAGTACCATACTCACATATTTCATATATATATTCTTAACATCATTCACTCTAATAAGTGATCTGCTATCATATGTGGCTTCGGTTAAATTCATAACTCCCTTGTTAGGTATTTTCTTGGTTTTATCAAGCCTACTACTGTTTGAAGGTAAACTAGTAACTGCCTTAATTGCTTCGTTGGCTATCTTGTAAACTGAATCTAACCACATGAATTCTCCATGGACTCTGCTCAATAGAAGTCTTACAACTTCCTTTTGAAATTTGGGAATGTTCAGAATCTCTACGAGACCTAAGTCTTCCACAACCTTATGTTCAGATTTAATCACACCATTTCCATCAGTAATAACCTCATTAAATATTTTCTTCCAATCCTTAGTTCCTAGGTTTTCTATATTGCAATGTATGTAGATTCTAGGGTCTTCTGCAAATGCTACACCCTTCAGAACTTTTGAAAACGCTCCAACAAAATCATCCTACTTTGCAAACTGGGGGATAATATTAAATACGGGTCTAAGGCGTTTGACATTTCCACAATGGTAGGGTTCAAAATAAACTCAAGAACAGAAGATGAGGAAGCCATTTCAAAAGATAAATACCTCTTAACAAAAATTTTGAATGCTTGAAAATCACTTCGTAGCTTCGCCTTAGGATGCCCTTGCTCAGTTTTGTGCTCTCTAATTGTTTGAATTCTTGGTGAGTCGAAATGAGGGTTTTTCGGTGCTTTATAGCCAAAAAGGTTCTTAAAAACCACATTAAATGCTCACTGGTTAAGTGAAAACTTAACACATCTTCCGATAAAGAAGAAATGTATTTTCTCACCATCAATCGAGTGTAGAATGCATGATTTTGAATTTTCTATAATACCCCCTAAGGACTATTCCTCAGTTAGATGAAGAATCTTCTTCTGGTGGAGAATTACTCTGTTCTACCAGTGCAAAGATAGTTTCATCATTTCTCTGATCACTCTTCTTAATCCATTGGTTTGAAAATTCTTTCTTTACTTCATCTACCTTTTCTTTTCCCTTCAAACTAGATCCTTTATTGTTCGTCGGTGTATTCTTGCTCCTACAAAATTTTGCAATATGCCCAATCTTGTTACATTCATTACAAGTTACATTATTCCTCTGAATAGCCTTTCCATATCCTTGACCAGTTTGTGATTTGCATTGATTAGATAAATGCCCAAATCTTCCACAAACATAGCATTTCACATTGATTTTGCAATTTTCTGAATTATGACCAACTTTGTTGCATTTGGAACATTGACCAGTGGGTGAGTTTGTATTCTGATTATTTCTAAATCTACACTGATTTGCTCTGTGACCATATTTTTTACAATTAAAACATATCCCGTTAAATTTATAAGCATTAGGTTGTCTTACCGGTTTGTTCTAATCTTGATTGTTTGCAGTACCACAACTTTCTCCAATTTCAAATCCAAGTCTATTTGTATCTCCATCAAGTTTCTGTCTTTTAAGCATGTCATCAAGTTGTTCTGAACTTTTCTTGAATTTTTCTTTGTGTTCATTTGTAGTAGCCATTCATTTTACAGAATTCCAACTTGTCTGACAAGCTCATATTTATCATGTTGCATGTGAATTAGATCTATCTTTAGCATATCATTTTCATGACTAAGTCTCAGATTTTTATTTCCAACATCATTAAGTCTCCTAGCCAAGTCTTCTTCATTCTTCTTTCTATCTTCAATATCCTTACATAACCTCATTGTCATATCTTGCATTTCATTCTTCATATTAGTGTTCTCTTGCCTCAATTTATTTGCAATGTCTCTAAGAGTTTCTTTTTCATCATCATGTTATGTATTTTCTCATGAAGTTCTTTTATTTTATTTTGTGTTATAACAAAGTTCTCCTAAAGTCTTTTAATGAATTCTTGCATAGTGCTTAGATAATCTTCAAGTTTGATATTCTTCAATTTTTCTGCATCAAAATGTTCAAGAGCTCCTTCCAACTATTTTCTTAAGTTCTCCAGTTGTACCGGTGTCAAAATCTCCCTCAAGCTGTTATGATTTTGCAAATAGAGGACCAGGCTCTGATACCAATTGTTAGATTCAATGACAGTCCCAAAGACACTGAGAGATGGGGGGAATCAGTGTCTAGCCAGTTAGCAGAATATTTAAATTTATTGATAGCTTTGCAACCCAAAACAGTGCACCGGTAAAAAAGAATTATTGCAGTAAACACAAATAATAGAGACAACATAGAAACACGCCATAACACAAGATATTTTAATGAGGAAACCCGGTGTGGGAAAAACCTCAGTGGGATTTGTGATCCACAATATTTACTCACTGGCCAATGAATAAATACTACTTACAATAGGGGCATGCACATGCAGGGAGGCCAATAACCTAGAGCTCACTGCTCAATGTAGAGTCACACTAACTACAAAATGGATAATTAAATCTGATGCCCTGCAAAATGGCACAAGGTTAGTCTATGATCAAAGAACACAAAAGACACAAAAACATTAGTGTTAATCAATCTAAAACTAAACTATGAAGGCATACCAAAAGAGACACAAAAGACATGCTAATTTATCTAATAAACAAAACACAGATTATGAGGCATCTCCAACTGCCTCTTAGCATGGCTTTAGCTTCTTCTCCCTTGTTCCTCTCCTCTCCAAGTTCCAAAATAGTGTAGCTCTCAGCAGCTTTTTGCACTATGGATGCTTATGGAGGATTGAGATTGTAGTATAGTTCTAAATGTGAAATAAAAAGCCAATACTAATGCTAAAATGATGTATTTTAACCAAAATGATAAGATGTTAGATTGCTTATGCTAAATGCTCTCTAAAAATGTCTATAGCCTAAATGCATACAAGTTTTCAGGATCTGGATTATGAAGGAATGGGCTCTATTTATAGAAAAAATGGAGCAATGGATGGCTAGGATTGAAAGGTTTAATCAAGGGCCAAGCTTGAAAGTTGGGGATCCATGTGCACAATTGGCACCAATAAAATGGTGACAAGTGTCAACATAGAATTGGGTTGAGAGAAGAGGTTGGAGGCATTAAAGGCCTGAGAAGACCTCATGGTTATCTAAAGGCTAAGGGTCAAGTCTAAATTAGGATTACCCACTGGATTAGGAGTTAATGCAAGGATAAACCTTTGTGCAAATGATTAAGAGATAATCATGGTCAAAGCATTAAAGGCCTGATGAGACCCTTGGGTTGGGTAGAGGTTGAGTCAAAACAAATGTTTTAACCATGTGGGAGGGTTTGGGTTAACCATTAATGGTTTTTGAAGACTTTGGGGATTAAGTGGTTGAAGGTTGGAAGCTTTCAAAGGTTATCCAAGACTTTGAGCCATTTAGTGGTTGAAGGTTGAAAGCCTTTAATGGTTATCAAAGACTTTTAGGCTTTGAAAAGTGACTCCATTTTGTTTAGGAATGTGACAATAATTAGGAGATGGATTAGACTAATTAGGAAGGGGTTAGAAGAATCTAGAAGGGGATTAGATTTTGCAAGTGGATTTGGTGGGTGAGGGAAAATAGGATTTTATCTAAAATAAAAATTCATTTATTTCAAAATGTGTGCAAGTTGCATTTGTAGGAAAATGCAAGTGGGGTGGGGATAATGATTTAAATAAATGTTTTATTTAATTTATTTAAAAGAGGAAAAGGGAATTTTAATTAAATAAATAGATTTTATTTATTTAATTGAATTAATTAATTAAAATAAATTGAATAATTTATTTAATTAATAGAAGATTGTTTGGGGATGAATTAATTAAATATTAATTTAATTAATTGATGGTTAGTGGATTTTTAATCAAATAAATACGAAATATTCATTTAATTAAAATGGACAGATTTGTGTGACTACATTTGCCCCTCTTTGAGACGGTGCGGTTTATCACGTCGTTTCAAAGAAAGAAAAATAGGTGTGAAGAAATGCCCCATAAAATGTAAATTTAATGGGTGGTATGTCCCCTCGAGAGATGGGCCGAAAATTTTTGAAAAATCGGGCGATCTCTCGAAAAAGAATGAAAATTGGCAGGGTGGTAGAAGAGAAGAAGTTAGGTATACTAGTGAAAAATAGAACAAATCGGGGAAAACATGGAGAAATGGGGGGCTCGGGAAGTTCACAGGGACCATGGCGATGAGCGGGGCGAAGTTACGGTGACGGTGGGGGGTATAAATGGGGTGAAAGGGGTGAAAATAGGATCATTTGTGATCGCGACCAGTTGAAAACGAGAGCTCTGATAGTGACATTTGGAGGAGCAAGGAGGAGCTACGATGCTGATTCCGATCACTGAGCACAGATTCGAGCGAGTCCGACGGTTCCAGCGGCCAGACGACTACGGACCAGCGGTACGCAAATTCGAAAACTTACTTTTCATACATTTTTGATAGGTTTTTAGCTGAGTCCAAGTCAAGTCGGAGCAAGAGCGCTGGAACTCTGGTTTTGGCGCTTTTGCTCCATAAACTAGCGCTATTGTGCCGCAATAGCACTATTGTGCTGTTGTTTGAGCGCTTTTGCAATGCATTAGTGCTATTGTATGAAAGTTTTAGCGCTTTGGACTAAGTAGCGCTATTGTATGGTTAAGTGAGCGCTATTGATGTTAAATAGCGCTATTGTATAGCTGGTTTAGCGCTTTTGTTTTTGTAGCGCTTTTGTGTAGCTTTTTGAGCGCTTTTGCTAGGGTTGTAGTGCTATTGTGAAAAACTAGCACTTTTGTAGATAAAATAGCGCTTTTGCTTAAGATAAAGAGATGCCCCAGTGTTGGACAAAACAAATCTCCGGATGCCAATGATTGATGGATGGCGAGGTGAAGTGGGAGTTGTTTTGAACCATAGCAGCCCGATGAGACTTAGGTCATTTGTTATGATAAATGCCTGTTGAAGTCTAGGTGGCCATGATTGCTTACCTGTTGAGACCCGAAGATACTTGATCAAAGTATCTGATGATAGTCTAGGTTTAAACTTAAGAAAGTTTGAAAATAAAACAACTGATGGTGATTGATGAATGTCTATGTGCAGGAGGATCTGCGCGTGTTGCAGTTACGCGAGCGTCATCCTGCGACACAGGGGTTGCGGGACCGATTGACTCAAACTGAGATAGACTGCATTGTTGCGACTGGTTTGTACGAGGTAATGCACATGCCCGTGATTCGTATGAATCACGGTTTGATTACAGCATTGGCAGAGCGGTGGCACAGTGAGACGTGCACCTTTCATTTGGCACAGGGAGAGATGACTGTCACTTTCGAGGACGTGTGGCACATCCTTCGGATTCCGATTCGAGGAGAGCTGGTTACATATGACAGATCCTGGGGGACTCTTTCCTGTCAGAGGATTTTTGATGATGATGTGTATATTGACGATGGCTCAATCGCATGGGAGGATATAGCGGCACTATATGAGCCCCTTCCAGCAGTGTTGTCAGGGATTGTGGGAGGACTTCTGTGTCCAGATAGGTGGTCACATGGATTGGCAGTGGGATGGGGACAGGAGATAGAGATGATGATGACCGAGGGGACCCGATTTGCATGGGGGTCATGCATGCTGGCGCACATGTATTAGGAGCTCCACGAGGTAGTGTACCGAGGGAGGGGTTCTCTAGCAGTAGGCATGACGCTGCTACATGTTTGGGCATGGGAGCACCTACCAGTGACTCGACCAGTGAGTCTCAGATTCCAAGCCGTGGACCAGCCATACATGTTTATGTACAGTGGCATGATGAGTCAGCCCCACTTGGGGAAGTTAGAGTGGTGGCGGCGGGCATTGGATGACTTAGATGCAGTGATATGGTGGCCATACTTGGAGTGTGAGCCATGGGAGGATGATGCAGAGGCACTACCGTATGTGTTTATGACCTGATTCCTCATTGGGAGGACCTCCTATCATGTGGAGAGACAGGTGCCTGGACGAGTGATGAGGCAGTTCAGACGGCAGCAAGGACTGCCTAGCAGATCAGGGGAGTATGCACAGTATCAGGCGGCGCACCCGATCCAACGGATATCGGACCCGGCAAAGCCTATCCCAGCTTTTGAGGATGAGAGGGGACGGAGACGGAGGAGGGCAGGAGGTCGAGGAGATGGAGGAGTAGGTGGAGGTGGAGGAGGTGATGGAGGAGATGGAGGAGGAGATGGAGGAGGTGGAGGAGGTGGGTTGGGGATGCCAAGGCAGCGGAGAGGGAGAGGTGGACTACCTCTTCAGATATCACAGGGACCTTTGATGCAGGGAGGAGTGTAGCTGAGTGGGAGGGGGAGGGAGAGAGAGATCCCGATGGATAGAGAAGTGGGGATTGCTGGAGAGGGTGGTGTAGGGGAGGGACCTTTGGGAGAGGGTTGTACAAGTGAGGGACCTATTGGAGAGGGTGATACAGGTGAGGCAGCGATGGACACGAGAGAGGGAGCAACTAGAGATCTGTAGGATCATATGATAGTTTATTTGCAGACCCGGATAGATAGATTAGAGGAGGAGGTAGCAGCTATTTGCACGGGAGTCAGAGTTGACGATGGTGCTGCGGGAGAGAGATACGGCGGTGGAGAGATTGGTCGAGCTGCAGGAGAGGGTTCGGATTGGAGTAGGAGCACAGGGTCCTACAGGGGAGGTGATGAGGGAGATGCGGCGAGCACAGGCGGAGATAGATTACTGGCGGGGCTTATATGAGCAGGTTGTACTAGTTAGCCAGCGAGCTCTCAGCTATTCACAGATGTGGCAGGCCAGATCAGAGCGATCACAGAGGGCACAGAGTAGTGGGGGTGTGATGGGTCCTCTACGGCAGGAGAGATCAGGGGATGCAGTAGGGAGTGGGGGTTCGATGAGGCCTCCACGGAGAGATGGATCAGGTGGTGCAGGCACCAGTGGTGGAGCAGGTAGAGGTGGTGGTGGTGGTACAACATCTGGCCAGAGTGGCATTTGAGAGAGCATTTTGCATATATATTGTATCATTGTTTATTTATGGACTATATCTTGGATGGCTTTTGGTAGCCAATTTTGTAGACGTCATTGTACTCTGATATATGAGATGATATATATGAGGAGATCCCATATTTTGATGATATGCATTTGATTATGTATGAATGTATATGCATGATGATGATGTATTGCTTAGATGGATATGTGTACATGTATGCATTTGATGAAATGTTTCCTATATGCATGTTTTTATGATGATGTATGATGTTGGATACTGACATATGAATGCAGGTTTATATATGTATGGTTTTGATTTGTTTGATGCAATGCTTTATGTATGTAATGCTATGAGGATGATGTATGCTTATGATGATTTATGAACAGGATTTTGTTGTTTTCTATGTAATGATAATTTATGCGATGATGTAAATGTAATGGTTGAATGAATGATTTTATGTATTGATATGCATCTAGATGTTTGTCAAATGAATGCAATATGGATAAAAAAAATGCAAAGTACAAATGTTTATATGATAATGTGTTAAATGAATGCATATGCATAATGGATATAATATGTTAAGAACCAGTGTTTTATAAACAAATGGATTTTATGATTCTAAATGCTTTAAATATGATTTAAGTATAAATGATAATGGGATTCTAATAACTGCACCGTAATGCAATTAAAAGGAATATAATGAATGCCATGCGAATGGATCCTAAAAATAAGCATAATAAGATACTTAGGGAATGGATGAACGAATGCACCTTTTTACTGAATGAATGGATGAATGTATACAATAACAAATGATAAAGGATAATAAAAATGATGATGGATAATCGACACTATATGAATGCCTTATTAAATGATTTAAAACAATCAAAGACAATTGAATCCCATGAATGAATCTAATTGTTTATGATTGATGCAATGCTACAAAATGATTAATGAAAACTAAATGGCAAGAAAATGAACTATATGCAAAGTTAAAAAAATGACATGAATTTTTAATGCAAAATGCAACTAAATGTTTAATGCAAGATGCAACTAAATGTGAGGATGATATGATCATGAGGAATGCAAGGTTTGTAAGACTTTGCATGATGCATTGATGATGTATCAGAGTACTCGATCGTGATTGTATCCAAGACCAGCTTAATTTTCTCATTTTTGCATATAAAACCTCCATATGAATAAGTGAACGGATGGGTGATATGCAACGGAATGCAATATATAAACAGATGAGATGAAATGATGATCCATAGTGCTCTATTTTCATCATTGAGCTTTAAAATGTTGGAAGAGAATACAAGCATCTTGACATAATGATTCAAGATGACCTGAGTATTTCTTTCATGGATTTTATGTAGCAAGTTAATACAAGCGACTTGATATAAGGGATCAAGTCGACTAGAGTATTGCTTGCGGAACAGACAAGGATTATCACCATTCATGCATGACTTGGATCGTCCTCCTTGATCTTAGGCTGATCATATCCTGAGACAAGTGCATACCGTACTAAGAGATAAAAACCTTTATCTAGTTTGGATGAGGTAGGAGGAACCAAAGGAAGAGCATTGTACCTACAAACAAACAATATATACATATAAAGAATAAAGAATAAGGATCCTTGGTAATGGTTCATGCCCATATGGTCGAGGTATATGCTGTAGTCAGCAAGCTGTAGTGATCTATGACTGCATTTTGCATAAGATCACGTAGCTTGGTGAACTTCCCACGAAGACACCATTAGTACATACCCCAGTACTTCATCGGAAATAATGCGCAAACGATACAAAACAATGCTACAAGATCCCGATACAGATAAACAAACGATTGTACTCACTAATCAACCAAGTATTTGATAGCTTAACATAATTTTCTTGTCAAAGAAAACGTCATCTTGTCTTTGGTTTGGTAAGGAAGGATGCATCCTTTTTTTTTTAAAGACAGCTTGGATTATTGATGTGGATTGTGTGGTTTGATTGATAAATGGTCATTGTGTGAGTAGTTTGTTAATGTTTGTTTTGGTATCTATATGGATGGGTATGTACAATGTATTGCCATGTTTGTTGTGTGATTTTTCAATGGTTTTGTTGATGTTTTTGGATTTTGAATTGTTTTGAATGTTTTTGGATTTTTGATGATTGTTTGAATGAAGAACTTAATGAATCATAAGACAATTTAGAATCCACTTCCATCAATAGGTTAAAGGCATTGCCCCCAGTTTTAGACATGACTATGAAAAAGCGGGATGCCAGATGTATGGAGTACTATCATAATTGCAGAGGAATAAAAAGCCATGGTTGATGGATGGATGGATGGATGTATGAAGTAGATGTGATTGCAACAAGTTTGAAAGACAATGGAGCCATAGCCTTTACGAGTGGTGCCTATTTGCCAGGTTTTCACCACCGTACTTACCCAAGGTGCCACCGGAGTGGTTGTTCACCGTTTGGATGCATGATTTTTCTTTACTTTTTTTAATGTTTTTGTATTTTCTTCAGGACATTTTTCTGAATGTTTTGGTATTTTCTGATATGCAGGGGAGCCTGATGCTCTATACAACTTAGGTATAAAACCATTTGAGGTGCATGTTGTTAATTGGATCTGCGAGCGGTTCTCCTTCTAAAGTAGCCAACTGATATGCCCCAGATCCGAATATAGCAGTGACAACGTATGAGCCCAGCCAGTTTGATTCAAACTTGCCCTGATGTTCTCGGTTTGGTTTGTTGCGAGGATTCTCTCGTAGAACAAGATCACCTACCTCAAATGTATGAGGTCTAACTCGGTGATTGTAGCTTCTACTCATGCGCTGCTGATAGGCTTTGAGATGGTTGTATGCAGCTTGTCGCTTCTCATCTAGTAACTCTAAGTCCTGAAGATGGGATACTCTATATGCTTCGTCATCTATCAGATTATGCAAGGAAACCCGTAATGATGGTATCTCGACCTCAATAGGCAAGATAGCTTCAGCACCATAGACCAATGAATAAGGAGTTGCGCCTATAGGGGTTCGAATGCTAGTTCGATATGCCCATAGCGCTGGATTCAGTTGAACATGCCAATCATGATCGGCATCATTGACTGTCTTCTTTAGGATCCTCAATATGTTTTTATTGGATGCTTCAGCCTGACCATTGCCTTGTGGGTAATAGGGAGTGGAAAAGCGGTGTTGGATATGAAATTTCTCACAAAGTTCACGGACATCCTGATTTTTGAAAGGAAGACCGTTATCTGTGACGATGGACATGGGTACACCATACCGGCAGATGATGTAGTTGAGGATGAATGAGGCGATCTGCTTGCCGGTGACTTGGGTAAGTGGAATAGCTTCGATCCACTTGGTGAAATATTCGGTGGCGGTAATAATGAATTTGTGGCCATTGGATGAAGATGGATGAATCTTACCCACAAGGTCAAGGCCCCATTGACAGAAAGGCCATGGTGTTGTGATTGGTTGCAGTTCTTGAGCTGGTGCATGTATCAGGTTGCCATGAACTTGACATTTCTTGCATTTTCTGACAAAGTAGTAGGAATCCTTTTCCATAGATGGCCAATAGTATCCAGCTCACATGATCTTCTTGGCTAGTGATGGACCACTTGAATGAGTCCCGCAAATTCCTTCATGTACCTCTTCTAAGGCCTTTGTTATCTCATCTTGTTCCAGACATCGAAGGAGAGTACCATCAAGACCGCATCGGTATAGGGTTTCAGCAATAATGGTATATCGAGCAGTTTGGCGAATGAAGGTTTTACGTTGGTTATTTGATTGGTTGGGAGGAAGGGTGTGATCGCGGAGGTAGGTGTAGAATTCACCGTACCACGGGGATTCAGAACCGACAAGGCGACATATCATTTCAAATTCAGGGATATCATAAGCGGGGATCCAAAGCTGTTCTACCAAGAACTCATAGCGTGTTGAATTTTGTGGAAGATCTAGGAGAGATGCGATGGTAGCCATAGCGTCAGCAGCTCGATTCTGATCTCTTGGTATCTGCTCAAAAGTGATAGTAGTAAATGATGTCTTTAGAGTGTCCACCATTTGCTTATATGGCATGAGTTTATCATCTTTGGTCTGATATTCATCAGTTGCTTGTCGAATGACTAGTTGGAAATCGCCATATACTTGCAGTTCTTGTAATTTCCATTGGATGGCTAACCTGAGTCCTGTGATCAAGGCCTCATACTCTGCTATGTTGTTTGTGCATGGAAATGTGAGCCTGTAAGACTTCGGGATGCTATCACCTTGAGTTGTGATAAACAGAATGCCTGCCCCCGAGCCATGCCTAGTGTATGAACCATCAAAATATAGTTTCCATGGCTGTGTTGTTGTGATCATGAATATCTCTTCATCTGAAAAATTGGAAATGAGAGGATGATCACCTATGAGTGGTGCATCGGCCAACTAATCTGCAATAACTTGACCTTTGATAGCTTTACGGTCCACGTACTCAATGTCAAATTCACTTAGAATCATCACCCATTTGGCCAAGCGGCCTGTCAGTGCTGCTTTGCTCAGTAAATACTTGAGTGGATCAATCTTTGCAATGAGTTGTACCTTATGTGTCAACAAATAGTGCCTCAATTTAGTAGCTGCTAAGATTACTGCTAGGCAAGCTCGCTCAATAGGTGTGTAATTGAGTTCATAGCCCACCAGTGTGCGAGAGATGTAGTATACAGTACACTCTTTGCCTGCTGCATTATGTTGTGCCAGTAGTACACCCAATGCTGTACTTGTTGCTGAGATATAAAGTAACAACGGTCTACTTGGATCTGGCGGCATCAACAATGGTGGATTCATGAGATAGTCTTTAAGTGCCTGAAATGCTTGCTGGCATCTATCATCCCACTGAAAGTGGATGTTCTTGTGTAGCAGGTGTGTGAATGGGTGACACTTATTAGCCAATTGTGCAATGAATCTTCGGATGGATTGAAGTCGCCCTTGTAATGTCCTTAGCTGACTGATATTCTTTGGAGGTGGCATGTCCATGATAGCTTTTACCTTTGCTTGAGACAATGTATCCTAGAAGCTTCCCGGAAGTTACTCCAAAGACACATTTCTTTGGGTTGAGTCGAACATGGTATTGTTCCAGTCTATCAAAGATTTTATCTAAGATGTGGAGATGCCCTTCTCTAGCGAGTGATTTTGCTAGTAAGTCATCAACATAATCTTCCATCATGGTATGCATCATGTCATGGAAGATGGTGGTCATTGCTCTCTGATAGGTTGCTCCTGCATTCTTGAGACCGAAAGGCATTACATTCCAGCAATATGTGCCCCATGGACATGTGAAGGCTATCTTATGTTGGTCCTCTGGTGCGATCTTTATTTGATTGTATCCTGAAAAGCCATCCATGAGTGAAAGCATGGCATGTCCCGCTGTTAGATCCACTATGATGTCGATATTTGGTAGGGGGAAATCATCCTTAGGACAAGCCTTATTTAGATCTCTGAAGTTGGTACAAATGCGGATGCCCCCTTTTGGTTTGCCAACTAGCACGATGTTGGAGATCCATTCTGCATAATCAATTGGTCTAATGAAACCAACATCTAGGAGTTTCTTGAGTTCTGTTTTGACTAGCACTGCAATCTGAGGATGCATCTTACGAAGCTTCTGCTTGACAGGTTTGGCTCCTTCTGCTACTATGAGGTGATGCATGACTAAATCAGGATCAAGCCCCAGCATGTCGGCATATGACCATGCAAAGTTGATCTGACGCTGCTGGAAGAACTCTATAAATTTAGGCTATTCCTCTGGAGTGAGAAGAGATGCCAGATGTATGATATGAGGATTTTCAAGAGTCCCCACATTGTATTCATTGGTTTCCTCGATAAGAATCATGGATCGTTCCTATTGTGTACTAGCAGGGAGAATGTCAAACCCTTCATCCTCAGGCGCCTCAGAGAGGTTTTCACCATTGGATACGCTCTTTCTTTTTACTTTTGTCGGATCAAATAGCGCCATAGTGTGGTTTTCACTGGAAGATCCATGTTTTATTGTTATGTTTTTGCAGCTGAAAGGTTTGGCATCCGCCCGAAGTATGTTGCGCTATTAAGTTCAATGGCAAATCCAGCTTTGTGATCCCCACTTGGTAGATTATCCCTTAATTCCAAAAAGTCAATGATGGCCTCATCATTTTGGAAGAGGTCAAGACATGGGGGATTTGATTGGTTCCATTCGATGAGTTCTGGGTGGATAATGGGCATTACTTCATCGATTAGGTTAAGTTCGTTAGAGGTATCAGTGAGGGTTAAGACAGTGTGGTGAAGGTCATTGATGGTACTTTCCCTTTCAGAATCAGGCGTAGGATGAGACGTAGGGTCTGTGGAAGATGTTTCTAGCTCAGGAACCCAAGTGGTCTTTATCTGTGCTTCTCCGTAAATAGGGATGTCTTTGCGGGGTGGAGGTGGTGATGTGTCTTCCTGATCTGAAGTATTAAGCTGCACCGAATCAAACTCCCACTCATGTGAGTCGGTCTCTGAATCACTTTCCAGCATCTGATTACTATACCATACTGGGATGTCTTTGGAGTTAAACACGGTAGGTGTGATTGGTTTATGTATCTTTGTAGTGATCGGTGCTGCAGGAACCGTGATGGGTTTTAAAGGATTTGTCACTGGAAGTATCGGCAGTGTTGATTTAGTGACTTCTGTTGGAATGGCTGGTGCCATAGATGCTGCTGCGGGTTCTAATATAGTTGCTGCTGCTATTGGTGTGATTGATGGGATTACTGGTTCGTTTGGTGGGATGATTGGTATTGTAGATGGTTGTGGTGGGTTTGTGAGCCTCAATGGGGCAGTGGGGATAGTGTTTGATGGTGCTTTAATAATGAAAGGTGTCCTCTTTGCAGTAGGCGGGCAAAATGGTTTGCTTGGTTTTCCTTTGAATCTGAGTTTAGGAAGGATCTCTTTTCAAAACCTAGGTCTGTATTACCTTTGGGCTTGAATTCTGGCAGCAGAGGTTCGTGTCGTCCTTGTTTGCAGTATCCCAAAGCACTCTGACCATCATATCCCATTCTTTGCATAATGAGGAGGCCTTTGCTATATTGTTCCGTAGGAAGTGTAACTTGCGGTTTGTCAGTGGTGATGGGATCTTTATAGATCCAGTCCGCTAGGTCCTCATCTTGTGTTTCTTCCTCTTGACTCTTTCCAAGGACGAAAGGCGTCAAGGCACATGCTGGCATGATTAGTGGTTGTTGGAGTAACTACTGTGGTTTACCATGTGTTCTAGGAGAAGTGGGCATTTGTCCCACACAAAAGAGCCGACTCAAGTTGTATTCTCCAGGACCTTCCTCTGCTACTTTCATCTTTAGCTTTTCTTGCTTGGGTATAGGGGTGTTAGAACTGGCAAGAGAGGCGGGACTTACATATGATGTGGAGGAAATGGCTTCCCTATTATTAGGAATAGTAAAATCTGGTTGATGGTTGATATTATGGCAAAATGCAAAGGGATTTGCATCGCCCAGGATTGTGATCTCTGCACCATTATGTGGGAACTTGATACATTGATGGTAGGTAGATGGAACAGCTTGCATGGCATGTATCCAAGGTCTCCCTAATAATAGATTATATGGCAGAGGAAGGTCCAGAACCTGACAAATGATATGCTTTACCACAGGGCCCACTCGGATTGGTAGTACCACAGCTCCTTTGGATGAACGCTCTACATCATCATAGGCCTTGATGGTGATCTTCTTGCGAGGATCCACTGATTCTATTGCATATCCCAATGCTGTGACCAACTGTAGTGTACAAATGTTTAGGCCTGCTCCATTATCGATCAAGACTCGCTTGATCCTATGCTGGTTAATAAATCCTTCGATGTGGAGTGAGGCGTTATGAGGTTGCTGGAAGGAAGAGTTGTCACTTTCAAAAAAAGTGAGACAAGGTGATGACTTTAAACTTCCAACCATTGCTGGAAATTGGTCTGTATTCAAGTTTGTAGGGACTGACGCCTCTTGGAGTGCTTGATCCAAGATAGTTTTATGAGATGGTGATAGGCGTAAAAGCTCTAAAATGGATATAAGCGCAGGAGTTTTGTCTAATTGTTCCACAAGATTGTACTGCTTTGGGACGGAGGTGGTGCCCTGTGGAGCTGCCTTGATGGTGACCTTGCCACGACGTGTAACAACATTGCAATTTGAGGTGGGATTTTTGAAGGTTATGGTTGCAACTTGTTCACTAGCATCATACAGATGATTTATAGTGTAGTTATACGCAGCCTGCGTATAATCAGTGGTATCAGTGCCTCGCCGGGAAGTGGAAGGACCCCTTTGATCTTGTGATGGAAGTGGATTCTTGAACATCTGATGATCATTATTGGTTGTTTTTGGGTCATGTCCTTCAATTTCAATTTCTCCTCGGTCAATAAGATCTTGAATGAGATCTTTCAATCGGTGACAATTACTTGTCTTGTGTCCTCTTCCTTGATGGAACTCACAATGTTCAGTATCTCTCCACCATGCCAGTTTGACCTGAGGCTCATAGTTTGATAGCTTAGGTAGAGTGACCAAATTTTGAGAGAGGAGTTGTTGCAACACTGTTTCAATGGGTTCCCCTAAGGGAGTGTATGTGCGTTTTTGTTTTTGCTGACGAGGTCTAGGTTCATCATGAGATGTGATGCGACCTTGATTAGGAGGAACATTTGTGTTATTCTAAGGTGGAGGATTTTGTCCTGCAAACCGAACCACAGGTTGTGCATTTTGGATAGTCCGAGCATCCACAACTCCATCATTGACGATATTCTTGTTTTTGTTCTAGAAGTTCAGTTTATCACTATTGAAGTGCGGGCAAGGACCATCTTTTGGTTCATTAAAGATTTTGATGAGTCCTTTCTTGATGAGTGCCCTTTCACATTTTATACCTTTGGTGATCATATCGTTAAAAGAATCTGTGTCTTTGACATCCAGGTGAAATTCCATTTCTTCGTTTAAGTTGGAAATGAAAATTTCCACTAGTTCTCGTTCAGGTAACTGAAGAGAACGTCTGCTAGACATTTGGCGCCATCATTGCAGGAATACTGAGAATAATTCACCTGGTTTTTGTTTGGTGTTGCATAGATCAGCCATGGTGATGTCGCGTTCAATATTATATGAGTAATGAGATAGGAACTTCTGGATGAGTTCCTCAAATGTTCTAATGCCACCTAGCAGTCGGGAAAACCATGATGTGGTTGTTCCTCCCAAGCTTTGGGGAAAAAGGCGCATTAAGTATGTGTCTTCATATGCAACTTCGAGACAAGTGGAATGAAATTCTCGGACATGATCGCGGGGATCTCCCTTTCCTCTATATTTTTCAAATTTTGGTGTTTTGAATCCTATTGGAAAGGGTGGCATATAAAGATTCCTATCAAACGGATAGGGACAGATGTCGTTAAGTGAGAATTGATTGGTCTTAACACCACTATGAAGTTGTTGGGCGAGATTCTCAACTTGTTGCCGCAACATCTCCATTTCATTTGGAGGAGGAGGTGGTGGGTTACCTCGAGGAATGTTATATCTGATGTGATTTCTACCTCTTTCCTCCTCATGGCGACTTTGTCTTTCTGATGCTTGTCTTAATTGGGCAAGATCAAAGTCAGACGGGAGTTTGGCTCCTTCTTGAGCGAGTTTTAAGAAGTGAGCATCCGCATTGCTCCTGAGTATTTCATCAAACAATCTGTTAAAGTGAGGGTTATGCTGAACCCTTTCGATTGTTGAAGGAGTGGGAGTACTTGGGTGTTCATCATTTATATTTCCTCCAAGTGCTTCTTGAAATTCATTGAGATTTTCGTCTTCTTCTTCCTCAATTTCTAGTTCTCGTTGCCTTGAACGTGATTGGGTTTGAGCCATTTTGTTTGCAAGTTTGTTTTGAAGTTGATTGAAGATGATGATGAGTTGGTGATGAAATGAAAGATTGATGGTTGGTGATTTGTGTTGTATGGGGATCTCTAGCACTTTAAGGTAGATGTAACCGAAATTCCTTCTTTGAATTGCTTGTTTGTTTGATAAGTTTGGATGTGATAAGGTGTAGAGAAATCTGAGATGTGTTACAGATTTGACTACCTAGCAATGAGAGGATTCACTCATGAACTAGTTTTAACCTGCGTAGATGTGTCTCTTAGGATGAGCTTATCCTAGATGTAGAAACAATCTAAAAAGTGATGTGATGTGTTTGATTTCAAGCAATATCTAAAAAGGAATCTTGGGACAAGAACCTCTTAATGTTTTGAGAGTTTTGGGATGGATTGATGATGAAGTGATGATGTATGAATAAGATGCTGGATGTTTTGTTTTTCAACTTTCAATAAAAACTTTGTGTCACAAATGGGACAAACTCTTCTTCTTCCCTTTCAGGCGTTGGTGGCACTTCTCGAGCTATGTTGTAGGTGATACAGATGTTTGGGAAGAAATTGGGATTAATCTTTCCTCCTTGATTTTTGTGATAACTCAGAGCTCTATATTGTATAAAAGCTCTGCGGTTCAATGATTCTGAATCAAACTCGTTTGTTTTACCTTGAAGGTATAGACGCATGTGATGTAGAAAGACTCTATGGGAGACAAAGATTTGTCGATTGATATAGAAGAATTTCCTCCTTTTGATTAAAGCCTTTGAGCTCAATGGTCTTCTGTTCAAGTTGATATTCTGATGACACTTCTTCTTTCGCAAGATGTGAAGAATGGTCATAAAAGTTGTGACTCTGTGTTGTTTGCACTTTGTTTTTGGTATTTTTGGTTGTGCTGACAGATGTTGGATGAATACTTTGTTTTTGGGATTGATTTTTTTGATTTTTTATTTTTTTTTGACAAGAAAACAAAGCAAGCACACAAACACAAGAATGTTGCCTAAAATGGCACAAATGAGTATGGGTCTAGATTAACCCAATCCTTGGACTTGTTTTTGACCCTTCCTTTAGATGTATTTTAAGGTGTATTTCCAAAGCTTGAAGTCGGCTCAATTTGCACTAGGTCTGTAAAACGAACACACTTCAAACACTTTTTATCCCTAAGGTCAAATGGCTAGTTGTGATAAATTTAGCCCACATCTTGATATTTCTTCGACTTTGGTACTACATACCTTATGAATCCCGCCGTGGCAAGTAAGGATGTGATATACTAAGTCTTGCACGAGCATAACAAATAGATGATCCCTATGATGGGGGAGTCACCACTTTTATCAAGCCACAAGTGACTTTTCAAAAAGCTATGTTTCTACTCAAGGAAATATGTATGGTGAGTATCTTGGGAGCAAAACCATCTATGCTCTTGCACTAAATTATATCTCAAATATCCTCAATCAATAGAACAGGTGGGCTACTACTTAAAGGTGTTTAGTCATGTTCGATGTTTTTGGACATAAGTTCATTCTACAGTGACTCACTTAAGAACCTTGTAACTGGTGGTGGGGCCCATTTGTCCTTTCGGCCAGTTACACTGTAGGAACAGCTATACCCAAGGCTACAGCTTTCGCTCTCACCTGATTTCTATAGCAGCTCGAAGGATTTACCACTCGAGGTCGTTCCCAAGAGTATCGATCCCTTAGCAGGCCTCTTTTAAAAAGATAAAATTTTGAGTGTTACTAACACTTTTCTCTTGCACCTAGGACCACGAGAGCCAAGGGAGAGGATAGTGTGTGTTAGAAGTAGGACTACCCGACTGACCTTTGTGCACAAGCGTGCCAAACACGAAATTCACTTGTTCTTTTTAATCCATCATTGCAAATGTGATCTAACTATTTGGAGATGTTGCTCCAACAGCCATGGTGTTCTTTTTAACTTCAAAAGAAATGTGTTTTGTAATCTAGAATTCGAAAATCCTGGTCAACTTAATGGAAAACACGTTTGCTTTGAAGTAAAAATCGTTTTTGCAAAGAAAATCAAAACAAGTGGTTTGTAAGTTTTTAACTGCACCAAAATTTTAAGTGTGGCTTGTGATTTTTAGATTTGATGCAAGAAAAGAACTTTGTTTGGTTGATTTTAAACACCAAAAATAAAGATGAGTCCTAACTAGAAAACAATGAAATTTTTTTATTTTTTTATTTTTTTGTTTTGTAGTTCTATGCAAGAAAAGAACTTTGTGTGTTGATTTTAAGCACCAATAGAAAGATGAGTCCTAACTAGAAAATAATGAATTTTTTTTTGTGTTTTTCAGGTTCTTTTTAAGCACTAAATGACAAATTTGTGATTTTTATGGTGAGTTGTTTAACCTGTATGAACAAAAACAAATTAGTAAAAATCGGTGTTCAAGGGGGGCTTCCACAAGCCTAAGATACTCAATTTTTTTGTTACAAGGCGACTTGGACAACACTCTGTCGCAATAGCTAGTCTGTGTTTTTACAGAAGCGCTAATTTATACAATAGCGCTAGTCTGCGTTTGAGCAGAAGCGCTAATTTAAACAGTAGCGCTGAAAGAACAGAAGTTACAGAAAGACAGAAGCGCTAGAATGTTTCCAATAGCGCTAGAATAACAACAAAAGCACTAAAAAGATTTCAACAGCGCCGAAACTTTTACAATAGCGCTAAAAGAAAAATTGTCGGTAGCGCTGAAACGTGTCCAATAGCGCCGAAGCGCGACCTGTGTGGCACTTTCAACAATCAAACATGTTAGTTGGGTTAAAAAAAATTGTTTTTTAGGTGTTCGATTCACGTCGAGTTCACCAAATGATGCCCTGCAAAATGGCACAAGGTTAGTCTATGATCAAAGAACACAAAAGACACAAAAACATTAGTGTTAATCAATCTAAAACTAAACTATGAAGGCATACCAAAAGAGACACAAAAGACATGCTAATTTATCTAATAAACAAAACACAGATTATGAGGCATCTCCAACTACCTCTTAGCATGGCTTTAGCTTCTTCTCCTTTGTTCCTCTCCTCTCCAAGTTCCAAAATAGTGTAGCTCTCAGCAGCTTTTTGCACTATGGATGCTTATGGAGGATTGAGATTGTAGTATAGCTCTAAATGTGAAATAAAAAGCTAATACTAATGCTAAAATGATGTATTTTAACCAAAATGATAAGATGTTAGATTGCTTATGCTAAATGCTCTCTAAAAATGTCTATAGCCTAAATGCATACAAGTTTTCAGGATCTGGATTATGAAGGAATGGGCTCTATTTATAGGAAAAATGGAGCAATGGATGGCTAGGATTGAAAGGTTTAATCAAGGGCCAAGCTTGAAAGTTGGGGATCCATGTGCACAATTGGCACCAATAAAATGGTGACAAGTGTCAACATAGGATTGGGTTGAGAGAAGAGGTTGGAGGCATTAAAGGCCTGAGAAGACCTCATGGTTATCTAAAGGCTAAGGGTCAAGTCTAAATTAGGATTACCCACTGGATTAGGAGTTAATGCAAGGATAAACCTTTGTGCAAATGATTAAGAGATAATCATGGTCAAAGCATTAAAGGCCTGATGAGACCCTTGGGTTGGGTAGAGGTTGAGTCAAAACAAATGTTTTAACCATGTGGGAGGGTTTGGGTTAACCATTAATGGTTTTTGAATACTTTGGGGATTAAGTGGTTGAAGGTTGGAAGCTTTCAAAGGTTATCCAAGACTTTGAGCCATTTAGTGGTTGAAGGTTGAAAGCCTTTAATGGTTATCAAAAACTTTTAGGCTTTGAGAAGTGACTCCATTTTGTTTAGGAATGTGATAATAATTAGGAGATGGATTAGACTAATTAGGAAGGGGTTAGAAGAATCTAGAAGGGGATTAGATTTTGCAAGTGGATTTGGTGGGTGAGGGAAAATAGGATTTTATTTAATATAAAAATTCATTTATTTCAAAATGTGTGCAAGTTGCATTTGTAGGAAAATGCAAGTGGGGTGGGGATAATGATTTAAATAAATGTTTTATTTAATTTATTTAAAAGAGGAAAAGGGAATTTTAATTAAATAAATAGATTTTATTTATTTAATTGAATGAATTAATTAAAATAAATTGAATAATTTATTTAATTAATAGCAGAATGTTTGGGGATGAATTAATTAAATATTAATTTAATTAATTGATGGTTAGTGGATTTTTAATCAAATAAATACGAAATATTCATTTAATTAAAATGGACAGATTTGTGTGACTACAAAATCCAATACAATGTACTGTTCAAAATAGCATCTCTAATGCTAGGTTTAGTATCGGTTTAAGCTCAGATATATGCCTTAACCAAAAACCTTCGCTGTCACTAAACAATTTTTTTGTACCATGCATATCATATATCTCACTCTTCAAAATGACCTATAAGATCTCATACATATATGAGTCTTTTACAATATACTATGTCGGCTTACAAAAGATAATTATATTACAATAAAAAAAAGTTCATCCCATGTCGGCTGGAGTGCCGGTATGCTTTGTTGTCGATATAATCTAAATGCCGATGAAGTGCTTGCCGGTGCCGATGTCTTACGGTGTGTAATATATGTAATGTCAAGAATGTAGAAATCTATTGCCAGTGGGTTACCATTTGGTTGCCATTAATGATAATATCAACTATTCTCATAAGAGTGTAGAATGCCAACAAAATCTATGTACCAAAAAATAACTATACATACCAAAATTAGATCATAAAAGTAGAGACATAAAATTTTATACCCATCACACATATAGAGCCTTCAAAAATAATATGTAGCTTCCACCTTCTAACAAGTGTATTAAAATTTGTTATAAATGTTGTTCATTACATGTAGACCAACTTTCCTTTTCTAGGATTTTACATTTGTCATAAAATCTATTATAGCATAATATATTACTCAATGAGAATTTTTCTACATGTGGTGCAAATTTCAGCTCAAAATTTCATGCCCCATTTTGATGAAGTGAAATTAGTAAGATATATAGTATAAATCATTTTGAATAATTATAAGAAAATTTTAAATAGTAAATAAATATGTTTAGAAAAATTGCAAGGTTGAGACATCCAATTTCTCAACATTCTCTCATTTGCCAAATACTTTGCAAGAGATAGGGGGCCTAAAATTAATTTTTAGTGGCTAAAAGACCCATAATGACAGCAAATAAACCATTATCCTCTTAAAGAAATTCTAGGTTGCTCAACTCCTCTATAAAAATCTCGTAGCACACTTTCCTCCACGTAGTGGCTAGTACTTGTTGTTTATATTTGTAACAGTAATTGAGTATGCTTTTTTCAAACAATTAGCAAATAGAAGAGATTAATAATTTTGTAACCGTAAAAAGCATATTCAATTACTATTACAAATTTAAATGACAAGTACTATTTTAAATATAATTTCTTTTAAATTTAAATTGTGCAAATGCAATTTAATTTTTATCATCTTATTGATAGTATAATAATAATAACTTTGAGTGTAACATACTTATGAGTAATTTAATTCTATGAAAGTATATTCTAAATTTATTAAATGTTTTAAACTTATAATGAAGATGAAAGGAGTGTTTATTAAATGTGAAGTACTTATTTCTTTTAAATCCAAATAAATGAACACACAATATTTACCATTCTGTTTACTTTTCTCAGTTTTTTATTAGTATTATCATATTTATTTATGCAAAACAATTATTTTTTAAGAGTTATTTTATTATCATTTTAAATTATTAAAATATATAAGAATTTTTTTTTGAGTTATTTAATTTAGCTAATAAATATTTTATAATTATTTTTTTACTTACATCATTTTTAAAAATTTAATAGTATTTAAACATACTAATATTAATATGTATTTAAATAGTATAAAAAATATTTAATTATTGAATGGTGATGATCATAATTATTATCTAATCTAATAATTAATAATAACTAAAATTATAACTATAATTTAATTATTATAAAAAAATAAGAATAAAACTAATTATTTTGATTATAATAATATTAACTAGTAGTTATTTAGTTAAATATTTATAAATGAAACAATAATTTATTTTAGTTAGATTTATAGTTTAATTGATTAAAATACTTATACTATTAAATTATATATTTTGAATTAAAAAATTAAAATTATATCTTATATAAAATTATTTAATTAAAAATATAATATTAACTTATTAAGTATTGATGCACTACAAAAAGGACTCAAGAAACATAAGATTCAAACGTTAGTGTTTGTTAGTGACAATTAGAAATGAAAGAGAAATGAAACTACAACCATAAGAATGCACATCAAGAGAGATATTAAACAAATTATGGAAAGCACACAAAAATGAAGGAAAGACACAAAGCCCACCAAGATGCCCTCCAATATGCTCATAGTTGCTCATCCCTTGTTCCAAGTTCAACATGAGTGTAGCTCTCAATTTTTTGCACTACTATGGATGTCTTATGGAGATTCAAGATTATGAAAATGACTAATTTATGTAAATGCAACAAGCTAAATATGTAAAAGCCTAATTAATCTATCTTAATTTTAGCCAATCTAACAAAGAAAAGTGCTCCTAGAATGATCTCTTAAAATTGGTATAAGTTTGATGAATACAAGATTTCTGGATCTGGATTATGGAGGAATGGGCTCTATTTAGAGGGAAAATAGAACAATGGATGGTTGAGATTGAGTAATCTCAACAAGGGCCAGGATTGATGAGTTTGTGATCCATGTGAGGGCTTTCAACCTAATCCTAGGATGACAAATGTCAACATGGGATTGCTTGAGAGGAGAGGGAAGAAGCATTAAATGCTTGAGATGACTTGAAGGTTACCTTAGGAGGTTAGTGTTGAGTTAAATGAATAAAGCCTTTATCTAATGGATCTCGTGCAAGAGTTAGTGGGGATAACCATGGTCAAAGAAATGAATGCTTGAAGAGACCCATGAGTTAATTGGGGGTTGACTTAGAGGGAAAGTCTCTAACCATGTGGGTGAGTTGAGTTTAACCATTAATGGTCATGTAAGAGCCATAAAAGGTTATGCAAGAACCATTAATGGTTTGGAAGACTTTAGGGGTTAACTTGTTGAAGACATAAAGCCTTTAAGGCATTTCAAAGACTTTGAGGCATTTTTGAGAAGTGACCTTTGTTTGGGAATATGCAAATGATTAGTGAGGTGAATTAGGCTAATTAGGAATAGTTTAGAAGAATCTAGAATGAGATTAGAAGAGCAAGTGGGTTTGGTGGGTGAGAGAAAATAGGATTTTAATTAAAATAAAATTACTTTATTTCAACCAAATAGGTGCAACTTACATTTGTAGGAGAATTCAAGTGGGGGATGGGGCTAGTTTAGGGATTTAAATAAATATTTATTTATTTATTTAAAGGAGGAAAGGGGTTAAATTAAATAAATATGTTTTATTCATTTAATTGATTATTAGAGTTTGGTTTAATGAATTAATTTAAATAAATTAAATAATATATTTAGTTA
Organism: Cryptomeria japonica; assembly: GCF_030272615.1. NCBI lineage: Eukaryota > Viridiplantae > Streptophyta > Pinopsida > Cupressales > Cupressaceae > Cryptomeria > Cryptomeria japonica. The sequence goes on along the minus strand of NC_081407.1, from coordinate 749,006,681 downwards.
ATAGAAGAAGAGGTTAAGGATAACTTAATTAAATATTTATTTAATTAACTATTGAAAATGATTAAATAATCACATAAATATTAAATATTCATTTCATTAAGTGGATAGATTTTTGTGTCTACATTTGCCCCTCTTTCAGATAGTGTGGTTTATCACGTCGTTTGAAAGAAAGAAAGATAGGTGTGAAGAAATATCCCCTAGAAATGTTTATTAGTGGGTGGTATGCCCCCTCAAGAGATGGGCCGAAAAATTTCAAAAAATCGAGCAATCTCTCAAAATAGAGAAAGAAGTTCGGGGTAGGTAGAATAGAAGAAATTAGAAATAATGGTGAAAGTACAGGACAAAAATAGAGTGAATATGGAGAAAAGGGCAAGCCAATGAGTACCCTTAGGTCACGCAAGAGATACAATGCAAATGTAGTGTTGTGCTTTTGATTGATTATATACAATTGCTCAAAATTGGTTGGACAATCTGGTGTAGTTGGTTGAATTGCCCCGGTTGAGTCAAAGAATAATAGTTGATGTCAGTTGTTTGCTTGGACAAGATAAAGTCTAATTAAGTGAATAAAAGTGACCTGTTGTGATTTAGACAATTGATGTAATTGCCCAATGAAGTCAAGGTATCTAAAGAAAAATACTAGCTGAGACTTAGACAACTGATGCAATTGTCCGTTTTGATTGTGCTTTACTGGTTGATCAATTGATAATGTTTGCATTGTAGGTTGGTTGTGGTGAATCATAGCAGCCCCGTTGAGACTAGGTCATTGTGATAAATGCTTGTTGTAGTCTAGGATTACCATGATTGATTACCTGTTGAGACCGGAAGACACTTGATTAGAAAGTATTTGTTGATAGTATAGGTGTGCATGAGTCGATGTACCTGTGTAGATAGAGTAACCTTCACTGATTATAGGATGACTTAGGATGGGAAATGCAACCCCTCCTATTTAGAGATGGATGGCGATTAGCATGGCTTGATTGGGTTGATGGGACATGATGTAGTGTATGTGGTGCTAATGATCGAGATGAGGAGGGTTAGGGGGGATTCAATGCTAGATAGAAGGTATGGAGGACCTAGGACCCATTCCTATGTAAGAGGAGAAAAATAGAGCATGCATTGTTATGACTATGTATGAATGATATGTAGCGATATAGATTTATAAATGTATGGAATGCAACGGAATGCAATATATATAGATGAGATGAAATGATGATCCATAGATTATTTACAGTGCTTTATTTTCATCATCAAGAATGGTAGTATCATCCTTGGTCGAGGTAGCAGGAACCAAGTATGAGCATTTCACCTATAAGCAAGCATCATAGACAAGGAAAATTTACCCTTCATTCTAGTTCATGGACAAATGGTCGAGGTATACGCTGTAATCAGTAAGCCATAGTGATCCATGACTATATTTTGCATAGGATCATGTATCTTAGTGAACTTCCCACGTAGACACCATTAGTACATGCCCCAGAACTTCATTGGAACAATCCACAGACAACAAACAAAGAGAAAGATATTAGGAACCATCCTGACTACTCTAATCACTTATGGATATCCTAGAGTAGTGTAGGAACCTGATATAAATAAACAAATAACAAATCGACCAAGTGCTTATCATCTTAAACAAAATTTTCTTGTCAAAGAAAATATTCTCATGCCTTGTTTGTGAGGAAGGATGTACCCTTGCGAAGAAAGTTGTGTGCGGATGTTTTGACTTGGTTGGTTGATAAGTGGTCATCATTTGAGTAGTTCAAAATGTTTGTTTGGTGGTGTTTTGCGATGTGTATGTACAAGGAATAAGATACATTGCAAATATTTTTGATTGATTTTGATGTTTTTGTCATGTTTTTGATGTTTTGAATGTTTTTTTATTGTTTTTGGTATTTTCTTAGATTTTATGAATATTTTTGGTGTTATTTCAAGACATATTTGAATAAGAAACTCAATGAATCATAAGTAATGTAGAATCCACTTCCATTAGTAGGTATAAGAACATTGCCCCCAGTTAGGTGGTGCTATAAAAGTGGGATGTGGGATGTAGGACATATGAAGGACTAACCCTGATTGCATATCAATAACAAGCCATGGTATAAATGATGGGTGAAATGGATGCAATGGATGTGATCGCAACAAGCCTAAAAGACAATGGAGCCATAGCCTTTACGAGTGGCACCTGTTTGCCAGGTTTTGACTACCGTACTTACCCAAGGCACTACTGATGTGGTTATCACCGTTTGGATGAATGTTTTTTTTTCTTACTATTTTCTTCATTTTTTATTTTTTTTGTATTTTCTTTCGGACATTTTCTGAATGTTTTTAGTATTTTCTAATGTATTTGGAGGAGCATAATGCCCTGTACAACTTATGTATGAAACCATTTGAGGTGCATGTTGTTGATCAGATCTGCTGGTGGTTCTCCTTCTGAAGTTGCCAGCTGATATGCCCCAAACCCGAATACAAAAGTGATAACATATGAACCTAGCCAGTTGGATTCAAACTTGCCGTGATGTTCACTATTTGGTTGGTTGGAAGGAATCTCTCTGAGAACAATATCTCCTACCTCAAATATGCGAGGTTTTACTCGATGATTGTAGCTTCTGCTCATGCGCCACTGATAGGCTTTGAGGTGATTGTATGCAACTTGTCGCCTTTCATCAAGAAGTTCCAAGTCTTGAAGATGTGAGACTCGGTATGCTTCATCATCTATTAGATTGTGCAAAGAGACCCGTAGAGATGGTATCTCAACCTCAATAGGCAGGATAGCTTCTACTCCATAGACCTACGAGTAGGGCGTTGCGCCTGTAGGGGTTCGAATGCTAGTTTGATACACCCATAGTGCTGGATTTATTTGGATGTGTCAATCATGACCAACATCATTGACTATCCTTTTGATGATCCGTAGTATGTTCTTGTTGGATGCTTCGGCCTAACCATTTCCTTGTGGTTAATATGGAGTGGAAAAACGGTGTTGGATGTGAAACTTCTCATAGAGCTCACGAACATCTTGATTTTTGAAAGGAAGCCCATTATTTGTGATGATGGACATGGGTACACCATATCGGCAGATGATATAATTAAGGATGAATGCGGCGATCTGCTTGCTAGTGATTTGGATAAGTGGAACGACTTTGTTCCACTTTGTGAAGTATTGAGTGGTGGTAATGATAAATTTATGACCGTTGGATGAAGACGGATGGATTTTACCCACAAGGTCAAGTCCCCATTGACAAAAGGGCCAAGGTGTTGTGATTGGTTGCAATTCCTATGCTGGTGCATTTATCAGATCTCTGTGAACTTGGCACTTCTTGCATTTTCTGAAAAAATAGGAGTCTTTTTCCATGGTTGGCCAATAGTATCCAACGCACATGATTTTGTTTACTAGGGAAGGACCACTTGAGAGAGCTCCACATATTCGTTCATGTACCTCTTCCAAGGCCTTTGTTATCTCATTTTGTTCCAAACATCAAAGGAGGGCACCTTCAAGACTTTGCTTGTATAGGGTGTCAGCAATGATAGTGTATTGAGCAGTTTGACCGATGAAGGTTTTTCATTGGTTATTTGATTGGTTGGGAGGAAGTGTGTGGTCATGGAGGTAAGTGAAGAACTCACCCTACCATGGGGATTCAGAACCGACAAGGCGACATATCATTTCAGTTTTGGGGATATCATACGCGGGGATCCAAAGATATTCTACCAAGAACTCGTAGCGTGTTAAATTTTGTGGAAGATCCAAGAGAGATGAAATTGTAGACATTGCGTCAACAACTTGACTCTGATCTTTGGGTACTTGCTCAAATGTGACAGCTGTAAATGATTCTTTGTAACTATCCATCATCCTTTTATATGGCATGATCTTATCATCCTTAGTTTGGTATTCATCAGTGACTTGTCGGATGATTAGCTGAGAATCTCCATATACTTGTAGCTCTTTTAGATGCCACTGTATAGCAAATCTGAGTCCTGTGATCAAGGCCTCATATTCTGCTATATTATTGGTGCATGGAAAGGTGAGCCTGTATGATTTTGGGATGCTGTCACCTTGAGGTGTGATAAAAAGAATACCTACTCCTGGGCCATGTCTAGTATATGAGTCATCAAAATATAGATTTCAAGGTTGTGTAGCTATGACCATGAAGATCTCTTCATCTAGAAAATTGGAAACAAGAGGATGGTCACCTGTGAGTGGTGCATCAGCAAACTGATGTGCAATAACCTTCCCCTTGATGGCTTTGTAGTCCACATATTCTATATCAAATTCACTCAAGATCATAACCCATTTGTCCAAGCGGACCATCAATGATGCCTTGTTGAGTAGGTACCTGAGTGGATCTATTTTGGCAATGAGTTGTACCTTGTGCGTTAACATTTAGTGCCTCAATTTGGTGGTTGCTAAGATAAATGCTAGGAAAGCTCGCTCAATAGGTGTGCAATTGAGTTCATAGCCTACCAATGTGTGAGGGATATAGTATACAACACATTCTTTTACTTTTGCATTGTGTTGTGCCAGCAGTACTCCTAATGTCGTATTTATGGATGAAATGTATAGAAATAGAGGTCTACTTGGATCTAGTGGGATCAACAAGGGTGTATGCATTAAGTAGTCTATAAGAATTTGGAATGCTTTTTAGCACTTTGTATCCCATTGAAAGCGGATATTCTTGTGTAACAGATGCATGAAGGGATGACAGTTATCATCCAATTTAGAAATTAATCTCCGAATTGATTGTAGCTGCCCTTGTAGTGTCCTTAACTAACTGATTTTCTTTGGAGGTGGCTTGTCCATGATTTCTTTGAATTTCGCCCCATCTACTTCAATGCCTTTTCTTGAGAAAATGTATCCTCAGAGCTTCCCAGAGGTTACTCCAAAGACACATTTCTTTGGATTGAGATGGACATGATATTGCTCTAATCTGTTGAAGATTTTACCCAATATTGCCTGATGACCCTCTCTTGTTAATGATTTAGCTAGTAAATCATCGACATAATATTTCATTATAGTGTGCATCATGTCATAAAAGATGGTATGCATAGCTCTTTGATAGGTTTCCCTTGCATTCTTCAGACCAAATGGCATCACATTCCAATAGTATGATCCCCATGAGCATGTGAAAGTAGTTTTATGTTGATCTGTCAAAGCAATCTTAATCTGATTGTACCCTAAAAAGCCATCCATAAGAGAAAGGATTGCATGTCCTACTGTTATATCGACAATCATGTTGATGTTTGGTAAGGGGAAGTTATCTTTAGGACATGCCCCCATTAGGTTTACCAATAGGTACATTGGAGATCCAATCTGCATAATTGATTGGTTTGATGAAACCAACATCCAAGAGCTTTTTGAGTTCAACCTTGACAAGAATGACAATTTGTGGGTGCATCTTTTTGAGCTTTTGTTTAACAAGTTTATCTCCTTATGCTACAGTTAGTTGATGCATGACCAAATCAGAATCTAAGCCAGGCATGTCTGCATAAGACCATGCAAAGTTGATTTGATGCTTCTAGAAGAATTCCACAAATTTTTCTTGTTCCTCTGGAGTTAATAGAGATGCCAAATGTATTTGGTGAGGAGTCTCAGGAGTCCCCACATTGAATTCTTTTGTATCTTTGATTAGAATCTTCGATCTCTCCTGATTCGTACTAGAGGGGAGGATGTCAAACCTCTTATCCTCAGGAACCTAAGAGAGGTTTTCACCTTTGGATACGCTCTTTATTTTTACTGTTATGAGATCAACAAGTGCCACTATGTGGTTTTCACTAGAAGTTTATTGTGATATTTTGGTAGTAGAAAGGTTTGGCATTTACCCCAAAGTATGTTGCACTGTTAAGTTTGATGGAAAATCCAACTTTATGATCGCCTCATAATTTTGGAAATGGTCAAGGCATGGGGGATTTGGTTGATTCCATTCAATGAGTTCAGGATGGATGATAGGCATGACCCCATAAATTGAATTGAGTTCATGGGAGGCATTAGTGAGGGTTAATACAATAGTGTGAAGGTCATCGATGGTACTCTCCCTATCAGATTCTGGTGTAGGATTTGTCATAGGGTCTGTGGAAGGTGCTTCTAGTGTAGGAACCAAAAAGATTTTAATCCATGCTTCTCCATAAACAGGTATATCTTTGCGAGGTAAAGGGGGTGATGTATCTTCCTCATCTAAAGTATTTAAATGCACTAAACCAAATTCTCACTCATGTGAATCTGTCTCTGAATCACTCTCTAGCATCTGATTACTGTACCAAGATGGGATGTCTTGTGATTTGAAGAGTGTATTGGTCATGGGTTTATTCACTTCTGGAGGTAGTATTGCTGGTATTGTTGGCATTGTTGATACTGCTGATGCGATTATTGGTGTGGTTGGTGCTACTAATGCTACTGATACTGCTGATGGTGTTATCAGTTATGTTGATGTTCATAACTCAATGATGAATAGTGAGTACCAGACCGGTACTAAGAGGGGGGTGAATCAGTATAGACACAAAAAAATTTCTTGAACTGGTTTGACTGCAAATAGTGAACTTTACTGGCAATCACTAACACCGATCTGAACCAGATTACTACCAGTTAACCACAATGTGATTGTCAAAAGACATAAACTAGCAACACTTAGCTTTCCATACAACCTACTCTCTCATTTCCTCTTTATCATTATGAATAAACAGATAATCTGTCATCTAAGATACAATCATTTACTATATCAACATGATTCACCAGTATACAGGAAATAAAAAAACATCACATGAAAGAGGCATCACACATGACACACATATTTTTCACGTGGAAACCCAACTAGGTAAAACCACGGTGGGGATGAATACCCACAAGCTATTTTTAAACTCTTTAGAAGTCCACTCAGTTAGGAGCCTAGTCTGGTTAAAGACTGTTACAACAAGTTTTGTTAGGAACCAATCTTGTTAGGGATCACCTGGTTAAGGGATGGCTAGAATACCTGGTTAAGGGTTAAACCCTATAAAAGGTTACCTTGTTAGAGGATTTAATGATCTCAATGGCTTTGAGTCACCCTGTTAAAGGATTTATAGCAAGCTAGTTAAAGCTACCCTGTTAGGGGATTTTCCAACTTTTGAAGTGGTTAAAGATCAACGGGTATTACAATGATATAGTAATAACACTTAATGCCAATGCAGATCCACTTTAGTTCCTTCCTTCTGCACACACACTTTGCAGGAATCAAATCTCTTATTTGGTCTAGAAAGAATCATGTATCTCTGCACTTAGATACACACAACATTTGCCAACAACTTCAACATGAAACACAACATCGACCTTATAAGAAACAGATAGGTCGGTAGCATAAACCCTAAACCCTAAACATCTAGGCTGAGAAATTTAGTCAGTTCAATCCTGACCATTGAACACTTTGCATTTGAATACAACGGTCTTGAAAAGATCTCAAGACATTCTCCATCATTTGTTCTTCACCGCTTCTTGGAGATGATAACCCATCACGTGTTCTCCACTGCTTGCGGGGACTTCGCACATTCCTGTGGTAGATATGATCAATCTCCTTCATGCAAGATCCTTCACTCCCATGAGGCTGGCGTGGCAACATGATTTGATCTCCATTACATTGCTAACTCATCACATAATGTCATTGGTTGAATTACATAGGCTCGAAACACTTTAATCGGAAACCTTGAGGCTAGGACTACCAATCGGTAGTCATACCATATTAAACCTTGATAGAAAAAATTCCATATACCGGTTCACTTGGACAAATGTACTGCTTCACCTTTTGCACATGTACCAGTTCACAACATTATACCAATTCTCTTTGCCAGCTACTTAACTTCACTAAACTGGTTCACTCTTCAGCATATTACTGGTTCAATTTTCAGCATATTGGCATCAATGACAACACAATATCATCATATCAACATACTCTGCACATATGCTAATAATCTCCCCCTTTGGCATTGATGGGAATATACAAAGATATCTCTCTTTCTGCATAACATTTCTCCTTAATACTGCAGAGATCTTCTCCGCTTCAAATCTTCTCCCCCTTTGACAATAATGCCAAAGTGGATTCCCTATTCCACTATGTTGCTCCCCCTGAGGAGTAGCATCCTTCAACACATCAATCATGAAAAGATATAGCAAAGTAAGATCTGACTAATGTGGAGCACAAAACTTTAGTTTACCTCTTGAAGGGGTAGCATCCCTAATTCACCTCTCAAATAGGTAAATGTAGCCTTTGGTAGAGACTTGGTGAATATGTCTCCTAACTGCTCCTTACTAGAAACATGTTCCAATACCACCTCTTTGTTTTGAACCTTTTCCCTCAAGAAATGATACTTGAGTTCAAAGTGCTTAGTTCTAGCATGTAAAACCGGATTCTTGGAGATGTTAATTTCACTTGTATTGTCACAAAATATACTTACTGGTTTAGATACAGGAACTTTGAAGCCATTCAATACATGCTTCATCCAAATAGTTTGGGTGCAGTTCATAAAAGCTGCAACATACTCCACTTCTGTTGTAGACTGAGAGATACAACTCTTCTTTTTACTCATCCATGAGACCAGTCTACCACCAAGAAAGAATGCACCACCGGTTGTGCTCTTTCAGTCATCCACATTACCAGCCCAATCAGCATCTGTGAACACTTTCAAGTTGAAATCATCATTGCATGGATACCATAATCCATAGTCAATAGTTCCCTTCAAATATCTAAGAATCCGCTTGATTGCTACCAAGTGGGATTCTCTTAGGCTTTTTTGAAACCAAGCGGTAATACCCACTGCATGTGCAATGTCTGGTCTACTATGCACTACATAATGCAACTTACCAATCATTGATCGGTATTCCTTCTCATTTACCAGTGTACCAGCCGGTTTGTTGTCTTCCATGCCAAAGGTCTTAAACACCTCTTTGACATACTTGGACTGAGTAATAGAGATTCCATCTTTCATTGTTGAATCTGTAGTGCAATGAAGAACTTTATCTCCCCTATAAGTGACATCTCAAACTCCTTTTTCATCTCATCTGCAAAGTCATGACTCATCTTGTCATCTCCACCAAAGATTATGTCATCAACAAATAGTTCACAGATAAGAATATGATCTCCTTCTGATTTCAAGTAGATATTGCTATCTTCACTTGTTCTTTCAAATCCAATCTTCACAAGGTGGGAGTGCAAGCGTTCATACCATGCTCTAGGTGCCTGCTTCAGTCCATACAAGGCTTTATGTAGCCTACACACCATGTCACTGTCTTCTGATAAGGCAAACCCATCTGGTTTCTCTATATACACCTCCTCTTCAGTTATTCCATTTAGGAATGTACATTTTACATCCATTTGTTATACCTTGAATCCTTTAAAAATTGCATATGCAAGAAGCATACAAACTCCTTCCAATATTTCTACTGGAGAAAACATTTCTCCATAGTCTTCTCCTTCTTCTTGGGCATATCCTTTACATACTAGTCTGGCTTTGTTCCTTACCACTATGCCATCCTCATTCAGTTTATTTCTGAAGACCCATTTGGTTCCAATGACATTTTTATGCTCCGGTCTGGGTACCAAAGACCATGTACCATTCTTTTCTATAAGATCAAGTTCCTCTTCCATTTCCTTGATCCAGTCTTCATCTTTATGTGCCTCTTTGAATGATTTAGGCTCAAATTCAGAGATCATACATGAGTTTTCTCTGACCTTTCTTCTTGTAAGAATTCCTGCATCTTTGTCTCCTATGATCTGCTTTGGATCATGATTGAGTTTTACATACCTAGGTATATTCTTAATAGATTCCTCTTTCTTTTCTTCTTCATCCTCATTTTCATCAGCATCAGCATCAACATCCACCGGTGTAGGAGCACAATTACTCGTACTGGGCTGATTTGTAGCCGATTCCTAGAAGGATACTACCGGTTCATCTCCTACATGCTCTCTGCCAATTTCCTCAGGTTTCTTAGCCTTTTCATCAGCCCTAACATTGATGCTTTCAACAATTCTCTAATTCCTATTATTGAAACATTTGAGAGCTTTACTCTTGGTGGAATATCCTAAGAATATTCCCTCATCACATTTTGCATCGAATTTGCTCTAATGTTCACTCCTCTTGATATAAAATTTGCTACCAAACACTCTGAAGTAGCTTACTACTGGTTTCTTACCGGTCCAGTACTCATTAGGAGTCTTATCCTTTCCTTTCTTGATTAGTACCCGGTTCATTGTGTAGACTGCAGTGCTCACCACTTCTCTCCAAAACATGTGAGCAACCTTTCCTTGGATCAACATAGTTCTAGCCGCTTCAACCACAGTTTGGTTGTTTCTTTTAGCTAGGCCATTCTACTGTGGAGTCCGAGGGGCAGACAGTTGCCTCTTGATGCCATTCTCTTCATAGTATTTGTTGAATTCACTGGAAGTGAATTCTCCTCCTTGATCGGTTCTTAAGAACTTAGTCCTCTTATCACTTTATTTTTCTACAAGTTCTCTGAAGGCTTTGAACTTTCCAAAGGCTTCAAATTTGTCCTTCAAGAATGTGACGCACATCATTCTTGAGCAATCACTAGTAAGAATCATAAAATACCTATCTACCTGCACACTCCTAGTTTTCATAGGACCACACAAATCAGTATGCACAAGATCAAGTAAATTGTTTGCAGTGAAAGGTTTACCTTTGAAAGTTAAGGAAGACATTTTCCCCAATTGATACTCTCTGCACAGAGGATTTTCTGGTTTTCTCAGCACCGGCAGTCCTCTTACTGCCTTGATCTTATTGGCCTTCACAATGTTATCAAAGTTTACATGCAGAGTCTCCTATGCCATATCTAGCTATCATCAAACTTAGCCATAAGACATGTACTTGTATTTACATTCAGCTGAAATAAGTTACCTTTGGTCTGCATACCGGTGGCCATCATTTCACCATTCTTTCCTTTGATTTTGCACACTCCATTTTTGAATTCTAGAGTGAGTCCACTATCATTCAACTAGGAAACACTCAATAGGTTGTGTCTGAGACCTTCCACCCAATACACATTGTCAGAACTGCTCTTTCAATTCAGAGAGATGGACCCTCTACCTTTGACCATACATGGTGCATCATTACCAAAACGAACCACACCACCATCATACTCTTCTAGAGATAGAAACTTGCTCTGGTCACTAGTCATATGGTGAGAACAACCATTATCAATAATCCACTCATTGGAATTATCAAAGTGGGAGACAAGAGCCTTCTTATCTGACACATCTTCCTTGACTGCAACAAACACAATATCTTCATTTTCTTCATCTTCTGATTCCTCATTTGTGACATCTTCATCAACTATTAAAAAATAGTTTCTCTAATTTCCTCCTTTGAACTTCTTGAACTTTTTTGGTTTGCCCTTGCTATCAACATTAGGATAGTTTACAGAAATGTGTCCTATCCGGTTACAAGAAAAGCATTTCAAAGGGAGCTTACCTTTGTATTTACTAGTTTCCTTAGGAAGAGCTTCAAATTCCATTAGGATGTCCTCATCATCCATTTCTTTGTTCTATCTTGGTTCACCACTAGTACTAGTTTCTTTGCCTTTTCTGGATGGTGCAATAGATGCTCTAAAGGCTGATTCAGTCTTCTGAATACTATCATCATAATTATTTAGCTCATAAGTTGTTAGCTTTGGAATGATGGAGTCTAGGGATACCTTTGTCTTGTCTATAGACCTCAACTCCTGAATAGCTACAACCCTTATTGCATAGACCAGTAATAAAGATCTCAAAAATTTGCTAACAATAATGGAATCTTCCATTTTACCACCTACACTCGTGATATCTCCAACAATAGTTTTGATTCTTATTCCATATTGTCTCTCCTTCAACCATCTGCATGTCTTCAAACTTTCCCCTAAGGCTTTCTTCCTTAGCTTGTTTCACATTCTCATCACCGCCATAGATATTCTCAAGGGCATCCCATACTTCTTTGGGATTCTCTTTGTCCTGAACATCAATAAACTCAATGTTAGATAAACTACTTATTAGGGCTTCCATGACTTGCCCATTCTCCTGAATTTCTCTCTTTTGGTCATCGGTGAGAGTACCGGTAGGGATAACATAAGCATTCTCAACATAGCTCCAATGTTGAGCACCCATGCTTCTGATGTATATCTTCATTTTGTCCTTCCATATTTTAAAGTTGTCTCTATTGAACTTTGGACCTTCCCTCTTCATCATTATAATAGGATCTTTCCCTCAAGCGATTAAGCTTACAACATTGAGCATCTGGAGGATTCTCTACTACCAATTGATAACTCAATGATGAACAGTGAGTACCAAACTAGTATTGAGAGGTGGCAGGGGGGGTGAATCAGTACAGACACAAAAACTTTTCCTAAACTGGTTTGACTGCAAACAGTGAACTTACACTGGTCTGAACCAGATTACTACCGATTAACCGCAATGCAATTGTGAAAGACATAAACTGACAACACTTAACTTTCCATACAACCTACTCTCTCATTTCCTCTTTATCCTTATGAATAAACAAATAATTTGTCATCTAAGATACAATCATTTACTAGATCAACATGATTCACCACTAAACAAGAAATAACAAAACATCACATGAAAGAGCCATCACACATGACACACATATTTTTCATGTGGAAACCCAACTGGGAAAAACCATAGTGGGGATGAATACCCACAAACTATTTTTGAACTCTTTAGAAGTCCGCTCTGTTAGGAGCCTAGTAAGGTTAAAAATTGTTACAATAGGTTATGTTAGGAACCAATCCTGTTAGGGATCACCCGGTTAAGGGATGGCTAGAATACCCGGTTCAGGGTTAAACCTTGTTAAAGGTTATCTTGTTAGAGGATTTTATGAACTCAATGGATTTGAGTCACCCTATTAAAGGATTTACAACAAGCTAATTAAAACTACCCTATTAGGGGATTTTCCAACTGTTGAAGTGGTTAAAGATCAACAGGTATTACAATGATATGGTAATAACACTTAATGCCAATGCAGATCCGCTTTAGTTCCTTCCTTTTGCACACACACTCTGCAAGAATCAATTCTCTTATTTGGTCTGGCAAGAATCACGTATCTCTGCACTTAGATACACACACAACATTTGCCAACAACTTCAACATGAAACACAACATCGACCTTATAGGAAATAGATAGGTCGGTAGCGTAAACCCTAAACATCTAGGTTGAGAAATTCAGTCGGTTCAATCCTGACCATTGAAAACTTTGCGTTTGAATACAATGGTCTTGAACAGATCTCAAGACATTCTCCATCATTCATTCTTCACCGCTTCTTGGAGACGATAACCCATCATGCGTTCTCCACCATTTGCAGGGACTTCACATATTCCCCAGGTAGATATGATCAATCTCCTTCATGCAAGATCTTTCACGCATATGAGGTTGACATGGAAACATGATATGATCTCTATTACACTGCTAACTTATCACATAATGCTTGCTTGGCCAGTGGTGTTTGAAGCAACTTTTGAGGTTTGCCATGAGTTCTAGGGGAGATGAGTAATTGCCGAACGGAAAAGAGTTGGCTAAGATTATATTCCCTAGGACCTTCCTCAGCCATTTTAATTTTCAACTTCTCTTTCTTTGGTATAGGGGTGATTGAGCTAGAAAGAGAGGTTGGATTAACATACGATGTGAAAGGGATAGATTCTCTATTATTAGGTATGATGATCTTTGGCTGATGGTTAATATTGTTACAATAGGCAAATGGATTTTCATCGCCAAGGATTGTGATTTCTACACTGTTATGTGGAAACTTGATACATTGGTGATAGGTAGATGGGACTACTTGCATGGCATGTATCCAAGGTCTCCCTAACAAGAGATTATATGGTAGAGGAAGTTCTAGAACTTGCAAAACTATATGTTTCACCACCGGCCCAACCCTAATAGGTAATACAACAACTACTGTGGAAGAACGCTTTGCATCATCATATGCCTTAATGGTTATCTTTTTGCTAGCATCCACTGACTCTACTGCATAACCCAATGTTGTGACCAACTGCAAGGTGCATATGTTTAGACTAACTCCATTGTCAATAGAGACTCCCTTGATTCTATGTTGGTTCACAAATCCTTCAATATGGAGGGAAGCATTATGGGGTTGTTGGAAGGATAATTTATCACTTTCAGTAAAAGTGAGGCATGGTGATGACTTTGTATTTCCAACCATGGCTTGAAATTGATCTATGTTAAGGTTGGCATGGATTGATGCTTGTTGGAGAGATTGCTCCAAGATTATTTTGCATGATGGAGATAAGCGTAAGAGCTCTAATATGGAGATGAGGGTGGGTGTTTTATCTAACTGTTCCACAAGATTATACTGCTTAGGGAGGGGTGTCATTCCTTGTGGAGCTTCTTTAATAGTGATCTTGCTATGACACATAACAATGTTACATGTAGGATTTGGATCTTTGATGGTGAGAGTTGCAACTTTTTCATCAGCATCATTGAGGTGATTCACAGTATAATTATATGTATCTTGTATATAATTAGTTGCAGTATCTATGTTTTGCCCTAAAGTAGAAGGACCCCTTTGATCATGTGATGGAAGTGGATTATTGAACATTAGATGATCATCATTGTATATTTTAGGGTCATGTCCTTCTCTTTCAATTTCTCCTCCATCAATAAGATCTTTTAGTCGATGGCAATTGCTAGTTTTATGCCCTCTTCCCTAGTGAAATTCACAATGTTCATTATCGCGACACCATCGAGGTTTGACCTGAGGTTCATAGTTAGATGTTTTTGGTAAAGTCAAAAGATTGGAGGAGACCATTTGACGCAATATTGTTTCAATGGGTTCCCCAAAGCGTGTGTATGTGTGTTTTGGTTTGTAGTTTTGTTGCCATTGTTTTGGTTCCTCTTGTTGCGTGTTGCAACCTTGATTTTGTGTTTTATTGATGGTGTTGTTGTTAGGAGGGGGATTTTGTCCTACAAATCTGACCACAAGTTGTGCAATTTTTACTGTTCAGACATCCACTATCCCGTCATTGACAACATTCTTGTTCTTGTTCCAAAAATTTGGTTTATCACTATTATAATGTGGATGAGGACCATCTTTGGTTTCATTGTAGATTTTGATAAGTCCCTTTTTGATGACGGATCGTTCACATTTTAGTCCTTGAGTGATCATCTCCTCAACGGATTTCGTACCCTTCATGTCTAAATAGAATTCCATCTCCTCATTCAATTTGGAAATGAATATTTCCACTAGTTCTTGCTCAGGTAAATGAAGAGAACATCTGCTAGAAAGTTACCTCCATCGTTGTAGGAAAGTTGAGAACAACTCCCCTTGTTTTTGTTTGGTGTTGCATAAATCAGCCATGGTGACATCACATTCTATGTTATGTGCATAATGAGCGATGAATTTTTGTACTAGTTCTTTGAATGTTCTAAAACCACCTCGTAGTCATGAGAACCATTTTGTAGTTGTGCCTCCCAAACTTTGAGAAAAGAGGGGCATTAGATAGGTGTCCTCATAGGCCACCTCTAAACAAGCTGAGTGAAATTATCTCACATGATCTCTAGGATCTCCTTTGCCCTTGTACTTTTCAAACTTAAGTGTTTCAAACCCTCGTGGAAAAGGTGGCATAAGCATGTTCCTATCAAAAGGATAGGGACAAATATCGTTAAGTAAAAACTGAGTAGTCTTCACACCACTATTGAGTTGTTGAGCGAGATTTTGTACTTGTTGTCTCAACATGTCTATTTATATAGGAGGAGAAGGTGGAGGTTTCCCTTGATGATTAAAGTCATAGCAGAAGTAATCTCTACCTCTTATACTATCATTATGGCTATGTTGATCCGATGTTTTCTATATTTGTGCAGTATCAAAGTTAGAGGGTAGTTTGGCACCCTCTTGAGCAAGTCTCAGAAAATGAGCATCTGTATTATTTCTAAGGATCTCGTCAAAGAGTCTATTGAACTTGGGATTATGTTGTTCTCTTTCTATATCTTCGGGAGTTGGAGTGCTAGGATCTTCATCATTAGTGCCTACTCCATTGGCCTCTTGAAAATCATTGAAGTTTTCTTCCCCCTCGTCTTTGATCTTTGGTTGTTAGTTTCTCATTGATCTTGTTTGAGCCATGTTGTTGAAAGTTTTGAGGTTGGTGAAAGTGATTATAAGGTGGTGATGTAATGTTTGATGAAAGATAAGTTTTGTGAAAATTTTGCTGGAAGAATGGATCTCTAACACTGAAGGTTGAATGTTAACAAAGTTCTTTGTGAATTGCTCTGGTGTTTTCAACAATTTTGATGTGTTGAGGTATAGCAAGATTTGAGATGTGTTACAAACCAAGCTACCTAGCAATGAGAGGATGCACTCATAGACTAGTTTTAACCTGTGTAGAAATGCCTCTATAGATGATTGATCCTAGATGTAGAGACACTTCTAAAAAGTGATTTGTTGTTTTGATTTAAGCAATATTTAAAATAACTTAGGACAAGACCTTTTTATATTTTGAGAGTTGAATGGTTTTGTGATGTGTGAAGGTGTAAGTGAGTAGAATATGGACCTCAATAAAAACTTTATGTCACAAAAAGGGTTTCTACTTCTCCCTCTCTCTCAGGGGTTGGTGGTTTCCCTCGAGCTTTGTTGTATGTGATGCAGATTTGAGGAAAGAAAACAGGATTGATTTTGCCCCCTTTGTTCTTGTGATAATCAAAAGCTCTATACTGCATAAAAGCTCTATTGTTCAAAGGCTCTTTGTTAAATGCATTGGATTTTCCTTGAAGGTATAAGTGCATATGACACAAAAATACCCCATGTAAAAGAAAAAGTTGTCTATTGATATAGAAAAAATTCCTTCTTTTGATAAGAGCTTTTGAACCCAATTGTCTCTTTTTCAAAGTGGTCTTTTGATGAAGACTCCTTTTTCTCAAAATGTGAGTGATGGTCATACAAACTGATACTCTGTTTCACTTGTTGATGTTTGTTTTGTTTATCAATGTTTGAGATAAATTTGTTGGATGAATACTTGGTTTAAAATTGTTTTGAATTTATTTGACAAGAAAACACATCAAGCACACAAGCACAATAACCTTGCCCTTTTTTAACAAAAGGAAAAAATAGGTGTGTTTCTAAATGAACCCAATCATGAACTCTTTGACCCTTTTCATAAATGTATTTTATGTTTACCAAAGCCTGAAGTCGACCCAAATTGTTACTAGTCTGAAACAAGATGAAGACAAGTCAAGCACTTTTTATCCCTAAGGTCAATTGGCCAATTGTGATATTTTCAACCCACGTCTTGATATTTCTTCAACTTTGGTACTACATACCTTATGAATCCCACCATGGTAGGTAAGGATGTCATATACTAAGTCTTGCATGAGTATAATAGATAGATGATCCCTATGATTGGGGAGTCACCACTTTCATCAAGCTACAAGTGGCCTTTCAAAAAGCCATGTTTCTACTCAAGGAAATATGTATGGTGAGTATCTTGGGAGAAAAACCATCTATGCTCTTGCACTGAAATTTTCACAAATATCCTCAATCAATAGAATGGGTGGGCTTCTATAATAAAAAAGTATCTAGTAATGTTCGATATCTTTGGACATAAGTTCATTCTGTAGTGACTCACTTAAGAGCCTTGTAACTTGTGGTGGGGCCCATATGTCCTTTCAGTAAGTTACACTGTAGGAACAACTACACCCAAGGCTATAGCTTTTGCTCTCACCTAATTTCTATAGCAGCTCAAAGGATTTACCATGCAAGGTCGTTCCCAAGAGTGATGTGTCTCTTGGCAGGCTTGTCTTAAAAATAAAAAAAATTTAGCATTACTAACACTCTTCTCTTGCACTTAGGACAATGAGAGCCAAGCAAAATGATGGTGTGTTAGAAATGGGAGCATTCTACAGATTGTTTTGCACAAGTTTGCCAAACACTAAAAACACTTGTTCTTTTTAACTGGTTTATTGCAATGTGATCTATATGCGATTTGGAGATTTTGCTCCAACAACCATGGTGTTCTTTTTAACCTCACAAGGCAATTTGTTTTCTAACTAGGAAATTGAAAATCCTGGTCAACAAAATTGAAAGCATGTTGCTCAAAGTAAAAGTGATTTTGTAAAGAAAATGGACAAGTTGTTTGTTCTTTTAAACTTGCAAAATAAAAAGTTGATTGTGAATTTCTATCCTTGCAAGAAATGAATTTTTTTTTTTTTGTTTTAAACCCAAAATGAAAATTTTGTCCCTAACTTGCAAGAAAACAAAGTTGTTTGTTTGATTTTGTGGTTCTTTTTAACTTTGCAAAATGAAATTCTTTTTAAGCCCCAAATTGAAAATTTTGTTGATTTTAATCCAAAATGAAAGATGAAGTTGTGTTTAAACCAAAAAGGAAAGTGAATACTTTTTTAAATCTAACTTTAAAAGTAAAAGCTTAGAAAGAAAAAAAAGAAATAAACTTCTTAACTCCTCGAATCCTGCAAAACAAGAAGTTAGAAAACCTGCACAACAAAAGAAAACAGTTAGTGAAATGAAAGGTTTTTTTTTTGGTAAGCTTCTACAAGCCTAAAATTTTAATTTTTTTTTGGTGATGCAATATTTTTTTCAACTCTTTTTTATAAAAGTGCTACTCTATGTAAACACAGAAGCACCACTTTAATACAAAAGCACTGAAAGAGTGACAAAGGCGCTAAAAGAACAACAAAAGTGCTACCACATGGATAAAAGCACTAATTAAAATTGTTAAATAGAAAGAAATCTTTGTTAGACAGAGCGCACAAACATGCTAAAAGAGTTACAATAGCGCTATTTAACCAATAATAGCGCTATAACTCAGACAAAGGCGCTAATTCTAAACCAAACACGCTAGAACTCATACCAAAGCACTAAATCTTCTTTTGTTGAGGGCGCTAAAATGTGTGTCAATAGTGCTAAAGAGAAACCTATGTGTGGAAAGTTTTGAGGAAATCACAAAAAAGTTAGTTTTCAATCAGAAGGTTGCGTGTTCGATTCACGTCGGGTTCACCAAATGATGCACTACAAAAAGGACTCAAGAAACATAAGATTCAAACGTTAGTGTTTGTTAGTGACAATTAGAAATGAAAGAGAAATGAAACTACAATCCTAAGCATGCATATCAAGAGAGATATTAAACAAATTATGGAAAGCACACAAAAATGGAGGAAAGACACAAAACCCTCCAAGATGCCCTCCAATATGCTCATAGTTGCTCCTCCCTTGTTCCTCTCCTCTCCAATTTCCACATGAGTGTAGCCCTCATCGTTTTTCACTTCTACGGATGTCTTATGGAGATTCAAGATTATGAAAATGAATAATTTATGTAAATGCAACAAGCTAAATATGAAAAAGCCTAATTAATCTATGTTAATTTTAGCCAATCTAACAAAGAAAAGTGCTCCTAGAATGCTCTCTTAAAATTGGTATAAGTTTGAGGCATACAATATTTTTGGATCTGGATTATGAAGGAATGGGCTCTATTTATAGGTAAAATAGAGCAATGGATGGTTGAGATTGAGTAATCTCAACAAGGGCCAAGATTGATCGGTTTGTGATCCATGTGAGGGCTTTCAACACAATCCTAGGATGACAAATGTCAACATGAGATGGCTTGAAATGAGAGGGAAGAAGCATTAAATGCTTGATATGACTCTAAGGTTACCTTAGGAGGTAAGGTTAGTTTTGGGTTAAATGATTAAAGCCTTTATCCAATGGACAAACTCTTGTGCAAGAGTTAGTGGGGATAACCATGGTCAAAGAAATGAATGCTTGAAGAGACCCATGAGTTGATTGTGGGATGAGTTAGAGGGAAAGTCTCTAACCATGTGGGTGGGTTGAGTTTAACCATTAATGGTCATGTAAGAGCCATAAATGGTTATGTAAGAACCATTAATGGTTTGGAAGACTTTAGGGGTTAACTTGTTGAAGACATAAAGCCTTTAAGGAATTTAAAAGACTTTGAGACATTTTTGAGAAGTGACCTTTGTTTGAGAATGTGCAAATGATTAGTGAGGTGAATTAGGTGAATTAGGAATGGTTTAGAAGAATCTAGAATGGGATTAGAAGAGCAAGTGGGTTTGGTGGGTGAGAGAAAATAGGATTTTAATTAAAATAAAATTACTTTATTTCAACCAAATAGGTGCAACTTGCATTTGTAGGAGAATGCAAGTGGGGGCGGTAGTTTAGGGATTTAAATAAATATTTATTTATTTATTTAAAGGAGGAAATGGGTTAAATTAAATAAATATGTTTTATTCATTTGATTGATTGTTAGAGTGTGGTTTAATGAATTAATTCAAATAAATTGAATAATTTATTTAGTTAATAGAAGAGGTTGAGGATGAATTAATTAAATATTAATTTAATTAACTATTGGTTGATGATTAAATAATCACATAAATATTAAATATTCATTTAATTAAGTGGACAAATGTATGTGTCTACAATTATTATTTTAAATACAAAATTATTACATTTATATTTATAATTATCTAACCATAATTAATATGATTATATTCACTTCATATCTAGTAATAAAATTTATTATGTTATTTACTTTTCCCAATTTTTGTATGAGTAAAAGTTGGACATTTTAATTTATTTGTATTTTAAAACCTAATAATTTGCCTAAACATTTGCTTAATAGTAGATTTGTAAAATAAATTTGATAAGAAAAATTAAACATGCTAAATACTGGATCCTAAAAATCCACTAATAAGATGTAAATTTTTCAAGCCAATTAGATTGGAGAAAAATAATTTCTATAATTTAGAAACTTAAAAAGCATGCATCTTAACTTTATAAAATATAAAAAACATATATCAAAACAAAAAAAACATAGTTTTAATTGGTGGAGAAACATTTTAATAATAACGAGTTAACAAAAAACAATGGCAACCAATTGCAATAGTACTAGCCTAAGGACAAGTACTAATAAGCCAAATTCATTCAATATGTAAATTTTTCAAGCCAATTAGATTGGAAGAAAATAATTTCTATAATTTAGAAACTTAAAATTCATGCATCTTAACTTTATAAAAATTAAAAAACATATATCAAAACAAAAAATTCATTGTTTTAATTGGTGGAGAAACATTTTAATAGTAATGAGTTAACAAAAAACAATGGCAACCAATTGTAATAGTACTAGCCTAAGGACAAGTACTAATAAGCCAAATTCATTCAATATGTAAATTTTCCAAGCCAATTAGATTGGAGAAAAATAATTTCTATAATTTAGAAACTTAAAAAGCATGCATCTTAACTTTATAAAAATTAAAAAACATATATCAAAACAAAAAATGCATAGTTTAATTGGTGGAGAAACTTTTTAATCATAACGAGTTAACAAAAAAACAATGACAACCAATTGCAATAGTACTAACCTAATAGCAAGTGCTAATAAGCCAAAAATCATATTAAAAAGAATGAAAATCAAAAGTGATAATTGTTTTGGTAGCTACATTATCTTTAAAATAGAAAAGAACTTAGAAAACAACATCATTTATTTTTTAAACAATGCAATTACAAGCATAATTACTGAATTCTTGAAAAAACTGGCCTTGAAACAATGCAATTACAAAATAATTACTGAATTATAGAAAAGACTGGCCACTCATGGTAAATAAAATATTTAAGAAGGTCAATGGGCCCTTGGTCTACTGGTGAAGTTGAATGGCTCCAAATGAGCCCACAAGGGATCAAGTCTTGCTGAGTAAGGCTCTGATATCATAAGAAATGTGGTCGGGATCGTGCCCCGGGCGAATTTGGTAGAATGGATACCCCTAAGCCCTTGGTTCTTAGCTGAAGTGGTTCAGCCTATTGCCTCATGCCCCTGTATCGGGTGGCAAAAAATACTTTGTGAAGGCCCTCGTTGGGCTAGCAGCTCACGAGCTTCATGCCCTTGTTGGGCTGTCATGCTCCCAGGTCTGGACCTCCATTATATATATATATATATATATATATATATAAGTAGAAATCACAATTAAATGTTCTATAGCTTCACACCACCAATCTAGTGGAAATCTTAATATTATCCAAGATGGGTATATTGGTCAAGGCTTAGATATCGAGGAAATTTTCTAAATAGTTTATCTCTCTTTGTTTTTACACTTGGTGTTTTGGTTTTGGCTATATTCTCACGTAAAATCACATGGTCACTTCCAAAAGTTATTGACAATTAATAATGCAAGCTTAATAAGCTTATAATATTTTCACTTATATTGATGTGAACGAGTTTGTATTTTGGCTCTTAGCCAAAAAGGTACAACCTATTGGCTATATCGAGTAGAAAAAATACTTTGTGAAGGCCCTCGATGGGCTGGCATCTCGCGAGCTTCATGCCCTTGCTGGGCTGTCGTGATCATAGGTTTGGACCTCCATCAAAAAAATATTAATTTGTTAGAATTAATGATAGTCCCAAAGACATTGAGAGGGGGGGCGAATCAGTATCTAATTGGTTAGTAGAATATTTAAACTTATTAAGAACTTTGTAGCCCAAAACAGTGTATCGGTAAATAAAAGTTAATGCAACAAATAAGAATAACATAGACAACATAGAGAACACACCATAACACAAGATATTTAATGAGGAAACCCAGTGTGGGAAAAACCTCGGTGGGATTTGTGACCCACAATATTCACTCACTAGCCAATGAATAAATATTACTTACAAGAGGGGCCTGCACATGCAGGAAGGCTAGCAACCTAGATCTCACTACTCAATTACAAGATAGAATTCTCACTGACTTATAGAATTGGATGATTAAATCCAATACAATGTACTGTTCAAATCAACATCAATCATGCCAGGTTCAATATTGATTTAAGCTTTGTCTATATCCAAAACCTTTGTTGTCCTTATCCTTTACATATACATATCCATACACATATTTCCATCCATATCAAAATGACTTTACAAGACCTCGTACCTATATGAGTCTTTACAATAAACCAAGTCGGCTTTTACAAAAGATAATTACAATTTAAAACACTAAATAAAAGTTTATTCCATGTCGGCCTGAGTGTTGGTATGCATTATTGCAGATGTCAGTGAAGTGTCTGCCGGTGCATGTAGTAGTCTATTGTCGGTGTCAGTGTCGGTGGTTGCCAGTTGGTTGCCATCAATGACAACATCAACTATTCTCATAAGAGTGTAGAATGCCAACATAATTAAGATTATGGTTAACAAAACATATTGATTTATAATTTATTTTATTCTTAAAAATATTAGAAAATTAGTAATTGAATAAATTTATTATTAAAAATTTGATAAAGGAGATGTATTAATAGT
This sequence comes from Cryptomeria japonica, assembly GCF_030272615.1. NCBI lineage: Eukaryota > Viridiplantae > Streptophyta > Pinopsida > Cupressales > Cupressaceae > Cryptomeria > Cryptomeria japonica. The sequence continues at coordinate 748,983,417 of NC_081407.1, read as the reverse complement.
TATATTATTTTTAATTTAGAAGTTTATAATCTTATTTAAATATCATTATTCAATTATACTATATAATATAATTTTAAATATATTTATATTACTATTTTTTTTGTTTTTTACTATATATTAAAAATTTGAGTATTATTATATCTAAGTTTGTGGTGGCATTTATTATATATAAGATTATCAATTTTACGTGTATCTAGGTGGCAAGGATTGAGGTGGTGCCATATGTCCTAGATGTTGGATTAAAGATATCTTGATTTAATGTGTAAGAGGATTCTTCCAATTTCTCTCTCATGACTATTGATTAAAGTTAGGAGGATCTCTCAAATATGGTTCCATGTAATATTTCATAAATGAAGGGTAAATTTTATAAAAAAGCATACGATTCTATTAGAAATTTTAACTTCTAATGCATATTAATATGTCCTAAAAATTTGCCAAATATTACATTTCTAGTAGACACTAAATTTTTTTTTTAAAAAAAAAAAAACCTATCTTAGTGTTTAAGGAAAACTATTTCCAAAACAAAAAGCACATAGAAAGAGAACAAAAATCTGAGGAGGAATCTATCAACCATCTTTTTATTCACTGCCCCTTCGTTAGACACTTGTGGACCATTATCCTTGAAAAATATGGCCTCCAACAAGTTTTCCATTGTGACATACACCAATTTGGGATGGATGGTCATCACCGTCTCGCCACCCTCTGGTTATACAATGGTGGAAGCAGATTCCTCCTCATATATGCTAGAGTGTTTGGAAAGAAAGAAATAATAGAATCTTTAGAGATGTTGAAAGCTCCCTGGATAATGTTTTTAATAGGTTCTTCAAGATGATCATGGACAATATCTCAGTGACTAGATGGAAAACCCCATCCAATCCCCCTAACCCAGCTGACTGGAGGGTTGTTGAACATTGGAAACTCCCCCTAGAGTTTAAATTGTTCAACAACACTAAAAAGATCAATAGAAAAATGACCAAATGGAAAGCCCCAAGTCCTTCATGGCACAAATCAAACTTTGATGGGGCGGCCCACAATAATTGACAAGCCAAAGGTGGTGTTATAAGAGACCATCAGGAAGATCTTATCATCACCTATACTAGAATCTTGAGGAACCATACTGTCAACCAAGTTGAGAGAATGGCCCTTTTATGGGGAATGAAGTTTGCCATTGTTATAGGTATTAGACAACTTGAAATTCGAGGTGATTAAAAAATAATTGTGGAGTCTATCAGTGGAAGAAGTGCGGCGAAATGGAAAGTGGAATTGATATTGAGGGATGTTATAATTATCTTAACTAACCTTGATAGTTTCACTATCCACCATATTTACAAAGAAGAGAGTGTGGCTACGGACTCCATGGCTGCTTTCGGCATGCTGGAAGATGGCTTACGGTGTTGGAGGAATATTCATTTGCTGCCAGTGGCTACCAAGGAGATCCTTGAGAGAGAAATATTAAGTGCTAATAATGTTTAATCTCCCTCTACTTTACCTCTTAACCATTTGTAATCTAATGATGATTATAAATTTTTAAATTTTGAACTTGAAGTCAGAGCCCAACAATTATTGGATGGTCATCCTATGTGGCAACATATGGCTTAGTCATTATTCCCAAAATAACTCAGGGTGGTTGGATATTGATTATATTTCCTTGCAAAATACTGATATTGGGAAAGGTAGTATTTTTTTAATTGTCTAGATGAATGACATTGGTGGTGATGAAGGCAACAACCTATCTCGCCTAAGAAACACTAGACAGATTGAAGTTTCACATGAGTGGAATAGATCTCGGGCTTGGTGGGTTTTTTAAAACATGACTTGCAATAATCATGGTGATTATTGCACTACCTTATTACAAAATTTGGTGGGTCAATTTCTGGACTCTCCATTTTCTCTTGAGTGGCTCTGCATTTCTAATTCCTTGCTTCTCACTACTACCATTAAGCTGGAGGAAGTGGATATGGGGGGTGACAAAGTAAGACTTGAACTGAATAAGACAGATGATTTTAAAGCCATGTTGATGGTTTAGTTTGTGTGCATGAAAGAAGGTATAGATAAATTCATGGAGAATATGAAGGGCAATGATGAGAGATTGTCTAAACAGTTTGTGGCTTCCTAGTTTGATAGAAAGGTCACTATGGGTGGCATTTTGTTTGAAGTGAATGAGGAGGTTATAACTCAAGTGATGGGCCTTTCCATGGAGGGCCGAAAATGGAAAAAGCAGAGTCGTATGTCAGACACCACTAGTCTAAATCAATTCTTCTATGATGGTGAGAACCCTGTGAAGCGGACTGTTGGGTTCAATCATGATGAGCTTATATTGTGTTCTTTTTACTACATTCTATAGTTGTTAATGTCAAAGATGTTGTTGAAACGAAGAAAAATATAAGGATTATAATATTCTCCATCAAGGTCTCATACTTCGCTTGTATAATTTCCACCTAGCTCTTTACCCTCCTCGCATGATATTTGTTCAAAATGTGTCTGATAGTCAATCCCCACCCATAGCAAATCAATGTCCACCCTCCAATGTCTACCCTCTACAGATCTCTACTCTTAACAAGAAAATTAAAAAAAGTGTCTGCCACTTGAAGGACTCTAAACCCTTTGAGCCCAAGAAGGTGAAAATTTGGAAAATTGACTCTGATGTTGAGATCATTGATGAAGCTAACACCCCTATCTCTCTATGAGACTAGCATCCAAACCCTCTAAAAAAGATAAATCCTTGAAGGACCCCTCCTCATCGCATGACACAAGTGATTCTCAGAATGCAGGAGATGATACCAACCCCTTGGAAAAGTGGCCCTATCCCACTCCACCTCGACTCCCCTACCTAAAAGCTCTACCCATGTCTCTAAAATCCCTAACAACTCTATGAAGTCAGTTGTTGACCCCATTTCCTAGGCCAATTCTTCATCCTCTACCCTTAGGATCAAGAAAATGGTTATTGTGGAGGAAGCTAGCAGTATTAAGGAGGAAGCTGACGACAAGCTACTGGAAATGGAAAAGAAAGTGGACGTCCTGAATGAGAAAATGCAAGAAATTGTTAGCAGAGTGGAAATCACTAAAACAAGGCTCCAAGAGGTCACCAGGCTCGCGTTGAAGGTCATGCATAGCTCTGTGACCACCCTTTGTCTTTTGCAGGAGAACACCCATAAAGGAAAATGGAAGGAGGAAGAGGAATACAAAGACCTCTTTAAATTTCTCACCAAAGAATGGGCTAGGAGGCTCCTGCCCAAGCTCAGTCATGGCAAAAAGAAATAAGGATGTTTTCTACTTGGTGGTTTTCTGGTTTTTTGGATGGCCTTTGTAGCCTTAGTGTTTTTAGTTATGAACATAGTTATAATCTCTACTGGCTCATCTCTGACTTAGTTATCTTTAGCCCTACATGGCATATCTTACTATTTATTATGACTATGTTAAACTTTGTTAATATGGTTAGTTTTAGGAGGCTATGACTATGTTGTATTTTTGGTAATAGTTGTTCTTCTGTTGTTAATGTGCCTATATCTGGGTCATCCCCCTAGTTTTGGCTGCTTTCAATATAAAAAAAACAAAACAATATGTGATAAAATTAATATGATGATCTATGTGGAGGGATTACTTTCCAGAAATTTATTCTAATTCAATATATTAGTAAATAATACTAAAAGTTACAACTTACACTTGTGAAAAAAATTTTCACAAGAGTTAAATAAATTGTAATACTAGTAACTTTCCGAGAGTACCTATGTACTTGTACAGTCTCATCATACAAACTATTATTTTAAAGTCTCAATATATTGAAAATACCATACAAGCTACCAAAAATGTTATTGCAAACCAAATGTTAACACAGTGAGCCGAATCTGCATGCCAAGCATAACAATACATACTAAAAAATAGACATAAAAATTAAGTCATAAAATTTTATACCCCTTACACATATGGAACCTTCAAGAAATAATATGTAACATCCACCTTTCAAGTATCTATTAAATTTTGTTATAGGTATTGGTGTTACATCCCAACTAACCTTCCCTTTTTTGTCTTTTATATTTGTTATAGAATCTATTATAACATCCTTAATAATATTCCTTCCATAATATATTACCATGTAGAAATTTTTGTACAACTAATAACTCACTTTTAGGGCATCCACATCTGGAGAAAATTTCAAACCCAAATCCATCGCTACATTTTGATGAAACATAATTGAATAATGATATAGTATAAACAATGTTGAATATTTATAGGAGAATTTTAAATGGAATATTTAATGGATTTTTTATTTTTTTTCCAAGGAAACCTAATTTCTCAACATTCTCCCATTTGTCAAATACCTCGCAAGAGATAGGGAACTAAACCATAAAATGTTTCTCAACTCTTGTGTAAAAGACCCATAGCATACCACACTCCTAAAGAGTGAACAAACAACTAAACATTCTAGTAAAAATAAAAATCTAAAATACAATCCATGGTCATCATCAACAAAACACATTTAAGAATGCTATGAAGGAACAAAGAGATAAAAAAGTTGAGAATTATTTTATATTAAAACCTAAAACTTTTGTAGCTTCTATTAAATTAAATTAAATAGTTCACATAGCTGACGTATATGCTTAAGTAAAAAAAGGTCAAAAGTCCTAGATCAATAGGGAGAAAGGAAAAAAATAGAAACTATCACAATTGCCAATTGTCACCCCAAAAAGAAACATATAAATAGCTTAAAAAAAGCAACTAGTGATAGTGAGAGCTCATCAATTATTCAACCATCATAAGATCTTCCTTGCCTTGGAGAGATTTTGTAGTTGGGTGAACTCACAAAGTTGGTTCCCACTTTTTGGTACGTCCTGATTTTTGCTGAAATCATACATTTGTTAGAAAATATAATGATTTAAGCTTTAAGAGATCCCATTTTAAGTAATTAATTGAAGAGAGTTAAATCAAAGGCTCTTAGATCAAAATTTCTTGGATAGAACCTCTGTACTTCTAAATCATACTTGCAATGGAGTCTCCTTTGCATCTATCAAATGCTGATAAAAAAACCAGTTTTACATTAGCTTTTGGGGGGTCAAATTAATTCATTTAAATTTTTATTTTTTTTTAATTATTTATTCCTTATTATAAGCTTTCCAAAGAGTATAACTTTTAATATATTTAATTTCATTAATATATTTTTATTTTATCTCTTATGAATGTAGGTTTTTCACCGAACATGAACTTCTTTGTTCAATGTATTGGAAAAAATAGTAAACTAATTCAAAAAAAATCTGAAAAATATCTATGCACTAGGTATTGATGTTTTCTTTCTAACAAAAAAAACAAAATTGAATTTTGATATATATAGAACAAGTTATGTGTTCAAACGTACACCTATATCTAAATTATAATTAGTCGAACTTCAAAACTTAATAAAATGAAAAATATTCAACATATCACTATCAAACCAACTGCATACCTTGGTTATTGATGTTACAAACCAAATTTCAAAAGAATTAAGTTTTTATCATTTATAGAAAAAAAAATTATGCATTTCGGGATACACATCACTCTTAAAAAATGTTGTTTGCTATAAAAACCTACTTTTTGAGGGAGATGGAAAAATCAATAAATTTTACTCAAACAAATTGGAAAAAAATATATTTAGAATCTACAAACAAGATGTTAAATATCACTACTTTATATCATCTTCAAATTCTTAACGGTTTAAAAGTTATAGGTGTCGGAAAGCAGGGATAACTTTAAGAAACCCCCCCTCGGGCAACTATGTAAAATCCTAGCGAATCAAACATTATTTTCGGGGGGAAATTTTCATATCGATGGCAAAAAAAAAATTTAAATGATGAAAAAATTATTTTGTATTGGGGATTTTTTTCTAAGGTGCGAAAATGCCATAAATTTCTGGCGAATAATACCTTGTTCTATGCGGAAAATATTTATTGTGGGAGGTGAATAATTATTGTTAAAAGGAACAAATATATAATTGTATGAGCGAAAATTTTTACTCCGAAGGAAAAATTATTTAAATGTATTGGCGATTTTTATCCACCACTTGAAAAATTTTTAAATGTATTGGCGATTTTTATCCACCGCTTGAAAAAATTTTAATTTGTTTTGGTGAATATTTTGTTATTTATGATACAATATATAATTCATTGGCGATTTCATAAATTCATTGCCATTAATAGACAAGGCACATCACATCACATAATACATTGAGTCTGGACTCTACATGATGTATCAATAAGCGCAGCCTCTTTGACACGTAAAGGGTGACACATACCTAAAATCTATCAATGATTTTAAACCGTTCGATGATCATATATCAATGGCTGAAGTTTTATTTCGGCCCAATTTTCTGAAGAGAACATAGCTCACCAGAAAGTGTCCGGAATGGAATTGGATTCAATAGACATGTATCAAATGTCACAAATCACGATCGATAATTTCATTCATTTAATATATATCTTTTCACTTACAACAATCCACTCTGTCCCCACGACTTCCAATGTGATACTTGCCAATTTGGTACTGGTTCATAGTTGTTTCCAATTTCGCACACTCGTGTATTTATGGGAAAAATTTGCAGAGATACGAAAGATTTAAAAAAATTTATAGCAGTTAATATTGTTAAAGAAGTAATTATTACAATTAAGAGCTTCAACAATTTATATACGATCTCTGCTTCTTTCATCTTCAATTAGCCTTTGCCATTTAGTAGATAAATCGTTAGAGCTCACGGTATTTTAGGTTTATAGGCTCACTGCTCAGGTTGTTTAATTTGTTAATCTTTTTTCTCAAGATGGACACTCCCATCCGCTTGAGAAACATTTCTGCAGAGGACCAAAGGGCCTTTCTAGGCTCCGTTAGAGACCCAACCCTCTAATCAGTCTGCAAGGAGGTTGGGTCGTTCACCAATGAAGTTGTGCGGATGGTGTTGGGCAAAGAATTTCTGTGAAATGAAAATAGGTACCATGTTAGCACAGACCTTACATCCTGCTTCTTAGCATCTCTTCTGGACTTGGGAGGAGACAAGGTGGATATGCTGATGCTGTTGAGGAAGGTTTTTAAGGAAGACTTCCTCGGAGATGACATTACTCTTGTCGTTCTTGCAAAAGTAGGAGTGGGGATCCCTTGGGCGAGTGATTTATCCAAGCTTCTCCTCCCTGACCAAACATTGCCAGTGGCCAGGCAACCGTTTCTCCTAAACTTGAATACAGAGCAGCTGACGTGTCATAGAAAATGGGCGCGGATTAGCAAGGACTTCCTCTGGAAATGGTTCCTCCTGGACGACTTTCCAAACTACATGTGGCTTGAAGAATTCTCTCAGCTTATGCTGTCTAAAGAATTCTACATGGAAGGAGAGCCAGATTCTTAGGGAGAAATTGTAAACAATTCCACTACCTGTAGTTTTTTTTTCCTATGTCCTTGAACCCTAACAGGCTGAGTGCCAGAGGCTCACTCATTTTGGCTTTTAAGTTTTTGGGGGACTCAAGTCTCTGACAAAAAAATTGTAAATTTCAAAAGCATAAATAATTTAATGATAATTTTTCAAATTCTAGTTTGTTTCACTTTGCCTCTTACATTCTTATGGATATAAAAATGCTTTCTATAATTCTATTTCATTTTTATTAATTAATTTATTTTAAATGCTTTTTGTATATGAGCTATGTTATTTCAATTATTTGTTAAACAATGGAAATAAATTTAATACCATGATCTTTTTATGTAATGCTATAAAAAAAAAAATTCAATTCATTCCATTAATTATTTGTACATTGATTATGGTTGATTATAATTTTATAAATATATACTATATAGTCATTCAAAATACAAAATTTCAAAGTTGCAAGATACAAAAGTTTATCGGTAAAGGTTTTTTCATTCAATTAATTGAAAACTTTCAAGATACAAAATTTGCCCACAGCTTATAGCAAGCAGACATCAAAACTAGTTCATTGCCAATAGGCCGCTCACTCAGTCTCACTATCCCCCTGGGACGCCTCCTCCCAGTCCCTTCCCTCCTCGGAGGTAGATGCTTTGGCTTTCCCTTTTGCCGCTTCAGCTTTCATTTTTGGAATGCAGTTTAGGAACCCGAAGTCGAGGTCGCCCTCCAAGCTTGCCAGTAGCTATATAGCCCTTCCTTCTTCAGCCCTATCTCTCAATGCCCTACCAACCTCCATCCTTGCCACCACATGCAAAGCATTCAGGACTTCATCCACCCTCATTAATTTAACAAAGACTTTCATCGCTTCCCACCCCACTCAGGCTCATTCACGGCACTGGTATTTGATTTCATCCTTTGGGCCATGAATAAAAGGAAGCAAATACTCTTGGTCATCCCCTTCCTTAATTCGAATGCCAACTCCCGGCACCACCCACTCCAAGATTGAATCCAGGTTAATCAAAAACTCCCCATCAATCAAATTGACCAATGTGAGTTTTACATTTTCCACTTCCGGTTTGAATTCACAGGCCCATGCCATAATTAGAGAGTAAGCCTCCATATTAGTTCGATACCGGTGACTAATATGTGCCACCTCCTCCGCAACCATCATTCGAGCTGCCGCCCACAACTTCGCCTCCTTAAACCTGAACAGTCCTTGCATTCGTTTATCAGATACTTTGCCCAAAAAGGGAACCAATTTCTTGTCTGTTCGAAGTATGAAATTGGCCTCCATTGTCACCTACAATTTCAAAATCACTTCCTGGAAAAAATGTCTTACAAAAGGTACGATTCTACGAACTACTATAGATTTGTTCTGCAGCTGCTTCAAAACAAAAAGTGGTACACAGATCAAAAGGTTAAAAAATCTACCTCCATCTTATAGGCCGGGTAATGAATGTGCACGATAAGACATTAATGCCATGAGATCAGGAAAAAGATTTCCTACCATCCTACCTTTCCTCCTTTCGTGCGGCATGTCGCAAACAACTCCTTGTGCAACAATTAATCACCACCTTGGCATTTGTACTTTCCAAATTTTCTCACCTTAACAGGTTGAGGACTGCAGTTGCACATTTTTTAAAATTAATAGACTAAATTTATGTTGAACTTTTATATATATCTTTAAACTATTTTTGAAAATTATATATCGTAAACATATTTTCATAGAATTTTGTTAAACTTTAAATTAATATTTTAGATTTAATATTGAATGTTTTCTTTTTAATATTAAACTTTTACCTTTCAAATTGCATATCAAAATTTATATTTTTATTTAGTTATTTGTTTTATTCTCATTTCTCAAACTATTGCTCGGAATTGAACATTTTAAATTTAATTAAATAGAATTAAGTTTATAGTCTATAGACTATAAATCTCTTTTTCGGGCGAAATTTTAAAATGAATAAATAGACTTTAAAAAAAAACCCGAAAAGTAACACGAGTATGGTGACGTGCCAGAAAAATGGCAGAAGTCGTGGGACTCACTTCATCTTAAATAGGTACCATCGACCGTTGGATGAGCAAAGATCAATGGTTGGGGTGGATTTCGGCCCGAATGTGGGAAGTGAACACCTTTCTGAGAACTTCGCCTAGAATTGGACATTTTAAAATTAATTAAATATAATTAAGTCTATAAAGCTTTTTTTCAGGCAGAGGTTTGAAATGATTAAATAGACTAAAAATCAAACCCGAAAAGTGACACTAGTATGGTGACGTGCCAGAAAAATGGCAAAAATCGTGAGACCCAATACATCTTAAAACAGGTACCGTCGACCGTCGGATGAACAAAGATCAACAGCTTAGGGTGGATTTCAGGGTGAATGTGGGAAGTGAATAGATTTTTGAGAACTTTGCCTGGAAAAGTGACACGAGTATGGTGACGTGCCTAAAAACTGGCATAAGTGATGGGACCCATGACAACTGACAACAGGTACCATCGTCTGTTGGATGAGCAAAGATCAACGGCTTAAGGTGGATTTCAGCCCGAATGTGGGAAGTGAACACATTTGGGAGAACGTCGCCTGGAATTGAAACATTTCAAATTTAATTAAATATAGCACTTTTTCAGACGGAAGTTTAAAATTATTAAATAGACTTAAAAAACACACCCGTAAAGTCACAACAGGTACCTTGGTCCCTCGTCCATTGGATGAGAAAAGATCAACGGCTTAGGGTGGATTTCGGCCCGAATGTGGGAAGTGAACACATTTGGGAGAACTTCTCTTGGAATTGAATGTATTACATTTAATGTCCTCAGAAATTCAGAATTTATACTGAAGTATTGAATGTTTTGTCCTTCGGCATTGAATAGTTATTAATAATAATTAATAAAATTACAACATGATTCTTAATGTCCTTGGAATTTATACTAAAGTAATGAATGTTTTGTCCTTCGACATCGAATAGTTATTAATAGCAATTAATAAAATTACAACATGATTCTTGATATTTTGCCCTTTAGGTTTTACTTTACTACTTTTTAGAGTTTTCAAAATAAGAGACTCATAAATCATAATCGTCTTTCATTTCTTGGATAAACCTGTAAATCGAGGGAGATTCAGAAACAGCTACTAGATTGAGGAATGCAAGTTGCAACAGAGACTGTTTGCACCAATCTAGTGAAATAGAAATTCCAATTTCCAGGTAAAATCTAGAACACCTACATCCCGCCTTTTTTTCTTTTGGTAATCTCATGGTCCAGTTTGAAGGTTAGCATTTTCAGGTTTTTATCTAGCTACCTAGCATTATTTTGAATTATTAACAATAATAGTGATGGGGAAAACGGGAAGTAGTAGTTCGAGAAGAAGCCAAGTGAAAAATAAAATGTACCTTAACCTAACCAAACTAGTTAAAACACCAGGTTTCACTGATGAATACCATGATATTTATGACCCTGCTATCCATGGTGAAAAGTGTATCATAGATATTAAATATACATTGTCTAGTAAGGCGGTAGATGCATCGAGGGCAAAATTTACTATTTTCAACCCATTGTTACAACAAAAAACAAATAAAAACGCATCGTGAGATGTTGGATTGGGAAGCATGGTGTTACCTGAAGTATTCCCTTGCCCTGATTTTTTCATGGTCTGCACCGAAAATTATGATGAAGATAAAAAAGCAATTGTCAATAAAAATACAAAAGAGGAAATTCTATCCATAAACGAGGGAGAATTTGCTCGTTTGTTGAACCTAGGATTTGAAGCCCAAAATTCAAACGTCCAAATTGACCTTAAAAAGCTGGCAGGGAATTATGAGAGTCTTGATCCAAGTCGCAGAGATTCATTTATCAAAGGTCTAATAAAGATTGGTACTGGTATTGTGTTGGATCAGCCTCCTTATGATTCTAAAATTTTTGTTCCATGGGTTGGGGATACTATTTCCTTGCTGTCATTTTGCCTGGGATTGGAAAATGATAGGGAAGTGGGTGCAAGCCTTCTTGAAATGATATATAATATCCATTGTGCAAGTCAGCCAGTAAGATATAATTTTATTGATCACATTGTAAAATTCATGCAAAAACAATTACTTATGATCAAAAAAGGTTCCTCTAAGACATTTAGGTTCTCATCCTACTTGTGTTATCTCCTTCTATCCAAGTATCGTGCAATATTTGAGACCAACAAGCTTCAAATTGTGAGCTATAAGACTGATGAGAAGACTGGGAAGAGATCAGACTGTCCAATATATGATTGGAGCCCAAAGATAAGGATGCATGATAACAGAAAGAACTACAACCATTTTTTAGACTTCTTTTTGGCACCAATGTATAATGAAATTAAAAGCACTCCAATGCCTAGGTTGCCTATGTCTTGTAGAGATTGCATTCAACTCAGAAGTCAAATAGAATTGTCTAACTGGTTCTTCATGGAAGAATTCACTGTGTTAAGGTTTTACGGATCGGCAGTAAAACCATACAGACTTCCAATACATGTGACAGAGAGGGTATTTGCATTAGAGTATGTATGGCAATTGGAGAGCACAGATAGGCACTTCCATGGTCAGCAAAAGAAGAGCATATTTCCTTCCTTTCCTTTCTCATGTGGAGGGTTCACATTTGAGAGAAAAGCATTCATTGTGGCACATGATTTCTTGACAGTTTTTAACTTTGGTGATGAGGGTCTCTGGCAGTATGATCCAATCGGTGTAGTTCAAGCAAGGCTTAAGAAAAATGGGAACTCTTCAACGTTATGTCAACATGAAAGTAAACCATTGCTAGAAAAGCTTAGAAACAAGGACTCCTAGGATGAGGTTAAAAAAGAGATGGAGAAAATCGCAACTGACAATAACATTTCAACAGAAGAAATTTCATCACAAATTATGGAGGGCCAGGGCATCCAAAATAGGAGGTCCTACAATTTCTACATAAAATCTGCTAATCCATCTAAGAAAACTATTCCCAAATCAATTCTACATGAATGTAAAGAGAATTATTGGACTCAAACCAAAATAAATGATTTTTGGACTATGAGGAGGAATCTCGGTGAACCAAAGACAAGTGTAGAATTTGATAGCATCGACAAGGATGAAGAGTTTAGCGAATTGTGGAATATGGAGCATCCCACAATGTCATATGATAGGAGTGAAGATGTTGATCAGTATGAGCCTGAGGTTGAGCCCACTCAAACAACTACTACAGTCCCTAAAATATTAGGTCCAGTCAATGAGGCAATGAAAGAGAAATATATCAAAGGGTCAACTATTGTAGAAAAAATGGGATTTGAAGGTGGTGGTCTAGGTCCCAGAGGAGAGGGCATTTGGTATCCACTTCAAGTACAAAATCCATCAAGGTCAAAATCAAAAGGTCCTTATAGACCAGTCATTGGACTTGATTCTTCAGATTCATCAGGGATAGGTACTACTCATTACCCTCAGGGTCCACCTACATTTGTTTCTGGTTCAAATCCACAACCACCACCACATCATGGTATTCCCATTGGTGGGGAATCTGGGGATAGTATTCCTATTATTGTTCAGTCAAGTGCCACTGTGATTGGTGTTGGACAAGGGTAACAACAAAATATCTCTCGCAAGAGGCCACTAGAGGTAGATACTCAATCTCATACTATTAAGAATCCTATATCAAGTGCCACTGACACTACAAATCAATCATTTGTAGCTTCAGATCACACACCTCAAAAGACTATGAAAACTACACATGAAAGTGTCAGTGGGAGTGGGACAGCATCAGGAACTGTTATTGGTAATCCTATTCCTGGTCAAGCATTAGTTAAAACTGTAGACACCTAAAAATGGTCAACGCTTGCGAGGTCATACTTTAACATTTGCGCATTGCCTCATTTTAAGTTTTTGCGTCGCATTAACATTTCTCCTATGATTTGTACTTGGTTTTTATCATTTGCGAACATCGAGTCATTCTTCTACATTCTTCATCTGTCTCACTTTCGAATTTGGTCTTGTCAACAACAATCTTAAGTCATGATTTTGGTCAATCTTTGTCCTTGTCAATCTTGTCATATTGCGATCGATTTGTCATCGATCCTTGTCCTCTTCAATCATGTCAATTTGGTCAATTTGTCATTGATTTTTTTCAACCAATCTCAATCAAACCATTTATCAACACTGGTCATTTATCAATTCAAAATCATGATCGAATCGATATCAACTATCCTTTGTCAAGACCTAATTGTCATTCTCGCATTGCTAACTCGTCTTTTAAGGTTTCGTGATTTCATCATTTAACCTTGTGTGTGTCATTTTCTTCCTTTAGGATTAATAAATTATTTATTAATCCTAGGTCTTCTCATTACAATTAAATGTTTATTTAATTGGCTAATTATTCTTCCTCTTTGTGAATTAATTAATAAATGAAAAATTATTAATTAATTTACCTAATTTCTAATTCCTAATTTTCCTCTTTTTCAATTTTCTAATTTTCTTAATTTCTAATTTCTTTTCCCTCCTATTTCATCTCCTAATTCTATGGGAATGACATTTCAATTTGTCATAATTTGTCATAATTGACAATCAATCAATTTTGACATAGAATGTGTCATATTTTGTCATAAATTATCAATCAACAAATTGTGCATAGAAAGTGCATAATTTGTCATCATTTGTCATATTGATTTGCAATTTCCATTTGAATTGGATCATGCTAATCTTGTCATTTCTCCAATTCTTCTATAAATTGGATGAATTTCTTCAATCAAACCCCTTAATTGGTAATTGGTAATTGATAATCAGGCTATCGAATTTATGCTTCTAGTACTCTTGATCAAAAATCCCGTCTACTTGCTTTCAATTGTGTGTGCACTTGTAGGTGAGATCCACAACTATTTGGAGAGGAAAGAAGAACAATGGAGCCGCATGGAAGGAGCATTCAAATTGTCATCTGGTTTGCACAATCATTAGTTTTGTATGCTTTGTTTTCATGTCTCTATTGAATGTGTCTTAGGATAGATTCATTGCAATGAATGCTTTTGTGATTGATTATTACGTTTATCTTGTTTGTGATGATTTCCTATTTCCTAACGTACAAAAACCACATGAATAAGTGGAACTAGAGCCTATGGTATTCCTATGTCACCTTTCAAACATTCAATTGCTTCAGCAAGCCCAGATTTTCAATTTCATGATTACTATGAAAAATTTGAACACACAACAAAAGCAAATAAAGAAAAAAAGAAAGCATTTCATAGCAATTCCATGTCTGAAGTTGTAAACGAACAGCCTGCAAGGAACAGGGTATTTCCAAAATATGACCCACAGAAAGATATGATGGAGTTCATGGTTGTTATGCCCCCGGGCCCATCTAAAGATAAAAATCCACCACACAGTTAGATAGATCCCTCTCAATTTCAAGTTAGCACCCTCCAAATGGATTTCTCCAAAGTACATAATGTGGACAAAATTAGTGTGTCAAAAAGGACTAACGAAGTGGTCTACACTTCACTGCTAAAGGTGGAGAGAGAAAAAAATAAACTAGAGAAACAAATAGAAAAGTTACAGGCACACCTGGAAAATGAAAAATCAAGGAGGAAAGCAGCAGATAGCTAGTGCAATGAATTACAGAAAAGGATAAAAAATTCAGGCCCTACAGTAGAAATTGCAGAGCAGGACAAGAAGGATGCAGAATTGAAGGACCTGACACAAAAACTGGCTAAAAGCAGTAATAAAATTGTTTTGGAAAAAGCCAGTTTTCAAAAATTATACAAAAGTTATGAGTCTGCTACCGCCGAAATGAAAAAATTACAAGACCTATTGGATCATGGGAAGGAAAAATAAAAACATTTGCAAGAGGAAGAAAGAAAAAAATATGCACAAATGAAAGAAGACCTGCACAATGCAAATGATAAAATAAAAACTTTGGATGATAGATGGAAAGATAATATGAAAAATACAACGAAGTATATACAAGAAAACATTTGGCGGCAAATAATGCAGAGGAGTGAGAAGTTGTGTGAATGGTTTCAATTGACTGAAAGTATGAGACAATTTTTTTTTTAAATCAAAGGGCACTATGAGAAGAGCACACATGTTTATTCAAAAGAGGAAATGGAAAAAAAGATTCTAAAAGTAGTCTACAGTTCCAGTGACAGCTACTTGGCATCCAAGGGAATTAAGAGCCACATTGATGCCACAGTTAAGACATCATCTATCATTCAAAAATGTCAGAAGCTAAGGGAAACATCAGAAGTTATGGACAGTTGTGGAAAAAAGAATGAAGCTGCAAGAAAAGAAAAATAATTTGATTAAACTTGGTTTGCCTAAGCCTGTTGACATAGAAAATAAATTCATTGGAGAAGAAGCTTACAAAAAAATCATGGAGAAAAAAATGAAGTCTGATTTAGACTTGCTTCCAAAGGACACAACTCCCAAAAGCTTTCTAGAATTCATCCAACCATTTACAACTCTAAATTCGCTATTGGATGAAATAGTGATGTCAAGTAAATCTTCTAAATATGGAATGTTGATGAAGTTGGAGTTGACTCTCCATAGTTTACAGAATATTGACCTTCCATCAGATGAAGAGTGGAGTACCCTCCAAAAACTGGCACAAAATTCTTAAGAATCATAGTATGTACTGCACAATTTTCTTCTTTTATTCTTAATTTCAAGGTTTTTTTTTTCCTGTTTGCTATTTTGCTAATCCAGCCTATGAATCTAATTTATGAATAGGAAAAAAATAACACTCGCTATTGCTATTTTGCTAATCCAGCCTATGAATCTATGATGCACAGTGCAAAACTTCAGCCAGTAAATTTGTATTCTCAAATTCTCCCTTGCTTTAACATTTATGCATTTCTCTATATCTAATTAGTAGGTTTTAGGCACTGCTATAGCTATTATCTATGTTTAATTTGTCATGACTCATGGTGTGAATTAATATTTAATTTTGAACTCTATTTTTTGAACAGGAGACATCAAACATGTAGCAGATGTTAAATTGCTAATACGGCCTGTGATGGCCATATAAATATGTGTTGAGTTTGTGATTTTGATGTTCAGTGTTCACATGTTGCAAACTTGCAATTCGACCTGAAGCTGTTGTTGCTCCCTTGTTTCTATAAAAGGGAATTCAGGGTCATTTGCAATTTTGCAAAGGGTTCTAAAACTTTGTATTCACTTTTGCATGGACATTGGAGAATCACACGGGAGTTGTTGTTGCTCTCTTGTTTCTATAAAAGGGAATTCAGGGTCATTTGCAAAGGGTTATGAAACTTTGTATTCACTTTTGCAATTGGCATGTAGAATCACATAGATTGGTGTATTACTATTGAATGAATTGTATCATATGGCTATATTTTGAAAGAATTAATGAAAATCTAAGTTCTCGACATGTGTATTACTATTGAATGAAATTTATCATATGGTTCTGAAATGTATCACACAGATTTGAGACTCAAACATGTATAAATAAACAATAAACATCTTTGTATCAATAAACACATTATGGTTTTTTTTATTATGCTATTTTAAATCTGGAAATAGAAAGTTGAAAAATAAAATTACAAATCAATATTAAATTCTAATTGCAAAAAGTAATATGCTTTTGTAATATGAATGATGAGATACAATAATAAGATTAATAAATACCAATATCTTATAGTTGCCATTCATCCTCATC
This sequence comes from Cryptomeria japonica, assembly GCF_030272615.1. Classification (NCBI taxonomy): domain Eukaryota; kingdom Viridiplantae; phylum Streptophyta; class Pinopsida; order Cupressales; family Cupressaceae; genus Cryptomeria; species Cryptomeria japonica. The sequence goes on along the minus strand of NC_081407.1, from coordinate 748,966,399 downwards.
AAATTCAGTGCTTTCTTGATTCTCATCTATGGTTTCTTTGCTCTGAGTCTGAGTCTGCATATCTTTGTCGAATTGAATCTCAATGCTACCAGTAGGTCCACTAGTCCCACTGGCACTTTAGTTTGAAGTGTTGCCCAAACCTCTTCTTTCACATTTGGACCTCCAGATTTGCAGTGCCCTATCATAAGGAAAAGTGTGGACATCATACCTAGATTTATAGAGCCTCAAGCAATTTTCCAAAAAAAATTCTAGTTTGTTTCTTAGCTTTGATTTTAGGAACCCCAAAGCACTGAAAACTCTCTCATCTTCCACTGAACCCAATATCATGGTAAGAAATAAATCAGCAAGCTTCACATATTCTAGCATTTAATCACGCAACGATGCGTTCTCAGCTATATATTTCCAAACCCTTGGTACTGATCCCTCTTCATGGGGGTTCTCCATTTTGGCATATTGTTGTTTCATAGTGTATGCAAAAAGAGATGATTGCTCTCGAAGATGAATTTCATCTAATATTCCATTTATAGTTACTCCATTCAATTCTCTAGATATGCAAAATTGTTTTATCAAAGTCAGTAGCTTACTTCAAAAATTAGATGTACTGTTGAGGCTCCAATAATGAGGAAACACAATAGACATGGCTTCGAGTAGGTTGTCAGGAGGGAATCTTCTTCTAATTTCTGAGGAAAGATCATATGCAATTTTCTTCACAAAAGTAGTTACAGTCTCAACAATCTTGTCGAAATCTTCCTTTGTAACTCTTGCTAGTTTCTTCCTGGGGCGCTTTCCTGGTTCCTCGGGGTCAACCGTGGCATAGAAGGGCATTGGTATCTCAACTCCCTGTACATTGGCACATACCTCCCTGTCTGCACCGATTTGTAAAAAGTTATCAGGATTGTTCAAATCTGTGAGTGTCTGCCACTTAACAAATTTTTCATCAGATAGTGTTGGTTGATTTTGATAGAGATTGTCGAGGGTCATGCATGTCATCTTATGCAGCGTAGCATATTCTGCAATATATAGAGCTCTTTTTTGGGTAGCCTTCATAATATTCCTCATTTCCTCTAGCATGGGCAGAAGAGCTGCTAAAGTTAAGAGTGTCTCTAAATTACTTAACCTGCCAAGAAGTTTAGGAAATTTCAGTTGATCTAATTCGTCGCAAGTTGTGTGAAATAGTCCAATCAAGGATGGATATTCTGAAAACACTCGATGCGCTGGACCATCCAAAGAGATCCATCTGGTATCATTATCCTTGAGAAGCTTGTTCCCATCAGTTAATCCATCAGCAAAGTGTTGAAATTCCATAAATCACTTGGAACTTCGACAAAAGTGTGAGTAGAGCTCTCTGATTAAAACTTCAATTTTTTTAACCGAAGCAAACTTGCTCACAATTCCAAAAGATAGATTCATTCTGTGAGCCATGCAGTGAATTGCAGTAATGTACGGTGCAAATGAAGTTTCAATCTTTGTACAAAGATCGTCCCTGTGACCTTGCATTACTGAAGCTCTATCTACTCTAATACAAACCAATTTTTTGGCTACCATCATGTCATCCATACCTCCATATTCAATTAAACTTCTCTTTACTAGTTGAAATAAATTTTTCGCTGTCACACTCTCCTTCATTTTAGCAACAGATAGTAGATGAGGTTGGCGGGTATGATTCTCTACAGTATAAACATGCATGCATACCCATAAAGTATTGTCTACTACCGTAACTTCATCTAAAGAAAATGCAATGAAGTTTGACTCTCTTATTTTTTCCTGTACATCTTCTTTTTCAACCTCAGCAAGACAACTTGCCCATTCCCATCCACTGTTTACTGACGAATGTCTATTAGGATAGTTAGGAACTTTCAGAAAGAGTAATAAACCACTAGTTGATGGGAAAACTGTCATAGCACGCCCTCTGCTCAAAATATGAAAAACAATGCTTAACTGAACAACTATTCCCAGTTGTTCTATTTGCATTGCTTTTCCAAAAACAACTTCAATAGAACCTTTAACTTCAGCAGGCTTCGTCTGTAATTTCTCATGAAAATAATACTCTTTGGCATTCCTCACATGCTTACATTCATCCTTTGTTTTCCATCTTATCATTGATTTTTCAACCCCGTCTATCATTTGTTTTTCATAAACTTTACCCATATGCTTTTCTATGGTGTCAAATTTTAGCTGCAACCTAATTTCCTTCTTATTTTTCCAAGTGCAAATCTTACACCTGCATTCTATTGGAGGCTCGCCTTCAATTGGATTCTCCACTAGTTCAATGAATGGATACTTCGATGCCTAATTAATTAGAAAATTCCTCACTGACATATCCCACTCCCGATCCTTTTTTTTATTGTGTTTCACCATTTTTTGATATGGCTTTTCTTTTCCCCTTTCATGAATTATCATCAATGGAATTATCACCCAAGTTGATTATATCATTTCGGCTAACTTGGGTATCTACCAGATAATCTTCTTCAAGATCATCCTGATCTGAGATATCAGGTTCGCCGCCATCTTCAACATGCAGTGCAGGTGATGAATTTTGTACTTGTACTTGTGATGATGTACCTTCCTGATTTTCACCAGTACCACAATCTTTTCCAATGCCAAAGTACGAAAACAATGTTCTGCTTTTTGTTGGCCTCTCCTGGCCTTCCCCACATTCAAGTTTCCTAACCCTCTTCTTGTTCGACATCTCCAATGAAATAAAGGTTGCCAAAAAATATCAATTTGTTGAACACGCAATAATAGACTATAATGTATAATATACCACTTCAAAAATATGATCGCTCACCTTTAGGCTTTAGGTAACTAGCAGTCGCCAATATAGTCAGCAACAATGATTTTCCTTGGTCTGAAACTTTGCTATTGATCAGAATTCAGAGCCTAGAACCCACCATATTGTGTTGAGATAGATCTGATCTTTGCATGTATTTATACCAATCCTTATATGGCGAATTCTGTAGGAATTTACCAGTATACAAATATTTGGTGAATCCCATGTAATTATAACATGACTTATGTAATTTTTGAGGTGATTATAGGTTGTCCAAATACGACTTATGTAATTTTTGAGGCGATTATAGGTCATCCAAATACGACTTACATAATTTTCGAGGAGATTATAGGTCGTCCAAATAATAGGCGAAAGTTGGGGTGATTGGAGACACGTGTCGGAAAGATGTTGGGCAAATTGGGTCCCCCTAGATAAAAAATCTTCACATGCCTATACGCAAATTAAGTTCATCTATTAAGGCAACCTCGAAGAGTGTAGGCGAAATAATTAAATTTACCGTGTGTCCACCATATATTGTATTGGCGAAATCATCGCATAGAAACATTTAATTGCATAAAACATATGGCAATCGGGCCGTGACGTTGACGGAATTTGATAATGTTTTGGCGACATGGCCACTCCCAGACGGTACAAAATATTTGCCACTTCCGATAGGGCCGACGTGAAAAATTTGCCATTGGTGAATATTCACCACTAAAGTAATCTCTGTCAGAAAGTGAAGTTTTTTTTCAAAATATTCATCTAAGTGTCAAAGTTGGTCAAAAAGTGGGAACCAGTATTGTGAGTTCACCCAGCTACATTATCTTCCCTTCCTTTAGAGAGGAATGAACCTCTTGGTTCAAAAGAGTGTAGTTTTAAAAATTTAATGAAATCTTTTTGAGTGATCCAAGTATTGTTGGAATCCTATACCCATTTTGGTAAATACATTTTATTATTCTTGGATATTGTTGTAATAATTTTATTGACCACTATCTTATAAAATGATCCCTTTATCTCAATGGAAATACACCAATCAAGTATTTCAATGCATTTTCATTAGGAATCAGTTGAAGACTAGAATGGTAGAGACAAATATCTACAACATTAGAAAATGGACTGATATCCAAATCTTCAAGAAAATCCAGTCTATAGGCATTCTCATTGATTTTATTTACTATTTTATATGGTCCCACTTTTTTGGGTTTCAATTTTCTATAAATTCCTTAAGGAATATTTCCTTACAAAATACACCTTGAATAGTTCACCTTCATATACTTTATCGTTTTGATGCAAATTACCATCACTTTTGTATTGTGCATTATTTAGTTGTAGATTGTCCCTCACTTATTTTTGTATTTCTTGTATATGTCCTGCAAAGTCCTTTGCACCTTGATTAACCCATTTTCTAGAAATAAGATTAATAAGCTCATCAATCCCCTTAGGACTGTTTCCCAAAATAACTTTGAAAGGAGACTTACAAGTTGACCTATTGTTGCTTGAGTTAAAATTAAACTTAGCTTATGTTAAAATCAAATCCAATTGCCTTTGATTTTCACTAATGAGGCATCAAATAAAATTATCCAAACTTGTTTTTAATGCCTTAGCTTGTTTATCCATTTGACGATGGTAGGATGAGCTATACTACAATTTCCTATCAAGTGTTTTCTAATGTGCCCTCTAAAAATGACTCAAAAAATTTGTATCCCAATCACTAGTAATAGTTTTTGGTAATCCATGCAGGCAAATAATTTCTTAAAAAAATAAATTGGCAACCTGAGAAGTGCATCTATAGTTTTTTTCATGGAAATATGACATAGGGGCTTCAAAAAGAGCATTTTTTGTTTTTTTTCCTAGATTATAGAAAGTTGACCTTTTTGTTATTTTAGGTTTTAGAAAGTTGATTTTTCAGTTATTTTTGAACTCATGTTTTTTTTTTTAGAAAGTTGGAAATTTGTGTTGACTTTATCACTTTTCAATATTTAGAATTTTCTCATGATTTTTTGGATAAGTTTGAAAATTGCCAAAAAAATGGCAAGTTCTCAAAGCTGTTAAAAACTACCATTTAAAACTATAATTTTGGATTGCTTGTGTCGTGTGTGTGAAGTAGGGTACCTATAGCTGCAACATAAACACTCAATAGATCATTACAAGCATGATAAAATTGAAAGCAAATGAAAGATAAACCATGACAAAGTGACCTATCGCCTCCTAAGAGATGCGAGTGTGGATTTGCTCTCAGATCTAGATAAGCAATCCCAGGGACTTGACTACACCTAGATGGAGATTTGAAATGATATGATATGCAAGATAGATGAGATTGATTATGAAATATTGATCCAAGAGTCTAATTAAGCTAAGATGATGATGCAATTAAGCTAGAAAATACATTGACTAAGCTACATGATTCAACAATTATGCTAGAAAATGATCAAATTAAACTAGATCCAAGATGCAATTGCCTATAATGACAATGCTCAAATGATGTGCTAGAATGGATATGCCTATAGTAACAATGCCTAAATTGATATTAGATGGGATCCTTTATGCTCCAAAATGGGGGATAGTCATAGGATTTCCTAGGCGAGGGATGAGGTGATAGGAATCAACGGTCAAGATTGAGTCTGTAGATATCAAGGGTGAAATTGGAGGCAGTTGGAGAATAGGTTGGAGGAAGGGACACTTGTCATCTCTGTGGTGACAAGTGTTAAGGATACTTGCTCATAAGAGGGAAAGTGTCCAAGGGAGGAGACATGTGGCATAAGTGCCATGTGTCTCAAGGGGAGAATATCCACACCATAGGAGGTTATGATAAGGAGGTTAGGATGGGGTAGGTGGAATGGGTTAGGTTAGGGGATGGTTAGGTTAGGTGGTTAGAAGTTAGGAGGTATGTGGGTAATTTGAATTTAAAAATTCAAATAATAGGAAAAGGTTAATTAACTTTCAACAACTTATAAATTCATTTGTTTTAATTAATTAGGGGATTAGAAGAAATGAATTAAATGAGGGGAGGATTAATTAATTCAGATTATTAATCAAAGGGGACTATTGAAATGAACCTATTAAATAAATACTTAGATTTATTAATAAGTAAATGAATGGGAGAATTTAATCAAATCACTAATGAATTCAATTAAATTTCGGAAGGGGGATTACTTAAATAATTGCTTATTTAATTAATTATCTTAAGACCATTTTTAGGTGTATATATTTTGCCCCTCTTTGAAGAAAGGTGTGATAACATGTTCATTTAAAGAATAATCTCATTTTGATGATGATATTGGTTTGATAGGATGTTCCAGACATTGATTGATAAATTACGGTATAATGATGCCCCCTTGAGAGATCAATTGAGAGAATTGACCTTTGGATTGTTTGGATCGCTACAAAATTGATTTCCTAACTAGAAATGATTTGATATCTGCAACGCTGATTGTTGAAAGTGCGACTTCGGGAACCATGATGATGTGGTTCTAGATGTGATGATTGCTAGAGCTTGATGGAATTTGATAAGATTGATTAGATTGATAAGATGGAGATCAAGTCTAGTTTTAGGAATGGCACCGCCTGTATAAGATAAAGATGATCAATGCATCTGGTTTCAAGAATGATGTATCTTGTATAAGACTTGATCAGAACGTCTCGTTCCAGGAAAGATAGATCCTGTATAAGACATAATAGAATAAAATCAGATGAGCTTGATTGATAGAATTGATAAGATTGATTGGATAAAGAAGTGACATTTTGTTGATATCAGGTTGCAGGAAGATTCAGCTATGTTGATGTGGGTTCATTTGAGGGAGGAGCATAAGATTTGTGTTGGGCTGACAATATCTTAAGGAAGATGAGTCATCGTCTTGATTGTGTATACACCTATGACAATATATTAATGATTCCTGCGATAGATGTGGTCTTCGATAAGATGTTTTGTTGTGATCTCAAGCAAGAATGAAATGCAAGCTAATTGCAAATACAAAATACAAAGCTATGATCAAAATAGTCACTGGGTTATTGCATTTTGTCATCATTGAGCTTTTTTTAAATGTGGGAAATGAGTGCAAACATCAATTTTATAATTAAACCATGGTGACCTAAGCACTACTTTCCTATATTTTGATATTGTAAGTTAGCACAAGCATCGAGGTATAATTGATCCAAGATGACCTGAGTGTTGCTTGCGTAAAATAGGCAGTATTAACCATTTCTATATGCAAGTCCGAAATATCTTCCATGATACTCCGATGATCATGTCCTGACACAACTTTGCACATATTAATGATTAATTTATAGACAACAGATAAGAAAAATATCATGTTCCTTCCTTGTTCCTCTAGTCAGAGACATCCTGGAGTCACTCAAAAATCATGATAGTGAAAATCAAGATAGAAAAGTTGAACAATCATTGATTAAAGCATTATCCTAAAGATATCATCCATTGAAAAGTGTGTGATGTTCTTAGACTGACATGTGATAGCTTTGATGGTTGATAATTTGATCTTGTGTTCAAAATTGGAAGTGTCTTAGTTTCACTTGACAAGAGCTACCTAACTATTGTTCTACCTATTTGATTAAGCTCAAAATGATCAAAAATTTTGTGCCCAGCTAGGTGCAAGATTTTTCCCCAAGCCTAGAAACAAACTCACTATGATATACCCAATGATCCAAACCATGGCGAGAAACCAGCTGCTATGCTTGCATATGTAAAAAGGCTTCAATATGGATATGAACAATGCTGATGGAAAATGAATGCAAGTGGAAGGATTCATGAACTAATAGATGGAAGAGCTAGTTGACAGATAGCGCCTGTTTGCCAGGTTTTCACCATCTTTTTTTTTTGCACTTTTTCTCTTATTTGCTTTTTTTTTTCTGTATTTCACTGTTTTTAGATTTTTCTACCTTTTCACTATTTTGGATGTTTCTTCTTTTTCACTGTTTTTGGATGTTTCTACTTTTTCACTATTTTTGGATTTTTCTTCTTATTCAGACATAAAACTTCTTCAGATGCATGCTATTGGTGGGTTCCTCAAGCTGATCCTCATCCTGTGTTGATAGCTGATATGCTCCTGACCTAAAAATTGTTGTGACCACAAACAGACCTAACCAATTTGGTTCAAACTTCCCTTTCTTTTCCCAATCTGCTTGGTTGCGTGGATTTTATTTGAGTACTAGTTCTCCAGCTTGAAATGCTCTTAGTTTAACCTTGTGATTATAACTACGGTAAATTCTTTGTTGATATACCTTCAAATGATCAAAGGCATTTTGTCTTCATTCATGGATCAATTCTAACTCTTGCAATCTAGATACTCGGTGTTCTTCATCTGGGATAAGGCCTTTTAATGATACTCGTAGAGAAGGTATCTCTACTTGTATTGGAAGTATTACTTTTGATCCATAGACAAGAGAGAAAGGTGTGGCACTTGTTGGTGTGCGCATATTGGTATGGTAGACCTATAGAGAAGGGTTCAATTGAATATGCCAATCTTTGCCAGCATCATTCACTATCTTTTTGAGGATTTTCAAAATAGTTTTGTTTGATACTTTTGCTTTCCCATTCCCTTGTGGATAGTAAGGTGTAGAAAATCTGTGTTGGATCTTGATTTTTTCACATAGCTCTTGTACATCTTGATTCTTGAATGGTCACCCATTATTAGTGATAATGGTCATGGGTATGCCATAGCGACGGATCATGTAGTTCAAGATAAATGCAGTAATTTGTTTTCCTATGATATTGATAAGAGGTACTGCCTAAATCCATTTTTTGAAATATTATATAGCTACAAGGATGAATTTGTAACTATTAGATGCAGAATGATTTATCTTTCCTACTAGATCAAGACCCCATTATAAAAAAGGCCAAGATGTTGCCAAAGCATGAAGTTCTTGTGCTGGTGCATAGACTAAATTTCCATGGATATGACATTATTTACCCGTTTTAGCTATCTAAAAAGAATCTCGTTCCATAGTTGGCCAATAATAGCCCAATTGTATGAGTTTTTTCGAAAGGGTAAGACCACTTGAATGAGTGCCACAAATGTCGTTATGGACTTCATTCAAGGCTTTCTCAGATTCTTCTTGTTTGAGACATCTTAAGAGAGTACCGTCCAGACCTCGTTTAAAAAGGGCATCCATGATAAGATTATAATGGGAGGATTGGCAAATAAAGTTTCTCTTTTTTTTCTTGGACAAGTTAGGAGGGAGGATATTATCTTTCGGGTATGTGTAAGTTTGGCCATAGTAGGAGCAATGATGCCCAACAAGGTGATAGATAGTCTAGGAATCAGGACAATTATGTGTAGGGTAAAACAACTCTTCCACCAAGAATTCGTAATGTTCTTGATTTTCCTGTGTCTGAAGTAGAGAAGCAAGTGTTGCCATGGCATCTGCTTCTTTGTTGTCATTCCTTGGAGTCTGTTCAAAATTTATTTCTACAAATTATTTATTGACATCATCAACCATCTTCTTATAAGACATTAGATTTTCATCCTTTGCTTGATAATCATCACTCATTTGATTGATGACAAGATGAGAGTCTCCAAAGACTTGAAGTTGGGTAATGTTCCATTCTATAGCCATCTTGATACCTGTAGCCAAAGCTTCATATTTTGATATGTTATTGGTGCATGGGAAGCTTCATTTGTATGCTTTTGGAATTGTATGACCTTGTGGTGTGATGACTAGAATACCTACCCCTGATCAATGTTGTGTATATGAACCATCAAAGTATAAATGACATGTTTTTGTGGTGACTATTAGGATATTAGCATTGGGAAACTCAATCTCTAAGGGATGATCATCTTGAAGTGGTGCCTCTACTATTTGGTTGGCAATGACTTGTCGCTTGATAGCTTTTCTGTCAACATACTCAATATCAAACTCGCTTAGAATCATGATCCATTTTGCTAGTCTTCTTGTTAATGTTGCCTTACTGAGAAAATACTTCAATGGATTGATTTTAGCTATCAACTTGATGGAGTGAGATAGTAGACAGTATCGTAATTTTTCAGAAGCAAAAACTACCGCCAAGCATGCTTTTTCTATTGGTGAATAGTTGATCTTGTATCCTACTAATGTTCTGTTGATGTAGTAGATAGGTCGTTCTTTTCCTTCATTGTCCTATTGTGCAAGAAGAACTCCTAATGATACTTTGATGGTTGATATATAAAATAACACAGGCTTTCCTAGAATTAGTGACATTAGGACAAGTGGTTATAGGCCTTGATCTTGTTGAATACATCCTCACATTGATGGTCCCACTTGAAAATAACATTTTTATGTAATAAATGAGTAAATGGTTGGCACTTATCTACTAGTTGAGCAAAAAATCTTCTGATTGGCTGTAGTGTGCCTTGGAGTGATCTTAGTTGACTGATATTCTGGGGAGATGTGATTTCCATGATTGCTTTGACCTTAGTTGGATCTACTTTAATACCCCTTGCTTAGACATTGTATCCCAATAGCTTGCCTGAAGTGACACCAAAGGCACATTTTTTGGGATTGAATCATAGCTTATATTGTTCTAACATGTCAAAGATCTTTTCCAGTTGTTAGTGAATGGATTTTTTCCTTTCTTCAAATTAATTAATTTCAAACTCTGTCACCTTCTTTTAAAGACAAAATATCAACTAAACAGTTGGGTAAGTGTAACATATACTACTTCCCTCTAAATTTTTAATAGGTACAGCTCCCTCCATTAGTTATTCAGGGAATAATCTAATTAAATTTAATTGGTATGCTTTTAACCTGAAAGCACGTAGGGCTACCTACTTCATTCTTAGATGAGAGGCTAATGATTTACACATATTTAAGAGAAAATTTATTCTTCAAAATGCTTCAACATGAGAAATGGAAGTGATCGAAACAAAGTTCAAAACACTAGGTTAACAGTTCATAAACAAAAGACAAGAGAAATAAAATAACTTTTCAAGCACATATCTTTTAAAATCTCACAGGAAGGAGTCCTAGAATAATAATAAAAATATTCTACATTGGAAAGGCGGTCACGGTTGTTTGATTAGATCAATATATGCAAAGATATATCACTACACAGATTCAAAACCCAAAGGTTTTCCTTCTCCCAAAAAAAAAATGATTTTCTATATATATATATATATATATATATATATATCTTATGTGACAAAGACACAACAATATATGTATAAATCCTTTTCAATTCCAGATTTTTAAAGTCTGATGACTTCCTTCAACAAAAAAGAACTTCTAAAACCAGAAAGAAAACTAAGTAAAAACTAACAAAATTCTAACCAAAATCTAACCCCTTTTCCATATCTCTTAATCTAACTTATAGTCTTTAGAATAGAGGAGGTCTCCCTAAAACTCCACCTCCTATGAATCAGTTATGAAAACCAACAAAGTATACTTGGGATAGATGTCCTGAAGTCATTTGGACAATCATGAAAAATACATAAAAACAGAGCATTAACAACGCGTTATGTTGCTTTTCCATCGTCATCTTCTCCTTTGCTTTCCTAGGCGTCATGGGCAGTTGCAAGTTCCTAGATTATAGATTGGTTCGGCTTCTTCATAGCATTGAGTTTTGACTTTGCGGCTTCTTTGTTCCATCTTTGCTTCACCATTCAACATGCTTCGGTAACTAATCATTACTGATAAACGTCATGGACTTGATCCGAGCGACTTATGTTATATCTTCAGGGGTAAAATTGCCTTCAGCTTTAATTTTCTCCATTTATAGCCTGAAAGACTTTATCGCATCCTGTGTGTTCAGCCCACAAACCCCCAACTGCCAATCATGGTCCGGATTAACCACTTTTTTGTCATTAACTAAACTACATTGGAGGTTCTGAAGTTCATAAACAAAAGTCTTGGCATTGGAAATCATAGACTTGAAGATGAGTACTCACCACGTTATGGTCTTCTTCAATACAAAGAGTTGACATTCATCGATTACCAACTTGATTAAATGCTCTGTCAGGAATCTGGTTGCTCCATACTCTTCTATTTTGGTGAGCATAGGCAAGACATTTTCCCATTTATGTTCCTCTTCTCCCATGGTGAAATTTGGTTTCGAATTTCTGCAATGAGGCTCTGTATCTCATCACATAACTTCTAGGAGCTTATGATATACTTTTCTCCATCTTTAATTACTCCTTCAATCCATCTCTCCATAGCCTCTGCAATGCTTTTAGCTCATTGAACGTGACTCATTAGCCTTTTATTCTCTGGTGAAGTAGGATCAAAGTTCTTTGTAGCATGGGATATGGGAAGTTGTTCGAAGCAACCGATGCTATCAATGAATTGAGCGAGAATGTTTATATGTCACTTTAGTTCTCTCTTCTCTTGCCTGTCTTTTTCTGACCTAGTGAGCATTTTCTTGACCGATACCTGGAAGAAATGATTATCTGAATCCTTACTCATGTTTCAGAGCTCCACCTTAGTGATCTCAAAATCCTCTACACTAACCTCCTTATCTTTGTCCTTGGGCTTGTATGAGGCAATCTTGGCAATTCACTTTCTGGTTCCTTCATCATTATCCAGTCGGGCAGTTATTTTGAACCTCTTTGGCTTGGGGCCCTTCTCTGTGTACATAACTACCATGTCCTAAATTGGAATGGTCATAGGAATGAAACTCCATTTTTTGTTTACTGAAGTGGTTAGCCACTTAGGAGTTGCACTCGAACTGGTTGTTCCTCCGATCACTTTAGAGGGTGGCGTCACGGCTATTGTAACCACATGGAAATCCATGGTGTTAACAATGTCACTATCAAGATCTTCAACTTAAAATATTTGAGCATCAAGAATTTTATCATTCACCTTTGTATCTTTGGTTTGGTCCATTCTTTTCTGTGTAGCACTTTGTGATTTGGTATGTCAAGGAGCAAGGAAGTCCAGAGCCGGATTAGGCTCGTGCTTAATATGAGATGGATTTTTATCCTTACTTGCATGAACAGGCATAAAAGTGTGATTAGAAAAATGCTTTGGTGAACGTAGAGTGACCTCACTATTTCTCACAGAGTTAGACTTGGCACCTAATCTCACTGCTCTCTTCCTACCAACCCATTCTGTGGTTCTCTTCAAAACCCTTTTTGTTTTTAGTTGTATATCATCCTCTTCTTCCACAACCCAGTTGATACAAGACACTTCAGTTTCAGATTGGACTAAGTATCCAGTTTCAAACAGCTCCAGATAATCTTCCTCAAGCCCATTTATGTCAAGCTTCACTGCAGTGAAATTACTTGCTCCAACACCATTCTCATGTTTGCCCTCTAGAACACCTCAAGCTCATCACTGTAATCTTCCCAGAAGTCCTCTAGTTGTGGAATTGGGAGGTATGGCATCAGACCAAGACTTCATGAGAAACCTTTATTGTCAAAACCTTTTCTTTCATGGTACAGTGGAAAATTGAAGTTTTTCAAGTCTGCTCCGATGCTCAAAGCATCTGACATTGAACTGGAGGATAAAATACACAACTGAATTGGAAAATGATCCTCCCATTTATCCTTGGGTTGAGCCTTCTTAATCATGGTAGCCAACTGCCTACAAATCTCTGCCAAAACAAAACAATTTGAACAAAAATGAGGAACCTTGAAGGGCTCTTCCTCAAAACTGCCTACTCTTATATAGCAAAAGCGAGGGAACAAGATAAAGAAACTACCAAATCTATTCACTAATCCCTGTGCATCCTCAAACATCCTCTTGGTTTTCATGTTCTTTAATTCGTAACACAAATCTCCCAGGAAGGCATTATGTACCCTCCTAAAGTCTTGCAAGGCGTTATCCTTTTCTAACATAGGGTAAAAATCGTATACAGAGACCTCTCCCTTAGTGAGCTTCCTAGGTATTCCCACTATTTGCTTAACACACACCAGGCAATATATTAGATATGAGGACATGAAGAAATTCTACTTAAACTGTTTGGCCATACTCAGCTGCTTCCTCATGGAATCGGCAATCAGCATTGCCCAATTGAGGTATTTCTTTCCTTCTAATACTAGTTATACATAGCAATAAATCTAGTCGTCGAAACTGTAGGCCTCTACCGAGCCTTTGACTTGGTGCAACAATAACATGATATCATGGATGTGGGGAAGCATATGGTTCTTGTTGGGATTCTTGGGTAACCTAGAGCCACCCCTTTGGGCAACCTTCAACCAATACTTTGCTACATTATTCTGGTGCCCAGTTCTATCTACGTTGAACTTAGTAATTGATTGGGTGGGAGAAAAGTTTGAGAATTGGTAATCAGGTAGTCTGAAAATAGATGAAATAAATTCGTGGTTAATGGCAAGGAGGATTTCACCATTATCTCTTCTAATGGTTTCGGAAATTGGATCATACCTAGCAATACACTCTCTAACCAGTTATGGGAAAGGGATAGTTGGGGGGAAGGTTACCGCTTGTATGAGACCACTACTCAGAATTTCCACACCAGAGGAACCATCAATTCCCTTGAACACCCATTCCTTTAAAACTTCAATATTTTCTCCTTTTAAATATATATCACTGACTATGGGCTCTGTACATGTACGACTAAAAATGTTCCCGAAAGGTACAATGTGGACTTCAGAATTCATAAATAACAAGCCTTATTTTCTCAACAAATCTTATTATGAAAGAGGAAAAGCAGGTAAAAATCACTAGAGAGGACAGGAAACAAACTCACCTTCACTGTTGAGAGCAATTGGATGACTACCAACAAGCAAACCTTCTATACAAAAAAAGTAACTCCGCAGCAATGAGGAACAAATTTTCAGAGAATTAATCCCTTCATAACTTATAGCAAAAGAAATGATACATACTTATTAAGTGAATTAATTCCAATTGTCAGTTTAAATGTGTTGAGCTTGTGAATTGGACATTGCATGCACGCATTGAATGCATGGTGTCATTTTTGAAGTAACCGCCAGTTCCCGGAATGATTACTTGCCTCGAAAACTTAAGCAGTTGATGTCACTCAAGATATGGTTCAACCTTCATCATACTTGGAAATAAGTGCACCATCATGCCTTTTAGCTCATGGGACCCACCTAATTTAAACATGCATGAACAATCTGAACTGACTTCACCGGAGGTGAAGTAGTTCAAGGCGTACACAATGCCAAGAAAAATTCTCTTCTGAAAGGATTAACTATGTTAAGTGTTGTTGACCCTTTGAAGCATGTTGAACATGTTGAACACCCCTGAACCATTTGAACTAGGTTCAAAGAGTTCACCAGCTCGAGAGAGATGACATAACACATCACTGAACGTGACCAGTAAAAGAACTGCTGCAAAACACTTTGAGTGAATGTTAGTATGAAAACCTCCTAGACCCCTAAGAACCTGCAAAACCTAAATGAACCTTATGAAACCACTTCAAAATGGTTCAATGAGTTCATGAGGTTCAAACCGATCATTAAAACTTGGTGTTTCAGATTAAAAGACAATCAACAAATGGATTAAGGATTGAACCGAGGAATTCCAAGAAAGATAAGTACTTCAATAAAATTTTATAGGGTGATTTACTCCTATTATGAAGGATGAATTATGAGGTAACACTGGCTCTAACTGGGGATTGTATTTTGTGAAGGAAAATGCAAAGAACTCTAAATCTTTGGTTTCTCATAGCCAAAAATAGACAGGGGGACAAAAGAGGACTCACACAAAACAAAACACCTAAACTACTATATACAGGAACTCTTAATCATAGATTTCACAGTTTGTAGAGCTTGAGATCCTGCCCATTGTAGGTATAGGGCATAACTGGTCCATTGGAATAGTTGAGTCTAAAACCATTTTGTCCCACCACTTCACAGATCTTGAATGGACCTTTCCACAATGAGTCAAATTTACCATGGGCACCCTTTGGTTCTTTCCTTTTATCCCATAATAGTACTTCATCTCCTTTAAGGAAACCTCTTGGCTGATCTCTCATGTCAAAGATCTTCTTCACTCTATTTTGATGCTCAGTAATTCTATCTACTAACATTTCTCTTTCTTCTTTGAACTTCATCAAATATATAACCCTCTTCTCTAGAGCATTCTGGAAAAAGGAATCTTCGATTATTGTTTGAAGTTTGGCTGCCGATAATTCCAGGGATAAAGAAATTTTGCGCCAATCCCATACCCAAGCTCAAAAGATGCCATTCTGATGGCTCTTTTGGGTGTAATTATGTCCACCCATAAGGCTTCATATACCTTCTTATGCCAATTTCAAGCATTTTCATCAACCATCTTCCTCATAATTGCTACTAGGTTCTTGTTGCTTGATTTTGCCAATCCATTACCTTGTGGAAAGTAATCGGAGGAATGTGAGAGAGTAATTTGATGTTCATAACAAAACATAGTTAGTTCTTTAGAGGAGAAATACGATGCATTATCTGCAACAATCTTCTAAGGGACCCCAAAATGGACCAAAATGCAATCCTTGAGAAAGTTACATATGACCTCTAAATTCGCCTTTTTAGTGGGAATAGCCTCTACCCACTTAGTAAAATAATCCATTGTTGTCAAAATGTACATATGACCAGCACTGGAATATGGATTTATTGGCCCAATGAAATCAATACCCCATTGTTTGAAGGATTCATCTATTGCCACAAGCCTTAAAGGAAGAGCTGCTAAATGTGGTTTCCCGAAAAAGAATTGGCACTTTTCACATCCCTTAACATAAACATATGCATCTCGAAACATACCAGGCCAATAAAAGCAATTTCTTAAAATCTTAAAAGCAGTCACAAAGGATGAGAAATGTCTGCCGTAGGCTTCATCATGATAAAATTCCAGAAGCTTTTGTTGTTGAGGCTTATCCACACACCTTAAATAAGTACCATCCAGACCTTTTTTTGTACAGAACATCTTGCCAAATAACATACTTAGCTACTTTTAACTTGATATTCCTTTGCTCCTTAGCTAACAAATAACTAGGGCAGCTATCGTAAATCAAATAGTAGGCTACATCAGAAAACCACGTATCTTGCAATCCAATAAATAGGGTCAATGGTAACTCTTTTTTTGTTTACATCTTATTTTTGGCTATTAATTTTCATAAGCCTTGTCCTTTAACTGTCTTCATAGGGCAAATGTCTAGATCGTACTCCTAAATTTTTGTTACCCATGTCTCTCTTTTATTGAATTTGAATTCTTGCTGAGGTAAAATGCTTTTCACTACAGAATCTGGAACAAAAACCACAGAATGAGAGTGCAAAATGTAATACCGAAATTGTTTTACAACATTAACCACAACAAAGGCTTGTTTCTCTAAGAGCGAATACCTAAGCTCATGCTTCTTGAGAGGAACACTCATGAATGCTATAGGTGCCTCAATCCTAGATTCATCTACTTGTAACAATATTCCCGACATTGTATGTTCTGAGCCATAACAGTATATAATGAAATCCTTTTTGAAATCCGGGTTGATGAGAGTTGGTGCATTATCAACTGAACTCTTGATTCTTTCAAAAGCTTTTTTGGCTTCTTCAATTCATTTGAAAGAATGCCTTTCGCTCAACAAGCTGATGATATGCTTGGTAGTTTCTGCAAATTCAAGTACAAACCATCTTAGGAAATTCACCTGACCAAAGAAAGACCTTACTCCAGTCCAATTTGAAGGTAAGCTGAGATGTTGAATTACATTGACTCTCTCAGGATCAATCTTGACACCTTCTTTTGAAATGATATGCCCCAACAATTTGCCCTCAGTTACACAAAAAAATGACTTCTTTGGGCTCAAGGAGATTCCATGCTCTCAACAACGTTGCAGAACTGCCCTCAGATCTTTGAGATGATTCTTCCTATCTTTAGAAAACACTGTCAAGTCATCTAGGTAAACAACAATAATTCTGTCATGAAAATCCCTAAAAGAAGAATCCATGGCCCTTTGAAAAGTTGCTCCAGCATTTATCAAACCAAATGGCATACGATTATATGCAAATGTTCCCCATGGAGTGATGAATGTTGTCTTGTGTTGTTCATTCTTTGCAACACTAATTTGATTGTAACCAGAAAAACCATCTAACATTGACATCATTTCTGACCTAGATACTGTCTGCAAAATATGATCCATATTGGGTAAAGCATAGTTATCCTTAAGACTTGCCTAATTCAGATTGCGAAAATCTACACAAATCTGAATTTCCCCATTCTTCTTCCTCACAGGCACAATATTGGCTACCCAAGTAGAGTGATCAATTGGATATATAATTCTGGCTTTAAGCATTTTATCTACCTCTTTAAACATTGCGTCTACCATCATGGGATCAAAATTTCTCAATTTTTGTCTGAAAGGAGAAACACCAGGCTTCAATGGAATTCGATGTTGAAACTACCCATTCCTAAACTCCTTCAAATCATCATAGGAGCAAGCAAATACATCAATGTATTCCTTCAGTAGCCCACTAAGTATTCGTTTTTCCTCAGAAGAGCAACATTTTCCAATTGTTACCATTTTAGGATCAGATTCATCACCAAGATTAATCTTTTCACAACTTCCTTTCTCGCCATCCTCAGGAGCTTTCTTGCCTATGAACACATCATTTTGGGTGAAAAACCTCTCCAGAGTCACTAGCCCTTTCAAAATTTCATTCCCTTTAAGCTAAATGAAATTCTTTTCAGAATCAATTCCCGAATCTGGACTAAATTCCTTGAAACTATCTTCAGAACCTTCGAAATATGATTGGGAAAATGACCGAGCACAGTCCAGAAAATTTTTGATCTAAGCATTTGCATCAAATACTTACCAATGGTTTACATTATCAAGGACACTAGGCCTATAAATCATTTCGATCCTATAAGAATTATCCTTAAAGTCTGGGTGTGGTAACAATAGAGAAGCTGAAATGGCCAACGAATCTGCCCTAGTATTTTGATCCCTTGGTATAGCTTCAATTGAGAAAGCATCAAAAACTCTATCTCATCCCAAACCCTATTTCTATAATGTTTCAATCTATCATTCTTAACTGAATAGACATTTCTTACCTGTCTAACAATCATCTCCGCATCCCCTTTAACCTTGAGCAGTTTAATACCCTTACACTTGGCTTCATATAATCCTAACAGTAATGCCTCATACTCAGTAGTGTTATTAGTATTCTTCAAATCCAACTTGAAAGAAAAAGGAAAAATGTTACCATTAGGGGACAGAAAAACTACCCCTGCTCCAGAGCCAAAGTTGGCGCAACTTCCATCAAATTCCATCTGCCACAATCCGCCATGTTCATCAACTGCTTCTTCAAATTCTTTTTTATCAGGTGCAAGGATTAGATAGTTTCTAAATTCACATTCTTGGAATAGAATCTGGGCTTTGGGATTATCAGAGGGAAAGATTGTGTATTTATTTTTTGATTCGGGTTCAAGTTTGATTTTCTATTTCCCAAGTGGAATGATAGCTTCTAACCAGTCCATCTTAATTTCACCTCCAAGTTCTTTACAGAAAGTTCTACTTAAGAGCAGCCCATAACTTGTAGGAATATCAGCAACCAAAATAGTCAATTTTACCCTTTTATCAAGACATGCTGCTAGCACTGCCTGAGCATCTTTTACCTATCCAATAAGAGGGACCTGCTTCCCATCCATTGAATAACATCTCCCAAATGTCTTAGTGAGTGTTAAACCTAAAGACCTAGCAACAGATGAAGGCATTATGTTATCTGATGCTCCTGGATCTATTATACAATTTCTAAGCTTCTGGCCATTCAAGAGTAGAGATATGTAAAAAGGTTCAGGTTTCAGAACTTCAATGTCAAGCCTATCTTCAACATTGTGAAGAGCATAGGGATTAATCAAATTAGTAGAAGGGCACAGAACATATACAGGTTTTTCAACAGTAAACAAATCACTATCCCCCATGTTGGCATATGCACACTCCAATGAGACATTGTATGTGATTGAAGGTTATTTCATTGATGGCAACCTTGCAATCCTATTGCACCAGAAAAGGCATTATACCAGCATTAGCAGATCACACTCTACACCAGCACTCAGGACCCCAGCACCGACAAAAAGAAAAGAAGTATATCGGCACAGAGGCCGATAGGATTTTGTTATATTATATTTTGTTTATTATTGTAAAAACTTTGTAAGCCGACTTGGAAAATTGTAGAATGACTCTTATTTGGTAATGAGTGAGGAACCATTAAGGAAAAATATTAGGAAGACCTATTATGCGAAATATAGGCTAAGGGTTTATGTAAGAAGCAAAGCAACAACCGGTACTGGATCAGGCATTATAGATTCTATTGTAAAGTAGTACAAGATATTGGATTAGTATAATCCTCATTGTAAGTTAATGAGACTTCCCATTGAGCAGTGAGCTCTAGGCAGTTGGCCTTCCTGCATGTCCAGGCCCCTATTGTAAGTAATATTCTCTTTTTGGCTAGTGAGTGAATATTGTGGGTCACAAATCCCACCGAGGTTTTTCCCACACTAGGTTTCCTCGTTAAAACCTTGTGTTATGGTGTGTTTTTCATGTGGATGTTCTTGATTCTGTTTATTGCATTATTTCTTGCATACCGGTACACTATTATAAAATGTTCTGCATGTTTTAATTCAAGAAATTCTCCTCACCGGTTAGATATTGATTCACCCCCCCTCCCCCTCCCCCCTCTCAGTATCTGTGGGATTCCTAACACCCCACACATTTATGCAATGAGGACTCTGAAGAAGAATCTCCTTTTACATACTTGACCAATTTGTCTAGTTCCTTCGGGTTCAGTTTCAAATATTTAGCAGTACAAAGTTGAATAGTTGAAGCTTTACAAAATTCAATTATGTCAAAGGAAGAGAAAGAAGAAGAATTATTTTTACTTTCAGGATTTCTTTGTAAAATCTTAACTTCGGGGGTCTTCACATGAGAGGAAAAATCATTACTTGTGGGGTCTTTACCTTTGAGATTAGCTCAAAAGAGCTCACAAAAGGAGCAGGTTGGGAGGTTTGTTGAATCCTTGTAAGGATTATACATGCAGGATATTCAAGAGTTACCAGAATATTACCACCTCTTTCTGAATCTAACTCATATTCAAGGTAGAATAATCCAGAGTCGCCAGGTACTTCTTGAATTTTCTCTGCTTCAGTGAACTCACCTAGTTCATCCTTTGTGTTTTTCATTTGAACATGCCTTATCATATCAGGACAAGAACTCCCATTGTGATCTATAGTGAGGTGAAAAGAGCACATAGCACCCCTATCAGGGGGGGCCTCTATGTGCAATCTTTGTGGGGCAATGGGCAATTGCAAAGATCACCCATAATTATATTGGTTTGGTTGTTTTCTGTTTATATCTTGGTATGGTTGTGGGTAGGAAACTCCAGGTTTCAGTATCCACCTCTTCAAAGAAATCATATCATTGACTAGCCTTTGAACAACTGGATCAATTGAAGAGGTGTAAGCTTGAGGTTGACCTTGAGGAATTTGCACATCCTTTCTCTATTTCCCAGCTATTATTAGATCATCTTTGAGTTCTATAGCCTGATTTTGTACAGTATCAAGATCAGCTAGCCTACTTCTTCTGAGATGGAAACCAACATCGGGAGGCATAGATTTTGAAAAGAAACAATGTTGATTGTCAGTGGTTGGTCTTTTAGCCTAGGGAATTTTATGGATAATCTTATTATACCTGGCTACATAGTCCACCATTGGCTCATGAATATCTTTTTTCATTTGTGAGATCTAAGGCAATAGTGAGTGCTCATCATCAATGCTCTTGAACTGTTTCTCAAAAGTAGTTTTCATTGTTTGCCAATCAGTTATAGATCTCGCTTGCAAATGAATGAACCAATCTGCTACCCCCTCAGTAAGAGTTTGAGCAAAAATCCTAATAGCCACATCCTCATGTTGTACTGCTAATATCCCAGTAGCTACATTAAAAGAATTCAAGTGTTCTTCAACTGAGACTTTTCCATCCCCATTAAACTTAGGTAAAACATCACTTGCCCCTTTTGGAAGTGGATTATGGGCTCTGAGGGCAAGAGGTCTAACTATGGCACCCCATGATTGGGCCATAATGAAAACATGGTAAATAGTTACAAGGGGAGGTGCTTGAACTCCAGTAAGCATTAGTGCTTGCTAGTGGCTAGAAGAGGAAGGTATAGAAGTTGTTCTGGTAGGAGAGGAAGGTCTACTTTTAGCATTCCTTTTGGGAGTGAAATTTGTGGCAAATGACAACCCTTGCAATTCTTCAAAATAATGATCAGTTACTCCCTCTCTCCTTTGTGATCTAGTATAACGACAAGAATCCAGTGTTGTCATCTCTAGGGTTTCTAAGATCTTTAAACAATTCTTTTGACCTCAACAATATTCCTGAGTTATGGAAATTTGTCTCAGACAAAGCAAACCTGTTGATATTTTTGATTATGAGTTCAATTCTAATATGCTCGTAGCACGCTGATCTATTGAATGTTCGACGTCTCCCTAGCAGAGTCGCCAAAAATATGTTAGTGAATGGATTTTTGCCTTTCTTCAAATTAATTAATTTCAAACTCTATCGCCTTCTTTTAGAGACAAAATTTCAAATAAATAGTTGGGTAAGTGTAACATATACTACTTCCCTCTGAATTTTTGATAGGTACATTAATTATTCAGGGAATAATATAATTAAATTTAATTGGTATGCTTTTAACCTAAAAGCACGTAAGACTACCTACTTCATTCTTAGGTGAGAGGCTAATGATTTACACATATTTCAGAGAAAAATTATTCTTCAAAATGCTTCAACATGAGAAATGGAAGTGATCGAAACAAAGCTTAGAACACCAGCTTAACAGTTCATAAACAAAAGATAAGAGAAATAAAATCTCTTTTCAAGCACATATCTTTTAAAATCTCATAGGAAGGAGTCCCAAAATAATAATAATATTTTGCATTGGAAAGGCGATCACTATTGTTTGATTAGATCAATATATGCAAAGATATATCACTACACAAATTTAGAACCCAAAGGTTTTCCTTCTCCCAAAAATAATATGATCTTATATATATATATATATATATATATATATATATATATATTGTAAAGCGGAAAATCGCGATCGAACCCTAGTTGCTCTCCCCTCTTCCAACTCCAAGGAGAGAGAAGGGAGATTCACTCTAGGGTTTATGGTTTTCACTTAGGGGAGAGACTTTACATTCAAAAGAGGGGTTGAAACCCACAAGATCCAATCCCACACAATGCAAGATTGGAGGCTAAATGTGTTTCAAGGGTTAAGAAAGCAAGGCTACCCTCTTTTGTAAAGAATGTTGATAGAAGAATTAAGCTAGGAATGCATAGAAAGTGACAAAGATTCGCTTATAAACTGAGATAGGGATATAGGATGAAGCTGCGGACCTGGAATTAGCTGTAAAATGTCGATACGGTGCTGTCCTGCATATTTGAGCAAAAGTTGACGGGACGATGGCGCCCGGCGTGCACACGGTCCTCCGAAAAATCTGCGAAACGAAGGGGGATCTGTTCGTCTCTGCACAAGGATTCCAGATCTTCAATTTCAGCTGCGTACCTGCAACCTACACATAGAAAAGCGAAGATGATTGGGGGGTTAGGGATTAGGGGTTTGCCTTTAGGTCAAACCCCGGTTTTGGAATTAACCAAGAAATGAGAAATGCTGTAAATGTAATGTAAAACCAGTACTAATACCTTGTTGTAAGGATGTTTGTATCCTTATGTGCGAAGGTATAGATGTTGTTGTTTGTTGTATGTTGTATGTTGTATGTAGCATGTAGTGTGTTGTAAGTGATCTCCTCTTCAATGGTTGAATCCTTGTCTTGAATGCAACACTTAGCCTTGAATGGAGACTTGAAATGATTAATTTCTTGAAAGAATGCTTGAATGCTTGAATGCTTGAATGTTTGAGTATAGTTTCCATGCCTTTTTCATCATATCGAATGAAAGAGGAGAATGTAGTTTATATACTTGTCATTTAGGGCTGATAGACTGATTTTCCCGACCTTAGGCCGACTAGGAAAGATAATTTCCAATTTGCAAACATAAAGACCCGAAGTCCAAAAGAGACCGGGCCCAAAATAGGACCCAGGGACCAGGGCGCCGGGCGCCATGGTCCTGGAGGACCAGGGCGCTGGGTACTCTGGTCCCACCTCCCGGGACAGCAGGGTGCAAAGGAGGTTCAGGCCAGGGTGCCAGAAAATGCAGTTTTTGGTGTCATAATCAGGTTTCGGGGTCTCCATTCAGGTTGCGTGTTGCGTCGCCATCGTGAAAACCGAAATGCAGTCAAAATTGCAAGTGTCACAATTTTAGGACACTACATTTAGCCCCCACTTTAGCGGGAGTATGTATGCTCATACTTCCGGTAAAGTACAAGGAAACAACATTGAAAAACTTTCACCACGTCAAGGAGGCAAGATACACCAAGCCCCCAGTGGACTAAGGATCTTACGACTTCGATTGACAAAGTAAAAGGGAAGATCACGAGGGAGAACCATGACTGTCAGTAGTAAGGTTCCCTCACTATGAGTCATGCAAGAAAGATATCAAAAATTTTCAAGGCAAGGTTAAATTTGCCAAGAAATTTTCAAGTATCTTGAAAAGATATGAACGGGATGTATGCCCCCCTACGTTAAAGCGATCGCACATGCCTCACCGGGGGTGATTGCTTTAAGGTAGTGATACATATAAGAATGAGAAAGGAAAGGAGCACATTATCACAAGGATTTAGCCCCCAAGTGTGAGATAAGCCCAAGGATAATAGACACAAAACACAAAGCACAAGGTGACTTTGCTTTCCTCGGGGTCAGTATGCTGTATGATAATTCATGTATATCATATGTATGTATGCATAATTGTTCTTCATTCCCCAATCAAGGAAGGTCACCTAGAAGAAGGGAACACATGTGTCTTTTGAGTCAACATGAGAGAGATCGAGAGATCTCAATGCTTTGCATCGTCCTCGAGTAGACAACACTAAGGACAACAAAATAGAAGAATGAGAATAACACATAGAGGAAGTAACAAAAAAGAGGGGGAGAGAATCTGCTATGCTAATGAAACTAGTCTAGCACGTCATCTACCCCCCGATCTTGCTGATCAATGTTTCGGGAAGGTAGGGAACACGCTAGAGGAGGAACATCCAACACACCAGATGGAGCTATCACAAGATCCAAACAAGGGCTATGTTCATGTTCCGAGCCACATTGTTCTTGTCTAGGAGCTAGGATGAGTGCTTTAGAAAATTCATTAGATAAATGGTTATCAACATCAACATATTCATATTCACTATCAGAATGAACAGGAGTAACATTCGCATCATGAATAACAGTTTCATCTATATCATCATCAAGATTTATAAAAATAGGATCTTTAACTCGCACAGGATCAAGACCATCATGCATCTTATGTTTAGGAGATTTCGGCTCAATCGTCGGCTGAGGAGAAAATGGAATAATGCTTGTTGAAGGTGTTTTTGGGGATTGCAAAGTTTGAGAAGCAGCTGCCTGAGCTCTAAGACGACGCTTTCGTCGGCGTTCACGTGCAGAACGATTTCGTCTAGTCCTAGTAGAAAGATTAGGAGATTGAGGAGGAGGAATGTTCTCATCCTTATCACTTGGGTGTTTAGGTTGTGGTTTCTTAGGTTGAATAATAGGAGAAGAGAAAGGTCTCTTCTCTCCATAAGAGGAAGGAGGAGGAACTGCTCCATATAAGGGAGGAATATTTGGTTTAGGAAGGAGACCAAGTCCATCATGACGAGGAGGTATAGGTCTACTTTTAGAAAGTTTATTAGACATAGGCATAGTCACATCCATAGGGATGGGTTGGGAATCTTCTTGAGGAAAGACATTAGTTTTATCTTTCAAAGGAAGAACTTCCTTCTCAAGAATGATAGGAATGTCAAGTTTGGGTGTTCTAGGTTCACTTAGAGATAGGATCATATCTTTTTTCCACTTTTGATAAGATTTGAAAAGATGATCACTTCATGGAGGAAGAGATTGGAATTGTTTAGGCCAAAAATAATCAATAGGAACGCTAGAAGTTCTTTCAGTTGGTTTAAAGAGACTATGATTGATAGTAACAACTTCACCATTATGGGGAAATTTCAAACACTTGTGAATAGGAGAAGCAATAGCTTTCATGGAAGATAGCCAAGGATAGCCAAGCTTCACACGAAATTGTTCAGATGATGGAATAATAGCAAAGTCCACATCAAGGGATTTGTTATGGACCTCAATAGGTAATGTAATAGAACCAATTGCAGGAGAAGAAAATGCATCAAATAATTTCACAACCACATTTGTTTCGTCATAGATCACTTGATTCAATTGCAAAGTAAAAAGAAATTCTTCACTAATGACATTAACCATACAAGAAGGATCAATAAGCACTCCACGACAAGGTGTGTTCTTGACTTTTACAACTATATATAAAGGACCATCAGGTGCCCTGATAGTTTCACTAGAATCAAAGGTGATGGAAGGTTCTTTAGGGATTTTCTACTACTCCACAAAGTT
Source organism: Cryptomeria japonica (assembly GCF_030272615.1). NCBI lineage: Eukaryota > Viridiplantae > Streptophyta > Pinopsida > Cupressales > Cupressaceae > Cryptomeria > Cryptomeria japonica. The sequence continues at coordinate 748,940,232 of NC_081407.1, read as the reverse complement.
AATCACATTCGGAGTCATAGACACAAGATCATCAGATGAGACAGAGGAATCAGTAGTATCAATCGCATTAGAGGTATGAGAAGGTAATGGATCAGTGAAAATCTGAAGATTTTGGTTAGGAGGATCTACAGATGTGTTGCCTTTATCATTCACTCCAGAAACAGAGATAGTATTATTATCAATCAAATCTTGAATTTTCCCCTTTAAAGCAAAACATTTTTCAGTATCATGCCCAGGTTGACGATGAAATTGACAAAAAGATTTGTTATCAAAATAAGGTGAATTAATCTTTGCAGGATCAATTTGCCTTATAGGAGGAAGAGTAAGCACATTTTGTTCCAATAACTTATTCATAATACTATGCAATGATTCATTCAAAGGAGTAAACTTTCTTTCTCTCTTGAAAAACTTAGAAATAGGAGACACACCTGATGCTGCATTCACATTGTTGTTGATAATGTTTTCATTGAATTTGATGGACTCTCTGTTCGGTTTAAACTTCCCAAATGGTTGTTGACTACTATCACCCTTATCACTCGGAGCCATAGGATGTGATTGTTCCATTTGACTCACAGTTAGTTGATAATTGTGAAGAGTTGCGCACAACTGTTGGAAACAAGTAAACTCAGAAAACAGGAGTTTATCTCTAATGTCTTTTTGTAAATTAGAAATGAAGATTCTTTGGATATCATTGTCAGGCACTGGAAAAGAAATTTGAGCATACAAATGCTTATATCTACCAATGAAATCAGTCACTTTTTCTTTAACACCTTGTTTACAATGCATTAAATCAATCAAAGTAACTTTAGGACTTATATTGTTTTGAAATTGTTTAATGAAGGCATTTGCAAGTTGTTCGAAAGAAGTAATAGAATAGGAAGGCAACGAGCAATACCATTGTAAGGCTTTGTCTCTTAATGTTCTAGTAAACAGTTTTGCAAGCATCCTTTGGTCATAAGCAAAATCGGTACATATTGTTTGAAAGGTCTTAACATGTGTTAGAGGATCACCCTTACCATTATAAAGCTCCAAATGCAGAATTTCAACATGTTTAGGGGGGATAGCTCAAACAATGTCAAGGGAAAGTGGGCTCGCAACATCAAATATGAGCACACTAAACTTAGATTGATTCATAGAGGCAATTTGTTGCTGTAAAGAAGAGACAGTTTGTGCAAGATTGTTAATGGTCGCTTCAGTCGAAGAGTTCATGTTAGACGTGTTAGATTGTGATGGAGGTGTTATGTTATTGAAAGAAGGTAGAGAGTAAGGTGGTGGGACACTATGATAGTTAGTCATAGGAGATGATTGGACAGGAGGAACACTACAAGGAGGAATGGGATGATTAAACGAGTTGCCTCCTTGCGTCATGTTCATTTGCGGAGATGTAATAGGAACACTCACTGAGGGAATGAATGAAGAAGTTGGATTGAATGAAGGAAGAGGGTTAATTGAAGAAGAGGGATTGCCCCCATGACTAGTGATCATAGGAGGAATGTCTTGTATTGAAGTAGTCATTATGTTTGATGTAAAAGTAGGTATGCTAGCAATAGAAGTCGTCAAAGGAATAGAATGATTAACTTGAGTAGGAGGTTGTGTATAACCCAAAGTTTTGGCACAACTCTTCATAGGCATCACATTCGAATCCACAATGTGTGCAATACCACGCAAAATATCAATTCCATTCTTATCACTTTGAAGCATACGTTTTAGACCCTCAATTAAAGGAAGAGCTTGACTATCAGGGTATTCTTGGGACATCCACTGTCGAAAATTGTCAAATTGGTTATCCAATTTTGAAAGTTGTTCTATAGAAACCTCATGGAGAGCTTCTTCATCATTAAGAGGATTAGAGGAATTACCCATGTCCTCGTTAAAAAGACCATTCAAATTAGGTTCCATCTCCTCAGTAATTAAACCTTGGAAGGACTTAATTCTAAGGCTTCGTCTAACGGGAATAGTGTAAGTAGGACTTATTGTTGTAAAACTCATGCACTAAAGAAAGAGAGAAGATTTTGAATTTTAAAGGTAGCAAATTTTAGTAAAACCAGCCAATCTTCCAGATTTAAGCTGTTAAATACAATCAGGACAATCTCCCGAAATTTCGGAAAAAATGTCCGGGACCGTGGCGCTCGGAGTGCACACGGTCCTCGCAACTTTTTTCAAAATTTGCAGGGATGAAAGTTATGATGATTTTACAGCTAACCTGAAAAAATTGAGTGATTTTATGATCTGTAGATAGGCCAAATTAAAGTTGCAATCTCAAAATTGAACTCTACCAAGATTGTCGAAAAATGCAAAATTTGAATTTTGAAAAAGAGAGGGAAACTGAAATTTTGAATTTTATGATTTTAGAGGGAATACCAAAAGCAATGCAAGTTTTGAAATTTGAAAGTTGACTCAATTTCACGCAAAATTCAATTTTGAAAGCGGAAATCAAAGTTGTTGTAATTAAGCACTTAATTTCAAAAGTCACAATTTGCAAAAATTTGAATAAATCACTGAAATTTCGAATGAATGTTAACACACTTTTCAGATTTAGGACTGTAAGAAACACAATTTTGACACAAATTTCTGTTGGATTTTGCCAAGATCAAGAAGTCATTTAAATGTACAAGATAGAGACATAATATGGGACAAGAATAAACTGTATTCTCATCAATAGAAAATGATCAATAATCAATTGGATTATTGTTGTTGTTACATACAATGTAGATGAGCCTGCTTATATAGGCAAGGCTAGGGATATGTATGAGCACACAAACATGACATGTGGCTCGATAAGAAACAAGGGTAGGTAGGAAATAGGTGTGGGTAGGTAGGAGAAATAATATAATATTCCACATGAGGTGGATCACCCACCGAAGGTGGAATTATCACTCCACAATAAGTGGATATGATAGTGTAATAACAAGATCAACACCATAAGAGGTGGAATTCCTCCTACACACACTATCCCAATGTGACACAAACACCCAAGTGTCTCATATCCAAACTACTATGAAATGCATTATCCTAAGTAAACTTAAGTAAGTGTAATAATATCCATGATGAATAATTATTTACACCAACACCCCCCCTTAAGTGCAACTTAGGGGAATGCACTTAAGTCTACAATGCAACTAAGCAATGCAAGATGGGTCCCGGCTATGAGGCCATGTTAGGTACCCATGCACAAATGCAAATGCATGCAAACCAATGCAATGAAATCTCTCACAAAGTGGGGAAAGAGAGAAAAACCCAATGGGAAAAAACCCTCCCCCAAAAAGAGAGATGAAAGCTATACAAGAGAACTCTCAAAGAAGTATGTGAGGAACAAAACCCCATGTGAGGAAATAGTCCCCCCCATACGAGAGAAGAAGAGAAGTCAAACTGTGATCATCCCTCAATGAAGAATCTGCACCAATGATAGAAGCTCAATGTATGAAGAAACTGCTCCACGAACGTCGAACAACATTCCTCCCCTTAGGAAGAAACAAAACCAAAGGTGTATCCATGAAGTCTCCCCAATCATGAAGGGAAGATGTATGAAGAAAACTCATGATGAAAGGAATCTCTGAAAACTGCTCAAGTGTCCCCATGTCGATGCTGAAAGATACCCCTTCCAAAGATGGTAAACTGTGCCATACTGCTGAAAAAGGAACTCCAACATCTAGTGAAGATGGATGTAGAACAATATCCAAAGACTCATGTGTCTCCTCAAAGAATAAAGAGACCTCCTCCAACTGTTGTACATAAGTATCCACAATCATTTCAACCTCGAAAGAATGATCATGTAGAGAATGAACAAGAGGGTCAGAGTGTGCCCTCGCAACAATCAAAGAAGGATCATCTTCATCAAAGAGAATATGAATGTCATCAATGATGTCTCCCAAATCTACAATGTAGGATTCCACAAACAAACCTGCAATATCTGTCATGTAATCATCCCATGAATCTGAAGCTGGAAGACAATGTATATCCTGCTGCACTGAATCACATGTAGGCAAAACTGTCGCACTATCTGTATCATTAGGTACAATAGGTGATGTAATATCAATATGAGAAGATGAAGTACAAGACTCAAGAACTGGGTTACATGTGAGAATCCCCAAATTCAAGTGTCCAAAGTTCTCCTCAAAATCTGAACCATCACAATAAGTGTGATCAACATGTGTGAAATCATCAAATGTGAAATCATCATCATCAACAAAATCTGAAAAGGAGTATAACCGAGATGCATGATCAACCACCCCAGTCGCAATGATAGCTCTAGTCTCCATGTCTCTAATGAAAACTGAGTCAGGTGTGAATTCCACAACTCTCTTAGTTGCGCCATGTGTGATTTGATAGATAGAAAGGAGATTATTTGTCAAGTGGGGTACACACAACACATCATTGAAGGAGTTATCCCCAATATCAATAGATCCTTTCCCAATCACATCCATGTATGTATGATTGCCCATCAAAATCTGTGGCATGGTGCAAGGCTCAAATGTAGAGAACATAGATTGTGAAGATGCCATATGATGAGAAGCCCCTGAATCTAGAAGCCATCTCTCTGAAGTATGATTTGTTGTAGCACATAGAGCTTGTCCTTTTCTTGTTCCAAAAGAGTGAGTTTTTCCACTTGTAGAAGCCATGAATGCTTGCCCTTTTCCTTTTGAATGTGAGGAAGTGGAAGTTGATGAATCATCCTTCTTGTAGACTTTAGGCAAATCAATGTTATGCTTTTTGATGATATGTGTGAGCTCATCAATCTTCTTAGTATGGCAACGATGTTCCTCATGACCAATCTTTTTACAATAAGCACAAGTAGGTCTCTCTCTCTTTGGTGAATTATCTTTCTTGGAAGAAGATGAATCTACTTGTTGTGGAGAAGATGATGCTTTATCCTTAGGCTTTGATTGCCATTTCTTCTTGTTTGAGTTGTCCTTTCCTTGATTTCCTTTGTTTCCTTGATTTGCCACTAATGCTTGAGACTTAGAAGAAGTCTTAAGAATGCCCATGCTTATCAATTTAGTTTGTTCCATCATCAACATTTCATTGAAAGCATCAAATGTAGGCATTTTGTAGCTTGAACCCATTGTCATCCTATGAGTTTGGAAACTAGAAACAAATGCTGCATATTCTTGTGGAAGCTTCCCTATCAAGTTGAATATCAATTGAGTATCCTTCTTATCAATGCCACAATCTTTGAGTTGTGCCCTCAACTCATTTGCCTTAGTGACATAATCTTGTATAGTATCAAAGTTCTTGGGATCTAACATGGTGAGATCACTATCAATTTGATATCCCCTAATCTCATCAACTTGACCATACAAGTCTTGAAACTTTTGCCAAGCATCCTTGATTAGAGTGCATTTCTCAATATGAAAAATGAGATCCTTTGATACATACTTTCTTAAGGTACCAATTGCCATGATATTTTTAGTGAGCCAATCTAAGTGACCAACTGGATCAGCCTTAGGATCAGCTAGAGCAACAATAGTTCCATCAATGTAATGAGTGAGTCCTTTTTCCATAAGTTTACTCCATGCATCAATTTTCCAAGTAGCATAGTTATGTGGAGTTAAGAGAGGAAATTTAGAAGAACCCATAGCAGCAAAAAAAAAGAACACAAGAGCACAAAAGCACAAGAGACACCCCCCAAATTCAATCAATCAAAGTACCCCCCCAAAAGTGATGATTTTGGCACTTTATACTTAGTGCGATTACAATGAGCCACTTGCAAAACAAGGCAAAGTGGGCTTATGATGCAAATTTTACAACTTCTCAAATGAGATACAAGAGACTTCAATCAATAGTGCAATGAATCTAACTGAGATTCAAGCAAATATGCAAGTACCAAGAAAGCCAAAAATGGCCTAGATCTGAAAGTACAATTTCTACTTACAATGACATCAATCTGATAGCATCATGTGAAATTAGATGAAAAAATACGCACTTTCAAAAAAAACGGCACCTAACAAGGAGGTCGGATGACCCCAAACGAAGCCTCTGAAGTTGCAAAAACTGGGATTACTTAGGGACAGTCACCAAAAACTTCATTTTCTGAAAAATCCGTGCATCAAAATCAAAAAATTCTTTCACCACTACAGAGAGCACGAAATTATAGCCCATTTCAAAAAAAATTGCACCCAAAAAGGAGCAAAAATGAGCAAGTTATGGCCATTTGAAGTTGAACTGCAAAATCAAAAATGCAAATGAGAGGGGGTCAAAAAAATTTCAAACCCTGCTGATGTGGCGCTGACATCAGCAATTCATTGTGTTAAATTTGACGACCGTATGACCTTCGCCAAAACTTCGCTGCCTGGCTGACTGGGCGTCCGTACCGTACGGACAGATGACTCAGCTGCTGACTGTACCGTCCGTACTGTACGGAAATGCTGACTGTGCAAAACTGACTGGGCGTACGGTTTTCCGCGTGGCTGTGCTGACGTGGGAGTACGGATGATGATGTGGCCCACTGGTGTGGCATCCGTACGGTACGAAAAAAGCTGATGTGTCAGTCCACGGGCCACGGGCCTCCTGCCACGTGGCGGGCGTGGATTCGCCTGCCTGGATGCCGCGTGGCGGAGGCTGCCTGAGCTGGACGGGCGCCGCGTGGAGGTACCGGACGGTGACGCAGGAGGCGGCTCGCGGGAGGAGCGGCAGGGTGGTGGAGGTCTGTACGCGGGAGGAGCCGGCTCGGGCGGGGACGCGGGGGAGGCACCGGCGGAGAGATCCAATGCTGCGTGCTGCGGGAGGCGGCGAGACCGGGAGTAGAGGGAGCGGCGCCGAAGTCCAGAGAGGTAGCGCAAGCCGGTGATGATGTGGCGCAGGTACGCGGAGGGAGGTGGAAGCGGGGAGCGTCGGCCGGGCTCGGAGCGACGCCGGAGGCCGAGGTCGAGGTACGGCGCTGGCGGTCTGCGACACGGATAGAGTCTGCAGGTGCACGGTCGAAGCGACGGCTGGAGACAGTTCCGGCAGACTTGCAGGGTACGGAGGTACGCTGTGGACTTGCAGACCTGCAGGTTACGGGGGGGTCTGCGGACCCCCAAAAAAAAACGCTTCTCTTCTTTTTTTGATTTTTTTGACAATTTTTTTTGATTTTTTTTTGAATTTTTTTCAATTTTTTTTTTTTTTTTTCAATTTTTTTGATTTTTGATTTTTGAAAACAAATGCAGAAAATTGAAAATTTTTTTTTGAAAAAAAATATATATAAAATTCGAAAATCCGTACGATATAGCCAAATTGGGGAAAAAAATTTTCCTCACCAAAATAGGCCAACTTTATAACCAAAATTCATGGAAATGGCCTTCCGGATGCAATGGCGAGGTCGGATCTGGTCTAGGACGCCTCCAAATGACGATGCTCCTCAGATCTACCTCTTGACGTCACAATAATGCCTCTTCAAGACGAATCAATGAAGCTCCAATAGCTCTGATACCATGTTGGATTTTGCCAAGATCAAGAAGTCATTGAAATGTACAAGATAGAGACATAATATGGGACAAGAATAAACTGTATTCTCATCAATAGAAAATGATCAATAATCAACTGGATTATTGTTGTTGTTACATACAATGTAGATGAGCCTGCTTATATAGGCAAGGCTAGGGATATGTATGAGCACACAAACATGACATGTGGCTCAATAAGAAACAAGGGTAGGTAGGAAATAGGTGTGGGTAGGTAGGAGAAATAATATAATATTCCACATGAGGTGGATCACCCACCGAAGGTGGAATTATCACTCCACAATAAGTGGATATGATAGTGTAATAACAAGATCAACACCATAAGAGGTGGAATTCCTCCTACACACACTATCCCAATGTGACACAAACACCCAAGTGTCTCATATCCAAACTACTATGAAATGCATTATCCTAAGTAAACTTAAGTAAGTGTAATAATATCCATGATGAATAATTATTTACACCAACAATTTCAATTTCAACAAGTTTTGAATGATTAGAAGCCCTAAACCAAGCAATCACAAGACCAACTTTGACTGTAATTTTGAAGGTGTTTAAATTGATAAAATCAGCCAAAATTCTGGATTTTAGCAGGAAACTACAGTAAGATCTCGCTCCCGAAATTTCGGAAAAAATGTCGAGGACGATGGCGCTCGGAGTGCACACGGTCCTCGCAACTTTTTTCCAAATTTTCAGGGATGAAAGATATTGTGATTTTATTGTGGAATCCAAAGTTACAGCTGATTTGGAAATGTTTTGATCAGTGAAATTGTCGGACAAAGGTTGAATCAAGAGGGTTTCAAAAATTAGGGTTTTGACATTTAACCACTTAATTTTCAAAATTAAAGCACAAATATGAATTGATAATTTGTAATAGAAGGGCAGATCTGAAACAAGCATTAACAATTAAACATTTCACAAGTTTAATTACTTAAAAAGAAAATTTAGGGTTTTTATGCAATTAACCTCTAAAATTTTGCAAAAGATCAAACATGGAAATGCAATCAAGGAATCCAATTTTCAGATCTAATTATGAATAATCAGAAAGGATGTTCACGTCAGGTTCACCAAAATGTAAAGCAGAAAATCATGATCGAACCCTAGTTGCTCTCCCCTCTTCCAACTCCAAGGAGAAGGGAGATTCACTCTAGGGTTGATGGTTTTCACTTAGGGGAGAGACTTTACATTCAAAAGAGGGGTTGAAACCCACAAGATCCAATCCCACACAATGCAAGATTGGATGCTAAATGTGTTTCAAGGGTTAAGAAAGCAAGGCTACCCTCTTTTGTAAAGAATGTTGATAGAAGAATTAAGCTAGGAATGCATAGAAAGTGACAAAGATTCGCTTATAAACTGAGATAGGGATATAGGATGAAGCTGCAGACCTGGAATTAGCTGTAAAATGTCGATATGGCACTGTCCTCCAAATTTGAGCAAAAGTTGACGAGATGATGGCGCCCAGCGTGCACACGGTCCTCCGAAAAATCCGCGAAACGAAGGGGGATCTGTTCGTCTCTGCACAAGGATTCCAGATCTTCAATTTCAGCTGCGTACCTGCAACCTACACACAGAAAAGTGAAGACGATTGGGGGGTTAGGGATTAGGGGTTTGCCTTTAGGTCAAACCCCGGTTTTGGAATTAACCAAGAAATGAGAAATTCTGTAAATGTAATGTAAAACCAGTACTAATACCTTGTTGTAAGGATGTTTGTATCCTTATGTGCGAAGGTATAGATGTTGTTGTTTGTTGTATGTTGTATGTTGTATGTAGCATGTAGTGTGTTGTAAGTGATCTCCTCTTCAATGGTTGAATCCTTGTCTTGAATGCAACACTTAGCCTTGAATGGAGACTTGAAATGATCAATTGCTTGAAAGAATGCTTGAATGCTTGAATGCTTGAATGCTTGAGTATAGTTTTCACGCGTTTTTCATCATATCGAATGAAAGAGGAGAATGTAGTTTATATACTTGTCATTTAGGGCTGATAGACTGATTTTCCCGACCTTAGGCCGACCAGGAAAGATAATTTCCAATTTGCAAACATAAAGACCCGAAGTCCAAAAGAGACCGGGCCCAAAATAGGACCCAGGGACCAAGGCGCTGGGTGCTCTGGTCCCACCTCCCGGGACAGCAGGGTGCAAAGGAGGTTCAGGCCAGGGTGCCAGAAAATGCAGTTTTTGGTGTCATAATCAGGTTTTGGGGTCTCCATTCAGGTTGCGTGTTGCGTCGCCATCGTGAAGACCAAAATGCAGTCGAAATTGCAAGTGTCGCAATTTTAGGACGCTACATATATATATATATATATATATATATATATATATATATATATATATATATATATATATATCTTATGTGACAAAGACATAACAATACATGTATAAATACTTTTAAATTCCAGATTTTTAAAGTCTAATGACTTCCTTCAACAAAAAAGAACTTCTATAACCAGAAAGAAAACTAAGTAAAAACTAACAAAATTCTAATCAAAATCTAACCCCTATTCCGTCTCTCTTAATCTAATTTATAGTCTTTAGAAGAGAGGAGGTCTCCCTGAAAAACTCCACCTCCTCTGAATCAGTTATGAAAACCAACAAAGTATACTTGGGATAGATGTCCCGAAGTCATTTGCACAATCATGAAAAATACATAAAAACAGAGCATTAACAACGCGTTATGTTGCTTTTCCATCATCATCTTCTCCTCTTCTTTCCTAGGCGTCATGGGCAGTTGCAAGTTCCTAGATTATAGATTGGTTTGAGTTCTTCATAGTATTGAGTTTTGACTTTGCGGCTTCTTTGTTCCATCTTTGCTTCACCATTTTCTCAGCATGCTTTGCTAACTGATCATTACCGATAAACGTCATGGACTCGATCTGAGCGACTTGTGTTATATCTTCAAAGGGGAAATTGCCTTTAGCTTTAATTTTCTCTATGTATATCCTAAAAGCCTTTATCGCATCCTGTGTGTTTAGCCCACAAATCCCCAACTGCCAATCATGGTCCAGATTAACTACTTTGTTGTCATTAACTAAACTACATTGGAGGTCCTGAAGTTCATAAACAAAAGTCTTGGCATCGGAAATCATAGACTTGAAGGTGAGTACCTGCCACATTATGGTCTTCTTCAATTCAAAGAGTTGATATTCATCGGTTACCAACTTGATTGAATTATCTGTCAGGAATCTGGTGGCTTCATACTCTTCTATTTTGGTGAGCATAGGCAAGACATCTTCCCATTTATGTTCCTCTTTCTCCCATGGCAAAATTTGGTTTTGAATTTCTACAATGAGGCTCTGTATCTCATCACATAACTTCTGGGAGCTTGTGATATACTTTTCTTAGTCTTTAATTACTCCTTCAATCCATCTCTCCACAGCCTCTTCAATGCTTTTAGCTCATTGAATGTGACTCATTAGCCTTTTATTCACTGATGAAGTAGGATCAAAATTCTCTGTAGCATGGGATATGGGAAGTTCTCCAAAGGAACCAATGCTATCAATGAATTGAGTGAGAATGTTTATATGCTGCTTTAGCTCTCTCTTCTCCCATCCATCTTTTTCTGACCTGGTGAGGATTTTCTTAGGCGATGCCTAGAAGAAATGATTATCCAAATCCCTACTCATGTTTCCAAGTTCCACCTTGGTGATCTCAAAATCCTCTGCACTGACCTACTTATCTTTGTCCTTGGGCTTGTATGAGGCAATCTTGATAATCCACTTTCTGGTTCCTTCATCATTATCCAGTCAGGCAGTTGTTTTGAACCTCTTTGGTTTGGGGCCCCTCTCTATGTACTTAACTCCCATGTCCTAAATTGGAATGGTCACAGGAATGAAACTCCATTTTTTTTTTACTGAAGTGGTTAGCCACTTAGGAGTTGCACTCGAACTTGTTGTTCCTCTGATCACTTTAGAGGGTGGCCTCATGGCTACAATAAGCATGTGGGAATCCATGGTGTTAACAATGTCACTGACAAGATCTTCAACTTCAAATATCTGACCATCAAGAATTTTATCCTTCACCTCTGTATCTTTGGTTTGGTCCATTCTTTTCTTCGCAGCACTTCGTGATCTGGTATGTCAAGGGGCAGGGAAGTCTAGAGCCACATTAGGGTTGTGCTTAATATGAGATGGCTTTTTTTCCTTACCTGTATGAATAGGCATAGAAGTGTGATTAGAAAAATGCTTTGGTGAACGCAGAGTGACCTCACTATTTCTCACAGAGTTAGACTTGGCACCTAATCTCACTGCTCTCTTCCTACCAACCCATTTTTCGGTTCTCTCCAAAACCTTTTTGTTTTTAGCTTTATATCATTCTCTTCTTCCATATCCCAGTTGATGCTAGACACTTCGGTTTCAGCTTCGACTAAGTATCTGGGTTCAAACAGCTCCAGATAATCTTCCTCAAGCCCATTTATGTCAAGCTTCACCTGCAATGAAATTACTTGCTCCAACACCAATCTCATGTTTGCCCTCTTGAACACCTTGAGCTCATCACTACAATCTTCCCAAAAGTCCTCTAGTTGTGGAATTGGGAGGTACGGCATCAGACCAAGACTTCGTGAGAAACCTTTATTGTCAAAGCCTTTTCTTTCGTGGTACAGTGGAAAATTGAAGTTTTTCAATTCTACTTTGATGCTCAAAGCATTTGACATTGAACTACAGGATAAAATACCCAAATGAATTGGAAAATGATCCTCCCATTTATCCCTGGTTTGAGCCTTCTTAATCATGGTAGCCAACTGTCTACAAATCTCTGCCAAAACAAAACAATCTGAACAAAAATGAGGAAGCTTGAAGGGCTCTTCCTCAAAACCACCTACTCTTATGTAGCAAAAGCAAGGGAACTAGATAAAGAAACTACCAAATCTCTTCACTAATGTCTGTGCATCCTCAGACATCCTCTTGGTTTTCTTGTTCTTTAATTCATAACACAAATCTCCCAGGAAGGCATTATCCTTTTGTAACATAAGGTAAAAATCATATACAGAGACCTCTCCCTCAGTGAGTTGCCTAGATATTCCCACTAGCTCCTTAACACATGCCAAGCAATATATCAAATATGAAGAAATGAAGAAATTATGCTTAAACTGTTTGGCCATACTCAGTTGCTCCCTCATGGAATTGGCAATCAGCTCTGCCCAATCGAGGTATTGCTTTCCTTCTAATACTAGTTGTACATAGCAATAAATCCAGTCGTTGAAACTATAGGCCTCCACCGAGCCTCTAAGTTAGTACAATAGTAACATGACATCACAAATATGGGGAAGCATATGGTTCTTGTTGGGATTCTTGGGCAACCTGGAGTCACCCCTTTGGGGAACCTTCAACCAATACTTTGCTACATTATTTTGGTGCCCGGTTCTATCTACGTTGAACTCAGTATTTGATTGGCTGGAAGAAAAGTTTGAGAATTGGTAATCAGGTAGTCTGAAAATAGAGGAAATAACTCCACAATTAATGGCAAGGAGGGTTTCACCATTATCTCTTCTGATGGTTTCAGAAATTGGATCATACCTAGGAATACACTCTCTAACTAGTTCTAGGCAAGGGACAGCTGGGGGGAAGTTTTCTGCTTCTATGAGATCACTACTTAGAATTTCCACACCAAAGGAACCATCAATTCCCTTGAACACCTGTTCCTTTAAAACTTGAAGATTTTCTCCTTTTAATTTTGTATCACTGACTATGGGCTCTATACATGCAAGACTAAAAATGTTCCCAAAAAGGTGCAATGTGGTCTTCATAATTCATAAATAACAAGCCTTATTTTCTCAGCAAATCTTATTACGAAAGAGGAAAATTAGGTAAAAATCACTGGAGAGGATATGAAACAAACTCACTTTCATAGTTGAGAGCAATCAGACGACTACCAGCAAACAAACCTTCTATCCAAGAAAAGTAACTCCACAGTAATGAGGAACAAATTTTTTAGAGAATTAATCCCTTCATACCTTATAGAAAAAGCAATGATATGTACTTATTAAGTGCATTAATTCCAATCGTTAGTTTAAATGTGTTGAGCTTGTGGATTGGACATCGTACACACGCATTGAATGCAGGCAACATTTTTTAAGTAACCGCTAGTTCCTGAAATGATTACTTGCCTCAAAAACTTAAACAGTTGACATCACCTGAGATATGGTTCAACCTTCATCATACTTGGAAATAAGTGCACCATCATGCTTTTTAGCTCATGGGACCCACCTGATTTGAACATGCATGAACAATCTGAACTGACTTCACCAAAGTTCAAGTAGTTCAAGGCGTACACCATGCCAAGAAAAATTCTCTTCTGAAAGGATTAACTATGTTAAAGTGTTGCTGACCCATTGAACCGTGTTGAACATGTTGAACACTCCAGAACCATTTGAACTAGGTTCGAAGAGTTCACCGCCTAGAGAGAGATGACATAACACATCACTGAACGCGACCAGTAAAAGAACCGCTGCGAAACACTTTGAGTGAATTTTAGTATGAAAACCTCCTAGACACCTAAGAACCTGCGGACCCTAAATGAACCTTATGAACCCACTTCAAAATGGTTCAATGAGTTCACGGGATTCAAACTGATCATTGAAACTTGGCGTTTCAGATTAAAAGACAATCTACAAATGGATTAAGGATTGAACCAAGGAATTCCAAGAAATATAAGGACTTCAATAAAATTTTATAGGGTGATTTACTCCTATTATGATGGATGAATGATGAGGTAACACTAGTATTCCTATATGGTCTTCTTTGTTATATAATTTGGCCAATATGTCATCCACAATATATTCCATGAATGTATGCATCATGTCATGGAATATTATTGTCATAGCTCTCTGATATGTAGCACCTACATTCTTTAATCCAAAAGGCATGACGTTCTAGTAGAAAATACCCCATGGACATGTGAAAGATGTCTTTTCTTGATCTTTAGGTGCTATTTTAATATGATTGTATCGAGAGAAACCATCCATTAGAGAAAACATGGAGTGTCCACTAGTTAAATCCACAATGATGTCAATGTTAGGTAAAGGAAAGTCATCCTTTCGACATGCATTGTTAAGATCTCTGAAGTCTGTGCATATTCTAATACTTTTATTTGGTTTGGAGATAGGAATGATGTTTGATACCCATTAAGGATATGCAACAGGTTTGATGAATCTTACATCCAGTAATTTGTTTAGTTTTGCTTTGACCAAAAGGGAAATATGAGGATGCATCTTCTTAATTTTTGTTTAACTGGTTTGGTTCCTGGACTAACATTTAAGTGATGCATAATAAGCTCTAGATCCAACCCTAGCATGTCTACATATGACCAGGTGAAATTGATTTTCCATCATTTGAATAATTCCATATATTTTTGCATATCTTGTTCTGACAAAGAAGTTGTTGGATGTCGAATCTTTGGTTGCTTTGTTATGCCAATGTTAACTACCTCTATTGGTTCAATGAAAATAGATGACCTTTCTTGATTGTGCGTAGGTAAAGTGTCAAATATCCCATCTTCTGATGCCTCGAGGAGGTTTTCACTGTTAGATGTGTCCTTTCTTTTTACTTTTTCCTAGTCTAATGTTGCCAATAAATGGTTTTTAGCATTAGACCCGATTTTGCGACTGGGACATTTGGCACCCACTTGACTGGAAGATGCGTTGTTAAAATTCCTGGTGAAATTTGTTGCGGGTTCGATTGCATTAAGATATACAGATATGGCATGGTCATTAGGAAAGGTATCAATGACAGTATGTCTTTCATTTTCCCAATCAGTGAGTTCAAGGTGGAGTAGAGATAAGGGGTCATCAGGTTGAGATGTTTCGAGTGTATCAAGGGTCTTAATAGAGATGTCAAGGTTTTTGATATGTATGTCCATCTCTACAATGATACTCTCATCAAAATGACCTCACACAAGGAGCTTTTGATCGTCCTCGATTAAGTCCAAGTTATTGGAATATGATTCTAATTCAAGTGGGCTAGTTCCTAACATTTTCCCTGCATACTTGAGAACTACATCGACTCCTACATCTTCTTCAAATAAATTTTCTTTAGTTGATTCTTCAAAGTAATAGGAATCCCATTCCCATTCATTATATTTTTTCTCACTTGCAGCTTGCAATCTACAGATTTGTTCATATAGTGTTTGATTTGTTTCTTCTTCTTTTCTTGCTATGTCTTTTCTTCTTTCGTATTCAACTTCTTTTGGACTGAGATTGAGTTATTTCAACCTTGCTATGAGCTCTCCTTGATTAGTACTAGGTTCATGCATGTTTTGATTGAGAGTTAATGTTTCTTGGGAGGTTTCTTTAGCTTATTTTTCTTGTTGATTTCAAGCTTCCTTTTGTTGCCATTTCATGTTTGTTTGTACTTGTTTCTTGGCAGTTGTTTCTTCCCTTTCAATTGCAAGTTATTCTTGTCTATTTTTCATATACATCTTGTTGTTGGATAGAAGATGTGTCTTCTAGTAGTGTAACTTGTCCATGTCCTAAACCTACTCAGTCTATAGCCTGCTGAGTATGAGGTTGTATAGGTTCTGAGATGCCTTCTTTTCTTTTTCCTATAGGACCTGTTCCACTGTATCCCATTTTTTGAAGGATGTTAAATCCTTTTCCATATTTTTCAGTGGGTATTTTGACATTGTTGATCTTTAGTTGGATTTCTTCATCCTTGTATATGTTGGCATTATGTGAACCGATATGAGGACATGATGACATTGTATGTTGTCATTGATGTCAATATGTTGAAGAAGAGAGAATTGGTATGTTACCAAGAACCAGTATATGTGAGAACCGATATAACATTGTGAACTGGTATATGTGCCAAAGTGAAGTGGTATGTTTGTTCCAGGTGAAACGGCATGTGGTTATGGGAACTAGTACATAGAATCTTTGTATGACTACCAGTTGGTAGTCTCAACTTTAGGGTTTCTGGTTGAAGTACTTCAATCCTATGTGACTCAACCGCTGACTTTGTGTGATGAGTTAGCATTGTAACGAAGAATAGATAATGTTGCCACATCAGCCTTGTGCGCATGAAGGATCTTGCACACAGGAGATTGCTCCTATCTACCTCGGGAATGTGTGAAGTCTATAAACAATGATAACGCGTGATGGGTTATCAACCACCATGAAATCAATGGAAACTAAATGATGGAGAACATCTTGAGATTGGTTCAAGACTGTTGCATTTAATGCAATGTGCTCAACGGTCAGGATTGAACCATTTGAATTACTTAACCTAACAGGTTTAGGGTTTAGGGTTTATGCTACCGACCTATCTATTTCCTATAAGGTCGATGTTGTGTTTCCTTTTGAGGTTGTTGGTAAAAGTTGTGTGTGTGTATCCAAGAGAAGAGATAGGTGATTCCTACCAAACCAGAGGAGAGAAAGAGTGTAAGTGCAAAAGGTGAAGGGGAGCTAAAGCGGATCTGCATTGGCATTGAGTGCTCTTACCATATTATTGTAATACCTGTTGATCTCTAACCATTTCAACAGTTGGGAAATCCCTTAATAGGGTAGCTTTAACTAGCTTACTATAAATCCTTTAAAAGGGTGACTCAAAACCATTGGTTCTTGAAATCCTCTAACAAGGTAACCTTTAACAGGGTTTAACCCTTAACCGGGTATTCTAGCCATCCCTTATCCAGGTAATCCCTAACAAGATCGGTTCCTAACAGGACCTATTGTATTAGTCTTTAACCGGACAAGGCTCCTAATAGAGTGGACTTCCAAAGAGTTCAAAAATATCTTGTGGGTATTCATCCCCACCATGGTTTTTCCCAGTTGGGTTTCCACGTGAAAAATATGTGTGTCATGTGTGGTGTTATTCATGTGATGGTTTAAGTGATTTGTGTCTGAAGATAAATCATGTTGATCTAGCTGTTTATATATATCTTTGATGATAGATTACCTATTCATGCACTAGGGTGAAATGGAATGAAGTATTAGATTGTATGAAAAGATAAGTGTCAACCGGTTTATGCTTATCTCAATTATTCTTGGTTCTGTCGGTTGTACTCTATTTAAGACCAGTATTATTGTTTGTCTGCCAAAGCACAGTGTCTACTGACAAACCAGTTTAGGATTGTGGTTTTTCCTGTACTAATTCACCCCCCCTATCAGTATCAGTTTGGTACTATCCATTCATCATGAAGTTATCAATTGGTATCAGAGCATCCTCCAGGTCCTCGGTGCTATAAGCTTAACCACTTGAGGGAAAGATTCCAGTCTAATGATGAAGAGGGAAGGTCCAAAGTTCAACAGAGATGATTTCAGTATATGGAAAGATAGAATGAAAATATACATCAGAAGCATGGGTACTCAACACTGGAGCTATGCTGAGAATGCCTATGTTGCCCCTACTGGTACTCTCACTGATGACCAAAAGAGAGAGATGCAGGAGAATGGGCAAGTCATGGAAGCCCTAATTAGTAGTTTATCTGACATTGAGTTTATTGATGTCCAAGATAAAGTAAATCCCAAAGAAGTATGGGATACTCTTGAAGATATCTATGGCGGTGATGAGCATGTAAAACAAGCTAAGGAAGAAAGCCTTAGAGGGAAGTTTGAAGACATGCGGTTGGTTGAAGGTGAGACCATTCAATAGTATGGAATAAGAATCAAAACTGTTTTTGGAGTATCAAGAGTGTAGGTGGTAAAATGGAAGATTCCATCATGGTAAGCAAAGTCTTGAGATCCTTATTACCGGTCTATGCAATAAGGGTTGCTGCTATTAAGGAGTTGAGATCAATAGACAAGACTAAGGTATCCCTAGACTTCATCATTGCAAAGTTGACAGCCTATGAGATAAATAGTTTTGATGGCAGTGTTCAAAAGACTAAATTGGCTTTTAAAGCTTTTGTTGTACCATCCAGAAAAGGAAAAGAAGCTAGCACTAGTGGTGAACCAAGACAGACCAGAGAAATGGATGATGAGGAGATTCTGATGGCATTTGAAGCTCTTCTTGCCAGGAAACTTCCTAAAGGAACCGATAAATACAGAGGTAAGCTCTCTTTGAAATGCTTTTCTTATAATCGGATAGGACATATTGTTGTAAACTGTCCTAATGGTGACAACAAGGACAAACCGGAAAGGTTCAAAAAATTCAAAGGAGGAAACCAGAGAAACTATTTTGTGGCAATTGATGAAGGTGTCACAGATGAGGAGTCAGAAGATGAAGAAAATGAAGATATTGTGTTTGTTGCTGTCAAGGAAGATGTGTCAGACAAGAAGGCTCTTGTCTTCCACTTTGATAATTCCAATGAGTGGATTATTGACAGTGGTTGTTCTCACCATATGACTGGTGACCAGAGCAAGTTTCTATCCTTGGAAGAGTATGATGGTGGTGTGGTTTGCTTTGGTAATGATGCACCATGTATGGTCAAAGGCAGAGGGTCCATCTCTCTGAATGGAAAGAGTAGTACTGACAATGTGTATTGGGTTGATGGTCTAAGACACAACCTTCTGAGTGTTTCCTAGCTGAATGATAGTGGTCTCACTCTGGAATTCAAGAATGGAGTGTGCAAAATCAAAGGAAAGAATGATGAATTGGTGGCCACCAGCATGTAGACAAAAGGTAACCTATTTCAACTGAATGCAAATATAAGTACATGTCCTATGGCTAAATTTGATGATAGTTGGATAAGGCATAGGAGACTCTGCCATGTAAAATTTGATAATATTGTGAAGGCCAGTAAGATCAAGGCAGTTAGAGGGTTGTCGGTGCTGAGAAAACCAGAAAATACCTTGTGTAGAGGGTGTCAACTGAGGAAATTGTCTTCCTCAACCTTTAAAGGTAAACCTTTCACTGCTGACAATTTGCTTGATCTTGTGTATACTGATTTGTGTGGTCCTATGAAAACTAGGAGTGTGCAGGGTGATAGGTACTTCATGATTCTCACTGATGACTGCTCAAGAATGATGTGGGTCACATTCTTGAAAGATAAGTCTGAAGCCTTTGTAAAGTTCAAATCTTTCAGAGCATTAGTGGAGAAGGAAAGCAGTAAAAGGATCAAGTGCCTGAGAACTGATCAAGGAGGGGAATTCACTTCCAATGAATTCAACAAGTACTGTCAAGAACATGGCATCAAGAGGCAACTATCTACTCCCCAGAATCCACAACAGAATGGCCTAGTAGAGAGTAATAATCGGACTGTGGTTGAAGCAGCAAGAACAATGTTGATTCAAGGAAAGGTAGCTCACACCTCTTGGTGGAGATGACAAGATGAGTCATGAGTTTTCAAATGAGATGAAGAAAGAGTTTGAGATGTCACTCATAGGGGAGATTAAGTTCTTCATTGGACTACAAATTTAGCTGATGAAAGATGGAATCTTTATCACTCGGTCCAAGTATGTCAAAGAGGTGTTGAAGACCTTTGGCATGGAAGATAGCAAACCGGTTTGTACACCGATGGTGATCGGTTGTAAACTATCCAAAGAGGATGACTTAGTATTGGTTGATGAGAAGGAATACCTATCAATGATTGGTAAGTTGCATTATGCAGTGCATAGCAGACCAGATATTGCACATGCAGTTGGCATTAGTGCAAGGTTCCAGAAAAGTCTAAGAGAGTCTCACTTGGTTGTAGTCAAGCGGATTCTTAGGTATCTGAAGGGAACTATTGATTATGGATTGTGGTATCCATATAGCAAGGATTTCAACTTGAAAGTATTCACAGATGCTAATTGGGTAGGTAATGTGGACGACCGGAAGAGCACAACTGGTGGTGCATTCTTTCTCGGTGTAGACTAGTCTCATGGATGAGTAAGAAGTAGAGTTGTATCTCTCAGTCTACAACGGAAGCAGAGTATGTTGTAGCTTTCATGAACTGGGCTCAGACAATTTGGATGAAGCATGTATTAAATGGCTTTAAAGTCCCTGTATCTAAACCCATAAGTATATTTTGTGAGAATACTAGTGCAATTAACATCTCCAAGAATCCGGTTTTACATTCTAGATCCAAGCACTTTGAGCCTAAGTATCATTTCTTGTGGGAAAAGGTTCAGAACAAAGAGATTGCAGTGGAACATGTTTCCAGTAAGGAGCAGTTAGTAGACATATTCACCAAGCCTCTCCCAAAGGCTACATTTATGTACTCAAGAGGTGAATTAGGGGTGTTGCCCCTTCAGGAGGTAAACTAAAGGTATATGCTCCACATTAGTCAAGTATTGCATAGTCAAATTTTTCTTCCAGATTGATGTGTTGAAGGATGCTACTCCCCAGGGGGAGTAGCATAATGGAACAGGGAAGCTTATGCGTCCACTTTGGCATTGTTGTCAAAGGGGGAGAAGAAGTGAAGCAGAAAAGATATGTGCAAGAAGTGAAGCAGAAAAGATACGTGCAAGAAGTGAAGCGAAGAAGATATCTGCAGAAATTGGGGGAGAAGATGTGAAGCAGAGAGATATCTTTGTATATTGCCATCAATGCCAAAGGGGGAGATTGTTGGCATTATGTGAACCGGTATGAGGACATGATGACATTGTATGTTGTCATTGATGTAAATATGTTGAAGGACAGAGAACCAGTATGTTACCAAAAACCAGTATATGTGAGAATCGGTATAACTTTGTGAACCAATAACATTGTGAACCGTTATATGTGCCAAAGTGAAGCGGTATATTTGTTCCAGGTGAACCGGCATGTGGTTATGGGAACCGGTACAAAGAAGTTTTGTATGACTACCACTTGGTAGTCTCAACTTCAGGGTTTCCGGTTGAAGTACTTCAAGCCTATGTGACTCAACCGGTGACTTTGTGTGATGAGTTAGCATTGTAATGAAGAACAAATCATGTTGCCATGTTAGCCTTGTGTGCGTGAAGGATCTTGCATGCAGGAGATTGCTCCTATCTACCTCGACAATGTGTGAACTCTATAAACGGTGATAACGCATGATGGGTTATCAATCGCCATGAAATCGGTGGAAAATGAATGATGGAGAACATCTTGAGATTGGTTCAAGACTGTTGCATTTAATGCAATGTGCTCAACAGTCAGGTTTGAACCATTTTAATTGCTTAACCTAACAGGTTTAGGGTTTAGGGTTTATGCTAATGACCTATTTGTTTCCTATAAGGTTGATGTTGTGTTTCCTTCTGAGGTTGTTGGCAAAATTTGTGTGTGTGTATCCAAGAGAAGAGATAGATGATTCTTGCCAGACCAGAGGAGAGAAGTGATACCTACAGAGTGTAAGTGCAGAAGGTGAAGAGGAGCTAAAGTGGATCTGCATTGGCATTGAGTGCTATTACCAGATCATTGTAATACATGTTGATCTCTAACCACTTCATCAGTTGGGAAATCCCTTAACAGGGTAGCTTTAACCGGCTTACTATAAATCCATTAACAGGGTGACTCAAAACCATTGAGTTCTTGAAATCCTCTAACAAGGTAACCTTTAACAGGGTTTAACCCTTAACCGGGTATTCTAGCCATCCCTTAACTGGGCGATCCCTAACAGGATCGATTCCTAACAGGACCTATTGTATCAGTGTTTAACCAGACAAGGCTCCTAACAGAGCGGACTTCCAAAGAGTTCAAAAACATCTTGTGGGTATTCATCCCCACCGTGGTTTTTCCCAGTTGGGTTTCCACGTGAAAAATTTGTGTGTCATGTGTGGTGTTATTCATGTGATGGTTTGAGTGATTTGTGTCTAAAGGTAAATCATGTTGATCTAGTTGTTTATATATATCTTTGATGATAGATTACCTATTCATGCACTAGGGTGAAATGGAATGAAGTATTAGATTGTATGAGAAGATAAGTGTCAACCAGTTTATGCTTGTCTTAGTTATTCTGGGTTCTGTCAGTTGTACTCTATTTAAGACCAGTGTTACTGTTTGTCTGCCAAAGCACAGTGCCTGGTGACAAACCAGTTTAGGATTGTGTTTTTGCCTGTACTAATTCACCCCCCTCTTAGTACCGATTTGGTACTATCCGTTCATCATTAAGTTATCAGTATAGCCACTATAGTACATCTTTGTCTTCTATTTCCTCTAATAAGGTCCCAGCACTAACAAATGCTCCATCAAATATTGGAAGATGTTTCACAATCGGTTGTTGTTTAGAGTGTGATGGTTTTCCAAAGGACTTAGGAGAAAGTGGAAGTTGTGATATTGAATATTATCTATTCCCTCAATCTCTTAGCTGCATTTATTTTTCCATACTTGACAAAATTGAGGCAAATGATTTTTCTTTGGATTGTGTGTTTGAAGACGATGCATCCCTATTATGAGGAAGAATGACTTATTGAGCTAGTTTTAGATTACTAGAGTACTAAAATGGATTTGAATCTGTTGAGATCGTGATCTCCTGCCTATTGTAGGGAAATTTAGGCACTGATGATATGTTGATGGAACAACTTGTATGTCATGTATCCAAGGTCTTCCCAAGAGTATGTTGTATGATAAGTCCAAGTCAAGAACTTGGCATGTTGTGTCTTTTTGCAAAGGTCCCACTCTGATGGGTAACATCACAATTCCTTTAGAGGAACTCTCTTCTTCAACATATGCTTTGATGGTGATCTTTTTTCGGGGATCAACTGCATCTTTTGAATAACCTAGAGCATGGACAAGACTCAATGAGAAAAAATTTAAGTCTTGTTCCCCATCTATTAGGACATGTTTAACTTGCATCTTATGAATGAGGACTTTGATATGCAAGGGAACATTATGGGGATGTTGCAAGGACATCTCATCTTCTTCGGTGAATGATAAGCAGTGAGGGGTTGTGAGATGTCCCACCATGGTTCATAAATTATCTACATCAAGATCCTTAGACACTGTTGTATCTACTAATGCTCTTTTTATAATTTCTTTGAGTGCAGGTGAAAGATTTAAAAGTTCTAAGATGGATATTTGTGCAGGATTTTTATGTAATTGATCCACTAGACTATATTGTTTTGCAGTGGATGATGTGTTAGTTGTAGGACTCGACAAAACAACTTTAGCTTTGCTTCTTGTGATAGCATGAGTAGATTCTTGATGTTGTTTTTCTTTAACCACAATCACATTTATTGCATTATCATATGTATGAGAATAGTTTACCTTTTCTTTGCCCTTACCATTATGTGTTGCTGATGATTCACCCTTCTCATAGTTTGGAAGCAAAGTTTTAAAAGTTATATGAGATTTGTTTGTCATATGTTCATCCACAATTATTACTCCATTATCAATCAAATATTGGATGACATGTTTCAACTGCTGACATTTATTTGTGTGATCTCCTTTGTTTTGATGAAAATCACAGTAATGGTTGTCATTCTACCAAGAGGGTAGTTGGCATTGTGTTGTCAATGATGTCAACTAGTATGGGATAACCACTGGTAGTAGAGATGGATGTGCAACACTGCTATGGAGGAGTATATGATGTGATATCTTAGATATCACCTTGTGTTGCAGAACACCGATAAATTAAGGAAGATAACCCTAGGAGTCACCAGTACACGAGTTAGTGCTTGACTTGTGTAGTGAGATAGGGAGATGGTTGTGTGGTTGTTTATGATGAAGAGGAAAAATATTACTTGAATCACAACAACACCAGAAAAGAAGATTGAACAAGTCACACATATGATGTGAGGTTGCAGAACAAGAGGACTCCCACCGAATGAAGATGCAGTCATTATGAGAAGCAATGACTGACAGTGAATGTGCTCACATCAGATCACATGTGCCTATTTGAAGAAATGTTGCACAAACATGGAAGTCACATGAAGAGAATGTAGGATGTAGAAGACAAGATGTTACTCCACCAAATAAGTGGAGCTTATCTCCTATTATGCATTAAGTGCATTATAGTTTGATGAGATAAGAGTGAAGAGGTAAAGGAAAGCACTTGAAGGTTCACACTAGATCTACCAGTGAATTGAGGGAATGCCTTTAGGTGCATGAGATCAGGGTTATGCACTAGACTGAAAGAGAAGGCATGTTGAGATGCCAATACAAAGCAAGAGTGAAGTGTTTGTGATAGGGAGGCTACCTAATTAACCATAAACTAGTGTTATTTGATAATTTGCTTCTATCCCTTCCTAGGTTTCAAGTCTACTCCTCTAAACTTCTAAGGGCTTCCCTACCATTTGTTTACTCATCTCACCTTCCTCAAGCTCACAAAGTATGTTTTCTCACTAAATCCTTGTAGGGGTATAGGACACATCCACATTAATTCTCTCTCTTTCTAAAACCACCCATCTTGTTTGGTTTAGCAAACCTTCTTCTTTTGGTTACATAATTTCTCGGTTTCAGGCTTATAGCCTTTTGGATCTTCTTCCAGTTCTCAGAAGATTCCTTCCCCCTGCAAGTTATCTCCTTCAAATTATGGATACCTAGATGGACTATCACCAAGATCACCTAGGCTCAGTATGCAGAAATGGTGATTGCCATTTCGTGGTTTCCTCCTACTGCTACTCTACTCTTACTATACATTTTCAGCTCTTCTTGAAGAACTCCACTGGCCTTGTGGATCCCACAATGGAGATTCAAGACAGAGCCATATTTACACTATGAATTCAAACTAAATAAATGAACAACAAAAAGGAAACTTTAATTACAGAACTATAATGAAAAACTTAATAGAAACAAGAAAATACAACACTCAACAATAAAAAACCAAAAAACAAAATTGTATGTATTTCTCTTGTGTTTCCTGTAGTATCCAACCAATCCAACACCCTACAATTAGACTTTTATAGCTCATCCACCCATCGTGAAACATAGATGGTTACAAACTATAGAAAACGGTTTCATAACGGGTCATCATCATAGCCTCAGAACCTGGCTTTTGATGCCCATTGGTGACTTACAAAGTTTTCACTTTTCCATCGGGCCTCAGGGTAACAACAAATCCTGGCTTCCGATGGCTGATGACAACACACACACTACCTCATATTTTCCATCGGGTCATCAAGAAGACTTCAAAACCTGACTTTCAATGGTCGATGGCAACTTTCTGTGCTCCGCACTTCTTATCCGGTCATCAGTGTAACTTCAACCATCTGATTGTCGATGACTTCCCACACTACTTCACGTTTTCTATCGAGTCATCAGTGTACCACCAACATGGGGCTACTGATGTCCGATGGCGACATATACACCGCTTTACACTTTCCATTGGGTTGTCAGGAAAACTTCAAAACTAGACTTCTGATGCTTTCCTCCACTTCCTGGGCATTTCCATCGGGTCTCCTCCAAACATATTAGCCTGATGGTCGATGCCATCTTCAGCCACTTGTGCTTTATCATCAGGCCATCGGTGTAACAATGAATCATTCCTTCTAATAGCTGATGACATACTCCAGTCCATCCAATTTTCTATCGGGCGTCGGTGTAGGTGAGAACCTTGCTTGCTGATACCCAATACAACCACTCCACGACTATGCTTTCTCATCAGGGTAGCTTAAAAACTACTCTCCCCAATACCCAATAACAATACTCTAAGGCGCTTCACTCCCAATGCTTACTCATCAGGCCATCGGGGTAATGGTAAATCACTCCCTCTGATACCTGAGGACTCCACTCCATATGCTAGTGACCTCATCGGGATAAGACTTGTTGATCAGGGTAGGTCTTGTGGATAAGGAAAACATTTCAAAAACTACAATCAAACAACCATACAAATGGACTAGAGCTAGTCCTTATGTATTTACAAGACCAAGGGAAGGTCTCACAAGCCAAAATTGGTTAAGGGCATTTCAACTCTTAGGTGCTACTGCACCATACTCCTTCCCAAAAAAAGAAGCCAAGATGCTATGCTTACCAGTAAGGAAAGATCAATTCCTAACTTGACAAAGTCTGATTTAGGGATGCAGGTCGCTTCAAAATCAAGTTTATGCATCCACTTGACCAAATATTCCATGTAGACCTGAGGTCTAGTCTTCTTGAGAACACGAGAATCCAACACTTTCTCTGCCTGAGGCATGGAAGAAGAAAGTAAGGGCAGGTCGGCAAGTGACTGCTTAACATTGAAAACTTGTACATCCTCCTTGGGAAGTTTCCCGTTGGAGGCAACTAAATCTGCAACATTGAAAATGGGAGACAAAGCAATATCCAAAGGCAAATCAATTTTATAGGCATTAGAGCCATACTTGGCTAAAACTTTACATGGGCCAATTCTCCACATTTGTAGCTTGCTAGGGACTCCTTTCTGAAGTTGATTCTTGTTCAAATGTACCATCACCAAATCTCCAACTGAAAATTGCACATCTCTCCATGTGGCATCAACTCTGGCTTTAACTTTTTGTGAAGAATCTTGGAGAACTCACTTTAAACAAGAAACCATTCTATAAAGTAAAGTCAGCATATTCACTATGAAAGTGATTTTAAAATTCTTGAAAAACCTTGTAAATGGCTGCAAAATCTTCATCATTGGGATACAATTCCTTGAATCAATCAACTCCAATACTCTGAATCTGCACTTCTTCCACTGCTAGTAGCCTTGTACTCAAAGTATCTGCTACTTTATTACAATGTCCTTTCTTATGCTTAATAGAAAAATTAAATGACTACAAATACTCAACCCATTTAACATTCCTATGAATCAACTTATCTTGTGAATTCAGAAAACTTAAAGCTTGATTATCTTTGTAAACAACAAACTCCTTAGGTAACAAGTAGTGCCTCCACTTCCTAAGAGATTGGACAAGAGCATATAGCTCGAGATCATAGGATGAATACTTCTTCTTGGCATCATTAAGATTCTCACTAAAGAAAGCTACAGGTCTATTCTCTTGACTCAAAACAACACCAACTTCTATATTACTTGCATCACATTCAATTGTGAATAACTTATTAGAACTAGGAAGAATGAGTATTGGTTGTATAGCTAACTTTTGTTTTAAAAGTTCAAACCCTTTGTTAGTTGCATTGGTCGACTGAAACTTAGTTTTAACTCCTCCTTTGATGGTATCTAGCATGGGTGCATAAATCTCACTGAACCCTTTGATAAAATTCCTATAGAACTGAGCCAAACCATGAAAAAAAATTTACTGCACTTGTCTTGGGTGTTGGCCAATTTGTGATGGCTTTCACCTTTGATGTGTCCATCTTCAAATTTCCTTCTGAAACTAGAAATCTGTGATAGACAAGTTCTTGCTTCATAAACTCACACTTCTCCAATTTTATTGTTAGCTTCTCATCATTAAAAAATTGCAATACAATACTAAGATGCTCTAGATGTTCCTCTTTAATTTTAAAAAAAATCAAGATATCATCTAAGTATACAACAACAAATTTACCAATAAAATCTTTCAACACTTCATTTATGAGTCTCATGAATGTTCTGGGAGCATTAATAAGACCAAATGGCATAGAAAGCCACTCATAAAGTCTTTCATTGGTTTTAAAGGCCATTTTCCATTCATCACCTTCCTTTATCCTGATCTGATGGTATCCACTCTTGAGATCAATCTTAGTGAAGTACTTTGCACCTCCCAAGCAATCCATCAAGTCTTCAATTCTTGGGATAGGAAATTTGTACCTAATAGATATCTATTTATGGCTCTTGAATTTGTGCATAGCCTCCATGTTCCTCCTTTATTGGGTGCTAATACTGTAGGTAGG
Source organism: Cryptomeria japonica (assembly GCF_030272615.1). Lineage (NCBI taxonomy): Eukaryota > Viridiplantae > Streptophyta > Pinopsida > Cupressales > Cupressaceae > Cryptomeria > Cryptomeria japonica. Next base: position 748,912,273 of record NC_081407.1, on the reverse strand, counting down.
GCACAAGGACTTATTCTCTTCTTTATCAACCCTTGGTCTAACAATTCTTGGACTTGTCTAGCCACTTCCTTGTTCTATTCTGGAGTCATCTTATAGGCTGATTTGTTAGGTAATGATGCTCCTAGAGTGAAATCAATCTGATGGCTTATGGCTCTAATAGGGGGTAGGGTTGTTGGTGCTCCATCACTTATGATTGCTTTGAAGTTGTCTATTTTCTGTTGCACTTCATGAGGTATTTGAACCTTCTTTTCTTGCTTTTCTTCCTTTGGTTTCACTATGAGATCAAACCCCACTACTTCTCCTTCCTTGAGAGTGTTAATGAACTCTTTTTCACCCACCAATAACGTATTTGGGCCTTTAGTTTTGCTTCTCTCTCCTTCTTCACTTAGGGATTGAATATGGTATGTAACTCCATCCTTTTGAAAAGAATAAGAGTTCTTTTCTCCATTGTGAATGGCCTTTCTGTCAAACTGCCATGGTCTACCAAGATGTAGATGGAAAGAAACCATAGGTAGGATGTCACCCAAGACTTTGTCCTTATAACTACCTATGTTGAACTCAACCCATGTTTGTTCATTTACTACCACATGTTGCTCCTTGTTGAGCCAAGTGACCCTATATGGATTACTATGTGGAATTCTTTTCAACTTTAGTTTACTTACTGCTTCCTTTGACATAATGTTGTCAGTAGATCTGAAGTCTATCACAAATCTACACTCCTTACCAAGGACCTTGCATTTGATTCTAAACAAAGCTCTTCTTTAAGCTGGTTCTTCTTTGATCAGTTCCTTAATCAGGACTCTTCTCATCATTAAATTTCCTCCATCTTTAGGAGCTAAACTCACACCTTGTGTCTTGCTTCTTTCTGCATCTTCTTGCACATATGTCACTCTTCTTTCACTTCCTTGTGATGAAGAATATTTCTCTAGACATCTATAGGTAGGGTGACCCAACTTTTGCAATTGTAACACTTCATGGTGGAGAAGTAGGACCGTCTTCCCGGTCCACTAGATCTACCTCTTCCTAGGTTGCTAGTTGATCCCCTTCCTCTATATCTTCTCTTGCTATGTGAATCCTCACTTTTCTCTATAATTTTGGACTCTCCTTGGGACCTTTGATCTACTCCTCTTCCACCAAAACTACCTCTTTGGCCTCTACCATATTTTCCTCTACCTCTTCCTCTATTTCTTTATTCTTGCTTCTTTTTACGCTTTTCCTCCACTTAACAAACTCAACTCCTCTTGAATATTACATCTCAAGACATTCAAGTATCTGGCTACCTTGATGCTCTCATCCTCTACCACCTTGGATCTCAGAAATAACTTTTGAAATTCCTCAGTGTATCTACTCACATCCAAGTCTATTTGCCTCAAGTTTTGTCTCCTCTTGTGCAACTGGATTTCATAATATTCAAGGATATAGGCCTCTTTCACCTTGGCTAACATGCCCTTCCAAGTGGCTATGGGGTTCTTGCCCTCTTTTTGCCTCTCTTGTTGCATAAACTTCCACAAAGCCAATGCTACCCCTCTCAATCTAGATTTAGCTACCTTCACCTTTTGTGCCTCACTAATTCCATCACACTCAAAGTGATTCTCCAATCCCTCTATCCATTCCAAGACTACCTCTGGCTCCATTTTTCCATAAAAAAGTGGCACTCCTTCTAAAGATTTTCCTCCTAAGGCTTTATATGCTTTAAGGAAAGGTTCTTCAGATATAATAGGGTCTAGTTCAGGAGTCTTATCCTCTTCTACAACTTCTTTGCCTTTCCCCTCATTAACCTTGATTGTCACTTTCTCAGTTTTGTCTTCAACTACGTCTAGCTTGCTCTCCAGTTGTAGTAATCTTTCTTCGAGGAGCCTATTTTCTTCTTCTTGGTCTTCCACCTTCTTGGCTAACTCTATGTTAGTCACCATTTTGAGACTATTTTCTCCTATTGATTCAGTGTCTATCATCCACTACTTTCTTCCCAAGTCTAACCTTTCTCTAATACCAATATGATAGGGAGGCTACCTAATTAACCATCAACTAGGCTTCTTTGATGGTTTGCTTCTATCCCTTCCTAGGTTTCAAGTGTACTCCTCTAGACTTCTAAGGGCTTCCCTACCATTTGTTTGCTCATCTCACCTTCCTCAAGCTCACAAAATAAGCTTTCTCACTAAATCCTTCCAAGGGTATACGACACACCCACATTCATTCACTCTCTTTCTAAAACCACCCATCTTGTTTGGTTTAGCAAATCTTCTTCTTTTAGTTACACAATGTCTCGGTTTTAGGCTTATATCCTTCTGGATCTTCTTCCAGTTCTTAGCAAATTCCTTCCCCCTGCAACTTATCTCCTTCAAATTACTGATACCTAGTCAGACTATCACTAAGTTCGCCTAGGCTCAGTATGCAAAAATGGTGATTTCCATTTCCTGGTTTCCTCCTACTGCTACTCTACTCTTACTGTACATTTTTAGCTCTTTCTAAAGAACTCCAATGGTCATGTGGATCCCATGCTGGAGGTTCAAGATAGAGGCATATTTACACTATGAATTCAAAACAAAGAAATGAACAACAAAAAGGAAAATTTAATTATAGAAATGTAATGAAAAACTAAAGAGAAACAAGACTGTACAACACTCAGTGATTGAAAACCAAAAAATTGAATTGTATGTGTTTCTCATGTGTTTCTTGTAGTATCCAACACCTTACAATTAGACTTTTATTGCTCATCCATCTATCATGAGACACAAACGATCATAAACTACAGAAAATAGTTTCATAGTGGGTCATCGGCGTAGCCTCAGAACCTAGCTTCCGATGCCCATTGGTGACTTGCAAAGTTTGCACTTTTCCATCAGGCCTCAAGGTAAAAATAAATCCTAGCTTCTGATGGTCAATGACAACACACACACCACCTCATGTTTTCCATCGAGTCATCGGGAAGACTTCAAAACCTGACTTCTGATGACTAATGGCAACTTTCCGCGCTCCACACTTCTTATCCGGTCATCAATGTAACATCAACACGAGGCTTGTGATGGCTGATGAATTCCCACACTTCTTCACACTTTCTATCGAGTCATCAGCATACCACCAACACAGGGCTACTGATGTTTTATGAGGACACACAGACTGCTTTGCACTTTCCATCGAGGTCATCAGGGAAATTTCTCAACCAAACTTACGATGCTTTCCTCCACTTCTTGGGTGTTTCCATTGAGTCTCCTCCAAACATGTTAGCCCGATGGCCAATGCCATCTTCCTCCACTTGTGCTTTGTCATCGGTTCATCGGTGTAACACTAAAGCATTCCTTCCAATAGCCGATGACTTACTTCGGTTTCATGCCTATGCTTTCTCATCAGGGTAGCTTAAAAACTACTCTCCTTCATACCTGATAACAATACTATGAGGTGCTCCGCTCCCAATGCTTACTCATCAGGTCATCAGGGTAATGGAAAAATTCTCCCTCTGATACCCGAGGACTCTACTCCATACTCTAGCAACCTCATCAGGGTAAGACTTGTCGATCGGGGTAGGTCTTGCTGATAAGGAAAACATTTCAAAAACTGCAATCAAAGAAACATACAAGTGGACTAGAGCTAGTCCTTATGTATTTACATGACCACAGGAAGGTCTCACAAGCCAAAACTAGTTAAGGGGATTTCAACCCTTAGGTGCTCCTACACCAGTTTGTCATCTTGACAAACTAGTTGTGATATGGTCAAATCTGATCAAGAAGAAGGCAAGGCTGAGTAGATGCAAACAAAGGAATATGACCTAACTGAAAGAAGAAGTCTTGTGAAGGTTGATGACATGGTGTCGTCAAGAGTGGTAACCAATATGTAAATCCATCAGTTATATAAGCAAGGTGTAGATGTAGAAGACTTCCAACTTGTGGGAATGAACATACTTTGGATTTACCTATCTGGAGAGTAGTTTGGGAGTACCATCAATAGCTCAAGATGAGGGTAGATACGATGAGGTAACTGGTACTGTGAGTGAAACTTGCAGGGTTAGCAAACCGGTAGAGAAAAGGAACCAGTATAGTGGTGGGTTGGTGATCCTATTTGGACAGACTGAAAAAGTCAAGTTAACAGTTGGTTGATGTGGATGCCATAAGGAGTCAAGGTGGCAAGCTCGTAGAGGTTGTGAAGTTCTATGTGGATTTAGGTATCTCAACAAGTGTGCACTAAATATGGATCCCATGATTTATGGATCGGATCAGAAGCGTGTGGCTTGAGGAAGAATGAACAACAAAGAAGAATCAGGGAGTGGTTGGCACCTGGATCAAACCAAGAAGATTAGGCTATTAGAAGACCTCGAGAAGGAAACAACAGAGGCATTAATGGTGGTTTGATAGATACAGGTCGAGGTAGAGGATCGCGTTTCTTATATTTGGAAAACGTGTATTCGAAGGCACATTAATGGTGGAGTTGTGCAGATGGATGTGAGGAAGATCAGATTGAGTAAGATCTGATTGGATTTGGTTTGCCTCAAGGATAGTGAGGAAACCCTAATTGCGGTTATTTTGAATTGGGCTTTGGCGGGAAAACCTGGCTATAAGTATGAAGGCCAAAGAGGTTGTTTGTTGTTGTTGTATAGAAGAATATTGTGCTACTACAAAGTGTGATACTTCTGCAAGTAAGAAAAAAATAGCCAAGTGCTCATCGAGCATCTGATTGGTGATTATGAGTGATGGTGAACCTGGTTGAAGCGTTCAACCGGTAGGAGAAGTAGAACTGGTAGTGGTTATACCAACAGAGCAAGAGAGGAGAGATCTACAGAGAAGGCAGACTATGGACCGGTAGAGTTGAGCACTGGTAAAGTGCAGAGCAGTGAGGAGAACTTGCAGAGAAGAAGAGTAGAAGAGGTGTATCGATAGGGCTTACTGATAGAGAAGTAGCAGGTGAAGAGAAACAGAAAAGTGAGTCGGTGAAGCAGAGAAGGTATCTCACTGACAACGTAAGATATATGTAATGGTTGTAAAATTCACTTGTAACAAGATAACTAGTTATGTATTTGATGTTTACATTGTGAACACTGAGTTGTAGCTCCTCGAGTTGGTCCCCTAAAGTCAGGGGTTAGTGCTCCTTTGGGTTGTAGCCCATAAATTAGGTAGGGGTTGTAGCTCCTTGGGATGGTGCCCTAAAGTTAGGGGTTGGTACTCCTTGGGTTGGTGCCCTAAACTTTGTAACTATGTTTTCATTGTGAGGTTGGAATTGAGCAGTAGATTCCAGTAGCATTGCTCACCGGGGTTTTTCCCATCTTGGGTTTTCCTCGTATGTAATGGTGTTATGTGATATCCCCTTGTGAGTGTTTGCATTTGAGTTAGTCTCCTCACTAACTGGTAATTTTGTTCATAGTTAGATCTAATAACCAGTATGCTAACATAAGATAGCTAATGGGAAAAGATTTGAGAACCACTGATTCACCCCCTCCCCCTCTCAATGGTGCATTGTGTCTAACAATGGTTTCACTTGAGTTTCATAGTTTCTTCCTTCTGGAAAAGTAATCAATTTGTTTGCGATAAGCATCTTTAGTGCTGACCCAAGTGGTTCACCAAAGTTTGTAAATTTCCTTCGAAAGAAATTGTTGAAAGTTGATTTTTGGTGATTGTAGTTTTGTTGAGCTACTGTTGAGTGAGTGAATAAATTGAAAACTGGTTGTTACGGTTTTACATTGTTGTTATCCACTATCCCATCATTAACAAAATTTCAATTTCTATTCCAAAATTTAGGTTTATCATTGTTATTGTTGCTAACATTATTGTTAGGAGGATTAACTCCTTTGTATAGCTTCAATGCACCCTTCTTTACCATAGCTTCTTCCATTCTGATACCATTATCAATCATATTTTCAAAATTTTGATGGCATTGCATGTTTAGATGATAGCTCATTTGTCCATTTATGTTGTCAATGAATATGTCTATTTTCTCATATTCTAGCACCATTCGAGGATATCATGAAGCTAATCATCTCCATCTCTGTAGAAATGTAATGAAGGTTCTCCACTCTTTTTTCTAGTATTACATAGGTCTAGCATTTTGACCTCATGTTGAATGTTGTAAGAGTATTGTGAAACAAACTTATCCACCAATTCTTTGAATGATCTAATTCCAGGTGGAAAATTGGAGAACTATTCCATAGCTAGTCCACTTAAGCTCTTTGGAAATAATCTCATCAGGTATGTATCCTCATGTGAAAACTCCATACTCATCATGCAAAATTCTCGTATATGATCTTTGGGAATAGTGCTTCCATTATATTTATCATATTGAGGAGTTTCACAACCTGTAGGAAATGGTATCATGTTTAGATTTTTGTTGCTTGGGTAAGGATAGATTTCTTGAAGTGGGTATCTTCTAACAGTTCCTCTCTACATATCTTCAATCTATGATTGTAGTGTTTGTATTTGTTGTGTCAGAGCTGTGATAGGATTATCAACATGATTTGTTCTTGTATAACCATGAGTTTGTGTTCTAATATGATCTTGATCTCTTCTTGTATTTTCTTGACTCTTTCTTGTGTCTTTATTAAATTTGACATGGTTGAGAATTTCTACATCATCCTTTTTGGGAATGGAAGTTTCCTCATTAGTTCTTGTGTTATTAGGAATTGATGTGTCGTCATTTTTCTGAATGAAAATATCCTCATGTCATTTGTTATCATGGAAAGGGTCACTTCTCTTTTGTCCTAACTTGCTCACATCAAAATCTTGGGGGAGTGTAGCACCAGATTTTCCTAACATTAGGAAGTATTTTTCTTTTTCTCCCTCCAATTTTTTGGCCATAAATTTATTGAATTTAGGATATTGTTTGATTTCTCTGAGATGTTGTTATATTATTTCTACTTCTTCTTGTATTTCATTTTCATGTTTCATGTTCCTATAGTCTTCAGTTATTTCAAATATTTTGATTTCCATTTCTGCGATCTTCCATCTCTGCACTCTAGTTAAAATGGGCATACACGTGTGTCGGATATTGTGCAAGGATTAAATTGTCTAGGATGTGTTTCAATAAATGAGCAACTGTCAACGTAGATATGATAGAGTGATTTGACACAAAAATAAAATCCAAGTGTTTAAAAATTTGCAATTTTTTTGATCTTTGGTTTTGGAGTGCAATGATGATGATTTTGATAAAACCAAGTCCAATAGGAATGATATATCCTACTGTAGATGTCTAAAAATGGTCAATGCTTGCGGAGTCATACTTTAACATTGACGCATTGCCTTATTTTATGGTTTTTGCGTTGCATTAACATTTCTCCTATGATTCGCACTTGGTCTTTATCATTTGTGAGCATCGAGTCATTCTTCTGCATTCTTCATTTATCTCGCTTTCGAATTTGGTCTTGTCAATAACAATCTTTAGTCATGATTTTGGTCGATCTTATCCTGTCGCATCAATTTGCGTGCTCATTTGTCATCATTTTGGACATCGTCAATCCTAATCGATGATAGAATTAGGGTTTTGTCCTCTTATCAATCTTGTCATCTTGCGATCGATTTGTCATCGATCGTGGTCATTTTCAATCTTGTCGTTTTGCAATCTATTTTGTCATTGATCGTTGTTGTTTTTGTCATTTTGCGATCGATTTGACATCGATCGTCGTCCTTCTCAATCATGTCAATTTGGGTCAATTATTCATTGTTCCTCGTCAATTGGTTCATTTATCAATCAAATTGTTTGTCAGCATTGGTCCTTTGTCAGTCAGAATCATGATCAAATCGAATCGATATCAATTATCTTTTGTCAAGACCTAATTGTCATCCTTGCATTTCTAATTCATCTTTTAGTGTTTCATGATTTATTCATTTAACCTTGTTTGTCCTTTCTTCCTCTAGGCTAAATAGTTTATTTATCCTAAGTCTTCTTGTCATAATTAAATGTTTATTTAATTGGCTAACTAATTCTTCCCTCTTTGTGAATTAATTAATGAATGAAAAATTATTAATTAATTTACCTAATTCACCTAATTTACTAATTTCTCCTAATTCCTAATTTTCTAATTTTCATCAATTTTCTAATTTTCTAATTTCTAATTCATCTAATTTCTCCTATTTCTCCTAATTTCATGGGAATGACATAGCAAATTTGTCATAATTTGTCATAATTGTCAATCAATCAATTTTGACATAGCAATTTGTCAAAATTATCAATCAATCAATTTTGCATAGAAAGTGTCAATTTGTCATAATTTGTCATATTTGTCATTCTTGATTTGAAATTTCCATTCGAATCAAATTCATGCTAATCTTGTCTTTTCTCCAATTTGTCTATAAATTGGATGAATTTCTTCAATTAAGGTCCCTGGTCGAATCAATCAGGCTTCTAGTACCCTTATGCTATCGTCTCGTCTTGTCTACTTGCTTTCACATCATGCTTATGCACTAGTAGGTGAGATCCACAAACAAAGCTATTTGAAGGAGAAAGAAGGACAATGGAGCCAAATGAAGAAGACATCTACATTTGGTTTGCTTAGTTTTCAATCTTGAATGTCTTGTTTTCATGTTTTCATTGAATGTTTTTAGGATTGTTGTCATTGCAATTGAGTTTTCGTGATTGAACTAGGCTAATGTTTATTGCTTTGATGATTTCCACATTTCCTATCTACATTATTTGGTGAACCCAACGTGAAATAACCCCCTAACCATGCTTTTGAGTGCTTTTGAGATGATTTGCAGATGAAAAACCCAATAAACAAGGTAATTCAGGGCTTTCTGAGAACTTATGCGCCTGTGTAGGAGCAATCTGCGCCTGTGTCAAGCAATCTGCGCCTGTGTCAAGGACTTATGTGCTTGTGTCAAAGGGATCTGTGCCTATGTTACTTCATTCTGCGCCTATGTTACTGCATTCTACACCTGTGTAAGACATTCTGTGCCTGTGTAAGGCCAGAAACAGAGGTAAAAAGCAGTGTTTTTACTTGCAAATTGCTTTGTTTTGCATTCTGTTTCTGCATTTTGGTTTTTCTTTGGTACTGATTCTCTGTGCAGCACCTTGGCATTACACATGGCAAAGACAAAAATGAAACTACTAACAAAGTTTATGCAGGTTCGCTAGTCAAAGATCAAACAAATCAAACTTCTAACTTGGTGATTTTGCAAGTTGCCTTGTACTCCAACTAAACTTTGTGTTTGTAATTCATAATTAGGAACCTAGTATGATTGCTAAATAGGATGGAATGAACGTGTGTTTTCTTTGATTGTCAAGTTTGACATTGGAGTAGGAGAGTATGCTCTCATCCTTCTTAGGGTGATCAGAAATCTAGATCTTCGATACCATTCTCATGGCTCAGATTGTTTGTTAACTTTAGAGGGCCTGCCTTCTCGACCATTTGCTTTCTTTTGCAAGCAAGTGACAATCATGAGAAGGGAACGACCCAAAGTGAGTACAGCTAGAATACCTTGGCATTCTAACTCACTATAAATAAATACCTGATGGGTGAAAGCTTTGAAGGAAGGGTTACGTGGGAATTGTATTTACTTGGGAAGTGATGACCCTTGGACTCTTTCTCATATCAACATCTAAGTAGGACCTCAAGGTCTAAATCGTGCTTTCTCGACTACATTTGTTTGGTATATTGGTGGGCTTAATGTCTCAATCATGCTTGTGTGACACCAAGGAGTAATGCTTAACAGAAATCCTTACTAAACACCTTGTATTTAGAGGCCAAAAATCCTTCTAGTTGCTTGAGAAGGATGAGTTCGGATACTTGGAAGAGATAATAAGTTCACCATGGGGAGATTTCCATGGGGACTGATGCTTGGCTCCCCTGAGAAGTGAGTGTCGTGGATGGGAGCCTGTGGGGTCAAGCATCTATGTATTCTCCTTGAATCTCATAACGAGTCTACCTCTCAAGTACCTACTGTCCTTGCCTACCATAAGAAATGTGTGAATGAGCATGATTGTCTTGAGTCTAAGTTAAAATATCTTTTCTTCTTTGCTTGTCAAAAGTTGAGTTGTGTCTCATTTCAAAAACAAGACAAATTGATTCAAAACAAGGTTAAACACAAGAGTATTTCATCCAACAAAGTTCAAAACACCTTCAAACATGGTTGTCAAACATTTTTCAAAATCTTGTCTCGACATTCATGTCACTTAGATTTAGGTCCTCCATTGTCCATACTTAGGGCTTAGAGCATCATTCTTGCATTCCACTTGGTTTATTTCATTTAGGTGTCCATTTTCATGTCCTTGTTAGGTTCTCATTTAGGTGTCCCCTTGCATGTCATTATTAGGTCCTCACTTAGGTGTCATATTGCATGTCCAACATTAGGTTCATCCTAGGTTTGCATTTTGCAAATTCATTGCCAACTACCAAGGTTAGGTTTCACCTAGGTCATACTCCTTTGCATATCAATAAGGGTCATCCATTTGCATGTGTCCTCTTGCATTAGATTAATACCATTTCATAATTCAAACTTAGGTTGACATTGTCATACATTTGCATTTGCATACCCTAGGTCTCCTCATTAAGTTTAGGTCATTATCATATCATATTAGGGTCATTTTCATAGTAATTGTCCCTTTGCATATAGTGTCAAAACTAGGTTTTGTCATACTTGAGTAATCCAAATCTTTGATAAACCCTAAGTCATTGTTAGGAAGTCTAGACCTTATCAAACCTTTTCTATTTTTGTCATTATTGTCATTTGGTCAAACCTAGCTTAGTATCCAAGCATATAGGGGAGACATTGTCATTTTGTCCTTTTGTCACTTGGTCTTTTTGTCCTTTGAGGTCTAGACATCATTTCAATTTCCTAAGGGTCTCTTTTTAGATTTGCATTCCAAAAAGTTTGTCAAAAATCTTGAAAAAACAACCAAAAACATAGGTTGCATTCTTGCCATAGATTTGCATCTTCATTTATTTAGTTTGCATTTAGTTGCATATCATACATTATCCTTGAAAAATTCCAAAAATATTGCATTTGCATAGTGACATGCCTGTTGAAACAAGGTCAAAATCTAAGAAGATGGGTGAACCAACGTATCAACCCATTGACAACATATCAAATTCACAATTTCAAACTAGTCAAATAGTACAAATTGAAGGTTTGTCAAACACATCATTACCACCATATGGAATGGTTCAACTTGGACCACCTCCATTATATGAACCAGTATTTGTACCCATGAAACCAGGACATGGGAGTGTTCCACCAACACCAAGAGGAAATGCACCTTTCAATTGGAATCAACCAAACCTGCAACATGAAATTCAAACATTACATGAGGAACAAACTCTTTCACAAGGATTTGGTTCAGATCAAGGCATTCAACAGGAGACAAATCCAAATATTTTACCAGATTCTTCATCAGATTCTGATGCCTCTGATGATGTTGATATGTTCCTTCAAGATCCAAAGTTAACAAAAAAGATGGATAAATTCTTGAACAAGGTCTGTAAGATGTTCCCACAAAAATATCTTAACATGATGAGTAATGTGACCTCCTCAAGTGAGAAGATCAATGAGAAAAAACAACAAGGCGGTGAGCTGTTAAGTTTCTCTCCACATCCAAATGAAGAAAATGTGCAAGAAGAAACTCAACCTACCTTGATGAGTAAACGTGCTTCAAAGGCATTGACAGTGACTATTCCTCAAAAGTCACCATTTGAGACAATAAATAATCCATTATTTAACACAACACCTATAACACAAGATCAAATGAAGACCACGCAAATATTGACAGCTATCCCTCAACAAGAAGTGGTTTCTCACATGCATAAAATTGGATCCAAATCTAAGATGCAAGAAAGCTTCATGACTGGAATGCCTGATATCGCCAATGTCCAAAACAATTCCACAATGCAACAAAGTTCTTATGTCCCGTTAAGCTCAATATATTTGCCAAACACTATTGTGATAGATCTTTCGACAATGGCAACACAAAGAGCTACAGATAATGATTTGCATCAACAGCAAATGTTGCAACAATTGAGTAATACACGAAAGGTACAATCGAATGTGCAAACAAACAATGCACAACAACACCAATACCGCATTCGACAACAAGTTGCAGCACCCTCTGCACCCTTACAAGTTAATGCAAACTTGCAACCACCACAATGGATTGGACAAACAACATAGCAAGTCAACACAAGTGCCATACCCCATCTTAAGGAGAAACAACAAAAACCACCCAAACAAAGTTTTTTGCAAATGATGGGATTTACACTGCGACAACAACAATTGGCACAAAGTCAACAAATTCCAATTAGTCAGCATCAACAACAACATGTGCCTCAATATGTGCCAAGACAAACATGCTATCATACTTCACAACCGCAATTGACGCCTGTGCAATATCAACAACACCCTCAATTGCAATATCAACCTACGCTACAAACGATGACTCCACCACAAGAAGCATAGCAACAAGGTCAATATCAAGGCATGGCACAACCACAACAACAAGAGGTGTACTAAGAACATTATATGTTGGAGACACCAAAGACGGCAATTTCAGAGCCTCAACAACTAATAGGAAACACAATGTATCGACAAAGAGTACCCACCAGGATTAATGATGGACCTCCAAAATCTGACACAATTGTGCAACAGCTTGACAAGTTGCAACGACAAGTCGACGCATTGGAAACCAAAGGAACAAAGAAGCTATACACAGATCAAGATTTATGTCCTAATCCATTTGACAAGAGCTTATACATGCCTCCCTTCCCTAAGCATTTTGAGGCACTTGATTTTGAGAAATATAAAGGGAGTGGTAATCCAAAAGATCACATTCGAACTTTTTTCGCGGCATGTACTGAAGTGAGTTATGAGGAAACATATTTAATGCACTTATTTGCACGAAGTCTCATGGGACAAGCCATGGATTGGTATTCGCATCTACCAAGAAATATAAAGACTTGGTCGGAATTGGCTCAAAAGTTTATATCTCACTTTGCATTCAACATCGACAGTGACGTGACCATGTTAGATTTATGCAACACCAAGCAAAAGCAAGGTGAACCATTAGTGACTTTCTTGCAACGATGACGAAGCTTGTATAGTAAATCTTCCCTAGATATACTTGAAGAACAACAAGTGAATTTGTTTGTTTGCTGGACTGTAAAAGTTTTTTTTTCAATTCTAAACACAGACGCACCTGTATACATCACAGACACGGTTTCTTGACATAGACGTGGCTCTATTCAACACAGACGCGTCTCTGAGAGTTTTTTGCAAAGCATAATGTTGATTCTAGGAACACATACACGTTTCTGCCCTTCACAGATGTGGTTATACAACATAGATGCTATTATGTCAAACACAAACGCGTTTCTACAAAATTTGTGCAATTTTTTTCCATCTGTGAAGTTGTTTTGTTGTGACCAAAATCTAACTGTTTGACTATTTTTCGTGACAAGAGGACACAGTGTTGATGAAGACCCAATGTTTGCAAGTGTCTAGACTCAAAATGACTCAAAGAAAAGTGTGTTGTTTGATGTAAAAAATGTTTTGCATACACTTGAAGACACAAAAGACACAATGTTTTTCTATTTGGTCTTGAATGTTTTGAATGTTTAAAATAAGTCAAGCACAATTCTTATGGCTGGCCAAGACAATAGTTGCTGATCCCACATGGGGTTTTACCCCCGAGGCTACACTATTCAAAGCGGATACTTAGATGCTTGACCTCACTGGATCCACCCTCGGCACTCACTTCTTAGGTCAGCCAAGCATCAGTCCCCATGAAAACTCCTCGTGGAGAACTTTGTATCTCTAATAAGAACCATATGTGTGTGGGCCGCTACCAGAGGTCCGACCTCCTGCCCCAACAACTAGAAGGATTTGGGCTTCTAAAACAAAGAGGTGCTAGTAAGGGCATCCGCTCGTGTGGCCATACATGCAGCACTTTCTGCTCTATAAATACAGAAGACTCCCAGCCGGTAGGGGTTACACCCTACAACTGATCAAATAAATTTGATCAAACGGGTTTATGGGGAGACATAGTATCGGTATGAACTAATCAGCACACGTTATCCATAGTTTTCACCATGAATATAGTTGTTTATAGTGGTTCGGAAGAGGTGGGTTTTCCTCACTACCACTTGGGTCATTCTCTTCTCACTAGTAGTCCTAATGACCACATGGGAAGATAGGCCCTCTAAAGATTAAACAAAAAGAGCCTATTGCTCAAGACACAAAAGACAATGATTCAATTTTAGTGCACCAATCGAAGTGATTGCTAGTCTATGAAAACAAGGCACACAATAAAAATCCAAAAACCCTTGCCAAGGTCCTGCAACAAAGATTTGTTAGTAGTTTGGATTGTTTCAAATGATCAACCCTTCCTGCAAGCACACAAGTTAGGTAAATTTTAAAACCAAAAAGACTTTGTGAAAATAGAGGCCTTCAACCAAACGATTTTGCTTTCAAGACAAGCTGCACCAATTTCGTTAGCTAGATCTGAAAATGTTAGCTCAAAATAAACCAGATCTGAAACCCTAAATACAAAATCCAAAACTGGTGAACACAGACGTGGTTCTGTGGGACACAAACGCGGCTATAGAATGCAAACACGACTTCTAGACACATACGCGGCTAAAAACACCGCAGATGCGACTTAATAACATAAACGCACTTTCCCAGAACTTGCAAAATAAAATACTGCCAGTAACACAAACGTGATTCTAGATGTCGTAGACGTGCCAGAAAAACAAAAACGCGATCCGAAAGTGCGCAGATGCGGGAATATCAAAATGCTGCCGAAAACGTCAAATCTGCAACTTCAAAACACAAAATCTGCAACAAGGATGTTAAATGCAAAAGGGACAAGAGTCCCACCGCGCGTGCCAAAATGTATATGGTGAAAATGGATAACAATAATAACGATATTGAAAGGCTAAATGAATTCAGCCACAAAACCTTAGCCTAACAACAACAAAGATCCACCATAACATATGAAGATTACCTAAGACAATGCAAATCAAATGAAATCACAAAGATTATACCATCACATGTCCAATAGGGTTTGGATCTCCATTCTTCCTATCTCCATTGATCTTGCTTGATATATTTGCTCTCAGATTTTATGTGCACAAGAGCTCAACAAAGAACGGAATGTGGTTGCAAGTAGGATTGCATATGCCAAGTAGTCAATTGATCAAGTAGTTAGGATGATTGATTAGAATGATTGATTAGGGTTTGATAATGAAGGAAGCATCTCCTTATATAGAAGACACTATATGAAATGGAGGGATAAGATTGAGAGGTGTAAAAGGAGGTCGGCTATGATTAGAGGGTAGGTAAAAGAAATAATAAAATAATGAAAGGGGTAGGTAGTGTATGAATTAAGAGATGAATGACATGTGTCATGGGTAGAAAAGGTTAATGAATTAATTAAATAAATAAAGATTTATTTAATTAATAGAAGGAGTGAGATCAATTAAATAAATAAGATATTTATTTAATTTAGGAAAAGGATAATTTAAATAAATAAATGTATTTATTTAAATGAGAAATAAGGCTAGAAGAGGATAAATGAATTAATTAAATAAATAAAGATTTATTTACTTAATAGAAGAATTAAGCTTAGATAATTAAATAAATAAAATATTTATTTAATTAGACTGGACAATTTGGGTGTCTACATTTTGCCCCTCTTTGAGACAATGTGGCTTGTCGCGTTGTTTCAAAGAAGATAAGATGAATTGATACAAAGTTGCGCCAAGATGGGAATGATATGCCCCCTCGAGAGATTGGATGAAAATGTGTGAAAAGACCACAGACAATCTCTCTATAAGAAAGAAAGGCTAGAATGAACTGACCGGGTAAAGTGATAAAGTCACGAGATACTGAAGACTGACATAGGAGATGAGGGCTAGGGGTAGTCTATAAGATAGACCATGGGGGAAAATACATCCTCATTGTCATCTACACATCCATGAGAGCAGAGTGCAGAGCGAAAATAGAGCAACAACAGTTAGCAGCGATGGAAATGGCTCACAGATTCAATCGCGTTCGCCGATTTCAGAGGCCAGTAGAGGCAGGAGAGCCAGTAAGTACCACAAAACCTCCTTGTACTTTGATGCATTTATTGTTGTCATTAATGCATACTAGTTAATGTAATAAATGCGTGTTTGTGTCAGGAAAACGCGTTTGTGTCCAAAAATGTGAATTTTTGTCTTCTAGGTCAAATCTGCAGTTCTGTGATGAACATACGCTATCGATTGGATAAGCTGCTGAGAGGATACACTCAAGCAAGTCCTCTAGGGAAGACTAGGATAATGAATAGGGCTAGGATTGACAATTCTGTGATAGAACATACGTTGCCAATTAGGAAACTTCTCAACAGGATTCACTCAAGCAAAGGCCCTAGGATAGGATAGATCAAGGCACTTTGTGATGAACAGGGAGTACTAAAATATGAGTAACACTTTGTGATGAACAGTGAGTGCAAATGTGAGCAGCACTTTGTGATGAACAAGGAGTGCAAATGTGAGTAACACTTTGTGATGAACAGGGAGTGCCACACACGTAGTACTTTGTGATGAACAGGGAGTAACACTAGGATAGAAGCAACACTTTGTGATGAATAGTGAGTGTCACTAGGATAGATAGCCATATGCATTTAGATAAAAAGTAGCATTTTGTGATAAACAGGGAATGCCACGATGACTGACATGATTGATTTGCTTGACTATAGGAGTATTTTTCTATGCTGGAGTCATGGGAGAGATTCCCATCGACTCAGAGATTGCAACCTGAGCTGACAGTCGAAGAGCAAGCTGCTATCGAGGCTATGGGATTGAGACATATTCTGTATGTGCCTGAGTTTTGGGCAAACATGGGATTGCTGACTGCACTGGCGGAGAGGTGGCACTCAGAGACTTGCACTTTTCATTTGCCGATGGGGGAGATGAGAGTCACCTTGGAGGATGTATACAAGATTCTACGGATACTGATTGATGGGGAGCTGATTCCGTACAATCAAGACAGAGATAGGGATGCCCTTAGACGAGTGTTCTAGGATCTGGAACTGGAGATGAGGGTGGGACACGTAGCATGGGACACCATGACATGGACAGGATTAGCACTACCAACATTGTTGGTAGGAGTTATTAGTGGGTTCCTTTGTCCGGATAGGGTGACATGAGGGGTGGCTGCAGAGGACATAGGGGCCAGGAGAGATGATCTTGGGGTGGGTCCTTCTAGGGCTCAGACTCCGTTGAGGCCAGCCGGCTCTGAGGGAGGGAGTTCATCATAGCCATAGAGGGCTCCCTATGTATCAGTATTGTACCATTTTTTTATGATGATGTAGACACCTATGGGTGATTGTAGCCATATGATTTTGACATCATTGTATCATGACACTTTATATATATATATATGAGATGATTCATCTTTGCAGTAGCTATATGCATGTATACCTATGTGATGAGATGTTCTTATGTGATGCTTATGATATGGATGCAAATATGTATATGATGCAATGCAATATATATTTTTTTTGTTCTTTTATGTTTTATATGTGTATGCATGATGCAAATATGAATGTATGTAATGTAGATGAATATGATAATGCAAATGTAAATTGTGCTAACAGGTGTTGTGTGCAGGATGTGATGCAGTTGTGATATCTATATGTATGTATGAAATGCTTATATGTGGTAATGCAGGTGCAGCTACATGAAATGCAAATGTTTTTGGTGTGTCATTATACTCAGTCATGTGATAGTAGGCTACACGGACTCGAGAAGGATGATGGAAGTCAATCAAGAAAGGGGGATGGAAGACAGAAGATATGAAAGTGAAAGAGCTTCTTGTGCGTTATCATCATTGAGCTTTATTATGGCAAGTAGGTTATGACAATCGAGGCATATGTTCAACCCAAAAAGTCATTGTACCTGTTTGCATGGAGATAAGACAGTCACAAACAAGGAATGCCCCAGTTCACACTAGACTCTCAGTGTCCTCATATCCTTGGACAAGTCATAGAATTACTAAAAGACAATCGATAGACAACAAATACAAATAGGTGACGATACCCCATCCTCGCCTTTCTAGTCAAAGACATCCTGGAGATAGAATCTCTAGTCAAAGACATCCTGGAAAAGCTAAAAGACATGTCACCAAAAGATAAAATCAAAAGAAAACCAAGACTCGACACCAACATCCACTATAGTCCTCAAGTTTAGTGTCTCTTGTCACTTGTATAAGTCTTATTTGATTGTGGTCACAATGTTTACTTTCACAAAATGGATAGATAGCACTGAACCATAATGTTGTCTGAGTCTTCTGAAAGATTTGATTTATTGAAGCCCATTGTTACTGCTGTGTCTCATCTGAAACTAACTAAATCCATTAAACTGATATTTTATTGTGGAGAAGATGAAACTTTATTGTGGATCTGTGATGCAAATGTTGCTTTATTGTGGATTGTGCGCGGATAGATTGAAGGAAGCTGGAAGAAACCGTACTCCTCGAAACATGTGATGTTCTTAGTTCCACACCCATCACTAGATGTAGGATTTTCCTTAGCCACAGATAGGAGCTGATTTATTATGGATGGAAAGGGGTGTGAAAAGGGAGGTTTATTATGAATGGCTAACCAATCTTGGGTAGATCAATAACAAGCCATGATGGGAATGGGTAAGTTTATTATGAACGAATAGGTTGTGAGTGTGTGCAAAGTGAAAGGATGAAAGTGAATCATAAAGGAGGGAGGAGCAATGTCTATAAGCATGGCACTGGTGACCCAGTTTTCACTATGGTACTTGCCCAGGGTGCCACCGAAGTGGTTTTCACTGTTGGACAAAATTATTTCTCTTTACTTTTTTTGATTTTTCAATGTTTTTTTGTGTCACAAGGTGCCTGTTTGCCAGGTTTTCACCAAGTAACGATTTTTTTATGTTTAATAAAAATTTTTTGTATTTTGAATTTTTGATTTTTTTGTATTTTTGAATTTTTTTAATTTTTTTTGTATTTTTTGAATTAGGATACTCTGAAGAGCTATGTGTAAAACCTGCAAAGGTGCATGTTGTTGATAGGATCCTCTAGAGGTTCACCTTCTGTAGTTGAGAGCTGATATGCACCAGATCCATATGCTGCTGTAATGATGTAAGGACCAAGCCAATTTGGTTCGAACTTGCCCTTCGTCTCTCTGTCTTGCTGATTTTTGGGATTTTCTCTGAGGACCAAATCACCTACCTCAAATGTGCGAGGCTTGACCTTGTGATTGTAGCTGCAACTCATTCATTGTTGGTAAGCTTTGAAATAATTAAAAGCAGTTTGTCTTCATTCATCCAATAGTTCCAGTTCTTGTAAGCGAGAAACCCTATAGTCTTCATCACTGATGATGTTTTGCAAAGAGACCCGTAAAGAGGGTAGCTCGACCTCAATAGGCAAGATGGCTTCAGCGTCGTAGACAAGTGAATAGGGTGTAGCTCATGTAGGTGTGCAGACACTCATGTGGTAAGCCCAAAGTGCAGGATTAAGTTGGATATGCCAATTACGACCAGCGTCGTCGACTGTCTTCTTTAGGATTTTAAGGATTGTTTTATTAGATGCCTCAGCTTGGCCATTACCTTGGGGTTAATATGGTGTGGACAAATGATGGGAAATATGGAAGCAGTCACAAAGTTCATGAACATCCTGATTTTTGAAGGGACGCCCGTTATCAGTGATAATAGAAACAGGAATACCGTATCGGCAAATGATATAGTTCAGGATGAATGTAGCAATCTGTTTTCCTGTGACTTGTGTGAGAGGCATGGCTTCAATCCATTTTGTAAAATACTCTGTGGCAGTGATAATGAATTTATAACCATTGGAAGAAGGAGGGTTAATCTTGCCTATGAGATCAAGTCCCCACTAACAAAAGGGCCAAGGAGACACAATTGGTTGAAGTTCTTGTGCTGGTGCATGTATGAGGTCTCCATGAATTTGACATTGCTTACATTTCTTGACAAACTGATATGAGTCTTTTTCCATATTGGGCCAGTAATATCCAATCCTGATGAGTTTCTTGGCCAAGGTATGACCACTAGCATGCGGACCACATATCCCTTCATGTACTTCACGTAACACAATCTGAGCTTCATCACTTTCTAAACATCTAAGAAGAGTGCCATCTAGACCTCGCCGGTATAGGATATTAGCTAAAATGACATATCAAGAGGATTGGCGAATAAAAGTGCGACGTTGGTTATTTGATAGATCAGGAGGTAGGATATTGTCACGAAGGTATGTGAAAATGGAACCATATAACTGGGACTCGGGACCGATGACACATATCATCTCAGTAGGCATGATCTCATATGAAGGAACCAAAAGGTTATCCACCAAGAACTCATAGCGGGTCTCGTTTGGAGGTAGATCAATCAGTGAAGCAATTGTAGCCATGGCATCTGCAGCGCGATTCTGCTCTCTTGGTATCTGCTCAAAGTCTATCTTTGTGAAGTGTTGTTTTAGGTCATCCACCATTTGTTTATAAGGCATTAATTTTTCATCTTTTGTTTGGTAATCATCAGTTGCTTGACGGATGACAAGTTGGGAGTCCCCAAAAACACGAAGTTCCTGGATCTTCCATTGAACTGCAATTTGTAATCCTGTTGTTAATGCCTCATATTTTTCTATATTGTTAGTACAAGGAAATGATAAGCGGTATAATTTTGGTATAGAATCCCCTTGAGGAGTTATAGAGAGGATGCCAACTCCTGCCCCATGTTGTGTGTATGAGCCATCGAAGTACAGTTGCCATGGCTTTGCATGTGACATTGTCAAAATAGATTCATCTAGAAATTCTAAACTTAGAGGAACATCATCTATCATGGGAGCATCTACTAATTGATCTGCGATGGCTTGTCCTTTTATTGCTTTTCTATCCACATACTCGATGTCGAATTCACTTAGGATCATTACCCATTAGGCTAGTCGCCCAGTAAGTGTTGCTTTATTGAGAAGGTATTTCAATGGGTCTATCCTTGCAACTAACTTAGTCTTATGAGTGAGCATGTAATGTCGTAATTTCTGCGAAGCAAAGACCACGGCGAGACATGCATGCTCAATTGGTGTGTAGTTTAGCTCATATCCTACTAATGTGTGACTGATATAGTATACTGCTTTTTCTTTGCCCTCAACAATTTGTTGTGCTAAGAGTGCCCCTAGTGCTGTTGAAGTAGCTGATATGTATAGTAACAGAGGTTGATCTGGAACTGGTGGCATCAGAACTGGCGGATTTAGAAGATAATCTTTGAGTGTCTAGAAAGCCTGTTGACAGTTATCATCCCATTTGAATTTGATGTTTTTATGTAGCAGGTGCTAAAAAGGATTAAACTTATCTGCAAGTTGTGCTATGAATCTTCAGATGGACTGGAGTCTGCCTTGTAAGGATCAAAGTTGACAGATATTTCTTGGTGGTTGCATCTCCAAGATGGCCTTGACTTTTGCTGGATCAGCTTCGATTCCTCTTTTGGATACAATGAATCCTACGAGCTTCTTGGAGGTTACTCCAAAGACACATTTCTTGGGGTTTAATCTTACTTTGTATTTTTCCAACCGATCGAAGACAACTGAAAGTATGTCCAAATGTGTATTTCTGTCAATTGATTTGCCCAAGAGGTCATCGACATAATCTTCCATGACTACGTGCATGAGATCATGAAAGATAGTAGTCATGGCTCTTTGATATGTAGAACCTACATTTTTTAGCCCGAAGGGCATGACATTCCAGCAGAAAGTTCCCCACGGGCAAGCGAATGATGTTTTGTGTTGATCCTCGGGCGCAATCCTTATTTGACTATAACCAGAGAATCCATCCATTAATGATAACATTTCATGACCTGCTGTGAGATCAACAATCAAGTGAATATTTGGTAATGGGAAGTCATCCTTTAGACAAGCTTTGTTGATGTCTCTGAAATCTGTACATATTCTTATGCTGTGATCTGGTTTACTGATAGGCACTAAGTTGAAGATCCATTCAGGATAATCAATTGGACGTATGAATCCGACATCTAATAATTTCTCAGGTTCTACTTTGACTAGTAATGCCACTTGTGGATGCATCTTTCTTAATTTCTATTTCACTAGTTTTGCCCTCGGTTTGACTATCAAATGATGCATTACCAAATCCGGATCTAATCCAAGCATATCAACATATGACCATGCAAAGTTGATTTGTTGTTCTTTGAAGAAACTTATGAATTTTGATCTTTCAAACTCTGTCAATGATTGAGCCAAGAATATGTTGTGTGGAACCTCTTCTGTACCAATGTTTGTTCTGATAGTCTCCTCTACCAACATGGATGACTTTTCCTCATATGATGCTGGGAGAATGTCGAGACTTCCATCTTCGGGTGCCTCAGAGAGGTTTTTGCCCTCAGATACATCCTTTCTTTTTACTTTTTTGGGGTCAGATAGCGCCACAGTGTGGTTTTTGCCATAAGACCCTTGATTTGTTCTTATTTTCACAGTTTTGCGACAGGAAGGTCTGACACCCTCACCAAAATATGCCATGCTATTGAGTTCTATAGTGTATCCCGCCTTATGGTCCCCATGAGGAAGATCATCTCGTATGCCCAGATAGTCAATAAAAGCTTCATCATTTTGGAATGTGTCAAATTGTGTAGGTCCTTCATGATCCCAGTCAATGAGTTGGTGGTGAACAAGGGGAAGGCCATTAATGTCTTCGAAGTTAGCGGGGCTAAGAGTGAAGATGCAGTTATATTTGGGTATGTCAAGGTAATTATCGAGGTCATCGATGGCACTCTCCTCATCAGTCTCGATCGCGAACAAATCCAAATTATCATCACTAGTAGCACATTCTGGGATAGGTGTTCTCATCCTATGTGATTTCAACCTAGAACCTTGAGACAAGGACTGTGTGGAATCCTCATGGGTTGTTTCTTGACCAACTCTGAACTTGTTATAAAATTCCTCTTCTTCTGTGGGTTTGTCTGGCTCTCTGAATGTCTTGGTGAGCTCGTAGTCACTGGAAGATTTGTCTGAACCCCATTCCCATTTGTTGGAATCTATGGAATAGCGATCTCTTGTTGAATTTTGGCAGCTTTGATTTGTAAGGCTTCTTCTGTCCTTTGGGTGTGGACCTTGGAAGTTAAGAAACCAAGTCCTTTCGAGCATTCCTTTTTGAAAGTCAATTTAGGTTGTAAAGGTTCAATGATGCCTTCCTTTCGTAACCCAAGAGGGCTTTTTCCATCATACCCGAATTTTTGTAGAATTTTGAAGCCTTTGCCATATTTCTCACATGGTAGACTGATGTGATCTTGTGTGTCATCTTCATTGTCTTTGTAAAGCATTTTGTATAAATCTTCCTCTTCCAGTTCACCCCATCTCTGAAAGGTAGTAGGGTCCCATTTTAGTATTATGATGGATACTTGCTTGTTAGGATGTGGTCTTCCATATTCTTTTGGGGAACTCATGACTTGTCGTAAGTACATGGTCTGATTTAAAGTGTATTCCCCCATGCCCTTGCCTTGAAACTTGCCTTTAAGCTCACCTTGTTTTGATGTCGAGGGTTTTAATGACTCAGGATCAATGTATGCCGAAGAAGGAATAGCTTCACGATTACTGGGAATGATGGTCTCTGTCTTTGATCTCAGGTTATTGTAGTATATGAACGGATTAGGATCGTCGTTAACTGTTACTTCCACTCCATTGTGAGGAAACTTAATGCATTGGTGATATGTGGATGGGACTGCCCTCATTTAATGAATCAAAGGATGTCCTAGTAATATGTTATAAGTGAGATCTAGATCCAAGACTTGACAAACCACATCCTTTGTAACTGGCCCAACTCTGAGAGGTAAGGTGACTATGCCCTTGGATGAACACTCTTCGACATCATATGCCTTAATGGTGATTTGATTTGTAGAATTCATAGCTTTATCAGAATATCCCAATTGTTTAATAGTGCTCAATGTGCAAATGTTTAGACCTACTTCTCCATCTATCATGACTCTTTTTATTCGATGTTTGTGTATGAAGGCTTCAACGTGTAACGGTGCATTATGTGGCTGACTTATGGAGGCATCATCGGCTTTTGTGAATGTAAGAGAATGTGGAATGGAAAGGTATCCCACCATGGCTTGAAACTGGTCCATGTTCAGATCAGTAGGAATGGCAGTTTCTCTCAAGATTTTGTCAAGAATGGCTTTATGAGCGGGGGATATGCGTAATAGCTCAAGGATGGAGATGAGCGTGGGTGTCTTCCCTAATTGTTCTACACTCAGGTTTGGTTGATGAGGAAGCGGTGTTTTTAGTTGGAGCACCTTGCAAAGTGATTTTACCTTGGCAGGTTGTAACATGACATTTAGAGGTAGGTTCAGAAGAAGATCCAACACCTTTTAGGACAATCCTGGGTCTCTAGGTAGAATTCTCAAACGTTTTGTCCTTGATGATAATGGTAGAAACATAGGTGTCCTTTGAGATGTGATTGATAGTTGAATCATAGTTATAGGTTGCTCTGGTATAGTTAGTTTGGTCATCTGTGGCTTTAGCTTTTCCCTTGTCATGCTTTGGGAATGGTTCCTTAAACATCTCATGTTCTTGATTGGATGAGTGTCCCTCAATCTCAATATCACCCCTATCAATGAGATCTTGTATGATGTTCTTCCGTCGATGACAATTTCCTATCTTATGACCCTTACTCTTATGAAATTCACAATACTCATCATCATTCCACCAATTTGGTTTAACCTTTGGTTCATATGGAGGAAAATCCAGAATAGTGATTACCTTGTTTGCCACTAGCTTCTTGAAAACCGACTCAAGTGGTTCTCCCAATGGAGTGTACTTCCTTCATGATCTGGAAGTTGTTTGAGTATTCAGTTGATTGTTTGTAGAACTTGATCCCGAAAAGATAAATTTAGGTCGCACTGTGTTGGCATCAACAACACCATCATAGACTGTGTTCTTGTTTTTATGCCAAAATCTTGGCTTGTCTTTTCCTTTAAAGTCATCTTTGTTTTCCTTGAATATCTTAATGACTCCTTGTTCAATTAGGACCTTCTCTATTGCTAAGCCTTTTTCAATGACATCCTTGAAGGTGGACAAACAAGCTTTCCTTAAGTCATAACCAATCTCTTTGTTAACATTTTGGGTGAACATCTCTACCATTTGTTTTTGTGGAATTTCACAAGAGCATCTGCTGGCTAGATTTGTCCATCTTTGTAAAAATGATGCAAAATACTCTCCCTCTTTATGATTGGTGTTGCACAAGGTAGTGACTGATATGTCTGTCTCTATATTGTAGGAGAAACGTTGAATAAATGCCTCTGCTAAGTCACCCCATGACTTAATTCCAGGTGGAAGTTGGGAGAACCATTCCATAGCTTGATCGCCTAGGCTCTGTGGGAATAATCTCATCAAATATGTCTCTTCTGCTGCTATCTCAATGCAAGTTGTGAAAAACTGTCTTATGTGTGCCTTAGGATCCCCTTTTCCTCTATACTTATCAAATTTAGGCATCACAAAGTGTCTAGGAAAAGGAGGCATTGGAATGCTCTTGTCAAATGGATAAGGACATATGTCTCTCATTGTGTATGTTGGCTTTGGTGTATTTATGTCTTCCATTTTCTTTTGTAAGTCCCTGATTTGTTGCTCCAAATTGCTCTTAGGTGGAGATCGACTTCTTGGACCATACCCCATTCTTGAGGCACCAATTGAAGGAGGAGCATGTTACATATATGGATGATATTGATCATACACATGTTCATATGGAGGGGGTCTATAGTGATGCTGCATATATGGACCACTTGGTATAGATTCATGTTGAGGAATGAAATATCTATTTTGTCCATGTATACCATACTCTACAGGTATGTCATGTTCTAATGTGTTGCCCCCAAATTTGACAAGGGGTTTCCTTGTGTCCAAATTTTGAGCATGCCTTTGAATATCCAAATGATTTGGTGGTTGATCCTTAGCATTGATATGTGATTGAGCATATTTATCTGCATAAGACTTCCATAATGGTCTGTGAAGGTGAGTATCATATGCTTGACCATGTGTGTATGGGACCTCTGGTTTTGAAACAAAGATGATGGTGATTCAGGTACCATATGTGGTCCTCTATTGCCTCCACTATTAGGCCTTCTTTGATCCATGTTGGAGTGAGTTTGTTGCAAAGGCTAATTTTCCATTATTTGAGACATGTCAAAATCATGAGGTATCTTAGCTCCACTTTGTGCCATCATTTGTAAGAAGTATTGTCTATCCCTCCTCATTATTTCCTCAACCAATCGATTGAAATGCGGATCCATAATGGATTCTTTCAGATCTATTGAATGTACTGAAAAGTTGTCCATATCATCATTGTGTGTATCATTGTTGTTTGTAGTGTCCATGTTCTCAACATTTGGAATGTTTCTATAGGCATCCATGTCAGGTAATGTAGTATGATCAGAATTGAAAAAGATATCATTGTCATACTCATATGAAGTCATGTTTGCAGACTCTTGAGCCTCTTTAGTTTCTCTCCTAGATTTTTGAAGACGGGTTTCAACCATGAACTAGGTATTGATCGAGATGTGTGAGACTAGATGAAAAATGGAAAAAGTATGGAAGACCAAGAGTTGGATGGAATGTAAATGAATTTGAGGTGTACTTGCAATGTCCAAAGTGTAAGATCAAGTATGTATGTAGTAGAGTAGGTGTGACTTCCAAAGAGAGGATAGTTTCTCTTGATGAGGTAAGTTGACCTTGACTCTAAGTAAGACCAAATGAGACCTAAAGGTAAGAAACCTTGATGAGGGACCACTTAGCAAAGTGTTGTTGTATGTAGTGTGTTGACAAAGTATGATGAGGACAAGCAAGTCACCTTTTGACTCAAGTTTAGACAATTGTGAATGTAAAGTGAGATGTGAAGCAATGATGGACTTTGTGAGACCCAAGGACAGGTTGATTGCTAAATGAAACCCTGGAGAAATCACCTAGGAAGCTCAAAAATTCTGAAACTGACTGTGTTTGTTTGCTGGACTGTAAAAGTTTTTTTTTCAATTCTGAATACAGACGCACCTGTATACTTCACAGACGCGGTTTCCTGACACAAACGTGGCTTTGTTCAACACAGACACGTCTCTGAGAGTTTTTTGCAATGTGTAATGTTGATTCTGGGAACACAGATGCATTTCTACCCTTCACAAATGCAGTTATACAACACAGATGCTATTATGTCAGACACAGACGCGTTTCTGCAAAATTTGTGCAATTTTTTTCCATCTATGAAGTTGTTTTGTTGTGACCAAAATCTGACTGTTTGACTATTTTTCGTGACAAGAGGACACAGTGTTGATGAAGACCCAATGTTTGCAAGTGTCTAGACTCAAAATGACTCCAAGAAAAGTGTGTTGTTTGATGTAAAAAATGTTTTGCATACACTTGAACACACAAAAGACACAATGTTTTGTTGTTTGGTCTTGAATGTTCTGAATGTTTAAAATAAGTCAAGCACAATTCTTATGGTTGGCCACGAAAATAGTTGTTGATCCCACATGGGGTTTTACCCTCGAGGCTACGCTATTCAGAGCGGATACTTAGATTCTTGACCTCACTGGCTCCACCCTTGGCACTCACTTCTCGGGTCAGCCAAGCATCAGTCCCCATGAAAACTCCCTGTGGCAAACTTTGTATCTCTAATAAGAACCGTATGTGTGTGGGCCACTACCAGAGGTCCGACCTCCTGCCCCAACAACAAGGAGGATTTGGGCTTCTAAAACAAAGAGGTGCTAGTAAGGGCATCCGCTCGTGTGGCCATACATGCGGCACTTTCAGCTCTGTAAATACAGAAGGCTCCCAACCGGTAGGGGTTATGCCCTACAACTAATCAAATAAATGTGATCAAACGGGTTTATGGGGAGACATAGTGTCAGTATGAACTAATCAGCACATGTTATCCATAGTTTTCACTATGAATACAGTTGTTTATAGTGGTTCGGAAGAGGTGGGTTTTCCTCACTACCACTTGGGTTGTTCTCTTCTCACTAGTAGTCCTAATGACCACATGGGAAGACAGGCCCTCTAAAGATTAAACAAAAAGAGCCTATTGCTCAAGACACAAAAGACAATGATTCAATTTTAGTGCACCAATCGAAGTGTTTGCCAGTCTATGAAAACAAGGCACACAATAAAAATCCAAAAACCCTTGCCAAGGACCTACAACAAAGATTTGTTAGTAGTTTGGATTGTTTCAAATGATCACCCCTTCCTGCAAGCACACAAGTTAGGTAAATTTTAAAACCAAAAAGACTTTGTGAAAATAGGGGCCTTCAACCAAACGATTTTGCTTTCAAGACAAGCTGCACCAATTTCGTTAGCTAGATCTAAAAATGTTAGCTCAAAATAAACCAGATCTGAAACCCTAAATACAAAATCCAAAACTGAATCAATAAACCCAAAATTTGAAACTGGTGAACACAGACGCGATTACCCTCAACACAGACGTGACTTCATGACACATACGCGATTATGTGGGACACAGATGCGGCTACAGAATGCAGACGCGACTTCTGGACACAGACGCGGCTAAAAACACCGCAGACGTGACTTAATAACATAAACGCGCTTTTCTGGAACCTGCAAAATAAAATACTGCCAGTAACACAGACACGATTCCAGATTTTGCAGACGTGCCAGAAAAATAAAAATATGATCCGAAAGTGCACAGATGCGGGAATATCAAAATGCTGCCGAAAACATCAGATCTGCAACTTCAAAACATAAAATTTGCAACAAGGATGTTAAATGCAAAAGGGACAAGAGTCCCACCAGGCATGCCAAAATGTATATGGTGAAAATGGATAACAATAATAACGATATTGAAAGGCTAAATGAATTCAACCACAAAACCCTAGCCTAACAACAACAAAGATCCACCATAACATATGAAGATTACCTAAGACAATGCAAATCAAATGAAATCACAAAGATTATACCATCACATGTCCAATAGGGTTTGGATCTCCATTCTTCCTATCTCCATTGATCTTGCTTGATATGTTTGCTCTCAGATTTTATGTGCACAAGAGCTCAACAAAGAATGGAATGTGGTTGCAAGTAGGATCGCATATGCCAAGTAGTTAATTGATCAAGTAGTTAGGATGATTGATTAGAATGATTGATTAGGGTTTGATAATGAAGGAAGCATCTCCTTATATAGAAGACACTATATGAAATGGAGGGATAAGATTGAGAGGTGTAAAAGGAGGTCAGCTATGATTACAGGGTAGGTAAAAGAAATAATAAAATAATGAAAGGGGTACGTAGTGTATGAATTAAGAGATGAATGACATGTGTCATGGGTAGAAAAGGTTAATGAATTAATTAAATAAATAAAGATTTATTTAATTAATAGAAGGAGTGAGATCAATTAAATAAATAAGATATTTATTTAATTTAGGAAAAGGATAATTTAAATAAATAAATGTATTTATTTAAATGAGAAATAAGGCTAGAAGAGGATAAATGAATTAATTAAATAAATAAAGATTTATTTAATTAATAGAAGAATTAAGCTTAGATAATTAAATAAATAAAATATTTATTTAATTAGACTGGACAATTTTGGGTATCTACACATATGATTCAAGACTTCTTAGAGCAAGGATTAATTGAGGTAGATCCGTCCAACGCGACCTCTAACACTGATCATACAATTTTCAAAACTCCTTTGCTTGATCATGACAAGGGTAAAGCATCTTCTTCAAACTCTACCCAAATAGCAAATTATGCAAATACTGGTTATAAAAATGTCATCAATTGTTTTCGAGCATCAAATGAGTATGTTTCCACCCTAAGAATAAAGGGACAAGATCCTTCTTGCACAGTCACCACTCGTTGATCCAAAATAGTCCTAAAAGGAGCTCCTGCAGTTCCTCCCAAATCAACTCCTGTGAGTCAGTATAATCTCCTAGATCATCTAGGAAAGACACTTGCACAAATATCAATCCTTGAGTTGTTGAAAATGTCCCCCATGCATCGCGGAGTCCTAGATAAAGCTTTAATTGAGTCCACTGTCCCGACGGACATTGATGTTGACCAGTTTCAAGCCCGAATTGGACATCTAGCTATTTCCCAAAACGTTACATTTTCTGATAATGATATTTCACCTGATAATCTCCCTCATAATGATCCTTTACATCTTGAAGTCTTTGTCCATAATTGCAAAATCCGACGAGTCTTGATAGATGGCGGAGCGGGTCTTAATATTTGTACCTTGAGAGTGGTCATTGGCCTTGGTTATACAGAAAATGACATTGATGCTTCCAAAAGAATAACAATCAAAGCATATGATGATGCTGAGCGCCCATCTAAAGGGATAATTACATTACCTATCAGAGTTGGTCCAGTGACAGAAAACACTTTCTTGCAGGTCTTAGACCTCGATCTCCCTTACAATATGATTCTTGGTCGTCCATGGATCCACGCAATGAAAGCAGTTCCATCTATTTATCATCAATTTTTAAAATATCCTTACAATGGAACTGAGATAAAAATTCCAAGAGATCCTAATCCATTTCAATTTTGTGCTACTCTAAAGGATTCCCCTCAGCAGCAAGTCCCAGTCAATAGAGAGGCCCACTCACATAGTTATGCGGATCCTAATGAATTGTTAGATGCTGTCAAAGGAAAATTGAAGATATAGGACCAAGGATGCGGAGAGAATTCAATGGATCAAACATTCCTCATCAGAAATTTACCAATATCTCCAAAATCATATGGCAAACCACATTTGTTGCAAAAGGAACCTAAGGTAGTTATTCAATATCAACCCCCCACTACATTTACAAGATGGGGTGAACTTGATAAAGAAACTTTAGATGATGATGTCATAGATTGGCTTTATAAGGATCCAACTGAGACCCCACCTGTCAGGTTGCCAATGGAACGGTACGGCAAAGGATTTACTATGCTGCAGAAGAAAGGATATGATGGCTACAGTGCCTTAGGCCCGGACAAGAATGGAAGGCTAGAACCTATTATACCTAAGATGCGACCTCCAACTTTAGGGTTAGGTTTTGTACCATTGCGAATTGGATCCTCATCTACCAAAGTGACCATGTGTGGAAAGGGGCATGACACTGATGATGAAACAACACCTGAGGATACCCGACCCAAAACTGATTCCAATGAATGGGAGTGGAGTTCTTTTTCTTCTAGCTCCTATGCCCTTGACAATGTTTTCCTTGACCCTGATGATTTGCCTATGGAAGAAAAACATGAAATAACTCCCCTTCCCAAAACATGTCCTAATGCTTGGATAGAGTCATTCTGGGACCCAAGCTCCGAATCAGATACGAGCAATTCGGACAGTGATACCACGGATGTTTACATCTTTACCATCTCAGTCCTCTCTCTCCTTAAAACCGATGATGACATGCCCCTCATCTATCCCCAGCTTATCCAACATGACCAACAAGAACCACTCACATTGGATTGTTTTCAAAATGACGAAGCAATTGCAGAATTCCTTGGACTATGGGAAGGCATACCACAAGGTGATCATAAGGCAAGATTTGCTATTGATCTAGATTCCATAGCATATTTTGGGGAGTCAACTCCATCTTCCAGTCATCAAAATGAAAAAAGAAAAGAAAAAGTAAAAAATCAAAAGAATAGGTCTTTGAGTGAAAACCGTAAGGCACTCTCTGATCATGAAAAAGTAAAAATAAAAGACGTACCTACGGATGAAAACTCTCTGAGGTGCCCAAAGGTGGAAGAGTGGACATACCCCTATCAAGTCAAGATAAATCAACATTGCTTGTGGAAATGACCGAAAAGATAAATTTGGGTACACCTGACAACCCTAAGGTCATTCATTTTGCTGCTTCTCTATCAAAATAGGAAAAGATAGATTTTGTCAATTTCTTTCTTGAGAAGAAGATCAGCTTTGCATGGTCCTATGCAGATATGCCTGGCCTTGATCTAGAATTAGTCCTTCATCACTTGCCATTAAAAGCAGATGCCAAGCCTGTCAAATAGAAACTTAGAAAGATGCATCCCCAAGTGGCTATCTTAGTCAAGGTAGAACTAAAAAAATTACTAGATTTGGGCTTTATCAGACCCATTGATTATGTAGACTGGATTTCAAATTTGGTACTAGTTAGCAAAGTAACTGCGGGCATCAGAATCTGTACAAATTTTAGGGATCTCAATAAAGCATGCCCTAAAGATGACTTTCCATTGCCAAATATAGACATCATAGTTGACATGACTGCTGGATATGAGATGCTCTCATTGATGGATGGTTTCTCTAGCTATAACCAAATTTGCATTGCTCCTGAAGATCAACATAAGACTGCATTCACATGTGCTTGGGGTACTTACTGCTAGAATGTGATGCCCTTTGGTCTTAAAAATGCAGGCGCAACATATCAAAGAGCGATGATGACAATTTTCCATGATCTCCTACATACTTTGATGGAGGACTATGTTGATGACTTATTATGCAAATCTATCACAAGAGATAGTCATCTAGCCATCCTAGGCCCAATCTTTCACCGGATGGAAACTTACAAGATTAGACTTAATCCAAAGAAGTGTGTCTTTGGTGTCACAGCCGACAAATTACTAGGGTACATTGTTTCTCACCGAGGAATCGAAGTCGACCTGGCCAAGGTTAAAGCAATAATGGATATGTCTCCTCCTTCTAATCTCCGTCAACTAAGAAGTCTACAAGGAAAGTTACAGTCAATCCGTCGGTTTATAGCTCAATTGGCAGACAAATGTCATCCATTCCAGCATCTATTGCATAAAGGAGTCGCTTTTAAATGGACTGAGCAATGTCAATCAGCATTTCAAGCTCTCAAGGACTATTTGTTGTTGCCGCCTATTCTAATGCCTCCTATAGAAGGAAAGCCATTTATATTGTATATTTCTGCAACTGAAACGGCACTAGGAGTTCTCTTGGCCCAACAGGATGAGAACGGCAAAGAGCGAGCTATTTATTATATCAATCAGACACTAGTAGGCTATGAGCTGAATTATTCAACTATTGAACGGGCATGCTTAGAAGTGGTATTTGCAACGCAAAAATTCCAACACTATATGTTAAATCATCAAACATTGCTCGTTGCAAAAATTGATCCCTTGAAATACTTGCTTAGCAAAGCAGCTTTGATGGGTCACCTAACAAAGTGGTTTATGATCCTCAGTGAATTTGATATTGAGTATATGGAGCGAAAAGCAATAAAAGGGCAAGTCATAGCGGATCAACTTGCCAAGGCTCCTATTTATGATGATCATCCCATGTTGACCGATTTTTTGGATGAATCAGTCTTTGCTCTTACATCTTCTAATGAATGGAAGTTACACTTTGATGGGTCCCATACCAAGTTCGGGTCCGGAGCAAGCATATTGTTTGTCACCCCTCAAGGTGATGCTATTCCCAAATCCTATAGAATAACTTTCCATTGTACCAATAACATTGCAGAATATGAAGCTCTGGTCACAGGACTCCGAGTAGCGGTCCACTGGAACATCACATATTTACAAGTCTATGGATATTCTCAGTTAGTCATCTGACAAGTGAATGATGACTACAAAACAAAAGATGAAAAGTTTATTCCCTACAAGCATATGGTAGATTTCTTCAAGACAAAATTCACGGCTATCCATTTCAGTCAAGTTCCAAGAATGCAAAACAAGTTGGCAGATGCGATGGATACGATTGCTTCCATGTTAAATATGCCCCACAATATGGACAAATGTGAATTTTTGGTCGAACAGTTGCTTGTCCCTTCTTTTGACATTCTGACAGCATATGTGATGTGCATTCTTGTTGGTCCTAATTCCCCATGGTACAATGATGTATATCAATATTTGAAATCCCAAACCTTACCACCTAACCTTTCCACTAACCAACGTCGAGCCTTCATCCGACAGACGGCCAAATATGTCATCATTGCCAACACCCTTTACCGTCATTCCTTTGACCATACCCTCCTCAAGTGTTCGGATTCTAACAAAGCACAAACAGCTTTACACGAGGTTCATGATGGTATATGTGGGGGCCATTTCAATGGTCTGAGCTTACCCAAAAAGTTGATTCGTGCTGGGTATTATTGGCCCACTCTGGAAAAAGATGTTCACAATTTTGTTAAGAAGTGCTACAAATGCCAGATCCATGGAAATTACATTCATGCACTAGCCCAAGAGCTTCATTCTGTCATATCTTCGTGGCCCTTTTCTCAATGGGGATTGGATCTTATTGGCAAGATTCACCCAACATCTGCAAATGGACACAAGTTTATCATTACAGCCACAGAGTATTTTACAAAATGGATCGAGGTTATTCCCATGACCTATATCACTAGTGTGCAAATTTCAAAATTCCTATTGAATTATATCATATGCAAATATGGGGTTCCCCTTGCCATAGTCACAGATAATGGTCGTCCCTTCAAGAATAAAGATGTCAAGGAACTCTGTGAAAAGTTTCATATCCAACACCGTTTCTCCAGTCCATACTATCCACAGGGTAATGGTCAAGCTGAAGCATCAAATAAAACCATTATCAAGATCCTGAAAAAGGTTATCAATGATGCTAGTCGAGATTGGCATGTACAGTTGAATCCAGCACTATGGGCTTATTACACTTCTATCCGCACACCTACTGGCGCAACACCTTATTCCTTGGTGTATGGTGCGGAAGCCATTTTACCTTTGGAAGTGGAGATTCCTTCTTTGCGTGTTTCCTTGCAACATCTAATTGATGATGAGACGCACAGAGTCTCTCGGTTGCATCAACTTGAGATGTTAGATGAGAAATGTTAGACAACCCTGACACATTTGCAAGCATATCAAAACCATCTCCGTCGCTCTTATAATAAGAAGGTCAAAGGGTAACACTTCGAAGTGGGAGATCTGGTTTTAAAGGCAAACCCCAAGAATGTACAATCTACTGACATCATCAAAGGCAAGTTTGAACCTAATTGGGTTGGGCCTTTCATAGTGACTGCAACCTATGGCTCAGGGGCATATTAGCTTGCCACCCCAGAAGATGAACCTTTGTCCGATCCTGTAAATAGCATGCACCTTCACAAGTACTGGGCATAATTTTCTATCAGCACTTCTTCAAGTATGATCCTGAAAAAAATACAAAAAAAAAATCAAAAAGCTCAAAAAAAATACAAAAAAAAAAAACAAAGGAAAAGAACAAAAAAAAGTAAAGAAAAATGATTCGCCCTCTAGTGAAAACCTGGCAAACAGGCGCTTTGGGCAAGTACCTTGGTGAAAACCTAGCAAACAGGCGCCATGTATAAAAACGATCATTGCTCTATCATCTATCATGACCTCTAGCTATGCTTTCTCCCTAAAGATTTATCATGCCTATCCTTGTCCTGACCCAATGTTCTGTTTCAGGCCTGTAATTGGTCAACATCATTGTCTTGCATACTCTGTTTCTTGTGCATATGTTTTGGTCCTGGCCTCTATATATGTCTTTCAGATGTGCATTAGGTGCGTTCCCCTTGTCCTGATCAATCACTGGAACTTTTGAATTTAAAATGTCCTAAAATAATCCAAAAAAATTGAAAAATATTCTGAAATAATCCAAAAAAAATTGAATAACGTCCTGAAATAATCCAAAAAAATTGAAAAATGTCCTGAAAAAAATATTAAAAAAAATCAAATAAAATCCTGAAAAAAAATCCATAAATATCAAATAAAGTCCTGAAAAAATGAACACAAAAAAAATTGTAAAATCTCGAAACGCAAAACAACAAAAAATATCCCTTTTGTGCATAAGACAGATCACTGAGTATACATCCAACAACATGCAATCACACACTATGCTTTACTACAAATCACGCATTAACAGATGAACTTTTCAACCAAACCAGACATGCAAACTAATTAAAATTGTCATATCACTCAATCAACATCAATATCATTTGTCCTTGTCACTACTATCATGGGTCTTATACAGGGTGTGGTATACTCGAAACCAAACTATGTCCTGTCTTAGACGGGGTACCGCATGTCCTGAAACTAGACAGCATGATCGTCCTATCAACACTTTCAACTTTTGACAATGAAGATCAAGATGTTTGTTTGACTTGTTGGAATTAACGAGTCTTATCATTTATTGATTTATCTTCGATCATGTTCCTATGTTGCTCGATGATGTCACTGAGTGATTTAGAGTGACCGGGATGGTTCATGGTCCCTTTCTTTTTTGTTGTGATTGTTGTTTGTGGAATGTTTGTCACAAACTAGGGCAACTATATCATTGGATGTCTGTGATAAGTACGTTCGCTTTGTGAATGCCACACATACCTTGACCCTTGATGTATGCACCCTAGGATGCTTCACTCATTCTTTGTGTGCAATGTGTCCATCTTTTGCCAAAAAGGTTGCGTTTCATCTCTGGCTTTCCATGCCATGATGCTCTGCATCCATTTTGCTACATTAAATAAAGGTTCTCACCTACAAACTGCATTAGTGAAAGCAAGTTTTTCTTCGTCTCTAACTGTCCTCTGTCTCATTTCTTCTTACTAACATTTCTTCTGTCAGTTTGGGCATTCAGTCCGATCTTGTTCTCCGATCTCCAAACACATCAGCTACATCCTGCATTCATTGGTTAGTACATTTGCATTCCATCACGCATTTTATCCATTTCATTTTATAAATACCTCAAAAACGCATAAAAATATATTCATACATGTTCCGCAATAGTACATAAACAGTGCATAAGCCATCCATACATGGAAACTAAACATAGGTCATAACACATTACATCCCATCATATCGATGCATATCATATCATATATACATAATATCGGAGTACAAAATTGGACTATCTGTCCTAAGTATGGCCCACAGACTAACTATATACTATCACACTACATACTGTCAAACTACATTTGTCTCTGTCATAAGGAGCATGTGCCTCTATCACTGGGTGCTCCCTCTATCCTCCTCATCCCTGCCATGTCTCAAGGATGATGTCCCTCCTGCCCCTGGTCCTAGCTGTGGTGGTTTCATAGGTCTACTCACCCCCATACTACTCACTAACCTCCAAGAACATGGTCTGCTCTCTGTCCTCGATCATGCCCGATATGAAGCTGCTCTCTGCTCTGGTGGAACTGCACTCTCATATAGTGTCCTCCAATGGCGTATCTCCTCTCTGGTCTCTACCAACATCTGTGCCATCTCACGTGCACTGGCATCCCTAATCGACCCAATATACTCGGTGATTGTCTATTCTTCTCATTGTGCTTGAGCTATTGTTGTATCTCAAGCTGCTATAAGTCTGGCTATCTTCGCTCTAAACTGATCCTGCTCTATCCTCAAGATAGCATTTTGTCTCTCTAATGTCACAATATGATCATGCTGACTCGCTATAGTAGCCCTGCACATCTCCATCTCCTCTATCCTAGCTATCTTCGGCTCTATGGGTATATCCTGCAATGACTCCTAATCGGCTGAGTCTGGCTCATAATCATCATCCCCCTCATCATCATCTTCATCCTCATCGTCCCCCTCATCCTCATCACTTCCCTCATCCTCATCATCTCCCTCCTCCTCTCCTGTGAGTGGCAAGTCCCCCTATCTCCTAGGTATCGGAATATCAGGATCTGTCAATGGCACTGGCCGTCGTTGTGCAAACCATCTCTCATACTCCTCTGTCATCTCGGCATCCACCACGTCTGATCTCCAATCCTACTATCTTTGTTGTAGCTGTGTGAAGTCAGCATAGGCTATGTGTGGCTTAATCATCCTTCCCCACTGACTCATCTCCTTGTGAGATCGGGCAAATTGTGCAGTCCCTCTAGGTACATCTTGCCTCTCTCCAAACTATCATCTGACTCTCTCTGGCAGGTACATCTCAATCACTCTCTGGTGATTCACTAGTCGCCTAATCAAGTATCTCCCCTATCTACAATATGGTAGCTCATCACTATCATCTGACCATCCAGGGCAATCAAGATATGGCCTTCATGTGAACTCTCTCAATCTGTCTAGCTCATGTCGCCAATACAATATGTATCCAAAAGGACCCTGTCTCAGTGCTCCTCCATAGCAGTACACATATGGTTGGTGTGGTAATACTTGTCTCTCTACAATCGGTCGACATATGGCTATGTGCTCAAATGCCCATACCTGTAGCAGTGTGACTCCACAGCTCAAAGTCTGAACTCCCTGATATGCTATCTGATGCAACTAAAAATATAGCATAGCAAGCACACATGGACCCCATGTGTACACCGACCCCTCTGTCGCCATCCGCTCTAGCACTCTTCCCCATCCAATATGGAATCTATGTCCTTGTCTGTCCCCTGCTAGAAGACATGCTATCACCACTGCTATCACCACATATCGCCGATCATACTCTGATGCCATGGTCTCCCAGCCAATCTCCCTCTCTACGATATCCAAATCATCTACATCACACTCAAATAATCTGCACAATGCGTCTCTCCCTGTCACTGGGCCATACTCTATCATCTCTCCATGAATCAGAATGCGGAGGATACGCCATACATCCTCTAGTGTCACAGTCGCCTCTCCAATTGCCAAATGGAATGAGGAGGTCTCTGAATGCCATCACTCTGCTAATGTAGTAAGCAGTCCTGTGTTTGCCCTAATCTCGGGCATGAATGTGATATAGTATATCCCAAGTCCTGCTAATGTATCTCTGTCTGTGCTCCTGAGTCTATGTCATAACATGAAGCAGTTTGGTCGGTTCTCCCACGTGATCAATGGATACTGTCGACTCTGCATCACAATTGGGGCACATTTTGTCAGTTTTAGGGTTTGCTCCTATGGGCTGCATTTCCTTGTTTCATGTCCAAATCAGGGTGTTTCTAATCTATTTTGACCTATCCTATCCTTATCCCCCCTTTTCGGATCATTCGCATGTTTTTTTTGACCAAAATTGAGTTCCCAATGAACAACTGCGCCTGTGTGTTGTATCCTATGCCTGTGTTGCATCAACTTGTGCTTGTGTACCCTACACAAGCGTAGGATACCCTACACAAGTACAGGATGCACTCACACAAGCGCAGAAGTCATTTTCTGCATTCTTTGTGGGCCTCACAATGTCCCGCAAACAAGTCAAATTCATGAAATTGACAATATGGGTTTTTGAGATACATACCGTTGCTCCCATGTCGTCTGGTCATCTGTACGTGCGTACACATTCTTCAAGGTGATCTTCCATTGGAATGTTTTCCATCTCTCTGCAAGTGTCCTTTTTCAGAGCAACAAATTCTCCTCTTTGGCTAGTGCAAATGAGCAATTTTCACTCTCTTTGTCTCATTTATAGATCTTTGTCAGTGCATAGATGGACATGCACTCTCTCCATCTTATGCTAGTCGCGGTCTTTTGCACCATCAATTGCTTGTCCTTTGTGTATCCGATCTTCGATTGTCAGTCCGTTCGATCCTATCATTTTTTATCATTCTTATCGATCAATTGGCCTCTTTTTTCGATGTTTCTGGCCAATTCCTCGAGGGGGCATGCATATGTCATCGTTATTGTCTGGGGCATTTTCATTATTGTTCTTTGAAACAATGCTTAAAATCGCATTGTCTCAAAGAGGGGCAAAATGTAGACGTCTAAAAATGGTCAATGCTTGCAGAGTCATACTTTAACATTGACGCATTGCCTTATTTTAGGGTTTTTGTGTCGCATTAACATTTCTCCTATGATTCATACTTGGTCTTTATCATTTGCGAGTATCGAGTCATTCTTCTGCATTCTTCATTTATCTCGCATTCAAATTTGGTCTTGTCAGTAACAATCTTTAGTCATGATTTTGGTCGATCTTATCCTATCGCATCAATGTGCGTGCTCATTTGTCATCATTTTGGACATCGTCAATCCTAATCGATGATAGAATTAGGGTTTTGTCCTCTTATCAATCTTGTCATCTTGCGATCGATTTGTCATCGATCATGGTCATTTTCAATCTTGTAATTTTGCAATCTATTTTGTCATTGATCGTTGTCGTTTTTGTCATTTTGCGATCGATTTGACATCGATCGTTGTCCTTCTCAATCATGTCAATTTGGATCAATTAGTCATTGTTCCTTGTCAATTGGTGCATTTATCAATCAAATCGTTTGTCAGCATTGGTCCTTTGTCAGTCAGAATCATGATCAAATCGAATCGATATCAATTATCTTTTGTCAAGACCTAATTGTCATCCTTGCATTTCTAATTCATCTTTTAGGGTTTCATGATTTATTCATTTAACCTTGTTTGTCCTTTCTTCCTCTAGGTTAAATAGTTTATTTATCCTAAGTCTTCTTGTCACAATTAAATGTTTATTTAATTGGCTAACTAATTCTTCCCTCTTTGTGAATTAATTGAAATGAATGAAAAATTATTAATTAATTTACCTAATTCACCTAATTTAATAATTTCTCCTAATTCCTAATTTTCTAATTTTCATCAATTTTCTAATTTTCTAATTTCTAATTCATCTAATTTCTCCTATTTCTCCTAATTTCATGGGAATGACGTAGCAAATTTGTCATAATTTGTCATAATTGTCAATCAATCAATTTTGACATAGCAATTTGTCAAAATTATCAATCAATCAATTTCACATAGAAAGTGTCAATTTGTCATAATTTGTCATATTTGTCATTCTTGATTTGAAATTTCCATTTGAATCAAATTCATGCTAATCTTGTCTTTTCTCCAATTTGTCTATAAATTGGATGAATTTCTTCAATCAAGGTCCCTGGTCGAATCAATCATGCTTCTAGTACCCTTATGCTATCGTCTCGTCTTGTCTACTTGCTTTCAAATCATGCTTATGCACTAGTAGGTGAGATCCACAAACAAAGCTATTTGAAGGAGAAAGAAGGACAATGGAGCCACATGAAGAAGACATCTGCATTTGGTTTGCTTAGTTTTCAATCTTGAATGTCTTGTTTTCATGTTTTCATTGAATGTTTTTAGGATTGTTGTCATTGCAATTGAGTTTTCGTGATTGAACTAGGCTAATGTTTATTGCTATGATGATTTCCACATTTCCTATCTACACTTACGATGTGGGACAAGGTTATCCTGACCAAACGTTGTAGTTTCATGATAGAGGATGATAGATCCTGATGAGAAACTATGTTTGAGTGATCAATTTATCAAAGAGGGTGATAATGCACTTTGAGATGTTAGATCTTGAACCTGTTGAAAGTGAATACTTGAAAATCTTGAGGGTGTCTAACTTTTAGAATCCAATTTGACAGAGGATAACTTGACCGAACGAACCAAGAAGACAATCTAAGGATAGAATGCCAGATATCAGGTGTTTGTGCTCACTGTAAATCTACCAAGCAAACATGACAGGTCTAAAAAAGACATGCAAGAAGACAACTCTAAACTGACAGAGACAGAAATTCATACAACAGCTTAGACAACCCCAAACAACAATTTAGATAGGCCCATACGATAAACTAGAAATCTCGCATGACAAAGGCATAAACTCGTACGACACTTCCCATAGAACCAGATGGCAAAAAGTAACACAAAATCCTCTGCTATCTGACTCGTAAAACAATTCTCACCGAACCAGATGATAAACTAGATTTCCCATATGACAAACTAGAAAGCTCATACGACTAAGGACAGAACAGAAGCAAAAAAATTTATTTGGACGGATTTTTCATCAATCAAGTTTGATGTTTTGCTTCTATTTTCTAGTTTTTTATATGTCTAATTTTCTGTTTCAGGGATGAAGACAAAACAAACATGTGATATGATAAATAACCTCAAGCACAACACACTAAATCCTAATGAATTTTGCCGAGAGAGAAAAACTTTGCGTGCAAACTTAGGTACACACCCAATAGCTAATTAGAATACGACTGTTGAGTCTCACGCAATGGATTCTCAATGTCGTATTATCTGACTCCAAATGCTAATGGGGCCATGATATGGCAAGTGTCTTGGGAGAGTTACTATCTCTCTTGCACAAAGATTATCCCCCTTTTGGACATGAATCAGGTAGCTTCTATCTTATGATTCATAGTAAAGATTTTTGTTTGAAATTACCTATTGCAGTCGTGCAAGCACAATTAAGGCCTATAGCTCAACAAGGTACCGAAACAAGAAGTAGTCACATAAGCATGATTGAAACTGCAAAGCCCTACTAAATGTATGATATGAGAGATCTCAAAAGAGAAAACTCAAATAATCCCATCCTCTGAGACTTTAATCTCAAGAGGCCTATTTTTAAGAGTGAGTCAGAAAGCTTAGGTCTAGCTGTACTCACTTGGGTTGATCTCACAGGGTGATTACTTTTCCCCACTGTGATAGGCCCGCTAAAGGTAATCAAATCTCAAACATAGAAGTGCTTCAAGGCTCAGGATTTCTAATTGTCGAAATGGACAAGAGCATACTCTCCTACCTTGTAGACAACTTCTCAATTATAGAAAATAGGATGTTCACTTACCATTAGCAAAATAAGTGTGTCTAGAAAACTTAAAGAAGACACAAAGTTTGTTTGAGTTCTCCTTTAGGAAACCTGCAAAATAGATACGCTAGTAGTCATGTTATTTTGATGAAATGAAGCTTTGACAAGCGTAATCTTTGACAATCATCCTACAAAAACAAGTTAGGCTGCTAGAAAACTCACAAATAGACCAAGGTTAGCATTAGTAATATCTAAATTGAAGTATAAAAACCCTAAAATGCAATCTGTTTTGAAAACACAAAAGAAGAAATTTGTACGAGTATTCTCACTTGCTTGTACGATTATTCTCACATACCTATATGAGTGCGCAAAGAAAATTGTACGACACTATAAAGGTACTCGTACGAGATTCTGAAACAGAACTGACCATAAACTTGTGAGATTGAAGATTTGATGATGAGAGGCCAAGAAATTAGATTTTCGGCCCCATGGTGGGTGCCAAAATATCATTTGTGTGAAGTAGGGTACCTACAGCTGCAACACAAACAATCAATAGATCATTACAAGCATGGTTAGAAAATTGAAATCAAGTGAAAGATAAACCATGACAAAGCGACCTTTCGCCTCCTAAGAGATGTGAGTGTAGATTTTCTCTCAGATTTGGATAAGAAATCCCAATGACTTGACTAAACCTAGACAGAGGATTTGAAATGATATCATATCAGAGATTACTTTAGTGGCGAATATTAGCTAATGACAAATTTTTCACGTCGACGACCTAGGAAATGGCCATGTCGCCAAAACATTAACAATTTCTATCAAATTCACAACCTGATTGCCATATGTTTTATGTAATTAAATGTTTCTATGCGACGATTTCGCCAAAACAATATATGTTGGACACATGGTAAATTTAATTTTTTCACCTACACTCTCCAAGGTTGCCTTAATAGATGACCATAATTTGCCTATAGGCATGTGAAGATTTGATAGCCAGAAGGACCCAATTCGCTCATCATTTTTCCATGTGTCTCCATTCACCCTAACTTTTGCCAACTATATTGTATTTTCCAATTATTTGGACGACCTATAATCACCTCAAAAATTACATAAGTCGTGTTATAGTTATGTGAGATTCGCCAAGTATTTGTATACCATATAAAATTCCCACAGAATTCGTCATATAAGGATTGGTATAAATACATGCGAAGACCAGATATATCTCAACACAATCTGGTGGGTTCTAGTCTCTAAATTCTGATCAATAGCAAAGTTTCAGAGACCAAGGAAAATCATTGTTGTTGACTGCATTGGTGACTGCTAGTGACCTAAAGGTGAGCGATCATATTTTTCAAGTGTTATAATATTATTCTAAATTTATCTATACCTTTTTGCACTATTAAGTTTATTTTTATTCAGTGGTGACCCGTTAGTGCCAAATGATCAGCAAGGACATTCAGACCTTAAACATCTAGATTGTAGGTGGTAGGGCCAATGAAACATATATTATACTTTATAGTCTATTATTGCTACTTGAATAAATTGATAATTTTTTGGCAG
The DNA here is from genome assembly GCF_030272615.1 of Cryptomeria japonica. NCBI lineage: Eukaryota > Viridiplantae > Streptophyta > Pinopsida > Cupressales > Cupressaceae > Cryptomeria > Cryptomeria japonica. Next base: position 748,868,392 of record NC_081407.1, on the reverse strand, counting down.
ACTTTATTTTGTTGGAGATGTAGAATAGGAAGTGTAGACGTATAAAAATGACCATATTCCTAAATGTATATTTTATGTTCATTTCTCTATTTAATTAAATCCAATTTAATTAAATTATCCACATTCTTCTATTTTATTAAGTAAATTACTCAGTTTATTTAAATAAAATTCACTATATCCATTTAATGAATAAATCATTTTATTCAAATAAATCCTCCTATCCACTTTTAATTAAATTCAAATTTAATTAAATAGTTATCCCAAATTGAATAAATCTAATTTATTTAATTTCCCCAAACTTCAACCAAATTGAATGAAAAACATTTAATTCAATTAAATCCTATTATCTCTCCATCCACTTGCAAAATCCCAAACCCCTTTCTAATCCCTTCTAGAATCTTCTAAACACTTCTAATTAACCTAACCCTCCTCTAAATTTTGTCACATCCCTAAGCAAAGGGAAGTCACTTCTCAAATGGCTTAAAGTCTTTGATAACCATTAAAGGTTTTCAACCTTCAACCACCAAAACCCTTAAAGTCTTTGAAAACCATTGAAGGCTTCCAACCTTCAACCACTTAATCTCTAAAGTCTCCAATAACCATTAATGGTTAATTCAAACCCTCCCACATGGTTAAAACATTTGTTTTGACTCAACCTCTATCCAACCCAAGGGTCTCATCAGGCCATTAATGCTTTGACCATGATTATCTCTTAATCATTTGCACAAAGGTTTATCCTTGGATTAACTCTTAATCCAGTGGGTAATCTTAATTTAGACTTGACCCTTAGCCTTTAGATAACCATGAAGCCTTCTCAGGCCTTTAATGCCTCCAAACTCTTCTCTCAACCCAACCCTATGTTGACATTTGTCACCATTTCATTGGTGCCAATTGTGCACATGGATCCCCAACTTTCAAACCTGGCCCTTGATTAAACCATTTCATCCTGACCATCCATTGCCCTATTTGTGCTATAAATAGAGCTCTCATTCCTCCATTCTTAACAATCATCTTTCAAATTTGAAGCATTATACTTATGCTCAAATACTTTCAAGCTTTTTCATTTCATATATGTTCATCATTTAGCCTCTTTTAGATCATAAATTAGACTAATATACATGCTTAGATTACTTTCTTTATCATTTTAGTTCAATTATAGACTAAATATAGTATGCTAGGATAGTATTCATACTAATCTTGTCATCTTATCATTTAGTTTATTGCATTTTAGCATCATACATAGCTTACAACACATCTTATACTAAAATCACTCAAAAGCATCTCTCGTTCTCATATTTGCCATCCCTAAACCATTTTGCTCAGTGATCTGAGAGCAAAAACATTGGTTTGAGGGACATTGTGAGATAGAGAACCATGGGACCCTCCTTGGGAAGCTAAGTAACACTACATTACTCCATAGCTTGCATCAAGAAGTCCTGTGTGTGTGTGTGGACTAGTATTCTAATAAATTTTCACGTATTTAGTTTTATTTGACCACTTTTCTCACATACATTTCTGGCGCCCACCGTGGGGCTAGACCCCATATATCAAATCGGTTTTTGAATTTAACCACTTTTGTAGGTCTGCGGGAAAAATGAATTAGCGCATTAAGTTGACTGTTTAGCGCATCCAATAAACAGAGTAGCGCATCCAATCTACTGTTTAGCACATGGAGACCATCATCTAGCACGTGTAGTTCAAACATTAGCGTGTGACCTCCGTTAAGTTTTTCCTGTAGGCCTCAACGTGGAAACAAAACAGAGTAGTGCATCCAGTTAACAGCCTAGCGCATCTAGTCCACTATTTAGCGCGTGGAGTCTATCATCCAGCGCGTGAAGTCAATCTTTTAGCGCATCAAAACACTAATATTTTCCTGTAGGTATCAACATGGGAGAAAAATAGAATAGCGCATCAGGAAAATAGCTTAGCGCATTCGGGGCACATAATAGCGCATAGGGGCTTTTTCTTAGCGCATAGACATCATTTCTTAGCGCATAGAGTTGGCATAGCCAAAAATTTATGACAGAGTCAAAAATTAGGCTTGTGGGAGACATAATATATATGGAATATAACATTTAAGTATAAGAAACTTATACTTTAAGTTATATTCCATATATACTTTCAGGATGTTTGAGAGGGGTTTCAGACCTCTAGGAGTTATAATGCAAAATCTAGTTTTTGGAAGATCTTCCAAATTTCAGACTTAGTCAAATTTCAGGGCATTTCAGGATCAGGATTGTAAAATTTGTAACCAAGATTAGAATTTAGGCTTGTGTAAGCCCACACTAACACTTGATCACTAACTGTGTGCAGGTTCTAATATTTTTTGTGCAGGGGAAGGAGCAAGTTTAGAGGCTTTAAGTTTCTTTTTTTACTTTCTTTCAACAAAAGTTGGTTAAAAAGAACTCACTCTCCTTTTTTGCACAAATTAAAATAAACCTCATCATTTCATTTGGATGCATAAAATGAACTTCATGCCTTCCTTTTTGGTGTTTTGAAAGAAAATTCATCTTTCTTTATTGCATGGTAAAAAGAACAACAAACTTCATATTTGCTTTCTTGCAAGTTAGGAAAAACACTTCATTTTGGAAGCTATAAAAAGCACCAACAATCTTTACTTTGGCAAAAGTTTTAAAAAGAACCTCACCATCCTTTGGTGTTTAAAAGGATTCACTTCATTTTGCAAAGTAAAAGAACCTCATCTTCATTTTGTGCAAGGCAAAGAGGGAAAGTTTTCCCCTATCGACTTTAATTTTCTTGACCAAAAATCACGATTTACTTTTGTTGACCAGGCTTGTTTTACAAAAGTTTTGGAAATACACACTTTGCTATGAAACGTTAAAAAGGAACACCATGCTTTTTGGAGCAACATCTCCAAATAGAAGTTGGCAAATCATTGTCTTGGAGGCTAAAAAGAACAAATTGATTGCCTTGTATCAAAAGTGGAAGGTATATGCTCTCCCCATAACTGGGTGACCAAAAAGCCAAGCCACTCTTAAGCTTTATGTACTTCAAGCATTTAAATCCTTTAGCAGGCCTGCCTTCCCGAGGGGTTGAAAAACTCTTAAAGCCATTCTTTGGCCGGTGTGAAGGGAACGACCTAAGTGGGGAACGACTTTGAAGCCAAGTGTTCCAACCCACTATAATCAAAAGTGGAGGGTGACGAAAGTCCCTTTCAACGGTTACGCGCAGCGATTAGCCTTCCCCCAGTATCTTTACGATACGTAAAGCCTTTGTTCTAAAGGTTGGGAAGCCTCCTGAGGGAGTTTATCACTGACGGCCGAACAGGAAGCCTGATTATGAACCTTAGAAATAGAAACCTTGAACCGAGTCAGTCGCCAAACATTGGCAATATCATAGTGCAAGGGTGGGGAAGAATCCGCCCCCAAGATTACTCACCATATATCTCCCAAGATAACTACTCAATTGTGAAGCAATTCACTTTGAGTTAAATTCTGGCAAAAGGCAAAAAAATGGGCACCCTCTAGGGGGTGACAAGGTTGTTTGAGCTGACGGAGTATCGAGACTAGTGGGCTATGATATTATCAATGACCTTTGAATAAAGAGTCTATCTGATGTGTCTTTTGTTGTAAATCAAACCAGTGATAACATCGAGGATTTGAACACATCCTCAAAAGAATATACACTCAATGTATAGCATTAGGATGATCATTGTCTTCATGTGTGCTATGTATTCTTGTCACAAATGTTAAAATATCTTGCAAAGTATCCAACAATCAAACTCAAAAGTCAGTTCAAACAAGGAAAAATCATAAAGTGGAGAAGATTTCCATATCCAACAAAACATCTTTTGAGATGGCTATCAACATTTCAACTATCTTTAGGAAAGACTTTCATCCAACAAGATTAGGAGAATACCAAACCAAGTAATCCTTTCTAGAAAAAGTTTTCAAACTTCTTGAGTATCCTTTCAGGTCCAATATCAAACGTGGTCACAAGAAATCAAATCAAAACACCAGATAAATCATTTCCAAATCAAACAAGTCAGTCTTAGAACAAAAGTTGTCAAATCCAAAACTAGCTAAAGATAAGACTTTATCCTATCAAAATCAGGTATTATCATCACCTTGATCAAAAGTTCCATCATCTAAAGGATTCTATCAAACAACATACCAAGTTTAAACCTTAAGTTCTCAAATCAAGTTTCTATATCGGGAGACTTTATCCATATCATTTGACACACTTTGTCGTGAGGGGGCATCTAAACCTTCATTTGATAAAAGTGGACTTAAGTTTCCAAATGAAGTATCTCAATCCAAACATCAAAGGAAACCATTGATCATTCGTGTATGACCACTCCTCATATTTTGAGATGAACAAGTCTTCATCACAAAACTAAGTTAAAGAAGAGACAACCTAGTCCTAAGACCCTTATCAACAGGAGTAAATTTCTCTACATCAACCTATCAAAAACATCAACTTTGATCATTGATATGACCATTCATCATCAAACCAAGAAAAAGGAAACTCAGTCAAAGGAAATGAGTCCTAACATAAATCAAGATCACAATATCATGGCTCTCCAATCTAATCCCATCTTCGATCAAGATCCCACCTATCAAGAATCTTATGATGATCCCCTAAAATTTTGGTATTCCATCCACGATGACCCTCTTTCATCTCAAGAACAGAGTCATTTGGGTTATGCAAAGTATCCAACAATCAAACTCCTTCCATCTCCTCCACTCACCTGATTCAAAATCAAGAGGAAAGCACAAACTCAAATGATCCTACTCCAAGTCAAGATCAAGATCAAGGAATCTCTTCTTCCAAATCTATCTTAGGTCCTTTCATTCCAAAGTCAATCTCTTCATCCTCCAAATCTATCTTAGGTCCTTTCATTCCACAATCAAACTCTCCATCCCTTTCATCCATCTTGGGTCCTTACCTCCCTCCATCCACCAATCCATCACCTCAAATGATCCATGAGAAAGATCAATGAGGGGCACATCTTTGAAATTCTTTCAACCCTCTATCTAAACATCTTTCCAAAACTATTCTTCTATCATTTCCTCTATCTATTTTGGGTCCTTCTGTCCCAACATTCAATTTTCCTCCATCTCTTCATCACTTCTCAAGTACCCACACTCATCCTAAAAACATTTCTATCTATCCTTGCACAAATCTTCAAACATTCTATCTATTATCCAACACCTCTTTTCTATCCTTCCATCCCTATCATTCAATCCTTTGCATACATCCTTCATCTATGAAATAGGCATTTGTGTCATTTTGTCACATACTTGCCCATGCTCGAATCTCATGTTCAGTCCTTTTCCTAGATATCTATTCATGAAATGCTTCAGAATCCAAGGTTGTTCCTCTTTAACATTTTCTTTTGGTTGGGATACACACTCAATCCAGAAAAGAACCACTTATCGTATCTTGGTACCGACATCTTTTGATTACTATATCTCATACACTTAATCGATTGCTCTAAAAATCATTGTGATCTCTTAAATTGAAGACATGGCTAGTGAAAAATCTAAAATCTTGCTTCAGCGCCACTGTAATTATCACACCCATGTAAGTTTCATCACTTACAAGCCAATGCAAGAAAAATAAAGAGAAAAAAAAAAAAAAAAAAAATCAAAAGCATGAGCAAGAAAATGAATATCAAGAAAAGCAAAATGCAATGAAATGCAATATCAAAATGATTGGCTATGGACGCCTGGCTGGCAATGGAGCAATATTTGTGAGATTATAGCGATAACCTCGTCAGGGCTATGGACGCTCACTGGCAGCGAGCCTCTATCCAGGATGCTTTTGAAGTTAAGGTAACTCATGTAGCTAGCCATGTTGGATTCTAAAGTTTACAATGATCATATGAGCCAGAATGAACCCACTTGCACATACATGGGTAATCAAAGACTAAGTACCTTGATCCAGTTTGGGATTCTTATTCCCTTTTGAGTCTGCTTCCTAGTTGCTAGAAATGTTTAGTTTTATTTTCCAGAGGTTCCAAGTGTGGGTTGGGTCTCTATCTTTGAAAAGTTTGAGAACACTTATTCAGATGGTGCTAAATACTATGACAATCTTACATATCACCTTTTTGCAAATGGAAACCTCTATGCTTGGGGGCAAAGTTCATCTACTCTATTCTTCCTGCCATATCTCCCAAATCCTCTAATCCATATCCCTTATCCTATATATTCATTTCTTCTATCCTCCAATTCTTTCTGCAATCTTGCTTCACTCTAATCCATATCTATCTATCCTATCTATTCATTGCTTCCATCATCCAGTGCTATCTATATTCTATCTCTATCCATATCCCCTTTTTCATCCTTGATCTTGATCAAAACTATGGACAACAAATCTATTTCCACCTCAATGGTTCAGTCATTCATTCATCCATTCCTCGTCTTGATATACATTGGGGCAACCAAATACATCTTTCTTCTAATCCAAAAACTCAAAAAAATCAAAATATCCCAAAACTCAAAAAAATCAAAATATCCAAAAACTCAAAAAAATCAAAATATCCAAAAACTAAAAATCGACAAAAATCAAAAAAATCAAAACAAAAAAAATCAAAGCATGAACACATGGACCATCCATCAAATCAGATCAACAACAGGAAAACTCTCAAAGTCTGCAATGAAACTTATCACATGTCTTGTTAATCAATTCATTACTCGAAATCAACATCAACATCAAACATGTCTTATACAGGGATAGGTACACTCGAAACCAGACATATCAGTCTTATACAGGGTACTCACTCTTTGAAACTAGACATTTCTATCAATCATCAAGTCTTGATAATCAATCCATCCATCAAACATCATTTTTCATCAAAGCAGAGTGACAAACAAACCATTAAAACTATTTCTCAAGCTAAATTTGTGCTAAAACAAAAGTTGTCAGAATCCTGAACAAATCGCACGATAAAAGATGTCTCTCTTATCATAATCCAGAGACCTCATCATCAGTATCAACAGAATCCTTTACCATCTTACGGATTTTTATCTCAAAAACACTTGTTTAAAATTTTCAAATTGTCAAATCCAGTTTCTAGATCGGGAGGCTTTTATCCATATCATTTGATACACTTTGTCGTGAAGGGGCATCTAAACCTTCACTTTGATAGAGTAAGATTTGAAATTTTCAAAAACAATAATCAACTGAATCCAAACCAATCAAAGGAATCCATTTATCACTCATGCATGACTAATCCCCTTATTCTGAGAAGAAAGAACTTTTATCGTAACATCACGTTGAAGAAACAACAACCTAGTTTTTCCAAATTCATCAAGAGAAATAAGTTTTTATACATCAATCATCAACCAAATCATAACAATGACATCAATCAGTATGACTGCTGGATTTTATTCTAGTTAGCCTTATCTTTATCAATTGATGGTAGTACAAGGTTCACAAATCATATTGTACATATCATATCCACCCATCTGAGGCATCACCAAAAATTCACAAATGCTTATCAATCTTGGACATACTTAGTGTAGTCACTGTCCTTGGTTTATCTGAAACAATTATCCAAATAATATCCCACCATGGCTTGGTGATCAGTATACATATCCATATCAAAGTAGTATCAACAACAAGGGGCAAAATCTTGACCTCGCTTGGGGCATTTCGCCTTCAAGATTTTCAACATCAGACCAAAAACGTAGCAAGACAACAAGGATCAAAACAACCAACAAATGACAAATGACAATGCAAGAAGGCTAAACATCATGAACTTGAACTGATTTCAACTGAACAAAGATCTATTTTGCAAGATGTTTTAATTGACAAGAATACATTTCCAATAGCATGCATGATTACTTATGGTTGTTAATCATATCTCCTGAGCACCTCCAGGATGTCTTACGACTAGAGAAGCAAGGAAGGAATGTGATGTTTTATTTGTCTTCTATCTGTGAGTGAAGTCTTTTACCATGCAAATTTGTCCTATGAAGAAATCCGGTGGCATATCGCTAAGGACATTTCGGATTTGTATGGGACAAAGGTTAACTCTTGTATGTTTACGCAATCCACACTCAGGTCGTCCTGGTTCAATTATACCTTGATGCTTGTGCTATCTTGCAAAATCAAAAATCATGTAAATTTTTCTCAGGTCATTATGGTTCAATTATACCATTATGCTTGTATAAATTTTCAACATATCCTAAACAAATCAATGCTCAATGATGATATCTACAAAGAAAGCAAACAAATGGCTATATCGGATGGCAAATACAGAATGAGGGATGCTCCAAAAACAATTAGTTGCATATCATTTTACAATTAGTTGCATATTGTTTTACAATTAGTTGCACATCATTTTACAATTAGTTGCATACACATCATTCCATATCATTTAAAATCATTTACATATTACGATACATTTAGCAGCATAAATAAAACATACATCTCATTTTCAAGATACAGCATATAAAAAGCATACATCCTGCATCATAACATTACATCATATATTTAAGCATTGCATCATCACATAAAATAAATGCATCCATATCAACACATCACATGATTAAAAATGGTGCCGTATATATATATATATATATATATATATATATATATATATATCTCAAAACTGATCAAAATGTACAAAATGTGTCCACACACTGTGTCCAGTACAACAAATAACAAACTGCTCAAAACAATACAACAGCGACCCCGTCTCTCAAGTATGACTATCTCCTGATGGAGATGGTCTCGCTCCAGCTGTACCCGCCACTGGATCTCTAGGAGGGTCCTCTCTCGCTCCAGATACACTCGCCCCTGGATCTCCAGGAGGGTCCTGTCTCACCAGCCCTGTCACACCTCGGCTCTCAGATCGTGTCCCAGTGGTTCGAGATCGACTCGATCTCGACTGTGCAAAACTCTCCACTCGCCGATCTCGGGGTACTGCAGCCTCATAATGCCGCCTATAATACTCAACATCCTGCACTCTCCGTGTCAGCTCTCTAAGGGTGTCCCTCAATGGACCACCCGCCACTGCTCTCTGTACACTCGCCAACACCTCCTCCGCTCGTCCTCGCCGCTCTATCTCAGTATCTCTCTCAGTGGTCAACTAAGAAATCTACCACTGATAGGTCAAAATCTGCGCCTGCAGCTGCTGAACGGTAATCTACAGGGTCTAGATCTGTGCATCCTCCACATGACCTGGCACTCGAACCCGCAGTGGTACCTGTGCTGGAGGAACCCCTCCCACTCGCCCTGTCCTCGGTACTGGAGGTGGGAGTATATCTACCCTCCTCCTCTGTGCTGGTCTAACCATCTCCTCCTCACCCCCCACTGCAGCCAGCACCTCCGTCACTCTCCCCTCTCTCCCGGCTCCGATAGCCAATCCTCCTCTCCCCCTCTCAATCCTCCCCTACCGTACCGCTCTCTCCACACCTCTACCTCCCCACCTCCCTCTAGCTCCTCTACCTCCTCCATCCTCTCCATCATCTCCATCATCTCCCCCATCTCCCTCCTCCCCATCCGAGTCAAACGCTGGCCTCATCTCCTCTGGATCTGAGATCCTCACCACTGCCCACACAACAAACAAACGGCCAAACTCATCTGTCATCTCAGCGTCCTAAATCTCTGGGGCATAGTCCCAGATCTGCCCAGCTATCCCCACAAACTCCTCCATGGCCACCGCACTGTTAATAGTCGGCCCCCAATCGGCCACATCTTGTTGCCTCCATGCATACAGGCACACTCCCTGAGGAATCCCCTGCTGGCGTCCGAACTGTCACAAAACTTGGGTCACCAAAAACCGCTCAATAACGAACGGGGTCCTCCCAATCAGATATCGGGTCATAAAAACAAAGGGCATCTCCAACCCATCCTTCGCCCATACCTCGCAACCTGTATACGGTCTCCAGGTGACCGTATCTATATCATCGAAAACCCTCCTCCAATGCTCTAGCTTGCCCAGCTTACGCTGGACAACTAGACCTCTATAACCGTAGGCATATGCTGCACCTACGGGCCTGTCTCTATCTGCCAATGGCCTAGCTACTGGAATGTGCTCCCAGCACCATACCTGTAATAGAGTCACTCCTGCTGACAAGCTACTATAACCGAGGTATACTACCTCATGTAAACTCCTGTATAAATGAGCCAGCATCGCTGACCCCCATGCAAACCTCCTCCCTTGCGTAACCATCTCCTCCAAAATCAGTCCCCATCCCACCGAGAATCCCTTTGACCTGCGATCAGGACAAAGGAATCCCCCAATGAATCCTGCCAGTACAGATGGCAGCAGTGCATACCACAAATCCAAAAACTCCTGCCAAGGGATCTCATACCCACAAATTGTGTCATCCTGAAAAATGCGGCGCAGTGCCTCTGTGCCGCCCTCCTCTGACTGCTCATAAGGAAGTAGTGCCCCTACTATAGGAATCCACAAAATCCGGTAGCAATCCTCCGGTGTCACTATCATCTCTCCTGTGGCAAAATGAAAGGTGTTCGTATCACTATGCCACCTCTCTGCCAACACTGTCAAAAGCCCCCGGTTCACAGTGAATTGAGGCATATCCAGAAGTGAGGTCAATCCACATCTCTCTATGATATCCAAATCTACCTGTGATAGTCTTCGTATCAACGTCCACGGTCTCGGGAATCTCTCCCTCGACTGTACAACTCCCAATCGCTCCTGTCAACAAACAAAACAAATCCAATATCAGTTTCCACATCAACATAAAGATATCAAAATCAAACTTACATCAACACCATGAATCAATTTTCTCATCTACATCAAGTTCAAAAACCTATCATTTCATATCAACTTGTAACACAACTCAAGTTCTCAAAAACCATATCAAAACTTGTAAAACAACTCAAGTACCAACATCACATAAACTTGTAAAACAACTCAAGTTTCCCACCCATATCAGCTTGTAAAACAACTCAAGTTTCCAACCCCTATCGGCTTGTAACACAACTCAGGCTTTCACATACATTGAACTTGAAACAGAACACGCAACTACATCATTTTTGATCAAAACAACAGATTGATATCTATATATAACTTGAAAACTCGCAAATCAAAACAAGTTATACAAACACTCATATTAGGTAATTTCATCAAAACACGACAGGTAGACAAAACAAATTTTCAACTCGGGCAAAACTGCAAAATTTTTCAGATGCGCTAAAACAGAACTTCAATGTGCTAAATCACCCCCACACGCTAGGTTGTCTCTTCTACGCGCTAATCTATCTATTCTATGCACTAGACTCTGTCTACGTGCTACTCTTGTCCTCCATTGCGCTACCTAGCCTGTCCTATGCGCTAGACTTTGTCTACGCGCTAATCTATAACTCCTAGGCACTACCTGTTTAGCCCTATGTGCTAGGTTAGTCCTACGCGCTAAACCCCCTTCCCTATGCAAACCCCAGCGGCTCCTATGCGCTAGGTCACACCTACGCGCTACCCTATTGACGCGACGCGCTACCCAATACTTTACATGCACTATTTTCCTTGCACGTGCTAACCTAAAATTTTTATGCGCTAACCTACGGTTTTTGGACGCAACCCCTAAATTTAAACTTGATGTGCTACTTCACACTTTGCATGCACTACTGTTGACCCTAGATGCGCTAAAACGAAATACCCGAACTTTGAAATTCGAAAAATGCCTAAAAACAACAAAACAAAAAATCAAAAAGGGGTCAAAAACGTTGACTTACTGGTGGTCCACACCCTACAGGTCTCCGGTACCTCCGAACGCGCTCGAAACGGTGTCTATGATAAGGAATCGACATTTTCTCTCCAGAGCAAATTCTCTTTCTTCACAATCCACAAAGCACAAATGAACCTAAATCAACCCCTTTTCCCCTTTTATAGGAGGAAAATGAAATTAGGGTTAGCCGTAGGGACCTGTAATATGGTTGCGGTCTCCCCTATACCAAAACAGTTGTAACTTATCGGGAGATGAATCAATCTGCACACTTTTTACATGCACGAAATCATACACATCATACAAACTTCATCAAATTAAATCAAAAAATTTCAAAATTGATTCATCTCCCAAGGGGGCATCACACATCGAATCTGGGGCACGACTTGCAAATCAAAAGAGCGACACAACAAAAATTGCATTTGATCATAAAATCACAAAAACACATCATTTTCTTTGAAATAACATGTGCACACACGTCACTTCAAAGAGGGGCAAAATGTAGACGTATAAAAATGACCATATTCCTAAATGAATATTTTATGTTCATTTCTCTATTTAATTAAATCCAATTTAATTAAATTATCCACATTCTTCTATTTTATTAAGTAAATTACTCAATTTATTTAAATAAAATTCACTATATCCATTTAATGAATAAATCATTTTATTCAAATAAATCCTCCTATCCACTTTTAATTAAATTCAAATTTAATTAAATAGTTATCCCAAATTGAATAAATCTAATTTATTTAATTTCCCCAAACTTCAACCAAATTGAATGAAAAACATTTAATTCAATTAAATCCTATTATCTCTCCATCCACTTGCAAAATCCCAAACCCCTTTCTAATCCCTTCTAGAATCTTCTAAACACTTCTAATTAACCTAACCCTCCTCTAAATTTTGTCACATCCCTAAGCAAAGGGAAGTCACTTCTCAAATGGCTTAAAGTCTTTGATAACCATTAAAGGTTTTCAACCTTCAACCACCAAAACCCTTAAAGTCTTTGAAAACCATTGAAGGCTTCCAACCTTCAACCACTTAATCTCTAAAGTCTCCAATAACCATTAATGGTTAATTCAAACCCTCCCACATGGTTAAAACATTTGTTTTGACTCAACCTCTATCCAACCCAAGGGTCTCATCAGGCCATTAATGCTTTGACCATGATTATCTCTTAATCATTTGCACAAAGGTTTATCCTTGGATTAACTCTTAATCCAGTGGGTAATCTTAATTTAGACTTGACCCTTAGCCTTTAGATAACCATGAAGTCTTCTCAGGCCTTTAATGCCTCCAAACTCTTCTCTCAACCCAACCCTATGTTGACATTTGTCACCATTTCATTGGTGCCAATTGTGCACATGGATCCCCAACTTTCAAACCTGGCCCTTGATTAAACCATTTCATCCTGACCATCCATTGCCCTGTTTGTGCTATAAATAGAGCTCTCATTCCTCCATTCTTAACAATCATCTTTCAAATTTGAAGCATTATACTTATGCTCAAATACTTTCAAGCTTTTTCATTTCATATATGTTCATCATTTAGCCTCTTTTAGATCACAAATTAGACTAATATACATGCTTAGATTACTTTCTTTATCATTTTAGTTCAATTATAGACTAAATATAGTATGCTAGGATAGTATTCATACTAATCTTGTCATCTTATCATTTAGTTTATTGCATTTTAGCATCATACATACCTTACAACACATCTTATACTAAAATCAATCAAAAGCATCTTTCGTTCTCATATTTGCCATCCCTAAACCATTTTGCTCAGTGATTTGAGAGCAAAAACATTGGTTTGAGGGACATTGTGAGATAGAGAACCATGGGACCCTCCTTGGGAAGCTGAGTAACACTACGTTACTCCATAGCTTGCATCAAGAAGTCCTGTGTGTGTGTGTGGACTAGTATTCTAATAAATTTTCACGTATTTAGTTTTATTTGACCACTTTTCCCGCATACAGAAAGAAGGGTGGGAAACCTGAATGTGGGGAAGGCCATGAGAGGCCAACAAAAAGCAGAACATTGTCTTCGTACTTTATCTTTGGAAAAGATTGTGGTGAAAATCAAGAAGGTACATTATTATAAGTACAAGTACAAAATACATAACCTACACTACATGTCGAAGACGACGGTGAACTTGATATCTCAGATCAGGATGATTTTGAAGAATATTATCTAGGAGATGCCCAAGCTAGTCGGAATGATATAATTAACTTGGGTGATAATGCCATTGATGATAATGCATGGAAGAGGAAAAGAAAAGCCAGATCAAAAAAGGGTGAACCACAATCAAAAAAGGATCGGGAGTAGGATATGTCAGAGAGGAATTTTAAAATTAATTGGGCATAAAAGTATCCATTCATTGATCTAGTAGAGAATCCAATTGAAGGTGAGCCTGCAATAGAAGGCAGGTGTAAGATTTGCACTTGGAAACATAACAAGGAAATTAGGTTGCAGCAAAAATTTGACACCATAGAAAAGCATATGGGTAAATTTTATGAAAAACAAATAATAGACAAAGTTGAAAAATTAGTGATAAGATGGAAAACAAAGGAGGAATGTAAGCATGTGAGGAATGTCGAAGAGTATTATTTTCATGAGAAAATACAGATGAATCTTGTTGAAGTTAAAGGTTCTATTGAAGCTAGTTCTGGAAAAGCAATGCAAATAGAACAACTGGGAAAAGTTGTTCAGTTAAGTGTTGTGTTTTATATTTTGAGTAGAGGGTGCACTATGACAGATTTCCCATCAATTAGTGGTTTACTAAACTTTTTGAAAGTTCCTAACTATCCTAATAGACACTGGTTAGTAAAAAGTGGATGGGAATGGGCAAGTTGTCTTGCTAAGGTTGAAAAAGAAGATGTAAAGGAAAAAATAAGAGAGTCAAACTTTATTGAATTTTCTTTAGATGAAGTTACAGTAGTAGATAGTACTTCATGGGTATGCATACATGCTTATACTGTACAGCGTCATGCCTGCCAACCTCATCTACTATCTATTGCTAAAATGAAAGAGAGTGTGACAACAAAAAATTTATTTCAACTAGTAAAGAGAAGTTTAATTGAATATGGAGGTATGGATGACATGACGATTTCCAAAAAATTGGTGTGTGTTGGAGCAGATGGAGGTTCAGTAATGCAAGGTCACAGGAACGGTCTTTGAACAAAGATTGAAACTTCATTTTCACCGTACATTACTAAAATTCACTGCATGGCTCACAGATTGAATCTACCTTTTGAAATTGTGAGCAAGTATGCTTCAGTAAAAAAATTTAAAATTTTAATTAGAGAGCTCTACTCACACTTCTATCGAAGTCCCAAGTGATGTATGGAATTTTAACACTTTGTTGATGGAATAAGTGATGGGAACAAGCTTCTCAATGATAATGATACTGGATGGATCTCTTTGGATGGTCTAGCGCATCAAGGTTTTTCAGAATATCAATCCTTGATTGGACTATTTCACACAACTCACGATGAATCAAAGCAATCAAAATTTCCTGACCTTCTTCAGAGGTTAAGTAATCTAGAGACACTCTTAGCTTTAGCATCTCTTTTGCCCGTGGTAGAGGAAATGAAGAATATTATGAAGGCTGCCCAAAAAAGAGCTTTGTATATTGCAGAATACGCTATGCTACATAAGATGAAATGCATGACCCTCAACAATCTCTATCGAAATCAACCAACACTATCTGATGAAAAAATTGTTAAGTGGTGGACACTCACAGATTTGAACAATCCTGATAACTTTTTACAAATCAGTGAAAATAGGGAGTTATGTGCCAATGTACGGGGAGTTGATATACCTGTAGCGTCCTAAAATTGTGACACTTTCAATTCGACTGCATTTGGGTCTTCACGATGGCGGCACAACATTGAACCTGAATGGAGACCCCGAAACCTATTTATAACACCAAAAACTGCATTTTTCTGCACCTTGGCCTGATCCCTCCTTGCACCTTGCTGTCCCAGAAGGTGGGACCATGGCGCCCAGTGCCCTGGTCCTGAAGGACCAGGGCGCCCAGCGCCCTGGTCCCTGGCCCTATTTTGGGCCCGGTCTCTTTTGGGCATCGGGTCTTTAAGTTTGCAATTCGAGAAATAATGTTTCCTGGTCGGCCTAAGGTCAGGAAAATTAGTCTATCAACCCTAATTGACAAGTATATAAACTACTTTTCCTCTCCTAGAAAGGGAGGAAGGAAATAAGCAAGGGCAAGACGTGAAAGCGATATTCAAACATTCAAACATTCAAGCATTCAAGCATTCCTTCAAGGAATTGAGCATTCTAAGTCTCCATTCAAGGCTAGGTGTTGCATTCAAGACAAGGATTCAACCATTGAAGAGGAGATCACATACAACATACAACATACTACATACATTACACCTTTGCATGTAAGAATACAAACATTCTTACAACAAGGTATCAGTACTTGTTTACATTACAAACATTTACATTTACAGCATTCTCATTTCTTGGTTAATTCCAAAACCGGGGTTTGACCTAAAGGCAAACCCCTAATCCCTAACCCCCCAATCGTCCTCTCTTTTCTCTGTGTAGGTTGCAAGTACGCGGCTGTAATTGAAGATCTGGAATCCTTGTGCAGAGACGAACAGATCCCCCTTCGTTTCGCGGATTTTTTGGAGGACCGTGTGCACGCCGGGCGCCATCGTCCTATCAACTTTCGCTCAAATTTGCAGAACAGCACCGTCTCGACATTTTACTGCTAATTCCAGGTCCGCAGCTTCATCCCATATCCCTATCTCTGTTTATAAGCGAATCTTTCCTACTTTACATGCATTCCTAGTTCAATCTTTCTATCTACATTCTTTACAAAAGAGGGTATCCTTGATGTCACAACCCTTGAGACTCATTTAGAATCCAATCTTGCATTGTGTGGGATTGGACCTTGTGGGTTTCAACCCCTCTTTTGAATGTAAAGTCTCCCCTAAGTGAAAACCATCAACCCTAGTGACTCTCCCTTCTCTCTCCTTGGAGTTGGGGAGGGGAGAACGACTAGGGTTCGATTTTTCCGCTTTACATTTTGGTGAACCCGACGTGAACATCCTCATTCTGATTAGTCATGGTTAGATCTGAAAATTTGCTTCCTTAATTATATTTCCATGTTTGATCTTTTGCAAATTTTAGAGGTTGATTGCATAAAAACCCTAAAATTTTCTTTTTAAGTAATTAAACTTGTGAAATGTTTAATTCTTAACGCTTGTTTCAGATCTACCCTTCTATTGCAAATTGTCAATTCATATTTGTGCTTTAATTCTGAAAATTAAGTGGTTAAATGTCAAAACCCTAATTTTTAAGACCTTCTTGATTCAACCTTTGACTGATAATTTCATTAATCAAAACACCTCCAAATCGGCTGTAACTTTGGATTCCGCAATAAAATCACAATATCTTTCATCCCTGAAAATTTAGAAAAAAGTTGCGAGGACCGTGTGCACCCCGAGCGCCATCATCCCTGACATTTTTTCCGAAATTTCGGGAGCTAGATCTTACTGTATTTTTCTGCTAAAATCCAGAATTTTGGCTGATTTTATCAATTTTAACACCTTCAAAATTAAAGTCAAAGTTGGTCTAGCGATTGCTTGGATTGAGGCTTCTAATCATTCAAAAATTGTTGAAATTAAAATTCATATCAAAATTGTGTTTCTTACAGTCCTAAATCTGAAAAGTGTGTTGGCATTCATTCAAAATTTCAGTGTTTTATTCAAATTTTTGCAGTTTGTGACTTTTGAAATTAAGTGTTTAATTGCAACAACTTTGATTTCCACTTTCAAAATTCGAATTTTGCATGAAATCGATTCAACTTTTAAAATTTCAAAGCCTGCATTGCTTTCAGTATTCCCTCTAAAATCATAAAATTCAAAATTTCAGTTTCCCCCTCTTTTTCAAAATTCAAATTTTGCATTTTTCAACAATCTTGGTAGGGTTCAATTTTGAGAGTGCAACTTTAATTTGGCCTATCTACAGATCGTAAAATCACTCAATTTTTTCAGATTAGCTTTAAAATCATCATAACTTTCATCCCTAAAAATTTCGAAAAAAGTTGCGAGGACCGTGTGCACTCCGTTCGCCACAGTCCCGGACATTTTTTCTGAAATTTCGGGAGATTGTCCCGATTGCATTTAACAGCTTAAATCTAGGAGATTGGCTGATTTTATTAAAATTTGCTACCTCTAAAATTCAAAATCTTCTCTCTCTCTTTAGTGCATGAGTTTTACAACAATAAGTCCTACTTACACTATTCCCGTTAGATGAAGCCTTAGAATTAAGTCTTTCCAAGGTTTAATTACTGAGGAGATGGAACCTAATTTGAATGGCCTTTTTAACGAGGACATGGGTAATTCCTCTAATCCTCTTAATGATGAAGAAGCTCTCCATGATGTTTCTGTAGAACAACTTTCAAAATTGGATAACCAATTTGATGATTTTCGACAATGGATGTCTCAAGAATACCCTGATAGTGAAGCTCTTTCATTAATTGAGGGTCAAAAACGTATGGTTCAAAGTGATAAGAATGGAATTGATATTTTGCATGGTATTGCACACATTGTGGATTCGAATGTGATGCCGATGAAAAGTTGTGTCGAAACCTTAGGTTATACACAACCTCCTACTCAAGTTAATCATTCTATTCCTTTGACAACCTCTATTGCTAGTATACCTACTTTCACATCAAACATAATGACTACTTCAATGCAAGACATTCCTCCTATGATCACTAATCATGGGGGCAATCCTCCTTCTTCAATCAATCCTCTTCCTTCATTCAATCCAACTTCTTCATTCATTCCTTCAATGAGTGTTCCTATTATATCTCCACAAATGAACATGACGCAAGGGGGCAATTCATTTAACCCTTCCATTCTCCTTGTAGTGTTCCTCCTTTCCAATCATCTCCTATGACTAACTATCATAGTGTCCCACCACCTTACTCTCTACCTTCTTTCAATAACATAACACCTCCATAACAATCTAACACGTCTAATATGAACTCTTCGACTGAAGCGACCATTAACAATCTTGCACAAACTGTCTCTTCTTTACAGCAACAAATTGCCTCTATGAATCAATCTAAGTTTAGTGTGCCCACATTTGATGTTGCGAGCCCACTTTCTCTTGACATTGTTCGAGCTATCCCCCCTAAACATGTTGAAATTCCGCATTTGGAGCTTTATAATGGTAAGGGTGATCCTCTAGCACATGTTAAGACCTTTCAAACAATATGTACCAATTTTTCTTATGACCAAAGGTTGCTTGCAAAACTGTTTACTAGAACATTAAGATATAAAGCCCTACAATGGTATTGCTCGTTGCCGTCCTATTCTATTACTTCTTTCGAACAACTTGCAAATGCTTTCATTCAACAATTTCAAAACAATATAAGTCCTAAAGTTACTTTGATTGATTTAATGCATTGTAAACAAGGTGTTAAAGAGAAAGTGACTGATTTCATTGGTAGATATAAGCATTTGTATGCTCAAATTTCTTTTCCAGTGCCTGACAATGATATTCAAAGAATCTTTATTTCTAATTTACAAAAAGATATTAGAGAAAAACTCCTGTTTTGTGAGTTTACTTCTTTCCAACAGTTGTGCGCAACTCTTCACAATTATCAACTGACTGTGAGTCAAATGGAACAAGCAAATCCTATGACTCCGAGTGATAAGGGTGATAGTAGTCAACAATCATTTGGGAAGTTTAAACTGAACAGAGAGTCCATTAAATTCAATGAAAACATCATCAACAACAATGTGAATGCGGCATTAGGTGTGCCTCCTATTTCTAAGTTTTTCAAGAAAGAAAGAAAGTTTACTCCTTTGAATGAATCATTGCATAGTATTATGAATAAGTTATTGGAACAAAATGTGCTTACTCTTCCTCCTATAAGGCAAATAGATCCTGCAAAGATTAATTCACCCTATTTTGATAATAAATCTTTTTGTCAATTTCATCGTCATCCTGGGCATGATACTGAAAAATGTTTTGCTTTAAAGGGTAAAATTCAAGATTTGATTGATAATAATACTATCTGTGTTTCTGGAGTGAATGATAAAGGCAACACATCTGTAGCTCCTCCTAACCAAAATCTTCAGATTTTTACTGATCCATTGCCTTCTCATACCTCTAATGCGATTGATACTACTGATTCCTCTGTCTCACCTGATGATCTTGTGTCTATGACTCCGAATGTGATTAACTTTGTAGAGCAACAGAAAATCCCTAAAGAACCTTCCATCACCTTTGATTCTAGTGAAACTATCAGGGCACCTGATGGTCCTTTATATATAGTTGCAAAAGTCAAGAATACACCTTGCCGGGGAGTGCTTATTGATCCTTCTTGTATGGTTAATATCGTTACTGAAGAATTTCTTTTTACTTTGCAATTGAATCAAGTGATCTATGATGAAACAAATGTGGTTGTGAAATTATTTGATGCATTTTCTTCTCCTGCAATTGGTTCTATTACATTACCTATTGAGGTCCATAACAAATCCCTTGATGTGGACTTTGCTATTATTCCATCATCCGAACAATTTCGTGTGAAGCTAGGCTATCCTTGGCTATCTTCCATGAAAGCTATTGCTTCTCATATTCACAAGTGTTTGAAATTTCCCCATAATGGTGAAGTTGTTACTGTCAATCATAGTCTCTTTAAACCAGCTGAAAGAACTTCTAGCGTTCCTATTGATTACTTTTGGCCTAAACAATTCCAATCTCTTCCTCTGCGAAGTGATCATCTTTCCAAATCTTATCAAAAGTGGAAGAAAGATATGATCCTATCTCTAAGCGAACCTAGAACACCCAAACTTGATATTCCTATCGTTCTTGAGAAGGAAGTTCTTCCTTTGAAAGATAAAACTAATGTCTTTCCTCAAGAAGATTCCCAACCCATTCCTATGAATGTGACTATGCCTATGATTAATAAACTTCCTAAAAGTAGACCTATCCCTCCTCGTCATGATGGACTTGGTCTCCTCCCTAAACCGAATATTCCTCCTTTGTATGGAGCAGTTCCTCCTCCTTCCTCTTATAGAGAGAAGAGACCTTCCTCTTCTCCTATTGTTCAACCTAAGAGACCACAACCTAAACACCCAAGTGATAAGGATGAGAACATTCCTCCTCCTCAATCTTCGCAACTTCCTACTAAGACTAGACGGAATCATTCTGCACATGAACGCCGACGAAAGCGTCGTCTTAGAGCTCAGGCAGCTGCTTTTCAAACTTTGCAATCCCCAAAAACACCTTCAACCAGTATTATTCCATTTTCTCCTCAGCCGACGATTGAGCCGAAATCTCCTAAACATAAGATGCATGATGGTCTTGATCCTGTGCGAGTTAAAGATCCTATTTTTATAAATCTTGATGATGATATAGATGAAAATGTTATTCATGATGAAAATGTTACTCCTGTTCATTTTGATAGTGAATATGAATATGTTGATGTTGATAACCATCTATCTAACGAATTTTCTAAAGCACTTATCCTAGCTCCTAGACAAGAACACCATGGCTTGGGATATGAACATAGCCCTTGTTTGGATCTTGTGATAGCTCCATCTGCTGTGTTGGATGTTCCTCCTCTAGCATGTTTCCTACCTTCCCAAAATATTGATCAGCAAGATCGGGGGGTAGATGACGTGCTAGACTAGTTCATTAGCATAGCAGACTCTCTCCTCCTCTCTTGATCTCTTTTGTTACTTCTTCTATGTGTTATTCTCATTCTTCTATTTGATTTCCTTAGTGTTGTCTACTTGAGGATGATGCAAAACATTGAGATCTCTTTTGGTCTCTCTCATGTTGACTCAAAAGACACATGTATTCCCTTCTTCTAGGTGACCTTCCTTGATTGGGGAATGAAGAACAATTATGCATACATACATATGATATACATGAATTATCATACAGCATACTGACCCCGAGGAAAGCAAAGTCACCTTGTGCTTTGTGTTTTGTGTCTATTATCCTTGGGCTTATCTCACACTTGGGGGCTAAATCCTTGTGATAACGTGCTCCTTTCTCATTTCTTATATGTATCACTACCTTAAAGCAATCACCCCCGGTGACGCGTGTGCGATCGCTTTAACGTAGGGGGGCATACATCCCGTTCAAATCTTTTCAAGATACTTGAAAATTTCTTGACAAATTTAGCTTTGCCTTGAAAATTTTTGATATCTTTCTTGCATGACTCATAGTGAGGGAACCTTACTACTGACAGTCATGGTTCTCCCTCATGATCTTACCTTTTACTTTGTCAACCGAAGTCGTAAGATCCTTAGTCCACTGGGGGCTTGGTGTATCTTGCCTCCTTGACGTGGTGAAAGTTTTTCAATGTTGTTTCCCTGTACTTTACCGAAAGTATGAGCGTACGCTTATACTCCTGCTAAAGTGGGGGCTAAATGTAGCATCCTAAAATTGTGACACTTGCAATTTTGACTGCATTTGGGTCTTCACGATGGCGGCACAATGTTGAACCTGAATGGAGACCCCGAAACCTGTTTATAACACCAAAACCTGCATTTTTCTGCACCCTGGCCTGATCCCTCCTTGCACCCTGCTGTCCCGGGAGGTGGGACCATGGCGCCCAGTACCCTAGTCCTTCAGGACAAGGGCGCCCAGCGCCCTGGTCACTGGCCCTATTTTGGGCCCGGTCTCTTTTGGGCATCGGGTCTTTAAGTTTGCAATTC
The DNA here is from genome assembly GCF_030272615.1 of Cryptomeria japonica. Classification (NCBI taxonomy): domain Eukaryota; kingdom Viridiplantae; phylum Streptophyta; class Pinopsida; order Cupressales; family Cupressaceae; genus Cryptomeria; species Cryptomeria japonica. The sequence continues at coordinate 748,846,009 of NC_081407.1, read as the reverse complement.
GGGAAATAATGTTTCCTGGTCGGCCTAAGGTCGAGAAAATCAATCTATCAACCCTAATTGACAAGTATATAAACTACTTTTCCTCTCCTAGAAAGGGAGGAAGGAAATAAGCAAGGGTAAGACGCGAAAGCGATATTCAAACATTCAAACATTCAAGCATTCAAGCATTCCTTCAAGCAATTGAGCATTCTAAGTCTCCATTCAAGGCTAGGTGTTGCATTCAAGACAAGGATTCAACCATTGAAGAGGAGATCGCATACAACATACTACATACATTACACCTTCGCATGTAAGAATACAAACATTCTTACAACAAGGTATCAGTACTTGTTTACATTACAAACATTTACATTTACAGCATTCTCATTTCTTGGTTAATTCCAAAACTGGGGTTTGACCTAAAGGCAAACCCCTAATCCCTAACCCCCCAATCATCCTCTCTTTTCTGTGTGTAGGTTGCAGGTACATGGCTGTAATTGAAGATCTGGAATCCTTGTGCAGAGACGAACAAATCCCCCTTCGTTTCGCGGATTTTTCGGAGGACCGTGTGCACGCCGGGCGCCATCGTCCCGTCAACTTTCGCTCAAATTTGCAGAACAACACCGTCTCGACATTTTACTACTAATTCCAGGTCCGCAGCTTCATCCCATATCCCTATCTCTGTTTATAAGCGAATCTTTCTTACTTTACATGCATTCCTAGTTCAATCTTTCTATCTACATTCTTTACAAAAGAGGGTATCCTTGATGTCACAACCCTTGAGACTCATTTAGAATCCAATCTTGCATTGTGTGGGATTGGACCTTGTGGGTTTCAACCCCTCTTTTGAATGTAAAGTCTCCCCTAAGTGAAAACCATCAACCCTAGTGACTCTCCCTTCTCTCTCCTTAGAGTTGGGGAGGGGAGAACGACTAGGGTTTGATTTTTCTGCTTTACAATACCAATGCACTTCTATGCCATGGTCGACCTCAAGGAACCAGGAAAGTGCCCCAGGGAGAAACTAGCAAGAGTTAAAAGTGCATATTTCGACAAGATTGTTGAGACTGAAACTACTTTTGTGAAGAAAATTGCCCATGATCTTTCCTCATAAATTAGAAGCATATTCCCTCCTGACAACCTACTCAAAGCCATGTCTATTGTGTTTCCTCAATATTGGAGCCTCAACAGTGCAGCTGATTTTCAAAGTAAGCTACTAACTTTAATAAAACAATTTTGCATATCCAAAGAATTGAATAGAGTAACTATAAATGGAATAGTAGACAAAACTCATCTTCAAGAGAAATCATCTCATTTTGCATACACTATGAGAGAACAATATGTCACAATGGAGAACCCTAGTGAAGAGAGATCAGTAACAAGGCTTTGGAAATATATAGTTGAGAACGCAGCATTGCATGATTCAATGCTAGATATTTGAAGCTTTCTGATTTATGTCTTACCATGAAATTGGGCTTGGTGGAAGATGAGAGAGTTTTCAATGCTTTGAGGTTCCTAAAATAAAATCTAAGAAACAAACTAGACAAAAATTTGGAAAATTGCTTGAGGCTCTATACATCTAGGTATGATGTCCACACTTTTCCTTACAATAGGGCACTGCAAATCTGGAGGTCCAAATGTGAAAGAAGAGATTTGGGCAACACTTCAAACCAAAGTGCTAGTGGGACTATTGACTCATGTATTGGACCTACTGGTAGCATTGAGATGTAGTTAAACGAAGTTATGCAGACCCGGAGTGAAGAAACCATAGACAAGAATCAAGAAAGCTCTGAATTTGCTGAGGATGAATGGCAACTATAAGAGATTGGTATTTATTAATCTTATTGTTGTATCTCATCATTCATATTACAAAATCATATTATTATGGTTGATAACTTGATGATATTTTACAAGTCTGTTAACTTTTTGCAGTTAGAATTTAATATTGATTTGTAATTGTATTTTTCAACTTTCTATTTCCAAATTTAAAATAGCATAATAAAAGACCATAATGTGTTTATTGATATAGAGATTTTTATTTACACATGTTTGAGAACTTATATTTTCATTAATTCTTTCAAAATATAGCCATATGATATAATTCATTCAATAGTAATAAACCAATCTGTGTGATTCTCCATGCAAAAGTCAATACAAAGTTTCAAAACCCTTTGCAAATGACCCTCAATTCCCTTTTATAGAAACAAGGGAGCAACAATAGCTTATGTGTGATTTTCCAATGTCAATGCAAAATTCAATACTAAGTTTCAGGACCCTTTGCAAATGACCCTGAATTCCCTTTTATAGAAACAAGGGAGCACCAATAGCTTCAGGTCGAATTGCAACATGTAAAGACTCAACATCAAAATCACAAACTCGGCACAGATTTACATGGCCATCACAGGCCAGATTAGCAATTTAACAAGTGCTACATGTCTGATGTCTCTTGTTCAAAAAATAGAGTTCAAAATTAAATATTATTTCAAGTGATGCAAAATTCCAAACAGAAAAAACATAAAACCATGAAATTAAGAGTAAAAGAAGAAAATTGTGCAATACATACTATGATTCTTAAGATTTTTGTGTCAATTTTTTTAGGGTGCTCCACTCTTCATCTGATCGAAGGTCAATATTCTATAAACTATGGAAAGTCAACTGCAACTTCGTCAACATTCCATGTTTAGAAGAGTGACTTGACATCACTATTTCACCCAATACCAAATTGAGAGTTGTAAATGGTTGGATGAGTTCCAGAAAGATTTGGGAAGTTGTGTCCTTAAGAAGCAAGTCTAAATAAGACTTCATTTTTATCTCCATGCTTTTTTTGTAAGCTTATTTTCTAATGAATTTATTTGATGGGTCAACGGTCTTAGGCAAACAAAGTTTAATCAAATTAGTTTTCTTTTCTTGTAGCTTCAATATCTTTTTGCCGCATTTATCCATAACTTTTGATGTTTCCCTTAGTTTCTGACATTTTTGACTGATAGATGATGTCTTAACTGTGGCATCAATGAGGCTCTTAATTCCCTTGGATGCCAATTAGCTACCATTGGTACTATAGACTGTTAGATTCAATGATAGTCCCAAAGACACTAAGAGGGGGGGTGAATCAGTGTCTGACTGGTTAGCATAATATTTAAACTTATTGATAACTTTGCAACTCAGAACAGTGTACCGATTATGAATTAATGCAGTAAACAGAAATAATAGAGACAACATAGAAACACGCCATAACAAAAGATATTTAATGAGGAAACCCAGTGTGGGAAAAACCTCAGTGGGATTTGTGACCCACAATATTCATTCGCAGGCCAATGAATAAATACTACTTACAATAGGGGCATGCACATGCCGGGAGGCCAAAAACCTAGAGCTCACTGCTCAATGAAGAGTCACATTGACTACAAAAATGGATAATTAAATCCAATACAATGTACTGCTCAAAACATCATATCTCATTCTAGGTTCAGTACCAATTTAAGCTCAGTCTATAACCAAAACCTTCGTTGTCAACTATATCACCTTATACAATATTCACCTATCCATTCCTATTACAAATCCTATTACAAAATGACTTATAAGATCTCATACATATATGAGTCTTTTCAATATACTACATTGGCTTACAAAAGATAATTACATTACAAAACAATTCATATAAACAAAAATTTATCCCATGTCAGCTAGAGTGTCAATATGCTTTGTTGCCAATGTAATCTAAATTCTGGTGAAGTGTGTGCCGATGCCGGTGTCTACTGGTATATGAAGTTTGTGATGTCGGGCATGTAGAAACCAATTGTCGGTGAGTTGCCAGTTGGTTTCCAGATGGTTGTCATTGATGACAACATCAACTATTCTCATAAGAGTGTAGAATGCCAACAATCTCCCCCTTTGGCATTGATGGCAACACTCATGAGAAAAATCCAAAACTGTTATCCAAAAATTGAAATCCAAAAAGATGTGCTCCCCCTAAGCAAATGATCTCCTCTATACATGCACGTGCATTTTTCTCTCCACTACTCCCCCTTTGACATCAATGACAAAGGATGTCATAAATAATCAAAAGAGTGCAAAAATGCTACCTCAAGATCTCTAACCGGTTGGTTACAATCTAAAAGATGTCTGCCAAAACTAGATTTAGACTTTGCATAAACTTGTTGTTGGCATTTAAAGTTGCCTTAGTCTGTTGGATCATACCGGTGAGATAGTGCATTTCCTGCTTCGGTGATCGTCCTCCTTGTACTATTGCATTAGATAGTTCAACTCTCTAAGTAATTAGATTATCCAACCTCAGACCAAGATTATCCTTTAGTTCTCAGGCATTAGACCTTATTCTTGCCTTCTCTTTCTCAAGTTTCTCCAATTTCTCCTCAAAAACTGCCATTTCCTGCTCAAAAACTGATATAAGTCTAGATGAACCTATAATATTATTCGCAATGTCAACAATTTCTTTTTCTGTCTTCTTGATCTCCTCATCAATATCCTCAGTCAAACAGTGAGGTTTACATGCTTCTCTATATAACTCCTTATACTCCAAAATTGTATAATTGAGTATCGATAAAAGTGTGTCCATGTGATCGGTATATTTCTTTATGGTGTTTTCAAAGAATGTGTTTTTCTCTTTGTCAACTCTATCCTTAATGATATCCTCATTCACTTTGTCTATAGTTATAACATTATCAGAAATGAATTTGGACAATGTGTCCAATTTACCTAAAGAATCCTTAATGTGATCTATCTAACATGCAGGTGCAATCATTTTCAAGATAGGTAAAGAATTATCAATTTCCTTAAAAGCCAATGCATTGCAATCAGTTTTACTCTTAATAGAATCTAAAAGTACCTTTGTTATGTTAGTGGGTCTAAATTCACCTATAGATGTACTTGGTTCAGTTGTAGATTTCTTCTCAACAAATGTCTAACCAATCACCTTCATTATATCCTCTTTATTTCCATCAGATGTATCCACTTTACTTACATTTTCTTCAGGTGGATCTTTTTGTGTTTGTACTTCAACCTTTAATGGTTTCTCAGATTGTTTCAATGTCTCTGTAACTATTGGTTTCTCAGTCTCAACATGAACCTCTGCCTCTGTTTGTTTCTCTAAAAGTTCTACTGCTAGTTTCTCAGATTCTGGTGGCCCTATGCTAGTACCTTTGTCCTTTGTAGGTTTTTCAGTCTCTATCGGTTGCTTTGTTTGAGTTGGTATCTCATTTTCCTAAGAGTCAATAGTTTGCGCTAGTTTCTTTGAAATCTTTCTATTATCAACATTATCTATCTTAACCTCTGTAGTTTCCTTGTTCACAATAATGTTTATGTCTTGAGTATCTATATTCATTGCAAAGAGTATCTCAGACTCTGGATTAGTATTATCAAGAGTTATACCTTCAGTATCAATAACCGGTGGATATTTTGTGTGTACCGGTGGTGTATCCAAAGGTGGCAGTGGAAGATTATCTACAATCTTTATGTTTGGAATACCGCCAACTTTACCTTTACCCGTGTCCTTATCATTCTGATATACTTTGAATGTTTTTTTAGGTCTACTCCTTTCCTTTTTCTTTTCCTTTTCAACAAACAATATGTCCCATTTATCTCCAGTCACATCAGAAATCTCCTTAACTCTTCCAGCCATCAGGCTTACTTGTTGGTGTCCACTAACAAATACTGACCAGTTAGCTTTAGAAATAATCTCATCTATTTCTTCTTTAGAATTTACCAGATGAATAGCCAAGAGTGCTTCAAATTTCAATTTCTTGTCCATTTCCATCACAGATAGCCTTTTAGTTTCCAATCTCACATATAAATCATTTGGTAGCTCATCGTTCACTTCTATAAAAACTTTCTTGTCTATATCCAATTGTAGAACAATGCTTTCCTCAATCATGTTTCTGTCAGAATCATTAAAAGAATTATGCCATTTATTCACATTATATAGATTACTTTCCTCTGTTATCTCATTCAGTAAATCATCTAGTAAGGGGGTAACCGGTGTCTGTTTCTTCTTAGGAGTAAGCTTCTTCTTTGGTTCACTAACTACCTGTTGTTTCTTCCTTAGTGTTCTAGTTTTCTTAGGTGAAGGAGAGGGTACCGGTGAGGGTTTTCTCTTCCTTTCTACTATTTTAAACTTAGCAACCTTACCACTATCAGTATCCGAAGATGTTACAACCGATGAAACATGTTCTTCAACGTGCAGTCCTTCAAGCTCACTAGCTGATATACCACTCATATTCATGACATTTTCTTTGATTTCTTTCACCTTGTTTGAGGCATCTTTGATCAAATTTTCTCTTCTCTTAGTCCTTTTCTGCATAGATACATTACTCTCAATAGTTTATGCATTTCCAAAGAATTTCTCAAATGGCTCCCTTGGTGCATCAAGTAGAGCTTTAGCATATGTTTCCAAAACATGTAGGTCTACCTCATAACCCATCTTCATAACCCAAATAGTTCTAGTACTTGTTGCTTCCATCCAAGTTTCATCTCGCTTAATGACAAAGCAATTTTCCTTGTCATATTTATCAACTATGCTCTGTGGTAGTCTCTCTCTTTCTCTCATCTTAGATTGGAATGTTTTGAAGTAGTATGTTATGTTCTTAACATTGTTAGTGCTCATATCGATAAAGCTTCCTGAATCTATCTTCCTATCGGGATGTCATAACCAAAATCCTTGTGACCTATGTCGGGTATTTCCTTGGTAAAGTATAACATTAGGCATACTAGTAGGTTTCCAAAATGGAAAGTACCTTTCGTATCTGCTTTAATATTCTTCAAATTATCAATTAATTCATCCTTAATCCATTCACACACATCAATCTTAGCATTTCTATTTACCATATCATATGCACTGTGAATACAAAGACTAGAAACAAAATTGAATCTATTTGCATGAGTAGCTTTGTATCCTAGTACCATACTTACATATCTTACATTATATCCTTAACATCATTCACTCTAAGTGACCTATTATCAAATGTTGCTCCGGTTAAATACTTAACTCCCCTGTTAGGTATCTTCTTGGTTTTATCAGCTCTACTACCGGTTGAAGGTAAAGCAGTAACTGCCTTAATTGCTTCCCTGGTTATCTTAAAAACTAACTCCAACCACATGAACTTTCTATGGACTCTTCTTAATACAAGTCTGACAACTTCTTTTAGAAATTCGGGAATATTTTAGAAGTTCTACAAAACCTAAATTTTCCACAGCCTTATGTTCAGGTTTAATCGCACCATGTTCATTAGTAATGACCTCATTAAACATTTTTTTCAAATCCTCAATCCCTAGGTTTTCTATGTTGCAATGTATGTAAATTCTAGGGTCTTCTGCAAATTCTACACCCTTAGGAATTTTCAAAAAAATCAAATAGAGTCATCCTATTTTGCAATCTCGGGGATAATCTTAAATACAAGTCTAGGGTGTTTGATGTTTTCCATAATGGTAGGGTTTGAAATAAACTCTGGAATAGAAGATGAGGAGGCCATTTCAAAAATAAATACCTCTTGACCTAAATTAGAATGCCTGAAAATCACTTTGCAGCTTTGCCTTAGAATGCCCTTGCTCAGTTTCGCGCTCTCTAACTTGTTTGAATGCTCGTTGGGCCGAAATGAGGGTTTCTCAGTGCTTTATAGCCAAAAAGGTTCTTTAAAACTACATTAAATGCTCGTTGGTTAAGTGAAAACTTAACACACCTTCTGGTAAAGAGGAAAAGTATCTTCTCACCATCAACTGAGGGTAGAATGCATGATTTTCAACCTGTTGTAATACCCCCTAAGGATTATTCCTCAGTTAGATGAAGAATATCTTGTTGGTGGAGGATTACTTTGTTCTACCAGTGTAGAGATAGGTTCATCAACTTTCTGATCACTCTTCTTAATCCATTGTCTTGAAAATTCTTGCTTTACTTCATCTACTTTTTCTTTGCCTTTCAAACTAGATCCTTTATTGTTCACCGATGAATTCTTGCTTCTACATAATTTAGCAATATGTCCAATATTTTTACATGCATAACAAGTTACATTATTCCTCTGAATATCCTTGACCAATTTGCGATCTGCATTGATTCGATAAATGCCCAAATATTCCACAAACATAGCATTTCACATTCATTATGCAATTTTCTGAATTATGACCAACTTTGTTGCTATTGGAACATTGACCAGTGGGTGAGTTTGTAATCTGATTATTTATGAATCTACACTGATTTACTCTATGACCATGCTTGTTGCAATTAAAACATTTCCCATTAAAATTATAAGCATTTGGTTGTGTTACCGGTTTGTTCTGATCTTGATTATTTGCAATATCAGAACTTCCTCCATGTTCAAATCCAAGTCCATTTGTATCTCCATCAGGTTTCTATCTTTTAAGAATGTCATCAAGTTCTTCTAAACTTTTCTTGAATTTGTATTTGAGTACATTTGCAGTAGCCAACTCATTTTGTAGAATTCCAACTCGTCTTGCAAGATCATCCTTATCATGTTGCATGTGAATCAGATTTGTCTTCAACATATCATTTTCATGACCAAGTCTCAGAATTTCATTTCCAGCATCATTACGTCTCCTAGTCAAGTCTTCTTCATTCTCATTTCTATCTCCAATATCCTTAAATTACCTCATAGTCATATCTTGCATTTCATTCTTCATATTATTGTTCTCTTGTCTCAACTTATTTGCAATGTCTCTAAGAGTTTCCTTTTCATCATCATCATTCTGCATTTACTCATGAAGTTATTTTCTTTTATTTTGTGCTATAAATAAGTTCTCTTGAAGTCCTTTAATGAATTCCTATGTAATCCTTATATCATCTTCAACTTTGATATTCTTTAATTTTTCTGCATCAAAATCTTCAAGAGCTCCTACCAACTATTTTCTTAAGTTCCCCATCTGTATCAGTGTCAGAATCTTCCTCAAGTTGTTAGGCTTTTGCAAATAGAGGACCAGGCTCTAATACCAATTGTTAGATTCAATGACAGTCCCAAAGAAACTGAGAGGGGGGGTGAATCAGTATCTGACCGATTAGTAGAATATTTAAACTTATTGATAACTTTGCAACCCAAAATAGTGTACCTGTAAATAAGAATTAATGCAGTAAACAGAAATAACATAGAAACACACCATAACACAAGATATTTAATGAGGAAAACCAATGTGGGAAAAACCTCAGTGGGATTTGTGACCCGCAATATTTACTCACAGGCCAATGAATAAATACTACTTACAATAGGGGTCTGCACATGCAGGGAGGCCAACAGCCTAGAGCTCACTGCTCAATGAAGAGTCACAGTGAATACAAAAATGGATAATTAAATCCAATACAATGTATTGCTTAAAACATCATCTCTCATGCTAGGTTCAGTACCAGTTTAAGCTCAGTCTATAACCAAAACCTTCACTGTCAACTATATCACCTTATACAACATTCGCCTATCCATTCCTATTACAAATCCTATTACAAAATGACTTATAAGATCTCATACATATATGATTCTTTTCAATATACTATTTCAGCTTACAAAAGATAATTACATTACAAAATAATTCATATAAACAAAACTTTATCCCATGTCGGCTGGAGTGTCGGTATGCTTTGTTGTCGATGTAATTTGAATGCCGATGAAGTGCCTGTCGGTGCTGGTGTCTGCCGGTGTATAAATTTTGTGATGTCAAGCATGTAGAAAACAATTGCTGGTGAGTTGTCAGTTGGTTGCCAGATGGTTGCCATCAATGACAATATCAACTATTCTCATAAGAGTCAATACAAAGTTTCAGAACCCTTTGCAAATGATCTTAAATTCCCTTTTATAGAAACAAGGGAGCAACAATAGCTTTTGTGTGATTCTCCAATGTCCATGCAAAAGTCAATACAAAGTTTCAGAACCCTTTACAAATGACTTGGAATTCCCTTTTATAGAAACAAGGGAGCAACAACAGCTTCAGGTTGAATTGGAACATGTGAAGACTCAACATTAAAATCACAAACTCAGCATAGATTTACATGGCCATCATAGGCCGGATTAGCAATTTAACAACTACTACATGTTTTATGTCTCATGTTCAAAAAACAAAGTTCAAAATTAAATATTATTTCAAGCGATGCCAAATTCCAAACAGAAAAAACATAAAACCTTGAAATTAAGAGTAAAAGAAGAAAATTGTGCAATACATACTATGATTCTTAATATTTTTGTGCTAGTTTTTGTAGGGTTCTCCACTCTTCGTCTAATGGAAGGTCAATATTATGTAAACTATGGAAAGCCAACTGCAACTTCGTCAACATTCCATATTTAGAAGAGTGACTTAACATCACTGTTTCACCCAATACCAAATTGAGAGTTGTAAGTGGTTGGATGAGTTCCAGAAAGCTTGGGGAAGTTGTGTCCTTGGGAAGCAAGTCTAAATAAGACTTCATTTTTATCTCCATGCTTTTTTTGTAAGCTTCTTTTCCAATGAATTTATTTGATGGGTCAACGGTCTTAAGCAAACCAAGTTTAATCAAATTAGTTTTCTTTTCTTGCAGCTTCAATATCGTTTTTCTATATTTATCCATAAATTTTGATGTTTCCCTTAGTTTCTGGCATTTTTTAATGATAGATGATGTATTAACTGTGGCATCAATTCAGCTCTTAATTCCCTTGGATTCCAAGTAGCTATCCTTGGTAGTGTAGACTACTTGCAAAATCTGTTTTGCCATATCCTCTTTTGAATAAACATGTATGCTCTTCTCATAGTGCCCTTTGATTTTCATATAAACTACTCTCAGACTTTCATTCAATTGAAACCATTCACACAACTTGTCACTCCTCTGCATTATTTTCTACCAAATGTTTTCTTATATATACTTTGTTGTATTTTTCATATTATCTTTCAATCTATCCTCCAAAGTTTTATTTTTATCATTTGCATTGTGCAAGTCTTCTTTCATTTGTGCACATTTTTTTCTTTCTTCCTCTTCTTGCTCTTGCAAATGTTTTCTTTTTCCTTCTCATGATCCAATAGGTCCTATATTTTTCTTATTTTGGCAGCCATAGACTCATAACTTTTGTATAATTTTTTTAAATTGGCTCTTTCATCATCAATTTTTTTACTACTTTTAGCCAGTTTTTCTCTTAGGTCCTTCAATTATGCATCCATCTTCTCATGCTCTACAATTTCTACTACAGAGCCTAAATTTTTTATCCTTTTCTATAAATCATTGCACTTGTTATCTGCTGCTTTCCTCTTTGATTTTTTCGTTTGTCAGGTCTGCCTATAACTTTTCTATTTGTTTGTCAAGTTTATTTTTCTCTCTCTCCACCTTTAGTAGTGAAGTGTAGACCACTTCATTAGTCCTTTATGACACACTAATTTTGTCCACATTATGTACTTTGGAAAAATCCATTTGCGGGGTGCTAACTTGAAATTCATAGGGATCTATCTGACTGTGTGGTAGATTTTTATCTTTAGTTAGGGGCATAACAATCATGAACTCCATCATATCTTTGTGTAGGTCATATGTTGGAAATACCATGTTCCTTGCAAGTTGTTCATCTAAAAGTTCAGTCAGGGAAACCCTATGAAATGCTCTCTTTTTTCTTTATTGAATTTGTTGTGTGGTCAATTTTTTTATAGTAATCACAAAATTGAAAATCTAGGCTTGCTGAAGCAATTGAATATTTGAAAGGTGAAATAGGAATAATAGAGGCTCTAGTTCCACTTATGCCTGTGGTTTTAACTAATACATTACTAGGATTGCCAACAACCTTTCCTGATCCTGTCCCACTGACACATTCATGTGTAGTTTTCATAATCTTTTGAGGTGTGTGATCTAAAGTTGCAAATGACTGATTTGTAGTGTCAGTGGCACTTGATATAAGATTTTGAATAGTATGAGTATCTACCACTAGTGGCCTCTTGCAAGAGATATTTTGTTGTAGCCCTTGTCCAACACCAAGACAACTAGTATCAATAGTAATACCCATGCCAAACCCACCAATGATAGTGGCAATTGAATGAACAATAATAGGAATACTATCCCCAAATTCCCCACTAGTGGCAGTGGCACTTGATTCACCACCAATGGGAATACCATGATGCAGTGGTGGTTGTGGATTTGAACCTAAAAAAAATGTAGGTGGACCCTGAGGGTAATGAGTAGTACCTTTCTGTGATGAATCTGAAGAATCAAGTCCAATGACTAGTTTAACATGAGATTTTAATTTTGAATTTGATAGAAGTTGTACCTCAAGTGGATACCAAATGCCTTATCCTTTGGGACCTAGACCACCACCTTCAAAACCCATTTTTCCACAATGTTTTCTCCTTTGCTATATTTTTCTTTCATGGACTCATTGACTCCACTGAATATTTTAGGGACCGTAGTAGTTGTTGGAGTGGACTCAACCTCATACTCATCATCATCTTCACTCATGTCATATGTTGTTGTGGGATGCTCCATATTCCACAATTTTTTAAACTCTTCATCCTCGTCGATGGTCTCAAATTCTGCACTAGTCTTTGGTTCACCGAGATTCTTCCTCATAGTCCAAAAATCAGTTATTTTGGTTGAGTCTAATAACTCTCTTTACATTCTTGCAGAATCAATTTGGGAATGGATTTGTTAGATGGATTGGCAATTTTTTGGTAGAAATTATAAGACCTCCGATTTTGGATGCCCTGGCCCTCCTCTATTTTCCTCTGTGTGTGCAATGCCATAATTTGTGATGACATTTTTACTGTTGAAATGTTATTGTCAGCGGCAATTTTGTCCATCTCTTTTATTACCTCATCCTAGGAGTCCATGTTTCTAAGCTTTTCTAGCAATGGTTTACTTTCATGTTGACATAACGCTGAAGAGTTCCCATTTTTATTAAGCCTTGCTTTAACTACACTGATCGGATTATACTGCCAGAGACCCTCATCACCAAAGCTAAAAACTATCAAAAAATCATGTGCCACATTGAATGATTTTCTCTCAAATGTGAACCCTCCACATGATAAAGGCAAGGAAGGAAATATGCTCTTCTTTTGCTAACCATGGAAGTGCCTATTTGTGCTCTCCAACTGTCATACATATACCAATGCAAATACCCTCTCTGTCACATGTATTGGAAGTGTGTATGGTTTTACTGTTGATCCGTAAAATGTTAACATGGTGAATTCTTCCATGAAGAACTAGTCAGCCAATTCTATTTCACTTCTGAGTCTAATTCAATCTCTGCAAGACACAAGCAATCTAGGCATTGGAGTGCTTGTAATTTAATTATACATTGGTGCCAAAAAGAAGTCTACAAAGTGGTTGTAGTTCTTTCTATTATCATGCATCCTTATCTTTGGTGTCCATTCATATATTGGACACTCTATTATGTTCTGAGTCTTCTCATCAATCTTATAGTTCACAAATTGAAGATTGTTGGTCTCAAATATTGCACGATACTTGAATAGGAGATAGCACAAGTAGGATGAGAACCTAAATGTCTTATAGGAACCTTTTTTTATCATTAGAAATTGTTTTTACATGGATTGAACAATGTGCTCAGTAAAATTATATCTTACTGGATGACCTGCACAATGGATATTATAAATCATTTCAAGAAGGCTTGCACCCACTTCTCTATCATTTTCCAATCCCAGGCAAAATGACAACAAGGAAATAGTATCTCCAACCCATGGAACAAAAATGTTAGAATCATAAGGAGGCTTATGATTATGATCCAATAGAGTACCACGCTTAATTAGAGCTTTGATAAATGAATCTCTACAACTTGGGTCAAGACTCTCATAATTCTCTGCCAACTTTCCTAGGTCAATTTGGGCATTTGAGTTTTGTGCTTCAAACCCTAGGTTAAACAAACGAGCAAATTTTTCCACGTTAATGGATAGAATTTCCTCTTTTGTATTTTTATTAACAATTGACTTTTTATCTTCATCATAATTTTTGGCGCAGAGCATGACAAAATTAGGGAAAGGGAATACTTCAGGTAACACCATGCTTCCCAATCCAACATCCCACGATGCGATTTTATTTTTTCTTTGTTTTAACATTGAGTTGAAAATAGTAAATTTTGCCTTGGATGGATCTATTGCCTTACTAGACAATGCATATCTAATATCTATGATACTCTTTTCACCATGGATAGCAGGGTCATAAATATCATGGTATTCATCAGTGAAACCTAGTGTTTTAGCCAGTTTGGTTAGGTACATTTTTTTTTCACTTGGCTTCCTATTGAACTACAGCTTCCCATTTTCCCCATCGCTGTTATTGTTAATAATTTAATATAATGCTAGATACAAACCTGAAAAATGCTAACCCTCAAATTGGACCACGAGATTAAAAAAAGTAAAAAAGGCAGGATGTGTTCTAGATTTTACCTAAAATTTCTATTTCACTAGATTGGCGTAGACAGTCTCTGTTGCAACTTGCATTCCTCAATCTAGTAGTTGTTTCTAAATCTCCCTTGATTTACTAGTTTGTCCATGAAATGAAATACGATTATGATTTATGAGTCACTTATTTTGAAAACTCTGAAAAGTACAAAAGTAATACCTAAAGGGCAAAATATCTAGAATCATGTTGTAATTTATTAATTATTATTAATATCTATTCACCGCCAAAGGACAAAACATTCATTACTTCAGTCTAAATTCTAAGGACATTAAATGTAAAACATTCAATTCCGGGCGAAGTTCTCACAAATTTGTTCACTTCCCACGTTTGGGCCAAAATCCACCCTAAGTTGTCAATCTTTGCTCATCCAACGGATGATGGTACCTATTGTTAGATGTCCTGGGTCCCATGACTTTTGCCATTTTTTAGGCGCATGACCACACTTGAGTCACTTTTCGGGACTATTTTTTAAGTTTGTTTAATCATTTTAAACTTCCACTCAAAAAAGAGCTTTATAGAGTTAATTATATTTAATTAAATTTAAAACGTTCAATTCCGAGAGAAGTTCTCACAAATGTGTTCACTTTCCACATTCGGGCTGAAATCCACCCTAAGTAATTGATCTTTTCTCATCCAATGGATGATGTTACCTATTGTCAGATGTCCTAAGTCCCATGACTTTTGTCATTTTTCGGGCATGTCACCACACTTGAGTCACTTTTCGGGATTGTTTTTTAAGTCTGTTTAATCATTTTAAAATTTCGCCCAAAAAAAGAGCTTTATAGACTTAATTATATTTAATTAAATCTAAAACATTCAATTCTAGGCAAAGTTCTCACAAATGTATTCACTTCCCACATTCAGGCCAAAATCCACCCTAAGATGTTGATCTTTGCTCATCCAATAGACGATGGTACTTGTTGTCAAATGTCGTGGATCCCATGACTTCTGCCATTTTTTAGGCACGTCACCACACTCGAGTCACTTTTCAGGACTGTTTTTTGAAGTTTGTTTAATCATTTTAAACTTCCGCCTGAAAAAGAGCTTTATAGACTTAATTATATTTAATTAAATTTAAAACGTTCAATTCCAGGTAAAGTTCTCACAAATGTGTTCACTTCCCACATTCGGGCTGAAATCCACCCTAAGTCATTAATCTTTGCTCATCCAACGAACGATGGTACCTATTGATAGATGTCGTGGGTCCCATAATAAGAGACATTTAAAGGTGTGCAATAATTTGAGATAACTATTAAATATAATGTTAATATTAGTTTTTAAAATATGAAATTCAAAAATAGTATAGAACATGAAACCTAGTTTCTAGAATTAAAAAAATAACTAAATAAAAATATAAATTTTGATATACAATTTGAAAGATAAAAGTTTAATATAAAAAAGAAAACATTCAATATTAAATCTAAAATATTAATTTACAGTTAAACAAAATTCTTTAAAAATATGTTTACGATATATAATTTTAAAAAATAGTTTTAAAATATATATAAAAGTTCAACATAAATTTAGTGTAATATAAATTTTAATTTAATTTAATTTAATTTAATAAATAAATAAAGACTAAAAATATATATATAAGTTCAACATAAATTTAGTTTAATATAAATTATAATCTAATCTAATTTTAATTTAATTTAGTTTAAATTAATTTAATAAACAAATAAAGACTAAAAAAATTATATGATTGTATTTACAACAAAGTTTATAGCCTCTATGAAAAATCCACCCTAAGTCGTTGATCTAATTGAGTCTAATCATGTTCTCTAATTGAGTCTAGAATCTTGAATTTTCTTCTAATGACCTTGGCCTTGAGTCTAATAATGTGGTGAATCTTATTGATAAACTTCCACCTCCTAAAGGACCTATGCAATATGCATTACCTTTGATCCTAGTGAGACTATTAAAATTTGAAACACCTGATGGCCCACTATAAGTCTATATATCACCTGCAAAGATCAAAGACATACTCTCACGAGGGGTTCTCAGTGATGATTGATCCAACATGTATGGTGAATGTAATAACTTAAGGATATCTTTATACTTTACAATTGCATGAAGTAACATATTGATATGATAAATTTGATTTAGTGGTTAAGATCTTGATGGTTTCTCTTGTCATACTATCTTCCCGTTAAGGTTGGTACTAAGTGCTTAGATTTCATTTTTGCTATCATTTCTAAATCCTACTTCAGATTAATTTTGTGTGAAGTAGGGACATCCTTTCCCTTGGTTCTCTTCCATAAAAGCAATCCCATCTACCCTTTATAAATGTCTCAAATTTCTTCATTATGACAAAATCTTAACTATAAATCATAGCATGTACCTATTGGCATTTGCATTAACATTGCAGTAATGATATGTTATGTTGTCATTGATGTCAATTGAGATGGTAATGGTATTTATGATATAATTGATATTGTCGTTATTGATATTGTCTTGTAACCGGTAGGAAGAGCTTTGAAGAAGATTTTGTAAACCGGTATGTAAGTTTGTGAGTTGAACCGGTAAACCAGTGTATAAGGTTAAACCCTTTCTATGCAATGTAACCGGTAAACCCTACTAGTTGTTTTTGTTAAACCCTAACCGATCAAGTTTGTTGGTTTAAGATCTAATGATGAGCGGTAATGATAGTGACATGTGTGATCATTGTATGAGGATAAGTTCAGATTGTTTTGGCACATTTGTTTGATTGTCTAGGGAATGAGAAAAGTGGATTGCATCTAATCCATAGTGCATGATGAGTTAAAAAGTTTGATGAAGCAGTGATAATGGAGCGATTGGAATATTCTTGAAGAATATGTATAGATTGCTATGTAAATCCAACGGTCACACTTGAACCGATTTGTTTGTAATCTCTATGAGAGAAATAGGTTTTTGTTGTGTTACCGACCTAATTGATTTGTTTTTAAGGTTGATGAAGTTGTTTGTGAAGTTGTTGGCAAAGTGTTGGCATAAATCAGTTGAGTGTGTGGTTGCCTAACTGGAGAATGGATCTACATTTTGTGTAAAGGCAGTTTGAAGCTTAAAAGGATTTGATCAAGCAAATGTAGTGCTATTCAAATAGATCAAGAAAACCTGTTGTTTTCTAACAATTACATCATAATTGAAATCCCCTAACCAAGTAAGCTCTAACAAGCTTGGTTACTTCTTAAATCCTCTAACAAGGTGATCCATTAGCTTGGATTCTCAAATCCACTACCGAGGTTACTCCTAACAGGGTATTTGATTTTCATCAAGGCATTTTGTAAATCCCTTAACCGGGTGATTCCTAACAGAATCAGTTCTTAACGGGACTTATTGTAAAAGATTTAACAGGCTTGGCTCCTAATAGAAAAAACTTTAGAAAAGATCAAATAGCTATCTTGTGAGTCTCATCTCACAGTGGTTTTTACCTATTTGGGTTTTCCACGTATAAACATTTGTGTCATGTGGTGAATGTTTTTGTGGTTATGATCTTATTTGTTGATTTGATTAACTTATGATAAGGCATTATAACTAGAAGCATTGAGAGAGGAAATATGTTGATATATGATTAATCATTTGGATGTTTACATAAGTGATGTTGTTTACTGTTAAGTTGTTATAACAGTTAATCGGTTGATGTTGAGTATTAATCTTGACAGTGAAAGTTTACTTTGTGAGTTTGAATTTGAGATTGGGAAGTTTGTATCAGTTTTACAGTTTACTGATTCACCCCCCCACCCCCCCTCTCAGTAATCTACTGGATACTTATTCTTTCATCATACCATCAATTGGTATCAGAGCATCTTAGGTCCTCTTTAACCTAAAAGCCTAACAGCTTGAGGAAAAGATCTTGTAGATCATGATGAAGAAGGAAGGTTTGAAGTTCAACAAAGATAACTATAGGATATGGAGCAACAGAATGAATATTTACATTAAGAGTCTGGGAAGTCAGTATTGGGATCATGTAAAAACTCTGTATGTTATACCTACTGGAACCCTGAATGATGATCATAAGAAAGAACAACAAGAAAATCATCAAGCATTGGAGGCTATTATCAGTTTCTTGTCTGATGTTGAATATGTAGATGTTCATGGTCTTGAAACGGCATATGAAGTATGGAAAAAACTTGAAGAGATTTATAGCGGTGATGAACATGTGAATATTTCTAAAGAGGAGAGCCTACGAGGAAAGTTTGATGACATGAGAATGTCTCAAGGTGAGAATATCCAACAGTATGGTCAAAGGATAAAAGAGATAGTTGGTGAAATAAAGAGTGTAGGAGGGAAAGTGGAAGATGCCACGGTGATCAGTAAGGTACTGAGAACCCTGCTACTAGTCTATGCTATCTGAGTTGCAACTATTCAGAAGCTTAAGTCCATTGACAAAACTAAGGTAACTCTTGACTCTATCATTGGCAAACTTACTGCTTTTGAATTAAACAGTTATGATGGTAGTGTACTTAAATCAGAATCTGCATTCAAAGCTTTTGTCTTTAACCCATCTGTGAGAAAAAGTAGAGATACTTGTCATGGTTATGAATCTAGATCCAGCAGAGATGTTGATGATGAAGATGACCTAGTGGATCTTTAAGTATTGTTGGCAAAATGACTTCCTAGAGGCACTAGGAAATACAAAGGTAAAATACCTTAAAAATGTTTTGCATGCAACAAGATTGGTCATATAGAAACTAACTATCCTAATGGTGAAAATGAATACAAGAGAGACAAATTCAAGAAGTATAAGGGCAAAGGCAAGAGAGATTGTCTTATAGCGGTTGACAGTGGAATTACTGATGAAGAATCTGATGATGATGATAGTGAAGATATTGTGTTTGTATCTATTAAGGAAGAGATATCAAATTAGAAGGCAATAGTGTCCAAGATGGATAACTCTGATGATTGGATCATTGATAGTGGTTGTTCACATCACATGACCGGTGATCAAATCAAATTTCTTTCCTTGAAGGAATTTGATGGCGGTGTTGTCAGATTTGGCAATGACTCACCCTGTATGGTTAAAGGTAAGGGAGTTATTTCTATTAATGGGAAGAGAAATGATGATGATGTCTATTAGGTTAAATCCCTAAAGCACAATCTTCTGAGTATGGCACAACTTAATGACAGAGGATACTCACTGGAGTTTAGAAATGGTATGTGAAAAATCTTTTGACAACAAAGGTGAATTGATTGCAACTAGGAAACAAACCAGAGGTAATCTATTTCATCTTAATCCTAAAGTTAGCAACTGTTTGATTGCAAAGATAGATGATAGTTGGCTTTGGCATAGGATATTTTGTCATATAAACTTCAATAACATTGTTAAAGTGAGCAAGTCCAAGACAGTAAGAGGTCTACCTCAGCTAGACAAACTAGTTAATGCTCTTTGCAAATAATGTTAGCTAGGAAAGATGACTTCTTCAACTTTCAAGAGCAAGTCCTTCTCAGCAAAGCACTTGTTATATTTGGTTCATACAAATCTATGTGGACCAATAAGAACAAGAAGCATTCAAGGTAATAGATATTTCATGATCTTCACTTATGATTGTTCAAGGATGATGTGGGTCACATTATTGAAGGATAAGAATGAAGCTTTTGGTAAATTCAAGGCATTCGGGGCCTTAGCTAAGAAAGAAAGTAGAAAAAAGATAAAATGCCTAAGAACAGATCAAGGCAGTGAATTTACTTCTGAGGAATTCACTAAGTACTATGATGAGAATGGTATCAAGTGGCACCTTTCTGCACCAAGGACACCACAACAAAATGGTATAGCAAAGAGGAACAATCGGTTAGTGGTTGAAGTTGCTAGGACAATGTTGATACAAGGAGATGTAGCGAAAACATTTTGGAAAGAAGCTATAAGTACAACTATCTACACAGCGAACCGAGTTCGGATGAAAAGAGGTAAGGACAAGACCCCTTATGAATATTGGTACGGAAAATCACTAGATGTTAGCTATTTTAAGATATTTGGTAGCAAATGTTTTATTAAAAGAGGTGATTACATAAGCAAGTTTGAAGCTAAGAGTGATGAAGGGATATTTAGAGAATATATAGAAAATTGAATGTAGTTTCTAAGCTACTAGTTGTTTTTTGGAAAAAAAAAATTCTATTTGATGAAAATTTCAAATTTCAATGCAGTGGTACTAAAATTTTAGGAAAAAAAATAAGTAGACGTATGTTTGACCACCCTAATCATAATAAAATCATAATATTTCTTTATAATATTTATAATATAAGTATTAGACTCGTGTCCGGATGTGACACATTTTTTATTTTTTTATAAAGTAAATAATTATTTATGAATTTTTTACTATAGCTTTTCAGAAATTCAGAAACTCCTACGTCTGACCACCTTAACTTGGTCAAAACCTTATGAAATTTAATTTTTTTTAATTTTTCCCTATAGTAGACGAAGCATAGGATGTGATGCATGTTTTGGATTCAAAAAATGTTAAATTGTTTGAAAGTTATCAGTGTTTTTCAATTAGTCTATCAATCAGGACTATTGTCAGAATTCAATTAGAAAATAAATAATAATTATTTATTAAAGTCAAAATAAAACAAGCCTTATATTGTTGGAAAGTTGGGAACATCCTTAAAAAACCCTTTTCATTTTATCAATTTTGGCTACAAAAAAAGTTGTCAGCCACCAGTGTAAAGTCTGGAAAATCAAGGATTACTGAAAAACACGTTTTTTTAGTTGACTTTCTAGGCTTGTCACTTCCAAGACAAATAGCAAAGCATTCCCAAGCCAAAATTTGAAATTTGAAAATTTGACTACAAAAATCGGATATCCGATTTTAACAAGTAAATTCTCTAACTAAATTTGCCCATAATTAATCTAATGTATTAATGTATTAATTTAAAAATAAATTAGTATATGATATTAGGGGGAGAGAGAGAGAGAGAGAGAGAGAGGGAAGGGAGAGGGAGATGGAGAGAAAGGGAGGGAGGGGAGAAGGGAGAGAGATAAAGAGATTAGCGAAGAGGAAGGGAGAGGGAGAGAGAGAGAGAGAGAGAAAGAGAGAGGGAGAGAGAGAGAGAGAAGAGGAAGGGAGAGAGAGAGAGAGAGAGAGAGAGAGAGAGAAGGAGAGGGAGAGAGAGAGATTAGGGGGGAGAGAGCGATTAGGGGAGAGGGGGAGAGAGATATCAAGACACCATAGGACCCAAAGCGACCAAATATGGTGTCATAATGGGTTGTATGGTGTCCTAAGGGGTCATAAGGGTTCATGGGATATCATATGAACCCTAAGGACAACATAAGACCCCTTATGACACCATATGGTGTGGTTAGGGGTCATATGGTGTCCATAGGGGTCATATGGTGTCCTAGGACACCATATGACCCCTTTGGACACCAAATTGTGTCATTATGGGTCATATGGTGTCCTAATGGGTCGTAGGACACAATATGACCCCTTAGGACACAATATGACCCAAAGTGACCCAATATGGTGTCATTAGGGGTCATATGGTGTCCTAAGGGGTCTTATGATGTCTTAAAGGGTTCATATGACACAATATGATGCACTAGGACACAATATAACCCATAATGACCAAATATGGTGTCTTAAGGGGTCATATTGTGTCCTAAGAGGTTGTAGGACACCATATGAACCCTATGGACACCATAGGACCCATTATGACACCATATGGTGTCGTTAGGGGTCATATGGTGTCCTAAGGGGTCGTAGGATTTAATATCACCCCTTAGGATACCATAGGACCCAAAGCTACCCAATATGGTGTCATAACGGGTCGTATGGTATCCTAAGGGGTCATAAAGGTTCATGGGACACCATATGACCCCTAAGGACAACATACGACCCCTTATGACACCATATGGTATGGTTAGGTGTCATATGGTGTCCATAGGCATCATATGGTGTCCTAGGACACCATATGACCCCTTAAGACACCAAATTATGTCGTTATGGGTCATATGGTGTCCTAAGGGTTCGTAGGACATAATATGACCCAAAGCAACCCAATATGGTGTCATTTGGGGTCATATGGTGTCCTAAGGGGTCATATGATGTCTTAAAGGGGTCATATGACACAATAAGACGCACTAGGACACAATATGACCCATAATGACCAAATATGGTGTCTTAAGGGGTCATATGGTGTCCTAAGGGGTCGTAGGACACCATAATACCATATGACCCCTATGGACACCATAGGACCCCTTATGACACCATATGGTGTTGTTAGGGGTCATATGGTGTCATAAGGGGTCGTAGGACATAATATGACCCCTTAGGATATCATAGGACCCAAAGCGGCCCAATATGGTGTCATAACGGGTCGTATGGTGTCCTAAGGGGTCATAAGGGTTCATGGGACACCATATGACCCCTAAGGACAACATATAACCCCATATGACACCATATGGTGTGGTTAGGGGTCATATGGTGTCCATAGGCATCATATGGTGTCCTAGGACACCATGTCACCCCTTAAGACACCAAATTGTGTCGTTATGGGTCATATGGTGTCCTAAGGTGTCGTAGGACATAATATGACCCCTTAGGACACCATATGACCCAAAGTGATCCAATATGGTGTCATTAGGGGTCATATGGTGTCCTAAGGGGTCATATTATGTCTTAAAGGCATCATATGACATAATGTGACCCACTAGGACACAATATGACCCATAATGACCAAATATGGTGTCTTAAGGGGTCGTATGGCCTAAGGGGTCATAGGATACCATATGACCCCTATGGACACCATAGGACCCCTTATGACACCATATGGTGTCACTAGGGATCATATGGTGTCCTAAGGGGTCGTAGGACATAATATGACCCTTTAGGACACCATAGGACCCAAAGCAACCCAATATGGTGTCATAACGAGTCTTATGGTGTCCTAAGGGGTCATAAGGGTTCAAGGAACACCGTATGACCCCTAAGGACAACATACGACCCCTTATGACACCATATGGTGTGATTAGGGGTCATATGGTGTTCATAGGTGTCATATGGTGTCCTAGGACACCATATGACCCCTTAAGACACCAAATTATGTCTATATAGGTCATATGGTGTCCTAAGGGATCGTAGGACACAATATGACCCCTTAGGACACCATATGACCCAAAGAAACCCAATATGGTGTCATTAGGGTTCATATGGTGTCCTAATGGGTCATATGATGTCTTAAAGGCATCATATGACACAATATGACCCACTAGGACACAATATGACCCATAACGACCAAATATGGTGTCGTAAGGGGTCATATGGTGTCCTTAGGAGTCATAGGACATCATATGATCCCTATGGACACCATAGGAGCCCTTATGACACCATATGGTGTTGTTAGGGATCATATGGTGTCCTAAGGGGTCGTAGGACATAATATGACCCCTTAGGACACCATAGGACCCAAAGCGACCCAATATGGTGTCATAACGAGTCATATGGTATCCTAAAGTGTCATAAGGGTTCATGGGACACCATATGACCCCTAAGGACAACATACGACCCCTAATCTCTCTCTCTCTCTCTCTCTCTTTCTCTCTCTCTCTCTCCCCTTCTCTCTCTCTCTCTCTAAAATATGACTAATAAAATCCGATATCGGATTTAATCAGATATCTGATTTCTGCCATTGCCATTAATATGGTAGTTCAGAATAAAAAAGGCGGCAATGGGAAAAAATTTTGGGACCACAAATTTATGCATTAAAATTGGATATCCGATTTGTGTACATAAAAAAGAGCCTTGTGGGCCATTTTGTGGATTCCAATGGCCCATAGTTTGCATATTCTATCTTCTATCGATGATCATGGGTTTTCAGATAGGTTGAGACAAATTTGTGCTTTGGGGAGATTCTTAAAGTCAAATCTTACATTGTCAATCATGTAGGAGCATCTGTGTGGAGGAAAATATGGAGCAGAAGTCATCGGAAGTCTAAACGCAAAAGAAAACTTTCAAATGACCAAATTGAAGTGGATAGAGAATGTCATAGGAGGAGAAGACAAGGTATGTTAAATATTGATAATGCTACTTCAAGTGAAGAGGAAATTGAATTTGAAAATGTGGCATAAGTTATTGAAAATGAAAATGTAGATTTTGAAAGTGAAAATTTTGAAAATGTTGAAAATGTTGAAAGTGATAATGAAAATGCTCAACATGTGGAAAATTTTGACATAGGAGGTGAAAATGTGGAAAACTTTGACATTCAAGGTGGAATTGCTCAACCAAGTGAACCATATGTAACACCTAATTACTTGAAAAACTGAGATAGACTTTTGTAGGGACCCCTCTCATGGCCCCATAGGTTCAAATGGATCATTCGCAAGTGCCACGAATTCTGAGTTAGGGCCCGTCAAAGTTTGACAATTTTCAGCACTTAGGACGCTCAAGGGACGACGCTGATAGGGTATGACCCCGAGTGTTCAACTGAGTGGGGGGGAAAAATAGGAATATGCATAGGGTACTAATGCCTAACTGGACATGTCGGAGCTGACGATTTGTCATCCCGATGAGCAGAACGAGAAATTGGCTACGCGACAACATTGGATTGAGTGAGATTGATTATTTTTTTGCCAACCGAAAAATTGCTGCCCTAATAAAACCATAGGGAAACTTGAAAAACTAAGATAGGATTTTGTAGGAACCCCTCTTCTGGCCCTATAGGTTCAAATAGATTGTTCGCAGGTGACACGGATTCTAAGTTACAGCCTGTCAAAGTTTGACAATTTTTAGCTCTTAGGGCATGGAAGGGACGACGCGGGTAGGGTATCACCCCAAGCATTCGATCGAGTGGGGGGGAAATAGGAGCATGCATAGGGTAATAATGCCTAAATGGACATATCGGAGTTGATGGTTCATCATCGCGACGGATGAATGAGAAATTAGCCATGCGACAACATTTGATTGAATGAGACTGACGATTTTTTTGCGAACCAAAAAATTGCTGCCCTAATAAAACTGTAGGGAAACTTGAAAAACCAAGATAGGATTTTGTAGGGGGGCGTCTCGTGGCCCCATAGGTTCAAACAGATCATTTGTAGGTGCCATGGATTCTGAGTTAAGGCCGGTCAAAGTTTGACAATTTTTAGCACTTAGGGCGCTCAAGGGACGATGTCGGTAGGGTATGACCCCGAGCATTCGACCAAGTGCGGGGGCAAAATAGGAGAATTCATAGGGTAATAATACCTAACTGGACATGTCAGAGCTGATGATTTGTCATCGCGATGAGCAGAATGAGAAATTGGCCACGCGACAACATTGGATTGAGTGAGACTAACGATTTTTCATTAACCGAAAAATTGCTGCCTTAATAAAACCATAGGGAAACTTGAAAAACCGAGATAGGCTTTTGTAGGGACCCCTCTCATGGCCCCGTAGGTTCAAACGGATTGTTCACAGGTGACACGGATTCTGAGTTAGGGCTTGTCAAAGTTCAACAATTTTTAGCATTTAGGGCGCTCAAGGGACGACGCCGGTAGGGTATCACCCCAAGCGTTTGATCGAGTGGGGGGGGAAATAGGAGCATGCATAGGGTAATAATGCCTAACTGGACATGTCAGATCTAACAGTTCATCATCACAACAAGATGAACGAGAAATTGGCCACGCGACAACATTCAATTGAATGAGACTGATGATTTTTTCACCAACCGAAAAATTGCTTCCCTAATAAAACCATAGGGAAAATTGAAAAACCAAGATACGCTTTTCTAGGTACCCCTCTCATGGCCCCATAGGTTCAAATGGATCATTTGTAGGTGCCACAGATTTTGAGTTAGGCCCTATCAAAGTTTGACAATTTTTAGCACTTAGGGTGCTCAAGGGACGACGCTGGTAGGGTATGACCCCGAGTGTTCGATCGAGTTGGGGGGGGGGGAATAGGAGAATGCATAGGGTAATAATGCTAGCTGGACAAGTCAGAGCTAATGGTTCATCATCGCGATGAGTTGAACGAGAAATTGGCCACACGACAACATTCGATTGAGTGAGAATGACGATTTTTTTGCCAACCAAAAAATTGCTGCCCTAATAAAACCCAGAGCATTCGACCGAGGTGGGGGGCAAAATAGGACCATGCAAAGGGTAATAATGAATTGTATCAAGTATTTTTCATTAAATGAATTGTATTGTATTGTTCATTAAATGAATTATATTGTTCATTAAATGAATTGTATTGTAATTTTGATTAAATGAATTGTATTGTTCATGAATTGTGTTGTTCATTAAATGAATTGTATTGTATTGTTCATTAAATGAATTATATTGTTCATTATACAAACAATACTTAGGATGAAATGAAATGAATTGTATTGTTCATTAAATAACCATTGTTAATTATTGGAATGAAGATTAAAGATTTCCATGATAACACCACGCACAGATGAGCAAAAATTTATATGATTGAATATCAACTTCTGTATATATAAAAATGTCAAATGATTACAGATGTATGTCCATACACAAATATGGCATAAACGCCAACTGAAACAAAATGTATGTCTAAATACATGAATGTATGTCCATATACAAAATATACATGCCAACTAGACATGCACCATTTAATAGAATTTTTTTTTTTTTTGGGATCTACGGGTTGACCAGTGCGGGGATTCACAAACAATGAAGCGATAGCGGCTTTGGATCTCTCAAGATCCTTGATATCCTTATACAAAAAGCCATCTGCATATTTTTCCCTCATAGAATCTTGCCACAAGAGGGTGGCATCATGCTCCTCAGTCATAGTTTCCATACTCTTTATGATCGACATGAGAGGATCAAACATTGGGTTTAGACGAGGGATCCTACGATATACCTCTGCAATCCCCCTCAATTCATTCAAATTTTGTGCAATCAAATCCTGAATTGAGGGTGGGTTTGGCAAAGGAGGGTTTAGTTGTTGCAGTTGTGGTTGATCAATGTTTTCATTGTTATCCCCCATTTTTAACCTATTAAATGTAAACAATTGAATTTAGTTAACAAATTTAAACAATTAGGTATTTGATTTTAAAAAACCTAGTTTTTAATGAAAAATCAAACAAACATTAACAAAAAATACAAAAAATGAATGAAAATGATTGAAAACGATAAAATTCTTACCTTTCAATCTATTTTTTAGCAATTTTTTGCCAAAACACCCGATATCGGATTTTTATAAAATTGCGCAGCCCGTGAGTTAAAAGTGGCTCACAGGCTGTCACTGTCGAAATCTATGTCTCAGAAAATCGGATATCCAATTTTTATACTTAAATTATTCTAAAATAACATATATAATATAATAATATATTATTATATTATATAATACGTATTGTATTATATTATAAAATATAATTATATATTATATAATATATAATATTAAATATTATATTATATATTATATAATATAATTATATATTATATAATATATAATATTAAATATTATATTATATATTATATAATATAATAATATGTAATATATAATATTACATTATATATTATATAATATATTTTTTAATTTAAAATTACAAATAAAAATTAGATATCCGATTTGCATAGGTAATTACCATGCCAAGGTGTACTGACACCCAGGCCAAGGAAAAAGTCAACACGGATTTTCGCATTTTTAGGCGAGTGGAGAAGGCTATTTTTTTCACATCGCCACTTTTTGGCCCCCCATGATCCTGCACTAACCCAGTATACTTGTTCAACCGGAACAAATGAATTCAGAAGAAGATGATAATGAAGAAGCTGAAACTAAAGAGAATGATCATGTTATTTCTAGGTATGTAAGACTGAACCACAGTCCTGAGGAGATTATTGGGGATAAGGATGTTGGAGTACTAACTAGAAGGAGAATAAGAGAGAACTCTTGTATGGTCTCCACCATTGAACCTAGAAGTGCTAAGGAGGCATTTGGTGATGATTATTGGGTTAAAGCTATGGAGGAGGAATTGGATCAATTGAGAAGAACAACACTTGGACCCTGGTACCCTAATCGATAAACAAGAATGTTATAGGTATTAAATGGGTATTCGGAAAATTAAATGAAGATGGTGTTGAATTTTGCAACAAGGCAAGATTAGTCTGCAAGGGTTATACTCAAGAAGAAGGAGAAGATTATGGTGAAACTTTTGCACCAGTAGCAAGAATGGAAGGTGTCAGAACTTTACTTGCATGTGCAACCCATAAGAAGTTCAAGGTATATCAGATGGATGTTAAGTCTGCATTCTTGAATGGGACATTGGAAGAAGAAGTATACATAGAGCAGTCAAATGGTTATGCATTGACTGATGAGAAAGATATGGTATGCAGATTGCATAAAGCTTTGTATGGATTAAAGCAGACACCCAGAGCATGGTATGAATGACTTCATACATATCTGATGAAGATGGGCTTTGCAAGAACCAGTGGTGATAGTAATATTTATCTCAAGTATGCAGGTGATGAAATACTGGTCAGCGAAGTATTTGTTGATGATATTATTTTTGGAGGTAATGATGTCATGAGCAAAAGTTTTGAAGATGAAATGAAAAATGAGTTTGAAATGTCTTTAGTAGGGGAAATAAAAAATTTCATAGGCTTGCAGATACAACAAATGAAGAATGGTATTTTCATTACTCAATCTATGTATGTGAAAGAGGTTTTGAAGACTTTTGGCATGAGTGACTGTAAACCAGTTGGAACAACAATGGTTACAGGTTGTAAGTTATCCAAGGAAGATGAATCTAAGTATGTTGATGAAAAGGAATATAGGTCAATGATTGGCAAAATTACACTATGTTGTTCACAATAGACCGGATATTGCCCATGTGGTGTGTATAGTTGCTAGATTTCAAAAGAATCCAAAGGAAGCACATTTGATAGAAACCAAGAGAATTTTTAGGTATCTAAAAGGTATTGTTGACTATGGATTATGGTATCCATATGGAGGAAACTTTGATTTGTAGGCATACACAAATGCTGATTGGGCAGGAAATATTGATGACCGGAAAAGTACTACCAGTGGAGCATTCTTTCTAGGAGCAAGGCTAGTTTTATGGAGTAGTAAGAAGAAAAGTTGTACTTCACAATCTACTACTGAAGCTAAGTATGTTGCAGCTTATATGAATTGCACACAGGCTATTTGGACGAGGCACATTTTGGAAGGTTTTAAGATGAAGATCTCAGAACCCATAAAGATTTTATGTGATAATACAAGTGCCATTAATATTTCTAAGAATCTTGTTTTGCACACTCGCACCAAGCACGTTGAATTGAAGTATCACTTCTTGAAGGAAAAAGGTTCAAAGTAAAGATGCTATCTTAGAGCATGTTTCTACCAAGGAGCATCTTGCATATATCTTTACCAAACCTTTGCCTAAGACCACTTTTGAGTATCTTAAGATTCAGTTGGGGGTTGTCCCTCTTCATGAAGTTAGTTGAGCATGATGCTGATTGCATCAGTCCCTGAATCACTTACAAAATTTTACATGGATTGATGAAGAAGTGGATGTATTCCACAGGGGGAGCATCAAGTTGCAGTATGTTGTTGATGCACAAAGAAAATTTGTAATTACATGTTTTACTTTCAATTTGGCATTGTTGTCAAAAGGGAAGAAGAATTATGTGAATAGGAGAAGAATTATGTCATTGGCAAAGGGAAACCAACGACAGGCTGAAGACAGACAGAGCATGGTGAATACTTGGTAATGTAAACCAGGATTCCTATTCACCATTCACAACAACAATCAAAGGTGTTGATATTTGTATTGCCATCAATGCCAAAGGGGGAGATTGTTGGCATTTGTATGAAGATTGCATTAATTATATGTTATGTTGTCATTGATGTTAATTGAACCGGTACTGGTATTTATGATATTGTTGATATTGTCTTGTAACCGGTAGGAAGATATTTGAGGAAGATGTTGTAAACCAGTATGTAAGTTTGTGAGTTGAGTCGATAAACCGATGTAGAAGGTTAAACCCTTTCTATGCAATGTAACCGATAAACCCTACTAGTTGTTTTTGTTAAACCCTAACCGATCAAGTTTGTTGGTTCAAGATCTAATGATGAGTGGTAATGATAGTGAATCTGTGATCATTGTATGAGGATAAGTTCATATTGTTTTGGTGCGTTTGTTTGTTTGTTTGATTGTCTAGGGAATGAGCAAAGTGGATTGCATCTAATGCATAGAGCATGATGAGTTACAAAGTCTGATGAATCGGTGATCATGGAGCGGTTGGAATTTTATTGAAGAATGTGTATAGATTTCTATGTAAATTCAGAAGTCACACTTGAACCGATTTGTTTGTAATCTCTATGAGAGAATTAGGTTTTTGTTGTGTTACTAACCTAATTGATTTGTTTTTAAGGTCGATGAAGTTGTTTGTGAAGTTGTTGACAAAGTGTTGGTAGAAATCATTTGAGTATTTGGTTGACTAACCAAATAATGGATCTGTAGTTTGTATAAAGGTAGATTGAAGCTTAAAAGGATCTGATCAAACAAATGTAGTGTTATTCAAACGGATCAAGAAAACCTGTTGTTTTCTAACAATTACAATAGAATTGAAATCCCCTAACTGGGTAACCTCTAACAATCTTGGTTACTTAAATCCTCTAACAAGGTGATCCATTAGCTTAGATTCTCAAATCCTCTATGGAGGTTACTCCTAACAGGGTATTTTCTTTTCATCAAGGCATTTTGTAAATCCCTTAACCGGGTGATTCCTAACAGAATCAGTTCTTAACAGGACTTATTGTAAAAGATTTAATAGGCTTGGCTCCTAATAGGGCGAACTTCGAAAGAGTTCAGATAGCTATCTTGTGAGTCTCATCTCACCGTGGTTTTTACCTATTTGGGTTTTCCACGTATAAACATTTGTGTCATGTGGTGAATGTTTTTGTGGTTATGATCTTATTTGTTGATTTGATTAACTTATGATAAGGCATGATAACTAGAAGAATTGAGAGATGAAATATGTTGATATGTGATTAAGCATTTGGATTTTTACAAGACTGATGTTGTTTACTGTTAAGTTGTTATAATAGTTAACCAGTTAATGTTGAGTATTGATCTTGACAGTGAAACTTTACTTTGTGAGTTTGAATTTGAGATTGGGAAGTTTGTATCATTTTTTCAGTTTACTGATTCACCCACCCCCCCTCTCAGTAATCTACTAGATACTTATTCTTTCATCATACCATTGGTACCCAGTACCAACCCACACATGCACTAGTTCAAAACTTCAACAACAAGTAAGTTGGACTTTTAGTTTTAATTCACTTGTTTTTTCGTGAGATAAACATCTTTTTTATATATATTTATAAAATTATAATCAACCATAATCAATGTACAAATAATTAATGGAACGAATTGAATTTTTTTATATATATTAAATATAGAGGAAGAAGTATTACATAAAAAAGATCACTTTATTAAATTTATTTCCATTGTTTAACAAAATATTGAAATAATGTAGCTCATAGATAAAAAGAATTTGAAAAACTTTCATTAATAAAAATGAAATATATATCATTTTTATATCCATAAGACTCTAAGAGGCAAACTGAAACAAATTGGAATTTGAAAAATTATCATTAATATTTATGCTATGGAAATTTACAATTTTTACATGTCTGAGACTTGAGTCCCTCAAAAACTTTAAAGCCAAAATGAGTGAGCCACTGAGCCTGTGAGGTTTCGAGGACATAGGCAAAAAAAAACTACTAGGGGTTCGGGGCTAGGGCATAGGTACTGGATGGTTTACAACTTTACCCTAAGAATGTGGCCCTGCTTCCATGTAGAATTATTTAGACAACATAAGATGAGAGAATTCTTCAAGCCACATGTAGTTTGCAAAGTCATCCAGGAGCAACCGTTTCTAGAGAAAGTCTCTACCAATATGCGCCCATTTCCTGTGACACGTCAACTGCTCCACATTCAGGTTCATAAGAAATGGTTGCCTGGCCACTGGCACTGTTTGGTCAAGGAGGAGAAGCTTGGATAATTAACTCACCCAAGGGATCCCCACCCCTACTTCTGCAAGGACGACAACAGTAATGTCATCTCCAAGGAAGTCTTCCTTAAACACCTTCCTCAACAACATCAACATATCCACCTTGTCTCCTCTGAGGTCTAGAAGAGATGCCAAGAACCAGGATGTAATGTCTATGTTAACATGATATCTATTTTTCATTTCGCAAAAACTCTCTGCCCATCACCATCTGCACAACCTCATTGGTGAACAACCCAACCTCCTTGCAAACTGATTGGGGGGTTGGGTCTCTAACGGAGCCCAGAAAGGCCCTCTGGTCCTCTGCAAAAAAGCTTCTCAAGCAGATGGGAGTGTCCATCTTGAGAAATCAGATTAAAAAATTAAACAACCTGAGCCTATAAACCTAAACGAGAGGCAAAATTTAAATATTGTGAGCTCCGACGATTTATCTACCAAATGGCAAAGGCTAATTTAAGATGAAAGAAGCAGAGATCGTATATAAATAGTTGAAGCTCTTGATTGTAATAATTACTTCTCTAACCATATTAATTGCTTTAAATTTTTTTAAATATTTTGTATCTCTACAAATCTTTCCCATAAATGCACTAGTGTGTGAAATTGGAAACAACTATAAACTAGTACCAAGTTGGCAAGTACCACATTAGAAGTCATGGGGACAGAGTGGATTACAGTTAGTGAATAGATATATATTAAATGACCAAAATTATCGATCGTGACATTTGATGTGTGTCTATTGAATCCAATTCCATTATGGGTACTTTCTGTTGAGCTATGTTCTCTTCAAAAAATTGGTCTGAAATAAAACTTTAGCCATTGATCTATGATCATCGAATGATTTAAAATCATTGATGGATTTTAGGTATGTATCACCCTTCACCTGTCAAATAGGTCGCGCTTATTGATACATCGTGTAGAGTCTAGACTCAATGTGATGTGATGTGCCTTGTCTATTAATGGTAATGAATTCATGAAATCGCTAATAAATTATATATTTTTCCATAAATAACAAAATATTTGCCAAAACAAATTAAATAATTTTCAAGTGGTGGATAAAAATCGCCAATACATTTAAATAATTTTTCCTTCCGAGTAAAATTTTTCGCCCATACAATTATATATTTGGTCCTTCTAACAAAAATTATTCGCCTCCTACAATATATATTTTCCCCATAGAACAAGGTATTATTCGCCAGAAATTTATGGAATTTTCGTACCCTAGAAAAAAATCGCCAATACAAAATAATTTTTTTCCCTATTTTGAAAAAAAAAATTGCCATCAATATGAAAATTTCTCCCCAAAAATAATGTCTGATTCACTAGGATTTTACACAGTTGTCTGGGGGTTGGTTTCTTAAAGTTATCCCTGTATGATATGCAAGCTAGATGAGATTGATTATGGAATATTGATCCAAGAGTCTAATTAAGCTAATGATATGCATGATTAAGCTAAGATGATGATGTAATTAAGCTAGAAAAGAGATTGACTAAGCTACATGATTCAACAATTATGCTAGAAAATGATCAAATTAAACTAGATCTAAGATGCAATTGCCTATAATGACAATGCTCAAATGATATGCTAGAATTGATATGCCTATAGTAACAATGCCTAAATTGATATGAGATGGGATTCTTTGTGCTCCAAAATGGGGGATATTTATAGGATTTCGAAGGCTACGGATGAGGTGGCAAGAATCAACAGTCAAGATTGAGTCTGTAGATATCAAGGGTGAAATTGGAGGAGGTTGGAGAAGAGGTTGGAGGAAGGGACACTTGTCATCTCTGTGGTGACAAGTATCAAGGAGCCTTGCTCATAAGAGGGCAAGTGTCCAAGGGAGGAGACATGTGGCATAAGTGCCATGTGTCTCAAGGGGAGAATATCCACACCATAGAAGGTTAGGATAATGAGGTTAGGATGGGGTAGGTGTAATGGGTTAGGTTAGGGGATGGTTAGGTTAGGTGGTTAGAAGTTAGGAGGCATGTGGGTAATTTGAATTTAAAAATTCAAATAATAGGAAAAGGCTAATTAAATTTCAACAACTCATAAATTGATTTGTTTTAATTAATTAGGAGATTAAAAGAAATGAATTAAATGGGTGGAGGATTAATTAATTCAGATTAATTAATCAAAGAGGACTATTGAAATGAGCCTATTAAATAAATCCTTAGATTTATTAATAAGTAGATGAATGGGAGAATTTAATCAAATCACTAATGAATTCAATTAAATTTGGGAAGGGGGATTAATTAAATAATTTCTTATTTAGTTAATTATCTCTAGACCATTTTTAGGTGTATATAGCTTGATATTGTAATTTCTTCTAGGTTGTAGAGAAAAATTGTAGGAAAAGAATAGTGAAGGAAAAATTGATCCAATTATAATGTTTCTTCGCATTTTCATTAATGGTTTCATTTATGTTTTGAATTGGCTTCATCACCTGGTACTAGAGTAGGAAGATAGATAGGAGAGGAAGAGGAAGAGTTCCCACCCAGATGCATAGAGATATGCAAAATCAATGTAGACAAGTATCAGAGCTTTTTAATAAATTATAGCAAATCAAGGAATAAGAGGAAATAATTTTGATGAAGAAACAAGACAAAGAGATGTAAATCAACATGTAAATTATGAATAAGAAGAATAGTTGGAGTTCCTAACCTTTGAAGAAAGGATACTTATAGTATTAGAAGGTTGAAATGAAAATGAAGGAAGTAAAATTAAAGTTTGTAATTATGTAGGTAGTCTCAAACGAAAGAAGATAATAGATTGGTTGAATGGTATGGAAAAAAATTTTAAGTGGAAGTCTATGATAGAGGAAAAGAAGGTAAAATATGCATGCACCAAGTTAAAGGATTGTGCAATAATTAGGTGGGATAATTTGTAGAAATAAAGAACTGAAAAAGAAAAGGAGAAGATAAGAACTTGGGACAAGATGGCGACAAAACTTTCTACTTGTAAAATTTATGGGATAGATAATTTGTGGCACCTATGGATAAAGAAATTCCTCCTAAACAATGGTAATGATTGCACTAAGCACCCGTAGGCACTCCCATTGAAATATTGAGTTCAAATTATCTGCATCAAAAAAGCCAGAGGTGGGAAATTCCCATCCCTTAATAGGAACTGAAATATGATTATTATGGGGCTCATAATCTATCTTACTTTGCAGAGATAGAGTAGACAAAAACAAGAAGAAAAAGCCTAGATAAGGAATGGTCTAGAAGCACCATGAAACATTCTCACAAAACTAGAATAAAGTGGCGTAGATAAAATGAAGGATACTGCATGTAAATAAAGACATCATTGCACAAGCCTTCATAAATAGAAATAAATTTGAATTCATGCCAAAATTCAACAGATCCACCAACTCACAACCATGGCACACAATGATGAAGTCAGGCAGTTGATGGATGTGAGAACTAACAATCAAGAATGAAAACAACACAATCTACAAATAGCAGGGCATTTGGTATAAATTTGGAGAGATATAAATCTTCAAAGGCCAATTGAGAACTATGAAACCACATGCAAAATGATAATTCAAATAAATATGGCACGATTTTCAAAAGTTAATGACAGACCCAATCGAACCAAGTACACATGTCAAGAGAATTAATAATCTTTGGAAAGGATATTTACCAGCTCAACATCCACCATAAATTCAATCCTATTAAGTACAATACCCCCTTCACACAATAAGAAACCCACATTTGCCTAGATGTCTGCCAACATGTTGGTTTCTCTAAAGCATTGTTGAATTTTGAAATTATCGAATTACTAAAGGAGAAATTTTGCCTCCTGAAGAACATAGTCGATTTTCCAGGTGATCCCAACACTCTTGTTAAGAAATGATATTATATTAAGAGAATAACACTCCAAAATCATATTCTTGAATCCTAAAGGAACCACATTTCAAAGAGAAATCACCAAAGCCCAAGCCTCAACTAAATTATTAGAACCATCTGAAATTCGATTTGCACCAGCCCATAATGGATCACTGCTTGAATCCCTCAAGATCCAACCAATGTTTGACACTCAAAGATTTCCCTTCACTGCCCCGTCAAAATTTAATTTTACAAAACCATTATCAAGAATTTTCCATTTAGATCTTTCCTGCTAGGTTTTGGGAGTTTATTTTGAAGAAGATTTCCTTTAAACGAAGGAGATATGCCCTACTACTAGTTCTTAAGAACACAATCATCCCATGAAGTAAAACAATCATCTAACTTCATATGTCTCAAAGTAAAAGAACACATAGTCTCCGATATGACCTTATTAGTATTAGAAAGAGTTTCTTCAATTGACAAATTATCATATTTGAAATCACCTTATTTCTCATCCACCAAATGTTCCACACTAGAATAATAGGATTTATTTTCCCTAACAAGAAAAAAATGAATCCTTAAACAACAACGACCATGATTCAAATAAATTTTGAAGCAAAAAAGGAAGAGGAGCACTCTAACCAAGTTTATTACAGAGCCAAAACCAACATACAAAAGCAAAACCATAGTTAATTAGAAGATGGTCTTTAGTTCTAGTTATTATACCACATAGCACACAATTTAATTGTGGACAAACCCCCAATCAATCCATTCAATCACTCATGAGAATTTTACCTTTTAAGGATAACTAGAGAAACAACACCAGACCAACAAAATTGAAAGGCTCTCTTCGTCTGATCCTCAACCTGAGCATTCAATATTTTATACCCCAATTTTATTGAAAATTCACCTGATGGGGATGGAGTCCAAATAAATCTATCCAGAATTTGAGAATGATGAACAATTCTTTTACTCGGTTTAGATTGAAGATGAATATTTTGATCTAAAGGAGCATTTATATCAAAAAATCTCTTCTAAGAGACCTGAGAAACCCCATTATGGAAGGACACAATGAGATAATCTCAAACCGTAACCCCCCACAAAAATTGTAAAGATACTTTCAGATCATTCAAACCTTGCATTTTGTCCAAACGAGGAAACTCATTCAAAGAATCGTCCCAAAAATGAGCTTTGTTACCATTATGAATGACCCATGTTAGATGAGGGAGCAATACTCTCTGGCATGAAACCATGAAATTACACATCTAGGATTTGCATTGTAGACCCAAGGTAGTCAAGATCCTCTCAGGATCATCTGAATTGAAGTATTTACTTCTAATAATACTTGCCCATTTTGAGTTTGGATTATAATAGACTTTCCAAAAAAGTTTGGCTCCCAAAGCCAAATTACAAATATGAAGTTTTTGGATACCTGCACCCCCTAAGAGCTTCTCACTACAAACTTTTTCCTAGTGCAACAAATGAATCTTCACTTTACGATGCTAATTCCCATTCCAAAGAAAAAGTTTGAGTTTAGATTCCACTTTTGATAAAAATGTCTTAGGAAAGAGGAGCACTAACATAATATAGTTTGGAATTGAAGACAACACTAATTTTATCAATAATATTCTACCTGTTAGTGAAAGGCAAGAATTTTTCCAAGCCAAAAATCTATTCTGAATGGCTGAAAAGATTCCTTCACAGAAAGTATTATTGTTTTTTCCATAAAACAAGGGAATTCCAAGATACATGGGAGCGAAGCCAACTTGTAACATAGTGCATTAGATAACTTGAGTGAAAAGAAAGTTGATGGATTTTTAGAGGAAACCTTAGATTTAGATGCATTTACCTTTTGACCAGAGACTGCACAATATTGGTCAATAACTTCCTTGATAACTTTAACTTCCCTCATAGAGGCTTCACCAAATTAAATAGTGTCATCAGAAAATAAGGTGTGGGTCACACATACCGAAGGTGGTGGCAAAAATACCCCTTTCCATAAAGACAAAGCATGACTCGCTGAGATAGATCTACTAAGATCTTCTACCATGATAATAAACAAAAATGGAGACAAGGGATCACCTTGATTGACCCCTTGGGTGGAAAAGAAAAAACCACAAGGGTTACCATTAATGAGAATTGAAAACTTGGCCCCTGAAAGACAAGAGATAATCCACCTACACCATTTTCTAGCAAAACCAAACTTTAGAAGAACCTACTCTAGAAAGATCCAAGAAACCCTATCATATGCCTTTATCATATCCAATTTAATGAGCATAGATTATTGAGTTAATTGACTAACCGAGTGTAACACTTTATGGGCTACTAGTGCACCATCTATAGTCTCCTTACTAGGAACAAAGCCTCCCTACTTCAAGGAAATAATCCTAGGAATGATCTTAGAAAGTCTCAAAGAAGTGACTTTCGTGATGATTTTGTATACCACATTACATAATGAAATAGCTCTAAAATTTGCAAAAGTAGATGGGGTTGTAGACTTAAGAATGAGAACAATAAATGTTGTATTAAATTATTTTAGAATACAACCATTTCTACTAAATTCTTCTACTCCCCTCCAGACATCAAAACCAATAAAATCCTAACACTTCTCAAAGTATAAAGAAGTGAATCCATCTGGTCCAGGAGCATTATCCAAAGGCATTGAAAAGACAACCAACCTAATTTCCTCTTGAGAAAAAGGAGAAGTCAAATCCACATTATCTTGTAATGAAACCAAGTTTGGAATGCGATTTAACAATTTAGTAGGATTAAACGAATTGGCATATGAAGATCCTTGAAAAATATTGGTGAAAAAGATAACTGCCTCATCTTGCACTTCTTTAGGGTTACATAACAATTGACCTAAAGAAGATTTAATTTGAAAGATAGCTTTTGAAGTTGTCTTCACCTTGGCCAAAGCATGAAAATATTTTGTGTTCCTATCACCCTCTCTGAGGCAAAGCTCTCTAGACTTTTGTCTCCACAAAATGTCCTCCCTAAGTAGAACCCCTTCTAACTAGGATTGAAAAATATTTTTTAAAGAATAAGTGGAAGGAGAAATACCATTCTAAATTGTGTCCTCATTAATGTTACTCAGATAAGCCTCAAGCTCTACCTTTGTAGTAAAAATATTCTTAAATACCTTCTTATTCCACTCTTTAATGAGACCCTTAACAAATTGAAGCTTCCTACAAAGCTGACACATCCTTGAGCCCATAATAGGAGAAGAAGACTACCACCACAACCTAAGTAAAGAAAGAAACTCCTGATCTCTAAACTATACAACTTAAAACTCAAATAATGATTTAAACCACTGAACAAACCAAGGTGATAGATAACTGAAGAGGAAAATAATTTGAGCCTATAAAAGACAAAATATGAGTAGATTTAGATCCAAACTGA
Organism: Cryptomeria japonica; assembly: GCF_030272615.1. Lineage (NCBI taxonomy): Eukaryota > Viridiplantae > Streptophyta > Pinopsida > Cupressales > Cupressaceae > Cryptomeria > Cryptomeria japonica. The sequence goes on along the minus strand of NC_081407.1, from coordinate 748,806,506 downwards.
GTGAGGCTATTTGGATTTGAAAAAAACTATCTAATCTGATAGCAATATGCATAATTTTTTTTCTCCTATTAGTCCATGTTACCTGACCATTCACTAGAACCCAATCTTTTAGCCCATTATTACCAACAAAGTCGCTAAAATCCTACATAACTTGAGGGGGAGGAATGATTCCCCCAATATTATCTTGAGGAGACAAAACTACATTGAAGTCGCTCCCTAGAATGAAAGGATGAGTTGGGTAAAGAAAGACCATAGAGAGGGAGTTCCAAAGAGATTTTTACCACAATGGAATTTAGTCCATACACATTAATTAGATGCAATTGAAGGTTGGGAAAAATAACTAAACCTGAATAAAATTCACCTTAGTTTAGATCTTACATACTTGAATATTTTGATCCCTCCAGAGAATTGTCAAACCCCCAAAATCCCCAATTAAAGGAGAGACAACAAATTTCCATTTTTTCCATTTAGCAAAAGGTTGATGTTACTTTGGCTCTGAGAATTTAGTTTCCACAGTCTAGAATTATCATTGATAGTTGTTTGAATACCCTCTTGTCTTCTTATTTCTCAAGCAATTCCCTTTCCTAACAGACCCTTTTTTAATACGGGTTTTAATTTTAATGACACTAGGAGTTTGGAATATAAAATTCTATGTAGATTCAGTGCCTTGAGTTTCTCCCAATAAAAATTCCAATAGAACTTCACCCTCAGTTGGGGAGGTAGTTTGAAAAATAGGGCTCTGTTGACTATCATGCTCACTTTTGTTTTGGAACTAAGAATCTAAATTAAGAGGACATCCCTTGTCCCGATATTCCCCAACATCGTCATCTTCCTCATCAACTTGGTGTGCAATCTCTTAAAAATTCTAATTGTTGACATTCATCAACAACTCCTCAATCAATATATCATGATCACCAACTAGAAAGGAACCCTTAAACTCATCTATAAATTCTTTCATTGAATCCCTTGAGTTAATGCTAACTACAGAGACCATAGTAGATGGAGGCGGTTCAAGAGAGTTCTGATTAGAATAATTCCAATGCTCAATCAAAAAGCTCTGCTCCTTAGTAGGGTGAATAAGACCCCTGGAAAAATTAGCTAGAGTAAAAGAAAGGTTAGATACATAGTGAGGAAAAAGAGACTTCACAAGATTAAGGAATGAAAGAAGTAGAGGACACAATCCAGTTTTACTTCTTTCTTGAATCCATATTGCATTGGTCTTGAGAGCAAAAACATTAACATCAATCATTTTATTACTTGAACAAACAAGTTTAACATGAAATTTTTTTGACAAAGACCCATCAACTCCCTTCACCAAAATAAAATGCAGAGGACCCTTATTTGAAGAAATGTTTTGAATTTGATGGCATTGGGACTGATCGCATAGGGATAAACCCACAATATTCTTCCTATTGGTAGTTGAGTATTGATGAGGAGAATTCATTGGATCCTCACACACCTTAATATCCTCAGAACCCCGAGAAAGACAATCCTAAATGAAATTACCCAATTTATTGATTTCTTCATTCACCCTCTGAGTCATGTCAATAAGAATGTTTTAAATGCATTTCCCCAATTTAGACTGAATATGCAAAGAGATAGGAAAGGCAAGTGAAACATCCAGGAGAACACAAACCCAAATAGTTAAGTCTGAGAATTAAAAGGGTTTGTGATCATCTTTCAATAAGATACCAATTTGATTTGCCAAAGTTTCAACAATCCTAAGATCCCTAAACTCAAGAGGTAGAGACAAAAGGGATATCTAGACACAAGCGAATTTGATTGAAGTTGCATGAGGATCATAATTAGGGCACCAAAGCTAGGTATACAATCCATAACCCTCAAGAAACCACACTTTTGATTTATGCATTACATCTCTATTAACCTTGGATTCAAATATTACAATAAATAACACATCATCCACATCAGTATAAAATATTTGCAAAACCCCCACCCAAACATCAAACGCCCAATAAATTTTTTTACCTATATCTAGAGAAAAATTCCAGAACTTACCTATTAGATCCCTTCCTCGCAATTTGGCAATCTAAGTTTGCAACATAGCATCCAAAAAAGAAATTTTAATGACTACATTGACATCCTTTTTACCCACATTTAGAAGAGATGGTGGGCTCTCATCGACAACAGATCTTTGAGGGTCTTTCCTCACCCACTTTTTCACAATCGGTGCAGGTCTATGATTCTTCTTACAATGCTTAGAACCCTTTTTCTTCGAACAGTGGACCTTAGATAAAAAAATGCAGAGAGCAATTCTACAAAGAACAATCATGAACCCAATTTGGATGAAGGGGCCTCCAAATAAGGGAATATTATTATGGCTTGAAACTACTGAAGGAATGAAACAAGGAATGTTATTTAGAAAATTTGGAGGATATTTGTTCAAAAAAGCCTTCCTTTTCCCTTGTGTAGCCTGAGGTTTCCCATGGAAATGAAACCTTTGCTTCCAAAGAGGATTGCAACCACCTTCTCTGAATTTTTTTTGAAAATTTACCATTGGAACATTCCCAGGATTTGCAGAGCTCCACCTCTTTCATTCTCCATTCTTGATAGCTTTGTTCAGTCTCAAAATAATTTCAAGAAGTCTTATGAGCCCTTGTCTTTTTATTTCCCATGTCATTCCTTTAAAATTATGGCCCTTAATAATTTCACACAAAATAAATCACCTTAAAATGCCTTCTCTCACAAAAAATGTGAATTAATTTGCTAATTTGTTTCTTAAAAAGTGAATGTGTGTATATATATATAAATTAACTTGTTGGCCTTGGATTTGTACAAATATTGACATTTATAATAAGCCATGTACGTACAAACATGTCCATTACAAAACTATTTGTGTTGGATGTGCTCGATCGAATAGGGGTTCAATGGAAGGCCTTGGGGTAGGAGCAATCCCCCTTTGATCAAAGGGGTGTTCAAGTGAACATGCTTTCTATGAATCTCTCTCATAATCTCTACAAATTTCTATAGTTTTTTAGCATTCAAACATCTAGTTGAAGGTTCAAATGGAACAATCTTGACAACCCAAAATGTAGGATGGTGATCTTTGAAGCAAGCTTTCCAGTGAATATAATTTTATTACATATTGAGTTTATTATGAATTTGGTTTTTTTTGTAATTTTACTTGAAACATAGGTTTTTCACCAAATATCAACTTTTATGTTCAATGCATTTGGAAAAATAGTAAACTAATTCATAATTTTTTTTTTAAATATCTACCCCCCAAGTATTGATGTCCTCTTTCCAACCAAAAAAAAGAATTTGGATATATACAGAATAAGTTACAAGTTCAAACATACACCTATATCTAGGGTGTGTGCACCAAGATGGTGTGCAAAAAAGTGGACACACCCCAAAAAAAACATGAAAAAATAAAAAACAAGCACAGGGTATTTCAAATTTAAAAAATCTTGTATGCATTTAGGCTCGTTTTGCCGAGCCTAATCAAACCTAAACCACGTACAGGGAAACCACATACGTGTTTGTCTGTCAATAAAATTTAAATTACTAATATGGACTTGTATGCAATTCATTTAGCATTCCATTAGGTTTTTCGGGCAAGATATATACATAAAATATAACATTAAAGTATAAGTGGCATTTCTCTTTGTCTTTTATCTTTATACTTTAAGTTATATTTTATGTATGTATTGTCAGGATGTTTGAGAGTGGTTCCAGATCTCTAAGAGTTATAACATAGATTCTAGTTGAGTATTCTTATAAATTTCAGACAATCAAATTCTAGTAATCAGCATGCTCGTATCAGCATTATCTCTCTCGTCTCTTCCCTGCATTCCCCCTCTCTCTTCCTTAATCCCTACCTTTTTGTCTCTTAGGCATCTCCCTCTCTAGTTTCTTCCCTCTCTCAAGTATCTCTCCCTATCTTTCTCATCTCCCTCACACTCTTTCTCTCTATCGTCTATCCCTCTCTTTCTCTCCCTCTCTCAAATATCTCTATCTCTCACTCTCTCCCCCTGTCTTTGGTGTCTCTCTCTCCCATTCTCTCCCTCTCCCTCCCCCTCCATTTATCTTCCTCTGTCAAGTATTTATTTCCCTCTAACTCTCTTTCTCTATCCCTCTCTCGCTCCATTTCTCTCTCTCTCGAGTCTCCTTCTCTCTATCAAGTATCTAGCTATCAACCTTTATCTCTCTCTCTCTCTCTGCAATTCTTTCTCTCTTAAGTCGCTTTCCCTCTCTACCTCTATCTCTATATCTCACTCTCCTCCTCTATCAAGTGTACATGTTTCCCACTCTCTCCCTACCTCCCCCCTCCCTTTCTCTTTTTCACTTAAGTCTCTCTATCTCTCTCTCTCCTCCCCCTCCATCTCTCCCTTTATCATTACCTCTCTTTCTCACTCTATCCCTCTCTCCCTCTCTTCGTACCTCTCTATAGTCTCTTGTACTCTCCTTCCATACCTTCCTCGCTCTCACCCTCTCTTTCTCTCTCTCTCACCTTCCCTCCCTCTACCTCTTAGGTCTTTATCTCACCTTCCCACTCTCCACCTCTTCGGTCTCTCTTTCTCTCTGAATCCCTCCATCCACTTGTTAGATATCTCTATATCTCGCCCACTCCATCTCTCTCTCTCTCTCTCTCTCTCTCTCTCTCTCTCTCTCTCTCTCTCTCTCTTAGGTGTCTCTATCCAATTCTCTCTCTCTCTAAGTCCCCTTCTCCGTGTCACACTCTATCTATATCTCTCCCTCTATTTCTGGTGCAGGAGCACCTAGGCCTCATTTTCATCACAAGTTTGATAACAAGTTTGGTTTTTATTATTTTTCAATTGGAAAGTTGTCTAAGATGTTTTTGAAGTTGTTCTAGGTTGTTTGGATGAGTTTTGAACTCATTGTGCGGTCTTGGTTTCCTGTTTTCTTCTTTTTGCTCAAAGTTGCCAGTTTGGGAGTTGCCAGGGAAATTGTTGTCAAAAGTGAGTTTTTTATGTGTTTTTGTTTTGAAAAGTGTTTAGGAATGTTTTGTGCTTGGTTTTTAGGTGTGAGTAATGTTCTAAGATGATTGGGGGTTTTTGAGACCAACCTTGCATCATCTAGGCATCAATAGTTGTCATTTTAGACATGAAAATATCAAATTTGTGTGCTCTTGGACATGTACCTATCCATACAGGAGGATAACTGACTTGGAGAGGTATTTATTCTCTTGTTTGAGCCATTGTAAGGGTTGATCATTCGGAATTATCAAGCACTTTGCAAGTTTGCACCATTTTTACCTTGTTTTTCACTATGTTTTGACTCCATGTGAGCAGCAGTCCGTACACCTACTGTACGTGGCCATACTATATTTGCATTTTCTAGTACTCTTATGTTTCCTAAATATTTTCCCTTTGGTGGCATTTAATTTCATTAAGTTTTGAGTTTTGTACAAAAATATTTACTTTTGACAGTTTCACTGCCTTGTCTAGGAAATTGGCAAGGATGCTTGACCAACTTGGCTTCTTGAGGCCCTAAATGCTCATGGCTTCCCAAGAACCAGTTTGTCAGCTTGTAAGATATGTACATACTTTTTTTTATTTCAAAAGTGCACGTGTAAGGAGTTTTGTGGCCATGGAGCCCTAGGAAAGTGTGCCATTTGGCTAGGGTCTTTGAAGAAGTTTGATACTTTGCTCTTCCATAGCAAATGCACTCATCAGATTATCAGACCTGTTTTGGTGCTTAAGTTTTAATATAAAGGCAAAGACACTTTCTAAGCCATAATGAGGATGATTTCATTTTTAGTTTGTGAAAAAGATGTAAAAGACAGTGAGTCACTGTTTTGGAGTTAATTTCCTTTCACTTGCTTACTCTCCACTATACATTGGAGTTTCTAAAGCCTTGTACCTCCTTCTAATTGCTTGAAAACAAGAACAAGGAGTGGTTTTTGGTCTTGTCCATGGGTTTGAGGTTGAAAGGATCAATTAATGATCCTTGAGGCAAAATTGTAATGCCCAGTTGGCTGCCACAGTCAACTATGACTGATTTTTACATTTTTGTTGAAGTTGTATATGAACTTCTCCTCTTCAAAATGGCAGGTATGAAGGTCAACAAGAAACTAAAGGTAGAGTATTGTTAAAGAGCACAAACCAGACCTTTGGGAAAGAGTTTTGGCAATGTAAAGTGCAGGTCCAAAGTGAAAAAGCAGTGAGAAGGCAAAATGCAGTCATAATTAACTTGACAGTGAACAACTTATTGTTTTGTAATTGCCTAATGCTTTTGTCCAGGGCTAGTGTGATATTTGAGTGTCTCAAATGATAGACATGTTCTCATGTTTTGAAATGTAATTTTCTTTCATACTAAAGATGTGCTTGTAGACAGCAATAATTGGAAAGTTGTCATTGTTGCATACCCCTCATGAGCAATTTTTGTAAATCTTTGTCCCTAACCTTGGAAAGGTGTAAAACTGTATTTTTGTGGCTTAACTAACTTGTAATGGGGTAGAAACAAGCTTGCATGGTTCATGTTGAAGGTCTTAAACTTGTTAGTTCATATTTGCCTCCAAAACCCTTCCAAACCCTCCTTTTTGCACCCATTTTTCGGATAGTAATGGAGAAGGCTTAAGGGACCCTAAAACTCATAAAATATTCAAGAACTCCCAAAAGGGTATCCATATATGATATTCTTTCAGTCTGTAAATCCATCATTGGAGCAGGGTGAGCACAAAACCCCAAAAAGAGGGCTAATTCCTTGTAGCCCGTTTTAGGCCTCAAAATTAGTTTTTTGTCAAATCGGGTACATAAATGGAGGATGTAAAGCCTAAAACCCATCAAATATAGTTGAGAAAAGTTGGCCTTACATGAATTTAACTCTTTTGGTGTGGTAGGCTCCAAAACTTAGGTTGTAGCACTTGTGAAGGACTTCTACACCCCAAAACATAGAAGACTAAAGTCACCCATTGGGAGCAAAACTTGACACCAACTTGTAAACCAACAAAAGAAGACCTTGTGTAGTTAGAGAATAGGTCAGGGATAGAGGACATTAAACCCAAATGAGTGAGTAAGGTGTCAAACCACAAAGCCGAAAGCTATGGTGTTGAAGCCCTTGAGCAAACAAGAAGGTTTTGTCTTAGGGAGGTGGAACAAGGACAGATGCTAGGTTGTCTATAAACCTTTTGCACTCTGATTTCAATAAGCCACTTGGGCAACCTGCTTGCACTTTCCTCCCTATGATAGTGGTATCAGAGCACAGTTACACTTGGGAAGAAGTAGCAATTTGGCAACCACGAAAGAAAATGGAAGACCAGGAGGAAGAAAATAGGTTACTCAGAGTGAAGCTAGACCTCCTAAAGCAGAAGTTGGGTGAAGTAGAAGTGAGGGCAAATGAAGTCAGCAATAAGATAGAAGGAACAGAAGATAGGGGTAAGCTATTGGCTATAGAGGATGAAATCGCTCTACCAGACCCTGTGATAGAGAATGAACCCTTTTTGAAAGCCTTGAACGCTATGAGTGGGAGAACACTAGAAGGAGTCCCACTATTTAGTGGTAAAATGGACCCAGAAGTGGTCATGGAGTGGATTGAGGGGCTTGAGAACCATTTTGAATGTGATGGTGTGACAAAGGCCCAGAAAGTGGAGGTGGCTAAATCCAGGTTGCGAGGAGCTGCCTTAACATGGTGGAAGTTCATTTAGGATGAACGTGAGAAAGAGGCCAAAAAGCCCATAGCAACTTGGAAGGGAATGTTGTCCAAAATCAGAGACTTACACTCTAGAGGATTATGAAATACAGCTCCATAGGAAAAGGAAAAACCTTAGGCAAAAGGAGTTAGATGTCAGTAGTTACACCGACGAGTTCCAAAAGCTATGCCTTAGGTCAAAGATCCAAGAGGATGAAAATGTCAAGGTTGCTAGGTAACTCAATGGCTTGAGATGGAACATACAAGAAGAGTTAAGTTTGTTGTGTCCTACAATAGTTCAAAAGTGCTACCAACTTGCACTCAAGGTAGAGGAAAGGAGTAGGAATAAGCAAGAGCAGCATAACAAAGGTAGAGGAAGAGGCAGAGATGGTAAAGGCCATCAAGGCAGGTTTGTGTGAAGACACATAGATCAAAGGTCCCAAGGAGAATCTAAGCTTATAGAGGGAAGCAAGGATTCTTAGAGCAAGCCCAACTATAGGGGTAGGGGATCAAGCAACCCAGGAAGGGGTAGATCTAGTTGCCCAGGTAGAGGGTCTTACTTCTCCACAATGAAATGCTATAACTGTCAGAAATTGGATCATCCTTCTTATAGGTGTCCAAAAAAGCCTAGTTCTTCCCATGGAGGTGAAAAGAGAGTGAACTATGTTCAGGAGGAACGAATTAGTACAACAACTCCAACAATTAACCTAGCACCCGAAGATGGTGAGAGTCTCATGATGAGGAGAGTATTGATGCAAGAACCTCACAAGTGTGAAGTGTCTCAGAGAAGAGCATTGTTCAGGATAAAGTGCAAAATCTTGGGCAAGGTATGTAAGGTGGTTATAGATTCAGGCTCCACAGATAACATTATCTCAGAGCAAGTAGTTAGCAAATTGAACCTACCTAGAATGAAGCACAGTGAACCCTACAAGGTAACCTGGTTGAACAAGGGGCAACATGTCCTAGTGAATGAACAAGCATGGGTAGACTTCAACAAAGGTGAATACAAGGATAGGTTACTAGGTGACATCCTTCCTATGGATGCTTGCCATCTACTATTGGGCAGACCTTGACAATTTTACACAAGGGCACACCATGATGGTGAAGAAAACACATATTCCTTTCAAAATAATGGCATTGTCTACAAAATTCAGTCCCTTAGTGAAGAGACAGAGAACAACAAAACACAGGCACCTAAAGTGCTATTAGTCAATGAAAAAGTGTTCATCCAAACCATGAAAGAGGGAGATGGGATTGGTTATGCACTTGTAGTGAAACCTAAGAAAGAGAAGAAAGAAAAAAAGTAGAGATCCCACAAGAAGTGCAACAAATTCTTGATCACTTTAAGGACATCATCAGTGATGGACAACCAGTAACATTACCTCCTCCTAGAGCCATTAGTCATCAAATTGACTTTATACCAGGAGCTTCTTTGCCAAACAAAGCAGCTTATAAGATGACTCCTGAATAGAACAAAGAGGTAGCTAGACAGATTCAAGAGTTGTTGGATTAGGGATTAATAAGAAAGAGTATAATTCCTTGTGTCGTACCCACTGTGTTAGCACCTAAGAAAGGGGGCAAATGGAGACTATGCACATACTCCAGAGCCATCAACAAAATCACAATAAGGTATAGATTCCCTATTCCAAGGATAAAAGATTTGATGGATTGTTTAGGGGGTGCAAGGTATTTCACAAAAATAGACTTAAAGAGTGGTTACCATTAGATAAGAATAAAAGAGGGTGATGAGTGGAAAACTGCTTTCAAAACAAATGAGAGTCTTTATGAATGGTTGGTTATGCCTTTTGGACTCTCTAATGCTCCCAGTACCTTTATGAGGTTAATGAATGAAGTATTGCAGGATTTTCTTCGTAAGTTTGTGGTAGTCTACATAGATGATATTCTCATTTTTAGTAAGACTAAAGAGGAGCATTTGAAACACTTAGCCATTGCTTTGCAAAGATTATTTGATAAGCAGTTAACCATAAATCTTGAGAAATGTGATTTTATGTAGCAAGAGCTAGTCTATCTTGGTTTTGTTGTGTCCAGTGGAGATCTTAAGATGGATCAATCAAAATTTGCAGCCAGAACAAGTTGGCCAACCCCACAATCAGCCAATGCAATTAGAAGTTTTCATGGTCTAGCCCAGTTTTATAGAAAGTTTATCAGAGGGTTCAGTGAAATTTGTGCACCAATGTTAGATACAATAAAGGGTAGTCATAAGGTTAAGTTTCAATGGACAGAAGCAGCCAATAAGGGGTTTGAGTTACTCAAAACTAGAGTTGCTACATAGCCAGTGTTAATCCTTCCTAGCTTTGATAAACTCTTTACTATTGAATGCGATGCCAGTCATCTTGCAGTAGGTGCAGTCTTGAGTCAAGATAATAGACCAATTCTTTCTTTAGTGAAAAACTGAATGATGCAAAGAAAAGAATTCATCTTATGATTTAGAGCTATATGCATTGGTGCAGGCACTCAGGAAGTGGAGGCATTACTTGCTTCCTAAAGAATTTGTTGTGTATATAGACAACCAGGCAGTCCATTTCTTGAATTCTTAGGATAAACTCAACCATAGGCATGTGAAATGGGTAGCATACCTACAAGCATATACCTTTACTCTTAAGCACAAAAAAAGGCCAATGTAACAAAGTAGTTGATGCTTTGAGTAGGAGATTGTTGACTATTAAGGAGATCCAAGTTAAGAGTATTGGTATTGATTGCTTTCACAATTTGTATGCTAATGTGAATGATTTTGCTATTGCTTATAAATTTTGTCATGCTTTTGAGAATCATTTCCATAGTGAGTATGTTGACTATACATTGCAGAAAGGTTTGTTATTCAGGGGAGGACAGCTATGTGTTCCTAAAGGTTCCATGAGAGAAAACCTTATCCAAGAGAAACACAATGGGTGTTTGAGTGGCCATTTTGGTCTCAATAAGACCTTAGAGTTGGTTCAATGCTTCTATTACTAGCCTAAGATGTAGAGAGATGTCCAGAGGTATGTTGAACAATGTATGTTATGTCAGAAGGCCAAAGGTAATAGCACTAATGCTGGTTTATATCAGCCACTTCTCATTCCCTCTAGGCAATGGGAGTGCATCAGTATGGATTTTGTTGTAGGTTTACCAAAGACAAAACCAGGGTATGACAGTATCTTTGTGGTTGTTGATAGATTTAGCAAAATGGCTCACTTTATACCTTGCAAAACTACTAATGATGCTAGTCATATTGCTTTGCTTTTCTTTAAAGAAGTTGTCAGAATACATGGTTTGCCATCTAGCATTGTATCAGATAGAGATCTTAAATTTTTGGGTCATTTTTGGAAGACTTTGTGGAAGAAATTGGGTACTAACTTGTCTTTTGGCTCAGCTTACCATCCACAGACACATGGCCAAATAGAAGTGATGAATAGAACATTGGGTAATCTACTCAGATGTCTCACCAAGGAGTATGGACAAAGCTGGGATCAGCTCATCCCATAGGCAGAGTTTGCCTATAATGATAGTGTAAACAGATCCACTGGTTAGAGTCCATTTAAGATTGTTTATGGTATGCATCCAAGAGGTGTTTTTGAGTTACATGATGTGACTAACTTGCAACATGTTAGTGGGATAGCAGAGGATATGGCACAATCTCTAAAAGAGATCCATGAACAGGTTAAGCAGTCTTTGCAGGACACCACAGCAAGAGTCAAGGCAAGGGTGGATGCTTCAAAGAGGGATGTCCAATTCTCAGTTGGAAATTTTGTGATGGTGCATCTCAACAAGTCTATATTGCAAAAGGGAGTTCCTACCAAGTTACAGATGAGAATAATTGGACCTTGCAAGATTTTGGCTAAGTATAGTCCAAATGCTTATAAGATTGATTTACCTGTTGATGTTTCTTTGTCTCCTATCTTTAATGTTGTATATTTGTTACCTTTCAAGGGGTAGCCTCCAGAAGAGACTCAATGATCATTAGACATTTCACATTCCCTTTCTGATCTATCTCTCCCCTCTTCTTCTTCTCCCATTCCTGAATGGGTACTTGATTCCAGAATCATCAAGAAGACTAGAAAGCATGACTACCTTGAAAATTTGATCAAGTGGAAAGATCAACCAGCTTCTGAAGCCACTTGGATACCTAAAAGTGACTTCAACAAGGCTGGTATTCCTCTCTCTTTTCTGCCCAAAGGAGTCACATGACTTCTTTGTCACCGGGGGAGTATGGTGCAGGAGCACCTAGGCCTCATTTTCATCACAGGTTTGATATTAAGTTTTGTTTTTATTAGTTTTCAGTTGGAAAGTTGTCTAAGATGTTTTTCAAGTTAATCTAGGTTGTTTGGATGAGTTTTGAACTCATTGTGTGGTCTTGGTTTCCTATTTTCTTCTTTTTGCTCAAAGTTGCCAATTTGGGAGTTGCCTGGCAAACTGTTGTCAAAAGTGAGTTTTTAATGTGTTTTTGTTTTGAAAAGTGTTTAGGCATGTTTTTTTCTTGTGTTTTAGGTGTGAGTAATGTCCAAAGATGATTGGGGGTTTTTGAGACCAACCTTGCATCATCTAGGCATCAATAGTTGTCATTTTAGACATGAAAATGTCAAATTTGTGTGCTCTTGGACATGTACCTGTCCATACAGGAGGATAATTGACTTGGAGAGGTATTTATTCTCTTGTTTGAGCCATTGTAAGGGTTGATCATACAAAATTATCAAGCACTTTGCAAGTTTGCACCATTTTTACCTTGTTTTTCACTATGTTTTCACTCCATGTGAGCAGCAGTCCGTACATCTATTGTACATGGCCATACTGTTTTTGTATTTTCCAGTACTCTTATGTTTCTTGAAGCTTTTCCCTTTGGTGGCCATCAATTTCATTAAGTTTTGAGTTTTGTGCAAAAATATTTAGTTTTGACAGTTTCACTGCCTTGCTAGGAAATTGGTAAGGATGCTTGACCAACTTGGCTTCTTGAGGCCCTAAATGCTCATGGCTACCCAAGAACCAGTTGATCAAATTTTAATATATGTACATACTTGTTTTGATTTCAAAAGTGCAGTTGTAAGGAGTTTTGTGGCCATGGAGCCCTAGGCAAGTGTGCCATTTGGCTAGGGTCTTTGAAGAAGTTTAATGCTTTGCTCTTCCATAGCAAATGCACTCATCAGATTATCAAACTTGGTTTGATGCTTAAGTATGAATATAAAGGAAAAGAGGCTTTCTAAGCCATAATGAGGATGATTTCATTTTTAGTTTGTGAAAAATATGTAAAAGACGGTGAGTCACTGTTTTGGAGTTAATTTCCTTTCACTTGCTTACTCTCCACCATACATTGGAGTTTGTAAAGCCTTGTACCTCCTTCTAATTGCTTGCAAATAAGAACAAGGAGTGGTTTTTGGTCTTGTCCATAGGTTTTAGGTTTCCAAGATCAATTAATGATCCTTGAGGCAAAATTGTAATGCCCAGTTGGCTGCAACAATCAACTATGACTGATTTTTACATTTTTGTTGAAGTTGTATATGAAATTCTCCTCTTCAAAATGGCAGGTATGAAGGTCAACAAGCAACTAAAGGTAGAGTATTGTTAAAGAGCACAAACCAGACCTTTGGAAAAGAGTTTTGGCAATGTAAAGTGCAGGTCCAAAGTGAAAAAGCAGTGAGAAGGCAAAATGCAGTCATAATTAACTTGACAGTGAACAACTTATTGTTTTGTAATTGCCTAATGTTTTTGTCCAGGACTAGTGTGATATTTGAGTGTCTCAAATGATAGACATGTTCTCATGTTTTGAAATGTAATTGTCTTTCATACTAAAGATGTGCTTGTAGATAGCAATAATGGGAAAGTTGTCATTGTTGCATACCCCTCATGAGCAATTTTTGTAAATCTTTGTCCCTATCCTTGGAAAGGTGTAAAAATATATTTTTGTGCCTTAACTAACTTTTAACAGTGTAGAAACAAGTTTGCATGGTTCATGTTGAAGGCCTTAAACTTGTTAGTTCATATTTGCCACCAAAACCCTTCCAAACCCTCCTTTTTGCACCTATTTTTGGGACAGTCATGGAGAAGGCTTAAAGGACCCTAAAACTTAGAAAATATTCAAGAAATCCCAAAAGGGTATCCATATATGAGGTTCTTTCAGTCTGGAAGTCCATCGTTGGAGCAGGGTGAGCACAAAACCCCAAAAGGAGGGCTAATTCCTTGTAGACCGTTTTAGGCCTCAAAATTAGTTTTTTGTCAAATCGGGTACATAAATGGAGGATGTACAGCCTAAAAACCATCAAATCTAGTTGAGACAGGTTGGCCTTACATGCATTTAACTCTTTTGGTGTGGTAGACTCCAAAACTTAGGTTGTAGCACTTGTGAAGGACTTCTACACCCCAAAACATAGAAGACTAAAGTCACCCATTGGGAGCAAAACTTGACACCAACTTTTAAACCAACAAAAGAAGACCTTATGTTGTCAAAGAACAGGTCAGGCATAGAGGAAATGAATCCCAAATGAGTGAGTAAGATGTCAGACCACAAAGCCTAAAGCTATGGTGTTGAAGCCCTTGAGCAAACAAGAAGTTTTTGTCTTAGGGAGGTGGAACAAGGAGAGTTGCTAGGTTGTCTATAAACCTTTTGCACTCTGATTTCAGTAAGCCACTTGGGCAACCCACTTGCACTTTCCTCCCTATCATAGTGGTATCAGAGCATAGTTACACTTGGGAAGAAGTAGCAATTTTGCAACCATGGTGACAAATGCAGAGCTAGCAAAGAAAATGGAAGACCAGGAGGAAGAAAATAGGTTACTCGGAGTGAAGCTAGACCTCCTAGAGCAGAAGTTGGGTGAAGTAGAAGTGAAGGTAGATGAAGTCAGCAATAAGATAGAAGGAACAGAAGATAGGGGTAAGCTATTGGCTATAGAGGATGAAATCCCTCTACCAGACCCTGTGATAGAGAATGAACCCTTTTTGGAATCCTTGAAGGCTATGAGTGGGAGAACACTAGAAGGAGTCCCACTATTCAGTGGTAAAATGGACCCAGAAGTGGTCATGGAGTGGATTGAGGGGCTTGAGAACCATTTTGAATGTGATGGTGTGAGAGAGGCCCAAAAAGTGAAGGTGGCTAAATCCAGGTTGCGAGGAGCTGCCTTAACATGGTGGAAGTTCATTTAGGATGAACGTGAGAAAGAGGCCAAAAAGCCCATAGCAAGTTGGAAGGGAATGTTTTCCAAAATCAGAGAGACTTACATTCCAGAGGATTATGAAATACAGCTCCATAGGAAAAGGAAAAACCTTAGGCAAAAGGAGTTAGATGTCAGTAGTTACACCGAGGAGTTCCAGAAGCTATGCCTTAGGTCAAAGATCCAAGAGGATGAAAATGTCAAGGTTGCTAGGTATCTCAATGGCTTGAGATGGAACATACAGGAAGAGTTAAGTTTGTTGTGTCCTACAACAATTCAGAAGTGCTACCAACTTGTACTCAAGGTAGAGGAGAGGAGTAGGAAGAAGCAAGAGCAGCATAACAGAGGTAGATTAAGAGGCAGAGATGGTAAAGGCCATCAAGGCAGTTTTGGGGGAAGACACATAGATCAAAGATCCCAGGGAGAATCTAAGCTTATAGAGCAAAGCGGGGATTCTCATAGCAAGCCCAACTATAGGGGTAGGTGATCAAGCAACCCAGGAAGGGGTAGATCTAGTGGCCCAGGTAGAGGGTCTTTCTTCTCCACAATCAAATGCTATAACTGTCAAAAATTGGGTCATCCTGCTTATAGGTGTCCAGAAAAGCCTAGTTCTTCCCATGGAGGTGAAAAAAGAGTGAACTATGTTCAAGAGGAAGGAAGTAGTACAATAACTCCAACAATGAACCTAGCACCCGAAGATCGTGAGAGTCTCATGATGAGGAGAGTATTGATGCAAGAACCTCACAAGTGTGAAGTGTCTCAGAGAAGAGCATTGTTCAGGATAAAGTGCAAAATCTTGGGCAAGGTATGTAAGGTGGTTATAGATTCAGGCTCCATAGATAACATTATCTCAGAGGAGGTAGTTAGCAAATTGAACCTACCTAGAATGAAGCACAGTGAACCCTACAAGGTAACCTGGTTGAACAAGGGGCAACATGTCCTAGTGAATGAACAAGCATGGGTAGACTTCAACAAAGGTGAATACAAGGATAGGTTACTAGGTGACATCCTTCCTATGGATGCTTGCCATCTACTATTGGGCAGACCTTGACAATTTTACAGAAGGGCACACCATGATGGTGAAAAAAACACATATTCCTTTCAAAATAATGGCATTGTCTACAAAATTCAGTCCCTTAGTGAAGAGACAGAGAACAACAAACCACAGGCACTTAAAGTGCTATTAGTCAATGAAAAAGTGTTCATCCAAACCATGAAAGAGGGAGATGGGATTGGTTATGCACTTGTAGTGAAACCTAAGGAGGAGAAGAAAGAAAAACAAGTAGAGATCCCACAAGAAGTGCAGCAAATTCTTGATAACTTTAAGGACATCATCAGTGATGGACAACCAGTAACATTACCTCCTCCTAGAGCCATTATTTATCAAATTGACTTTATACGAGGAGCTTCTTTGCCAAATAAAGCAGCTTATAAGATGAATCCTGAATAGAACAAAGAGGCAGCTAGACAGATTCAAGAGTTGTTGGATTAGGGATTAATAATAAAGAGTATAATTCCTTGTGTCATACCCACTATGTTAGTACATAAGAAAGGGGGTACATGGAGACTATGCACATACTCCAGAGCCATCAACAAAATCACAATAAGGTACAGATTCCCTATTCCCAGCATAGAAGATTTGATGGATTGTTTAAGGGGTGCAAGGTATTTCACAAAAATAGACTTAAAGAGTGGTTACCATCAGATAAGAATAAAAGAGGGTGATGAGTGGAAAACTGCTTTCAAAACAAATGAGGGTCTTTATGAATGGTTGGTTATGCCTTTTGGACTCTCTAATTCTCCCAGTACCTTTATGAGGTTAATGAATAAAGTATTGCAGGATTTTCTTGGTAAGTTTGTGGTAGTCTACTTAGATGATATTCTCATTTTTAGTAAGACTAAAGAGGAGCATTTGAAACACTTAGCCATTGTTTTGCAAAGATTATCTAATGAGCGGTTAACCATAAAGCTTGAGAAATGTGATTTTATGTAGCAAGAGCTAGTCTATCTTGGTTTTGTTGTGTCCAGTGGAGATCTTAAGATGGATCAATCAAAATTTGCAGCCATAACAAGTTGGCCAACCCCACAATTAGCCAGTGCAGTTAGAAGTTTTCATGGTCTAGCCCAGTTTTATAGAAAGTTTATCAGAGGGTTCAGTGAAATTTGTGCACCCATGTTAGATACAATAAAGGGTGGTCATAAGGTTAAGTTTCAATGGACAGAAGCAGCCAATAAGGGGTTTGAGTTACTCAAAACTAGAGTTGCTACATAGCCAGTGTTAATACTTTCTAGCTTTGATAAACTCTTTACTATTGAATGTGATGCCAATCATCTTGCAGTAGGTGCAGTCTTGAGTCAAGATAATAGACCAGTTGCTTTCTTTAGTGAAAAACTAAATGATGCAAATAAAAATTATTCATCTTATGATTTAGAGTTATATGCATTGGTGCAGGCACTCAGGAAGTGGAGGCATTACTTGCTTCCTAAAGAATTTGTTGTGTATACAGACAACCAGGCAGTCAATTTCTTGAATTCTCAGGATAAACTCAACCATAGGCATTTGAAATGGGTAGAATACCTACAAGCATATACCTTTACTCTTAAGCACGAAAAAAGGCCAATGTAACAAAGTAGTTGATGCTTTGAGCATAAGATTGTTGACTATTCAGGAGATCCAAGTTAAGAGTAGTGGTATTCATTGCTTTCACGATTTGTCTCCTAATGATGATGATTTTGCTGCTAGTTATAAAGTTTGTCTTGCTTTTGAGAATCATTTCCATAGTGAGTATGCTGACTATACATTATAGAATGGTTTGTTATTGAGGGGAGGACAGCTATGTGTTCCTAAAGGTTCCATGAGAGAAAACCTTATCCAAGAGAAACACAATGGGTGTTTGAGTGGCCATTTTGGTCTCAATAAGACCTTAGAGTTGGTTCAATGCTTCTATTACTGGCCTAAGATGTAGAGAGATGTCCAGAGGTATGTTGAACAATGTATGGTATGTCAGAAGGCCAAAGGTAATAACACTAATGCTGGTTTATATCAGCCACTTCTCATTCCCTCTAGGCAATGGGAGTGCATCAGTATGGATTTTGTTGTAGGTTTACCAAAGACAAAACCAGGGTATGACAGTATCTTTGTGGTTGTTGATAGATTTAGCAAAATGGCTCACTTTATACCTTGCAAAACTACTAATGATGCTAGTCATATTGCTTTGCTTTTCTTTAAAGAAGTTGTCAGAATACATGGTTTGCCATCTAGCATTGTATCAGATAGAGATGTTAAGTTTTGGGGTAATTTTTGGAAGACTTTGTGGAAGAAATTGGGTACTAACTTGTCTTTTGGAAAAGCTTACCATCCATAGATAGATGGCCAAACAGAAGTGGTGAATAGAACATTTCGTTAATCTACTCAGATGTCTCACCAAGGAGTATGGACAAAGTTGGGATCAACTCATCCCACAGGCAGAGTTTGCCTATAATGACAGTGTAAACAAATCCACTGGTAAGAGTCCATTTAAGATTATTTATGGTATGCATCCAAGAGGTGTTTTTGAGTTACATGATGTGACTAACTTGCAACATGTTAGTGGGACAGCAGAGGATATGGTAAAATCTCTAAAAGAGATCCATGAACGGGTTAAGCAGTCTTTGCAGGACACCACAGCAAGAGTCAAGGCAAGGGTGGATGCTTCAAAGAGGGCTGTCCAATTCTCAGTTGGAGATTTTGTGATGGTGCATCTCAACAAGTCTAGATTTCAAAAGGGAGTTCCTACAAAGTTATAGATGAGAAGAATTGGACCTTGCATGATTTTGGCTAAGTATAGTACAAATGCTTATAAGATTGATTTACCTGCTGATGTTTCTTTGTCTCCTATCTTTAATGTTGTATATTTTTTATGTTTCAAGGGGCAGCCTCCAGAAGAGACTCAATGGGCTTTAGAAATTTCACATTCCCTTTCTGATCTATCTCTCCCCTCTTCTTCTTCTCCCATTTATGAACAGGTACTTGATTCCAGAATCATCAAGAAGACTAGAAAGCATGACTACCTTGAAAATTTGATCAAGTGGAAAGATCAACCAGCTTCTGAAGTTACTTGGATACCTGAAAGTGACTTCAACAAGGTTGGTATTCCTCAATCTTTTCTACCCAAAGGAGTCACATGACTTCTTTTTCATTGGGGGAGTATGGTGCAAGAGCACCCAGGCCTCATTTTCATCACAGGTTTGAAAGCAAGTTTGGTTTTTATTAGTTTTCAATTGGAAAGTTGTCTAAGATGTTTTTGAAGTTAATCTAGGTTGTTTGGATGAGTTTTGAACTCATTGTGTGGTCTTGGTTTCCTGTTTTCTTCTTTTTGCTCAAAGTTGCCAGTTTGGGAGTTGCCTGGGAAATTGTTGTCAAAAGTGAGTTTTTAATGTGTTTTTGTTTTGGAAAGTGTTTAGGCATGTTTTGTGCTTGGTTTTTAGGTGTGAGTAATGCTCTAAGATGATTGGGGGTTTTTGAG
This sequence comes from Cryptomeria japonica, assembly GCF_030272615.1. NCBI lineage: Eukaryota > Viridiplantae > Streptophyta > Pinopsida > Cupressales > Cupressaceae > Cryptomeria > Cryptomeria japonica. The sequence goes on along the minus strand of NC_081407.1, from coordinate 748,787,254 downwards.
ACCAACCTTGCATCATCTAGGCATCAATAGTTGTCATTTTAGACATGAAAATGTCAAATTTGTGTGCTCTTGGACATGTACTTGTCCATACAAGAGGATAACTGATTTGGAGAGGTATTTATTCTCTTTTTTGAGCCATTGTAAGGGTTGATCATTCAGAATTATCAAGCACTTTGAAAGTTTGCACCATTTTTACCTTGTTTTTCACTATGTTTTGACTCCATGTGAGCAGCAGTCCGTACACCTGCTGTGCGTGGCCGTACTATTTTTGCATTTTCTAGTACTCTTATGTTTCCTGAATCTTTTCCCTTTGGCGGCATTTAATTTCATTAAGTTTTGAGTTTTGTGCAAAAATATTTAGTTTTGATAGTTTCACTGCCTTGTCTAGGAAATTGGCAAGGATGCTTGACCAACTTGGCTTCTTGAGGCCCTAAATGCTCATGGCTTCCCAAGAACAAGTTGATCAAATTTTAAGATATGTACATACTTGTTTTGATTTCAAAAGTGCAGTTGTAAGGAGTTTTGTGGCCATGGAGCCCTAGGCAAGTGTGCCATTTGGCTAGGGTCTTTGAAGAAGTTTAATGCTTTGCTCTTCCATAGCAAATGCACTCATCAGATTATCAAACCTGTTTTGATGCTTAAGTATGAATATAAAGGAAAAGAGGCTTTGTAAGCCATAATGAGGATGATTTCATTTTTAATTTGTGAAAAATATGTAAAAGACAGTGAGTCACTATTTTGGAGTTAATTTCCTTTCACTTGCTTACTCTCCACCATACATTGGAGTTTGTAAAGCCTTGTACCTCCTTCTAATTGCTTGTAAACAAGAACAAGGAGTGGTTTTTGGTCTTGTCCATGGGTTTTAGGTTGCCAAGATCAATTAATGATCCTTGAGGCAAAATTTTAATGCCCTGTTGGCTGCCACAGTCAACTATGACTGATTTTTACATTTTTGTTGAAGTTTTATATGAAATTCTCCTCTTCAAAATGGCAGGTATAAAGGTCAACAAGCAACTAAAGGTAGAGTATTGTTAAAGAGAACAAACCAGACCCTTGGACAATATTTTTGGCAATGTAAAGTGTAGGTCCAAAGTGAAAAAGCAGTGAGAAGGCAAAATGCAGTCATAATTAACTTGACAGTGAACAACTTATTGTTTTGTAATTGCCTAATACTTTTGTGCAGGGCTAGTGTTATATTTGTGTGTCTCAAATGATATACATGTTCTCATGTTTTGAAATGTAATTGTCTTTCATACTAAAGATGTGCTTGTAGACAGCAATAATGGGAAAGTTGTCATTGTTGCATACCCCTCATGAGCAATTTTTGTAAATCTTTGTCCCTAACCTTGGAAAGGTGTAAAACTATATTTTTGTGGCTTAAATAACTTGTAACAAGTTAGAACCAAGTTCTCATGGTTCATGTTGAAGGTCTCAAACTTGTTAGTACATATTTGCCACCAAAACCCTTCCAAACCCTCCTTTTTGCACCCATTTTTGGGACAGTCATGGAGAAGGCTTAAGGGACCCTAAAACTTATAAAATCTTCAAGAACTCCCAAAAGGGTATCCATATATGGGATTCTTTCGGTCTGGGAGTCTATTGTTGGAGCAGGGTGAGCACAAAACCCCAAAAGGAGGGTTAATTCCTTATAGCCCGTTTTAGGCCTCAAAATTAGTTTTTTGTCAAATCGGGTAGATAAATGGAGGATGTAAAGCCTAAAACCCATCAAATCGAGTTGAGACAAGTTTGCCTTACATGGTAGACTCCAAAACTTAGGTTGTAGTAGTTGTGAAGGACTTCTACACCGCAAAATGTAGAAGACTAAAGTCACCCATTGGGAGCAAAACTTGACACCAACTTGTAAACCAACAAAAGAAGACCTTGTGCAGTCAGAGAATAGGTCAAATATAGAGGAAATGAATCCCAAATGAGTGAGTAAGGTGTCAGACCACAAAGCCTAAAGCTATGGTGTTGAAACCCTTGAGCAAACAAGAAGTTTTTGTCTTAGGGAGGTGGAACAAGGAGAATTGCTAGGTTGTCTATAAACCTTTTGCACTCTGATTTCAGTAAGCCACTTGGGAAACCCACTTGCACTTTCCTCCCTCTCTATTTCCCTCTCTCTCTCTCTCTCTCTCTCTCTCTCTCTCTCTCTATCTCTCTCTCTCTCTCTCTCTCTCTCTCTCTCTCTCTCTCTCTCTCTCTCTCACACACACACACACACACATTTATCTCTTGTCTCTGCCTCTTAGTCTCTATCTCACTATCCTCCTCTCTTAGGTGTATCTCTCTCCCATTCCCTCTCTCCTCCCCCTCCCTCCCTCTCTAGTGTCATATGGTATCCTAGGAATCCATGCATATGTTCTAAGGGGTCATAGGACACCATGTGACCCATAACGACACATAAGGGGTCATATGGAGTCCTAATGGGTTGTATATTGTTGATCATTGTTTCTTCTAGGATATTTTGTTTTCATTGATGTCAACATATTTTGGTGATTGCTCCGGTGATTGCAAATTGGGAAAGATTTTCTAATCCGGTTTTTAGTGTTGGTTTGTTGATCACTATTTTGCAAAGTCAAGTATATCCTTTGGTATATTCCAATATGATCAGATTTGGTGTTGAGCTTTCAGGATATTTCTTGGGATGGTCTTGTGTATCTACATTTCAGTTGGATTGTGATTGGGTGCTCCACAAGTTATCTTTCTTTGTGATAGTTGTTGATTGGTTGTGTTCTTGATTTTTCAGACGGTGATCGATGAAGATTTTAAAAATTTTGTTGGTGCAATTGTTCTAGATGATTCTAACATGCTTTCTAGTGCTTCTTAGTCAAGTCCTATTTGTTTTGGTGATCCACATTGATCGTTGTGTGAGTTTTTGGTGGTTTGTATCAATCGGTGATGATTTCTATGTTATGTGATATTTCTTGTGGTGTAGCATGTTGTGGCTAATCTTGGCACAATTTTTGGTGGAGTTGATCATTTGGGAATTTGAATTAGGACTATGATATGCTATGTAAATAATTATATTGGTCTGGTAGTCGATCTTTGTACTGTGTGATGTAATTTTGTAATTGTGAGTTGAGGGTTAGGGTTTAGTCAACCTTGTTATCAAGGTTGATGATTTGTGTATGTAGGTGAGATATTCATGTAATTTGGGTGTCCATGTTGTGTCTGCATTATGAGAGAGAGATGAATGTGTGAACAAGTGATTTATTCTTTGGTGTTGAGTTTGAGGTGAGATTGGTGTTGTTGGGCAGTCATTTGTGCTTAGCCAGAACTATCATCAAGCATTTGTAGATGTTATTATTGCAGTTCATTTCTTTTGGATTGTAGTCTGAATCTTATTGTAAGTCAGTGAAACTTCCCTAAGGGTTGTAGCCTTCTAAGCCATTATATTTGAGCAATGAGCTCTAGGAAATGTGCTTGAATGCATGTGCATTCCCCATCGTAATATTTTTACATACTACTAAAGAGTATCATCTTACTATGGGTAGGTTCCTACCATGGTTTTTCCCTTAACCGAGTTTTCCATGTCAAAATCTTGGTGTTGTGTGGTGTGCTATTAATTTCCTTATCTGTCTTATTGCTGCAGTTTATCAGATCTATGTTATGTGGTTAAGTTTGTTGTTCCGATGAAGATTGATTCACCCCCCCTCTCAGTCTTCCCTCTTGGTTGTTGCTAACACATATCACCCATAACGACACATAAGGGGTCATAAGGAGTCCTTAGGGGTCATAGGACACCATATGACACCTTAGCACACCATACGACCCATAATGACACCAAATGGTGTCCTAAGGGGTCATAGAATAACATATGACCTCTTAGAATACCATACGACACATAATGACACCATATACAGTCCTAAGGGGTCGTAGGAGACCATATGACCCTTAGGACACTATACAACACCATACGACACAATGTGGTGTCCTAAGGGGTCATATGGTGTCCTAGGAGTCATAGGACACCATATGACACATAATGACACCATATGGTGTCCTAAAGGGTCATATGGTGTCCTAAGGGGTCATAGGACACCATATGACCCCTAACGACACCTAAGGGGTCATATGGTGTCCTAAGGAGTCATATGACACCATATGATCTCTTAGCACACCATAGGACCTATAATGACACCAAATAGTGTTCTAAGGGGTCATACAACACCTTATGACCCCTTAAGACACCATATGGTGTTGTTATGGGACGTATGGTATCCTAAGGGGTCATATGACATCCTATGACCCCTTAGGAGACCATATGATGTTGTTATGGGTTATATGGTGTCTTAAGGGGTCATATGTGTCCTACAGGGTCATAGGACACCATATGACCTCTTAGGAAACAATATGACCCCTAAGAACACCTAAGGGGTCATATGGTGTCCTAAGGGGTCATAGGACACCATTTTACCTCTTAGGACACCATACAACCCATAATGACACCATATGGAGTCCTAAAGGGTCATAGAACACCATATGACCCCTTAGGACATCATATGACTCATAACGACACCTAAGGGATCATATGGAGTCCTAAGGGGTCATAGGACACCATATGACCCTTTAACACACCATACAACCCATAATGACACCAAATGGTGTCCTAAGGGGTCATAGAACACCATATGACCTCTTAGGACACCATATGAACCATAATGACACCATATGGAGTCCTACGGGGTCATATGGTGTTTTAAGGGGTCGTAGGAGACCATATGACCCCAACGATACACAAGGGGTTATATGGTGTCCAAAGAGGTCATAGGACACCATAAGAACCCTTAAGACACCATATGACCCATAAAGACACCATATGGTGTCCTAAGGGGTCATATGATCTCCTAAGGGGTCATAGAACACCATATGACCCCTTAGGACACCCTATAATAACATCGAATGGTGTCCTATGAGGTCCTAAGGGGTCATAGAACACCATATGACCTCTTAGGATACCATATCACCCATAAGCAAACCATGGAATGGTGTCGTAAGAGGTCCTATGGTGTCCTAAGGGGTCAAAGAACACCATATGACCTCTCAAGACACCATATGACCCATAAAAAAACCATATGGAGTCCTAAGGGGTAATATAGTGTCCTAAGGGGTCATAGGATGCCATATGACCCTTCAAGATACCATACGACCCCTAACGACACCACATGGTATTCTAAGGGGTCATATGGTGTCCTAAGGGGTCATAGGGCCCCATATGACCTATCTTATGGTGTCCTAAAGGGTCATAGGACACCATATGACCTCTTAAGACACAATATGACCCCTAACGACACCGAAGGGGTCATATAGTGCCCTACGAGATCATAGAGAGCCATATGACCCCTTAGGACATAATATGATGCATAATGACATCATATGGTGTCCTAAGGGGTCATATGGTGTCATAAAGGGTCATAGAACACCATATGACCCCTTAGGACACCATATGGTCTCTATCTCTTTCTCTCTAACTCTTTTTACCTCTCTCCCTCCCAACCCCCTTCTCCCTCTCACCCTCTATCTCTATCTCTCTCTCACTCTCCCTCGCTTAGGTGTCTCTCTCTCTCAATATCTCCCCCTCTCTCTCTATCTCTCTCTCTCCATCTCTCCCTACCCCTCCCTTTCCCTTTCCCTATCTCTCTCTCCCTCTCTCTTAGGTGTCTCTCTCCCATTATTTCCATTTTCTCCATTATTTCCCTCTCTCCCTCCCTCCCCATTCCTATCTCTCTCCCCGTTCTCCCTCTCTCCCTCCCCTTCCTCTCTCACTCTCTCTCACTCTCACTCCTCTCTCTCTCTCTCTCTCTCTCTCTCTCTCTCTCTCTCTCTCTCTCTCTCTCTCTCAAGTGTCTCTCTCTTCCATTCTCTCCCTTCCCTTCTCTCTCTGTTTTCTCAACTATCTCTCTCTTTCCCTCTCTCCCTCCTACTCACTTTCTCTTTCCCTCTCTCCCTCCCCAACCCTCTATATTCCCTCTCCCTCTCTCCCTCCCATTATTTCCCTCTACCCTTCTCTCCCTCCCTCTCTCTCTCTTTCTATATCTCTCCCTCTATCAGGTCTCTCTCTTCCCCCCCTCTCTCTTATGTGTCTCTCTTTCCTATTCTCTTCATCTTTCCCTCTCTCCCTCCCCCATCCTCTCTCCTTCCCATTATTTCCCTCCCCCTCTCTCAAGTGTCTCTCTCTCACATTCTTTCCCTCTCTCCCTCTCTCCCTTTTTCTTTCTCTCTCAAGTCTCTCTCTCTTTCCCTCTAACACTCTTTCTTTCTCTCCTATTCCCTTTATCTTTTTCTCTCAAGTATCTCTCCCTCTCACCCTCTCTTTCCCTCTCTCCCTCTCTCTCTCCCAAGTCTAACCTAAGAGAAAGAGATATATAGACTAAGTGAGAGGGAGGAAGGGATGGAAAATGAGTATGAGACTAGAGAAAGAGCCCAGGTGAGAGAGAGGAGTGGAGGAAGGGAAGGGTTGAGAGAGAGAGAGAGAGGTTGATCAAAAGAGAAGAAGAGACTAGAGATAGAGAGAGCCTATGTGAGAAAAAGGGAGGGAAGAAGGGAGGAGTTGAGAGAGAGTTGAAGTGAGAGAGATGGAGGAAGGGAGGGGTTGATGGAGGGAGAGGGGGAGAAAGAGATCTCAAGTGAGAGAGAGGGAGGGAGGAAGGTAGGGCTCTCTACTTTTGTCTTTCTCACTTCATCCCTCCTTCCTTCCCTATCTATTTTTATTTATCTCACACTCTTAAAAATCCCTCTCCTTCTCTCTACCTACCACTCTTTTCATCCCTCACTACTTTTAACTCCCCTAACTCTCTACATCCTTCCCTTCATACTCTCTCTCTCTAAATATCACCTCCACTTCTATATATATAACTTATCTATATCTCTCTTTCCTTCTCTTTGTACCTCTCTCTCTCTCTCTCTATCTAGGTATTTAGATAAATATTTTAAGGGGGGAGTGCAAAAAGGTAGGTAGATTATGTAGATAATAAGAGCTTAGTGATTACTAAAATTTGATTATGTTTGAGAAATTATAATATCTAAAGCTTGGGGAGAGAGGAGAGAGTGAGATAGAGAGAGGTGAAGAGAGGATGCGAGAGATAGGAAAATTGAAGCAATCATTGGTGAGGAGGGACCTCAAGGAGATCAGTCCAAACCGGGAGTAAACAAATCGGAAACACACAAATATGATGGAGAAAATGCATAATAGATAGTTTTATTGCATGAAATTTGATTACATCCAATCGGTGACAACTGGATTACAACATATTGACACACATGCATAGTAGAATAGGCCAGACTAGGACCTTGAATCGAAATATCTATCTTCTAGGCACAGTCTATCTCTGATTGATCCTAATTGATCTTCAATTGATTATATTCTAAAGCATGATTACAAATATATATATCGATCTGAAGGATCCAGTCGGCCCAAAAATGATCAAAACCTGAAGAACAAGACCTTACGTGCAAAATGAACAAGGTCGGCTTCCGCCAAGAGATTCCTTTGGAAAATCCAAAGGATGAAACATAGAAGGTCGGCCACATGCCAAGAAACATCAAGATCAACGCTCGAGGATCCACAAGCTTCATAATGGGTTTTGGTAGATCACCAAAATAGGTCTCAGGCAACCGGTAACAAATGAACAATTGGTAACAAGAAATTGTCATGGAAACTAGTAGCTATATCTTTCCAAAAACTGATCCAAATGAGATGCGGTTTGAAAGAAAGAAATATGATCAAGTCTTCAAGTAGAATCCAACTCCATTGGATCCGGTGAGCCAAAACCGAGACACACATAAAGGAAAATTGAAACTGCAAACAAAACAAAAAGGAAATGTTTTTGGTTGATACAAGATTGCTGTGAACCGGGGATGCTCGTACATCAAAAATAGATAGATCTAGAGCTTAGGGGAGACAAATAGCATGAGATAGAGAGATAGAAAATGAATGATGATACAAACCTACTAATTACTAAAATTTGACTGTCTAAAAAATTATAGGATCTCCTAAAATCTAGAATCTACATTATGACTCCTAGAGATGTGAAACCAGTCTCAAACATCCTGATAATATATACATAAAAATATAACTTAAAGTATCTTAAATGTTATATTTTATGTATATATCCTACTAAAAAACCTAATGGAATGCTAAATGAATTTCATACAAGTCTATATTACTAATGTAACTTTATTAATTTGAGCCCTGTACGCAGTTTTTCTTCCTAAAACCCCATACGCGATTTTGTTTATTAAAACCCCATATGCGCTTCATAGTCAAAAAACCTCATATGTGATTTTGTTTATTGAAACCCCACACATGCTTCATATTCAAAATATCCCGTATGCACTTTAGTTTATTTAGGCTTGTGAATAGACTTGGATGACAAAGGTGCGGGTTGAAAGTTTGATTTCCCTCCATTTCTCTCCTTTTTGACGTGTTTTTTTTTATCAACTTGGTTTCTCGACTTTGTAATCATCAGGTTTATACTGAACATCAACTAGGTATTTCTAAAATTGCCACCATATTTTCACCCATCTTCTAAGCTTTTTAACCATATAATTTTTTTTTAAATTTGAACAACAATAATATATTATTCTTGAATTTCTTTTACCAGTGTCTCTATAGTTCTCAGACACATATGTGTACCATTTTTTTAATAACTTTTGATCTACTTATCCAAGTTTAAAAACTTTATATATTATTGTAGTGCACTTGATGAACTTTACAATTTAAATAAAAATTTGCATTTTTTATTGTTTTGGTGCAACTTATGCTTCACGCACAAATAGGTACCTGATTTTTAGGATGTGCCTGATTCGAAAAAATCATAAAAAAAAAATTAATCAACAAAAAATTACAAAAAAAATATAAAAAAATACAAAAAAACTAGTGCTCACTCTTAACTATATTTCTACCAAAGTATTTGTCAAAATACTAAATCTAACTATAATGTTTGATGCACACATCAAACACTATGTTATATTTTTCAGAAAAAATCAAGATCTTTTTTTCATGCATGAAGGGTTTGACCCCCTTAATCTTATCCAATTTTTAAAAAAATAGTAGTTTGGAAACTAGATTCAGAGTGCTAAAATCTTTTTTCTTTGAGTATATTCATATCTTGAGTGGATGGTGCAGGAGCACCCTTCCAAGCTCTCCCTCCTTTTTGTTTTGTTGGTGTTATGCTTCTTATGAAGCCACTGTATATAAAATAATGAGCCATGTGCTCATAGGTCCTAGTTAGGGTCCTAGAGGAGATCTTAGGGGTCATAAGTCAAGATTGAGATTTTCTTGAAAGTGGAGGGTATGTGTGTCCTTGTGGTGTTTAGGGGTCCTTCATATCATGGTGGTGTCCTTAGGTTGGCCCAATGTGGGTTTAGGAGTCATGAAAAGCAACATTGGGAAAGTTGCTCAAAAGTTGCAAAAGTTACATGACAACTTTTCCACCAGGAGGTTAAAATCCTTAGTTTGGCATGGACAACCCTAATATGGGCACACAGCCTAAGGCAAAGGTGGTATAAGTAATTGCAAACCCTAATTGGATGGGTTGGATGTCAGAGATTGTATGGCCCAAGCAAACTCAATTGACTGTGACTGTTTTGTTGGTTACCAGTCAGCTTGAATGAAGCTACCGAGTAAGTTAATGGATTGAATTTCATGCCAAACTATGTGGATTGTCTTCTATGGTGTAAATACTTTCTTTTTGAGTAATTATTTTAGGTTTTGGTTTGCCAGAGGAGTGTTTTTGTAAATATTTTGTTAATTGTCTTCTCATTGTCCAATTTTGGACTGGTTTGTGCAAATGAAGTCTTAACTCCATTCCCCGTTGTGGAATCACCATGAAACCATGGGGAATGAGAGTGAAGACCCTGTACTATAGTCTCATGCAATAAGGGCCCTTGAAAATGAAAGGAAGCCATTTGAAGACCCATTCCTAGGCGAGACTAGACAGTGCCCGGTTAGGAATGGTTGTTGGTGCAGAGGTCTTGGAGAGCAAGGTTGGTTAGTGGAGAGTGCATCCTTTGGAGGAGGTGTAGAGGAGTGAGTGAAGCATCATTGGTGTGAAGGAGAATCCTCCACCAATCCAAACAAGGTGGCTAAAACCCAAAACACTCACTATGACCCAAGTAGACCCTAAAAACCCTTGAAAACCTTAAAATCCACCTAGGACAGTGTACGGACACTTGGAGGCCTAAAACCTAGAAAATCCTTGAGTCCTTGCGAAATGAATGGTAGTCCATTTTGGGAGTTTGGGTTGTTTGTGCATCATTTGTGAGAGGGAGACCTAAAGAACCAGGTAGGAGGCCTAACTGGTCCTAATCCTTGTAGCCCTATTTGAAGGCAAAAACCCAAAATAGTGAAATCGGTAAGGGGTTGGAGTCTTGAAACCTCTTGGGGGCACATGAATGGGTGGAAAAACTATGAAGTTGACCTGTAACAACCTTGCTAAGACCTTGGAAGGTGTGGAACAAGCCTAACCCTTATTAGCCATAGTAAGGGGTTTTGAGTCTCATGAGTAGGTGAGACCTTAGGAGCAGCATTGCAACTCATTGGTGGGTGGATTGGGCAAGGTCAGGGGATTCCTCAAGAAAAGGGAAGTCCTAGAGACCCTAGGGTGTGTAGAGAACACCAGGTGATCCAAGGAAAGGATCCAAGAGCATAGACTAGGCTAGTCTATCCCTAACCCCATCCCATTACATTGGTATCAGAGCTTAGTAAAAGACTTGGAGGACTGTGTATGTCTCTATATACTAGTGAATCAGTAGGAGAGAGTAGAATGGTCACTAATGCAGAGCTGGCTAGAGAAGTAGAAGAGGAGAAGGAGAAAAATAGACTCCTTGAAGAAGATATGAGTGAGATAAGGGACAAACTGCAGGAAGTGGTGGATCAGAGGACACAAGGGCCTTGGGATGAAGACACCAAGGGTAAAGGCAAGAAAACTATAGACATAGATGATATTATCCCTAAACCAGATCGCTTGTTCAATGAAGAACCATTTGTAAAGGCTATTAAGGCTTTGAACACCAAAGCTTTTGAAGGATTGCCACATTTCAGTGGAAGAATGGACATAGACACTGTTATGGAATGGATTGAGGGCATGGAAAACCACTTTGAGTGTGAGGGAGTGACAGAGGCTCAGAAGGTTAAAGTTGCCAAATCAAGATTAAGGGGAGCAGCTTTAACATGGTGGAAGTACCTGCAAGAAGAAAGAGTTAGTATGGGGAAGCTACCTATTACAAATTGGAAAGCTATGGTGGGTAAGATTAAGGAGAACTACTTACCAGAGGATTATGAAGTCCAACTTCGTAAGAAGAGACAGGGTTTGAAGCAAAAAGATCTTGATGCAACCTCCTACACCAAAGAATTTCAAAAACTATGTCTTAGACCCAAAGTCCAAGAAGATGAATCTATTAAGGTGGCTAGGTATCTAAGTGGCCTCAAGTGGAACATTCAAGAGGAGATAAGCCTATGGACACCTACTACTGTCCAAAAGTGTCATCAGCTTGTTGCCAAGGTAGAAGACAGGAACAAAAGGAAAGGAGACTCCAATAACAGGGGTAGAGGTAGAGGCAGAGATCAAGTGAATCATCGAGGTGGTTATCAAAGCAAGACAAATGAGCAGAGGAACCAAGGAGAAGCCAATTTGACTAAACATGGCAGTGAAACCAATCCTAGAGGAGGCCATTCTAGAGGAAGAGGTGCACAAGGTGGTCCAAATAGGGGCAGAGGTACCAGTAGAGGTAACTCCTACTTTGCACAATGAAGTGTTACAATTGTGGACAATTGGGACACCCGGCATATAGATGCCCTGACAAGCCTACATCATCAAATAGTGGGAAAAGGGTTGCTTATGCACATGAAGCCTCTTCTAGCAAAAAGACACCTGAGGTGGACCATATTGAATCAGAGATTGGAGAAAATATGATGTTTAATAGGGTCTTGATAAGACAGCCAGTCAAGAATGAACCTAAGCATAGGAGAGCATTGTTTAGGGTGAGATGCAAGATTCTTGGTAAAGTGTGCAAGGTGATAGTTGACTCAGGATCAACTGACAATATCATATCAAAAGAGGCAATTAGGAAGCTGAAACTCACAATGATACCCCACACTAACCCATACAAGGTAACATGGTTGAATCATGAGTAGAGTGTGCTAGTCAATGAACAGACTTGGGTAGAGTTTTCTATTGGAGGATACAAGGATAAGATCCTTTGTGATGTGTTACCTATGGATGCATGTCACTTATTGCTAGGAAGACCCTGGCAATTTGATAGAAAGGTGATCTATGATGGAGAGGAGAACTCCATTTCCTTTAAGAAGGACAACAAGACCTTCAAGATTCAGTCTTTGATAGAGAATGAAGAGGAAACTTCAAGAGCACCTAGTGTCTTAATGGCTACTGGTAAAGAGTTTTTAAACTTGCTACATGAGGAGGAGATAGTGAAGTGTGCCATCTTTGTGAGGCCAAAGGAGGAAGAAGACAAGTTGCAGGTAGAAGTACCCAAGGAGGTGAAGCAAATATTGCAAGAGTATAAGGACGTAGTGAGTGATGGAGCACCTGCAACACTCCCACCAAGAAGGTCTATAAGTCATCAAATAGACTTTGTTCCCAATGCATCCTTACCTAAAAAGGCTGCATATAAGATCACACCTAATCAGAACAAGGAGGTAGCAAGGCAAGTGCAAGAGTTATTGGAACAAGGACTGATTAAGAAGAGCATCAGCCCATGTGCAGTCTCGGTAGTGCTAGCATCAAAGAAGGGAGGTAAGTGTAGACTTTGCACTAACTCAAGAGCAATCAATAGGATCACCATAAGGTATAGGTTTCCTATTCCTAGAATAGAGGATCTAATGGACTGTTCAGGAGGGGCTATGTATTTTACCAAGCTAGACCTTAAAAGTGGTTATCACCAGATAAGAATTAAGTAGGGTGATGAGTGGAAGATTGCTTTCAAAACCATAGAGGGATTGTATGAATGGCTTGTGATGCCATTTGGACTCACCAATTCTCATCTATAGCAGAACCAAAGAGGAGCACCTTGAGAATTTGAGGTTAGTCTTAGAGAGGTTGCATGAGGAGAAGCTATCCATCAACCTAGAGAAGTGTGACTTCTTGAAGTAAGAGTTGGTTTACTTAGGATTTGTGGTGTCTAAAGGAACCTTGAAGATGGATCCAAGCAAAGTGGAGGCAATCTTGAATTGGCCTGCACCTAAAACAGGGACCAAAGTTAGAAGTTTCCATGGATTAGCCCAATTCTATAGGAAGTTTGTGAGGAACTTCAATGGTATATGTGCACCAGTCCTTGACACCATTAGAGGAGGCCTTAAAACTAAGTTTAAATGGACTGAGTAGGCTGACAAAGCATTTCAATTGTTGAAGCAAGAAGTAGCCACAAAACCTATCCTTCTCCTACCTACGTTTGATAAGCTATTCACTTTGGAGTATGATGCAAGTGGAATTGTAGTAGGTGGTGTATTGAGTCAAGAGGGAAGACCTGTGGAATTTTTCAGTGAGAAGCTTAATGAAGCAAAGAAGAAGTACTCAGCTTATGACCTAGAGTTGTATGCATTAGTGCAGTCTCTAAAGAAATGGAGGCATTACCTACTCCCAAAAGAATTTGTGGTGTTCATAGACAACCAGACATTGAGTTACATTAATACTCAAGAGAAGCTTAGCAATAGACATCTAAAATGGATGGAATACCTCCAATCCTTCACCTTCACCATCAAGCATAAGAAGGGGCAACTTAACAAGGTGGCAGATGCATTGAGCAGGAAGTTGTTGACAGTTCAAGAGTTACAGTTGCAAAGAATGGGAATAGAAGGTTTCAAAGACCTCTATGAAGGAGATGAAGACTTCTCATCAGCTTACAAGGTTTGCAAAGAGTTTGAGAACCATTTCCATGGTGAGTATGCAGATTACACTCTCCAAAATGGTCTCTTGTTCAAGGGTAATCAGTTGTGTGTACCAAGAGGATCCATGAGGGAGAACCTCATCCAAGAGAAACACAATGGCAGTTTAAGTGGACACTTTGGATTCAACAAGACCTTGGATTTAGTACAGAGGTACTACTATTGGCTAAAGTTGCCAAGAGATGTGAAAAGATATGTAGAGCAATGTGGTGTATGCCAAAGAGAAAAAGGAGGATCAAGCAATGCTAGTCTCTATCAACCATTGTCGGTCCCTAATAGGCCTTGGGAATGCATAAGCATGGACTTTGTAGTAGGACTTCCCAAGACTAAAATAGGTACGGACAACATCTATGTGGTAGTAGATAGATTTTCCAAGATGAGTCATTTCATTCCATGTAAGACTACACATGATGCTAGCTATGTTGCACATCTCTTCTTCAAAGAGATTGTTAGGATTCATGGACTCCCTTTAAGCATTGTTTCAAACAGGGACAGCAAGTTCATTGGTCATTTTTGGCAAACATTATGGAGGAGACTAGGAACTAACTTGTCATTTAGCTCAGCTTACCATCCCCAAACAGATGGTCAAACTGAAGTCATCAATAGGGTGTTAGGCAACTTGTTGAGGTGTTTAACTAAGGAGTATGGTCAAACATGGGACCTAGTCATTCCACAAGCAGAGTATGCATATAATGACAGTGTGAATAGGACCACTGGTAGAAGTCCCTTTGAGGTTGTATATGGTAGACATCCAAGGGGAGTGTGTGAGTTGAGAGACCTTAGTACTTTGGAGATGAAGGGTGGGCAAGCAGAGGACTTCACTCAAACCATCAGGGAAGTCCAAGAGAAGGTTAAGAAGGCCATCCTTGAATCCACTCAAAAACTGAAAGCCAAAGTGGATGAGAAAAGGAGAGAAGTTCAGTTCAAGGTGGGTGACTATGTGATGGTCCATTTGAGCAAAGCTAGGATGCAAAGTGGTAAGCCTACCAAACTGCAAATGAAGAGGGTAGGACCTTGTAAAATTTTGGCAAAATATGGTGAGAACGCCTATAAAGTGGATTTACCTTCAGATTTAGCTATATCACCAGTATTTATCATTGCTGACCTGGTAATGTACAAGGGAGAGATAGCAAGGCAGATTGAGAACCAAGCCAAGGTACTACAAGACTTAGATGTGAATGCCTTACCTCAAGTGAAGAAGCCTATAGCAGAGGATATTTTGGAGTCTAGAGTGAAGAAGTCTACCAGACACCAGGTCTACATGGAGCACTTAGTGAAATGAGCAGATCAACCAGTATCTGAAGCTACATGGGTGGAGGAGAGCAGGTTCAAGACACTTAGAATAGACCCAGCTCTCATCTCTTCTTCTATTTCTTAATTGTGTACAAAGGGGGAGTATGGTACAGGAGCACCCTTCCAAGCTCTCCCTCCATTTTTTTTTGTTGGTGTTATGCTTCTTATGAAGCCATTGTATATAAAATAATGAGCCATGTGCTCATAGGTCCTAGTTAGGGTCCTAGAGGAGATCTTAGGGGTCATAAGTCAAGATTGTGATTTTCTTGAAAATGGAGGGTATGTGTGTCCTTGTGGTGTTTAGGGGTCCTTCATATCTTGATGGTGTCCTTAGGTTGGCCCAATGTGGGTTTAGGAGTCATGAAAAGCAACATTGGGAAAGTTGCTCAAAAGTTGCATGACAACTTTTAAAAGTTGTCAAGCAACTTTTCCACCAGGAGGTTAAAATCCTTAGTTTGGCATGGACAACCCTAATATGGGCACACAGACTGAGGAAAAGGTGGTATAAGTAATTTCAAACCCTAATTGGATGGTTTGGATGTCAGAGATTGTATGGCCCAAGCAAACTCAATTGATTGTGACTGTTTTGTTGGTTACCAGTCAACTTGAATGAAGCTACCGAGCAAGTTAATGGATTGAATTTCATGCCAAACTGTGTGGATTGTCTTCTATGGTGTAAATAATTTCTTTTTGAGTACTTATTTTTGGTTTTGGTTTGCTGGAGGAGGGTCTTTGTAAATATTTTGTTAATTGTCTTCTCATTGTCTAGTTTTGGACTGGTTTGTGCAAATGAAGTCTGAACTCCATTCCCCGTTGTGGAATCACCATGAAACCATGGGGAATGAGAGTAAAGACCCTGTACTATAGTCCCATGCAACCAAGGCCCTTGAAAATGCAAGGAAGCAATTTGAAGACCCATTCCTAGGCAAGACTGGACAGTGCCCGGTTAGGAATGGTTGCTGGTGCAGAGGTCTCGGAGAGCAAGGTTGGTTAGTGGAGAGTGCATCCTTTGGAGGTGGTGCAAAGGAGTGAGTGAAGCATAATTGGTGTGAAGGAGAAGCCTCCACCAATCCAAACAAGGTGGCTAAAACCCAAAACACTCACTGTGACCCAGGCAGACCCTAAAAACCCTTGAAAACCTTAAAATCCACCTAGGATAGTGTACGGACACTTGGAGGCCTAAAACCTAGAAAATCCTTGAGTCCTTGCCAAATGAATGGCAGTCCATTTTGGGAGTTTGGGTTGTTTGTGCATCGTTTGTGAGAGGGAGCCCTAAAGGACTGGGTAGGAGGCCTAATTTGTCCTAATCCTTATAGCCCTATTTGAAGGCAAAAACACAAAATAGTGAAATTGGTAAGGGGTTGGAGTCTTGAAACCTCTTGGGGGCACATGAATGGGTGGAAAAACTATGAAGTTGACCTGTAACAACCTTGCTAAGACCTTGGAAGGTGTGGAACAAGCCTAACCCTTATTAGCCATAGTAAGGGGTTTTGAGTCTCATGAGTAGGTGAGACCTTAGGAGAAGCATTGCAACTCATTGGTGGGTGGATTGGGCAAGGTCAGGGGATTCCTCAAGCAAAGGGAAGTCCTAGAGACCCTAGGGTGTGTAGAGAACACCAGGTGATCCAAGGAAAGGATCCAAGAGCATAGACTAGGCTAGTCTATCCCTAACCCCATCCCATCAGTGGATGACTCTCAACTTTCTCCTCCAAGTTCAGGTTTACCTTATTTCAGGAAAAAAAAAAAAAGTGTCCACTTATACCCCCTCTTTTGCACACCATCTTGGTGCACTTACTCTCTAAATTATAACTAGTTCGACTTCAAAACTTAATAAATTATTAAATATTCAATATATCGTTATGAAACTAATTTCATGCCTTAGGTATCAATGTTACAAACCTAAATTTGAAAGAGTCAATTTTTTATGCTTTGTAGAAAAATAGTTATGTGTTACAGAATGCACATCACGCTTTAAAAATATTTTTTGCTATTAAAAACAAGTTATAGAAGGAGATGGAAAACTGAATATAAATTGATTCAATTTTTTTTGATAAAAATATATTTAGAATCTATAGACAAAATATCATAGATCACTAGTTTACATCATCTTCAAATTCATAATGATTTAGCTGTTATGGGTGTTGGAAAGTGAAGGTTTTTTTCCAAATTGTCATTTTAGTGTCAAAGTTGTCCAAAAAGTGTGCATTATTGTGGGATCACCCCTGAAGTGTCTTCCAAAATCCAATCGCTCATCCAAGCTACCACATCAACCTCTATACATACCCACTAGTAATCCTTATCATACCTTTAACAAAGGAAATCCATTATGTCATCCATCCATAACTCCCTCTTCATCCAATATTCATGCTTCCATCTTCCTCCATAGTCATACCCCAACCTCCATCTTTGCATAACAACACTATCACCTTCATACATAGTAAAAATCCACCTTACCATTATCACCTAATCCATTTTTTCTTACGTAATCCTCATCGTCCAGTTACTCCTAATTCTCGAATCTATCACCATAATCCCACCATTATTCCTAATCCATCATCCACTACTCCCTACCTTAATCCCCTATCCACTCTCTCCTACCTCAATCTACCATCCAATCCCTCATATCTTAATCCTTCATCCAGTCCTACTCCTCCACCTATTCTTCATCCTCCATCTACATCCAATCCTCCATTTTCTCCTAACCATCCACCTGAATCTAAAATGTGTATGTATATTATTCTAAATGTCCTCCAAGGAATAATCACAAATAAGCCATCACAAAATCTAGATCCTAAAGTTGTGGAGTCATGTCACCCTTCTCCATCATAAGAGGCCACTAATGATTAAGTCCTCCCACTTTCCACACCTATCATTCCTCTTCCACCTCCTAACACTATTGAAACCATCCAATCCACTAACACTATCAAAACCCAATCCCCATCTTCTCCTTCGAGTATTATCAAAACCCAATCAAATGAACCTAATGAATCCACCCTCCTTCCATCCGCTCTATCTAAATAATCTACCCCAACACTTCACTCCTATAACACCATCCATGCACCAATCCAATCATGTCAAGATCTTGTCCCAAGGCATTTGCAATATCCATTAACCCATACGAATATTCTCCCATTCCACCTACTCCATCTTGAGATCCATTATCATCCCCCAATCCAGATCAAGATTATAACATCCCATGTACTCCACTTCTTGATCCTTTATTAGCTCCTATCTAAACAACCCCACCAGCATCCTCTATCCTCCTTTTCCTCTCACTTTCATCCATGGTGGTTGTCTTCCAACATAAGAAAACCTTATATTCACCACCCATTCTCCTTCATCTAATAATGGACTCACATCTTTTTTCCAAAATAACAAGCATCTTATTTTGAATTGAATTCTCAAGGACATGAACTATCACGATAAAGGCTTAGGCCTACACACAAGGGCTTCACTTAGTGAACTTGGGTTATATCACATGTGTTCATGGAATACTAAAGAATCCCCCTATTTTCAAAAAATATTGCCCTAGAATCCTTTTTTTCTACCCCCTCCCAATACACAACCTAAATTAAAAGGCCCCCACTTGTGCTAAATATTGCATTTTTTCATAGCCCGAATTAAAAATCCCCATATTTTCACCAATAGGTAATATATTGTACCCTCATTTTTGGGATATTAAATCCCCCATATGAATGCACATGATATGATTTTTCCCAGCTAGTGATGCCCCCATGGGCCTACATGAGAAAAATACCTTAGAGCCCATCCATGTCAAAGAAAATAAAAAATCACAAGGTCTTGATTACATATACCAAGGCACTTGATCCAAAAAAATTGGTACAGCTATTGTAAAACCCAAGCATACTTCCAAATCCATAACTTATTCCCATTGTTCCTCTAAACCATTTATTGCCATTTCCCTCCTCCATCATATTGACCTAAAACCACTATCCATCTTAATCCATTTTGGGTCTGTATATCCCTAAATCCACTATCACATATCTCCCAACAACTAAATTCACTTTGGGTCCTTATATCCCAAAATTCCATCCTCTATCTTATCCCACTCATCCCCTCATACACCAATCCCATATCCCTACTGTCATAAACATCCAACTCCTTTAATTCCCAATTAGGATCAACAAAGAGGGGAATTTCAAGTTGTCACCACTAACATTGCATATTAGTTCCTATAATCATGGGTCATAAGAATTCTCTTAAGTGTGTGACAATTTTAATACCATGAACACTACAAAAACATATCAAGAATAGAACCAATTGAGGTCGACCAAACTAAAAATATTCATTGTATTGTGTTTCACTATAGGATGTCCTTTAAACACAACATGTCTAGCTTGGATATCTACAACCATCTTTGTTATGATAACTAGAAGGCTTGGTGATGAAGTTATTGTCCTCTAAAACTTTTAGACCAAACAATGTGAATGAAAATGGAAAATAATAGAAATGTAAGTTAAGATCATTGAATAGTAGGAACATCTTTTTTAATTGTCAACCAAGTGGCCAAGTAAAATGGGTATAAATTATTCTTAAGAGGATGAAAAACATCAACAAAATTCTTTGCAATACCATTCAACTGGCCTTTGTTCAATCAATTAACTTCAAATTTAATAGTGACATTTTGTTGTTAGATATATGTTTGAGTTCATCTTTTTATTTCTCAATGTTTATTTATGAATATATAGTGAATAAAATATAGAGAACTCTTTATATGCATGTACATCTATTAGCAACATAATTTTTTTGTTTTAAAATGATCTCTCTATATTTTACATATTTTTTCTAGAATATAAGACATAGGACAAACATATAATATAGAACACTCCAATGCGTGTGCATTATTGTCTCATTAGTTATACATATAAAATACTAAATTATTTGTTCACAAAGAAAAATGAGTGTTCTACAAATTCCTGTCTAATGAATGGAGCAGTACTATGGAGGCCTCGGGGGTGCACATGGCACCTCTGTAATTTGTTTTCCTTTCCTGTTGTTGTTTTTGATTGCTAAAAAGACTTGGTTCCTTTTTGAAGATATTTGTTGTTATAGTGTTGTCTCTGTGTTGTGATTTTCGATAGTTCAATTATGTAAAGGGTCAGTGCCCTTGTTATCACTACTTTTTTAATAAAAAACAATAAGTGTTGACATGAGCACCTTATTTTATAAATGAGACACTTTATCATATAATAATTACACATAGTAATGTAATTATCATTTCTTAATATGTCATTCTTGAATTTTCATATGTTCGTATAGAAATCTGATTAAATATATACAATAATTATTATCATATATAATATAGATATATTACAAGATTAAATCATAACCACAAGCACACTATCAACAATAAAGCCCCATCCAAATTGAAACAAAAAATCCTAAAATTCTATGGTTAAAATTTCGACTGAAATAGACAAACAATTAAGTAGTGCACCTTGGTAGAAATCTAAGTCAGGCTAGATGAAATTAATTTTTAACAAATTAACATCAAAGGATACCTAATTTTAATAGGAAAAGACTTTAGCTTGGCATATATAGAACTTGAAAGTTTCGTTGGTTTTAACATCAACACAGTTGGATCGTCTGATGAAAGATTTCAATGTCAATCATGTTAAAAACATTTTTGGTCAAAAAGGAAGGCATGTTGCTCACGTCCTAGATGAGATACTTTTGTACTCCACTTGAATTACATTGAAGCCTATTTAAGTACAACAAAAAGTTAGAGTGGTAGATTGAACAATGTTAGAGTTCATTGGTGCATAATTTATTGAAAACGCATGGTTGAAGAGGATTGCACATGTTTAGTAGTAAATATGTACCCAAGGAGAGTGTAGCATTTTTAGTCAATTGTTGTCCTAATTTGATTGTTGGTAAATATGAGCTACAATACCAATCTTCAATGTTTAATACATTTTGATCTTGTGTCAATAACTTTTGGTTGAAGAGGATTGCACATGTTTACTAGTAAATATGTACCCGAGGAGAGTGTAGCATTTTTAGTCAATTGTTGTCCTGATTTGATTGTTGGTAGATATGCGCTACAATACCAATCTTCAATGTTTAATACATTTTGATCTCATGTCAATAACTTTTCTCCAAGTAATGTTATTTATTCTGAAGATTATCACGCCCTGGTCAATTGGCAAGTCCAGTCCACTTTCAGATTGACATGACTTTTGTTTGCCAACAATAAAACTTCCTCCTTCAAAAGGATGGGTCTCACATTAAAAGCAAGTATTTTTACTCCTTCTTGCTTCAAAGGGGTCTCACACATAATGCCTCACATGTGATACTTTAAAAGCAAGTACTTTTACTCCTTCCTTTTCAAAAGGGTAGGTCCCACACATACATCTTCACATGGGATGCTATAAAAGCAAGTAATTTTACTCCTCCTTGTTTCAAAAGAGTGGGTCCCGCACTATCACCTCAGGGATACATCTATTCTGGCTCCAAAACGACACTGTCATACAAACAACATGCATCCGGAGCCCATTGACATACATCCCTCCCATGTCCACTTGCTACGATGGAATGGAGGTAACAGACCCACATGACCTATGATGTGGAGACATTTGGTTCATCTGAGATCAGGAAATGTTGACCGCACTGTTTCCGTGCAGTTAGACTTAACAGGAAGCATGCGTCATTGCTGGTTTTTGTGCGTTTGGGGTAACGTAAACATCCCGCCCCACTTTTTTTTTTTCATTTGGGTTGTGGAGTCCCTCACCTCCCATCTAAAAATAATAAAAATAATTTAAAGAACCAAATATATGCAATGAATGTACCTCGGTGAAAATAATTATAAGTTTTTTGGTCAAAATTTTATATTATTTCTCTATCATTTTTGTTTTATATGTAGGTAATCAATGTGGTAAAAAATGTCAAGCTAGAATATTTTTTCTTGTTGATAGTTAATGTAGTCAAGATGAGAAATATTTTATATTAAACTGACTTCTATAAATTAATTCATAGGCTTATGATAGCCAAAGTTATGGCAAAACAAGATTTTCATATAGGTCTTTTAGTAATATCTATGAACAAAACTGATTTTAGATGTAGTCCTAAAATTTGATCCAAGAAATAGTCATGTGTATATTTAATTATGTTCAAGGATTATTTGAAAACAAAATTATAAACCCTAACAAACTCAACATTGTATATAATTTCCTTTCCATTGAAATCACTAAATGCAAATATGCAACTATATCTAATGAATAAGCAATTCATATGTTTTCTTTAAAACTCTAAATATCATATATGAACTTTTCAATTTTGTAACATAAATACAATAATACACAAAAGTGTACATATAAGTGAATCACAATAACTTCATTCATCCCATAGGAGGCAACCCTCCTAAAGCAAGAAGGTGATAATTCGAGAGATATTGAGTGAATAAGACAAAGAATAAGGTATAGAAGCATACCAAAATTTACTTAAAACCTTTTGAACAAGCTAGACAAGGAAATTTTCAATTCTCTTTAGATATTTCTTAAAGAGAAGAAAAAAAATGAACAAATCAACATAAATTGTGGTCACGAATATGTAACAAAATATCGAATCACTACAAGCAAGGGTTGGACCAAAAGAACACTTATGAGGATGTTCTTATTATTCTACTAGGTACTTGATTAGTTTTTTAGTATTTTGTAACACACTTCATTGTGATTAGCATGTGGTACTTAAACATTGTGTGAGATAATTGGATTGAATTTATTATGATTTTAGTCCTCTTCTTGATGAATTGCCATAAAAACCTAAGCTGGAGGGTAAGACCGTCCCGCATAAGGGCTATGGGAGAACCCTACAGATATGTCGTACTGGGTAAAACCAACAGCATAGGGTTAGAGAGACTATGGGATAACGGGGGACTTCTCTATTAGGGCTACTCCATCAATTGATAGCTAATGTTGCAAGTGTGACTCTATATTTTGGGTCATAAGAATATTGTTTCAAATAAATTAAATGTTCACTATACAATTCACAAAAAAGTATATTTAGACAACTAAAATTGACACATCATCATTCCAGCTCATCTATTGTCATTTTATTTCTAATTAATCATTTGTATTTGATTAATTATTTTATTTTCTTTCTAAAATTAATTAAATAATAAAATTTATTATTATTGATACCTATTTCTAGCGTTTACTCCACATCATTTTTCTATAAGCTCCCTTAGGTAAATAAATATATATCTCACCCCCATCTAAAAATTCAATAAACACTAGAATATTTAATTAATTAAACACGTAAGAAAAATTAATTAATATCCCTAATCATTTGTGCATGCCTAATAATAAATATTCAAATATTTATGTTCTCAATTTCTCAAGTAGGTGCATATGTCATATCACTTGTACACTTGCAATACTTAAGGCATAGGAGTTATTTTCACATCCCTAAAAAAAATACTTTTTAGATCCTTACCATCCACTCTATCCAAGACACGTGTCACTCATCCTTGATTCCCCTTGAATCATGGAGAGACGTTGAGTTCCTCAATTACAAGCATGAAACTTGTTCTCTTCTTATTCTCCCAATCCTCTCAAACTGTGAGAACCTTTGGTCTCTCCAACTAATCTAGGCCCTCTATTTTCTCACACAAAAATCTATAAATTTGTTGAACACCAATCTATTTGAATGAAATTCTTAGATGTTACACATTGTTGTATTGTCATTATGAGAATTTAATATTATAGTCTACCCAATTTATATCCTTGGATATATGAATATCATAGCTTGGTGCATTGAGAAGGCACGGTGGACAAAAATATTTTGTATGCTTTCATTATATTAATTTTCTTTTTTTGTGACTAAATTGTGTGTCCATGTGAGCTATATTGGTTAACTTCATGCATAATTGTCTATGTATAGTCACATTTTTGTGTATATAGCATATATAATCTTAATCCTAAATATGCACAAATGGTTTAACATCAAAACTGATGGAATCTATCACACACAAATAAAAAAAAAATCATTTCTTATATTTGATCACAATTGGACACACTAATGTGTGCCCCAATATTCAATATCTTGGTGACAAATCTCCCCTCTAGTTGACATCAGATGTTGTTGATAAGTGAATTCATTGTCTCATTTACACTCATCATGAATGTAAAAACTATAATCATGAGCTTGATTTCTTTTGTTACATGGTGTTTTTATTTAAAGCTTCAATATTATTTATTTTGAATGAGTCTTTCAATGACATAATCTACACTTGCTCTAGCCTACAAAATTTTATAGTTTTCCATAGACGTAGCTAATAGAGATAACATGTAACCAATAAATAGAATCTAAACTTTTTATTTGACTCCTAAATGGATGACATGATGATGTTCATATGGTTTGTTTAAAGATCCTTCAATTTTGTCTCATTTATGCATTTTCAAGGCAAGAAGTGTCATGTTAGTAGATGTTGCAAGTTTTGTTGAGTTTTTTGACAAGTTGAAGTTGTGAATACAATCATTTTCCTTCAAGCAATTATTGAATTTAAAACTTTCCTATGAATCAATTATATACTACATGTTTCTAATTTGAGTTGCGAATGAAATTTGATCTCCATTGAAGTTGATTGTGATTTTAGGATAGCAAGTAGAATCTCAAACTTTTAATGCATCACCTCCTAGGGCTAGTAGTTTTCAATTCAAAAGCAATATTTCTATCATTTTCTCTTCTCCAGTGCAATAATGTTAGGAGGTTTTCTAAGAGAAGTATCCCATAATATGGAGGTTCATCCTTGTTTTAGGTCACTCAAAGCTTGAGAAACTCTCCATGTTGTGCAAGATTACTAATTTTTACATCTTAGCATTTGGGCACAATCCTTAGTAACAACAGCTTTTGGCACACCAAGTGGGATAGTTTGGATTGTTTCATTCTAAGGATTTTCCATACATTGTTGATATTTGTATTTATATCAATGATATCTTCCTTTTGAGGCAATATCTTCACATGCCTAGTGACTCTGAGTTCAAATCTATTGGTTCAATAGTCCAAGTGTTGGTATGTTTTAAAGCAAATCTATTTTATTTTGATTCTTTGGCTCTTTGAATGAATAAATATGTCTATACTTCATAAGAGTTTGTCTTATCAACCCCTATTTCATGAGAGTGATATTCCTACACCATATTATCTATATTAGACTCAAAACACTGCTAGTTTTATCCCAGACAAACTTACTACAGTGAGCTATTAGCATATTCAATATGCTTACCACCAACCCATACCTACTCAAACCCCTTGGGAACTTGAATATAAGTATTGTGTGAGCGAAAAAGCGAGACTAGGTTATCATGTCCTAATCCTACCTCTTGTCACACATTACGGAATACGAAAGAGCCTAGAGGTATCACACAATTGGCTACTTCTTTTTGTGAAAGAGAGAGCCACGGGCTACCTATTAGGGTTTCTATTCCTTTGTTGTAATTGAAAGGTAAGATTAGGCAAGTCCAATTCCTAACCCTAGAATGTAAGTCTGAACTAATAACAAGATTGCAGAATTGAACTTAAACAATGGAAAGCTGTAAATACCAAGATAAAACAAGAATGCAAATGCATACCCAGAGTCAAAATCTGAGTGGAAATGTTCGGGACGGGGGCGCGGGAGCCACTAACCTGATTCCGCACCTGAAACTGCACCTGAAACTGTTGTTTTGCACTCTGGAAAACTGTCTGAAATGCTGTCTATCAGGAGGACCAGGGCGCCCAGCGCCTCTGTCCCAGGGACCAAGGCACCCAGTGCCCCTGTCCTGACAGGACCAGGGTGCCCCACGCCCCTGTATTGGTATTCTGCTCTGCAATTTGGTGTGGGGTGCTGTCTCGACCTGCTTTTTTCGGATCTGCAACCCGCGGCGTCGTTCAAGTCTCGAAACCTGCACTTATATCTGAAAAAGGTGTTTGGGCGGCTATATAGGGTTTTGCCTTAGTCAAACCCCCGCTTCGGTGATTTCCACCTCCACGAATAGCCAAGTTGTATTGTAAAAGTAATGTGTGTGCAGACCTTGTGTGTGTGCAAGATCTAAAATGCAAGTAAGCAAACTAGAGCAACCTAGAAAGTAAACCCTAATTGCTTGTTAATGATAATGTAAATGCTCTAAATCAAGATGCAAAGTGATCTAAAGCATGAATAGATGAGATATTGAAGCTTATGCAAAGACATGAAAACAACGTGAAATCATACCCAACCCCCAAGGGAGGGGTACAAGCCAATCTTCAGTCGGTAATCTCCTATTGTTCTTCAATGTCTTCCAAGCCCTAAATGGATGAATGACATTGATAAATGCTTGATAGAGGGATGTTGAATGTTGTTGAAGTCTTCAAAGATCTGCTCTTTCGCTGCATATGAGGTTTCTCAAAACAAAATTCTGATCCCTTCAAATGAAGAAAGAGAGCTCTTATGTATGAAACCCTAGGTCACAATTTCATCTTTTGGCCGACCTAGAGATTGAATATCCTGCCAATTTCTTGGGGTTAAGCTTTATTTTATGATTGGATCGTGCTCCTAAAATTTCAGGAAAAATGTCTGGGACCGTGTGCACTCCAGGCGCCACGGTCCCTACAACTTTTCACCAAATTTTCAGGGCCGTCAGATATGATGATTTTAGAGAGAATCCTGAAGTTACAGGTGATTTCGAGATGTTTTGACCCCCGAAATCAAGCCCCCAAGTTCAAAATAGGACTTAATTAGGGTTTTTGATTAGATGATGCATTGGAGGAATCAGATGAAAAGGGGCACACTTTAATGAAAGGGCCCGACTTTATGATGTGAAGGATGATGAAATAGGACCTTAGACCTAATTAATTTGATTAATTAAGTGCTAAAGGGGAAATGTACTGCAAAATGCAACTGCGCCAAGGCGGGTGCTAAACTAGGTGTTAAATTGTATTGCTTTAGCAAGTGCGTACAATTTATGACGTTACATTTAGCCCCCACTTTAGCGGTCATATGAGTCCTACGTGCATATGCAAGCTAAAGTACAGAAAGTAAACATCATTTGAAAAAGGATATATCCATAAGTTGTCGGACGAAGCCCCCAGCGGTATCTGCAGTACACAATTAGGAACCGCACCCTACAAAACACACGTTAGATCACAAAATCACCTAATGCTTACTAAGGAAAGTGATGAAACTTGTGAGTAGATATATGCCCCCCCTGTTTCGACTTGCTTATTAGGGAGGTGAAACAGGGTAGCATATTTACTTATGACAAATTGTGTAATAGAGTATTGATGAGGGGTGTTCACTAAAAAGGCTTCATCAGAGCACTTTTTGGAACATCCCGAGAGTAGGGGAATGAAAATACGATTCCTACGCAACAAACGGTTCGAAAATCGCATCTCCCAAACTCAAGTTATGATGAAATGAGTGATAGAGGAAAATTAGGGTTTTGAAGAATGAAAGTATATACCTTGAAAGTGACATTTGCATTTGTCACTTTGTTGATTCTGAGTATTGTCTATTGCAGCGGAGCCCACATAGCCACCATCATGCCTTCACGATGACCGGAGCGTCCCATGAGGATTGAGATCATGCGACAGGCCGTGATCGATGACGAGCCACTGGACGAGGTGAGTTGACTGAACTTTGACTTTTGATTTTCTGCATTTGACTTTCTGTGATCGTTTGCGGGCCCTGGAATCTGATCGTGGGTCCCACATAGGGCGCCATGGTCCCTGTGGGGCGCCATGGTCCCCTCAGGGTGCCATGGTCCCTGACAGGGCGCCATGGTCCCTGACAGGGCACCATGGTCCCAATCAGGACTTGGCAAGAGATACCAGGGTTAGCATACGATGTTCGACAGTTTGCATGAATGATTTTGATGATTGAGTACTGATTATAGTTATGTTTTTGTGTTGCAGGGTCTCCCATATATGAGAGAGCATACGGCGGGGCAGATTCTTCGCAGTTTGCGAGATCAGATTCCCCGGCTTACTCAGGCAAAGAGAGACACATTGTCGATCGTGGGTTTATGGTCTATGATTCTTATGCCGGCCATTTGATTTCATCCTGCGATGCTGATGGCACTCATGGAGTGATGGGATCCTGACACATGCACGTTCCAGCTTCCAGTAGGGGAGATGACAGTGACACTTGGGGATGTGTACCGCATTCTTCGCCTACCGATCAAAGGAGCTACCGTGACATATGCGACCGATCGATCAGTAGAGGATCATCAGAGGGAGCAGGTATATTGCATAGGGAGAGTCATGCCGAGTGAGACGAGAGGTCGTATCATGGTCAGCTAGCTCTTACATCCTACAGGAGAGGTGCCCCTCATGAGACGTCTTATGATAGCCATCATTGCACTAGTTGTCTGCCCTAACGGGCGAGGTACACACATGCATGGGGGTCTCACATGGTGCATCAGGGCTATGGAGAGACACAGGAGAGTATATGCCTGGGGTCGGATTATGCTTGCACATCTCTATCACGACCTCGAGGAGTATGTTTTCAGACAGGGTTGCAGCTTGATGACATGCACACTTCTGCAGGTGTGGATATTTGAGCACTTTACATGCACCAGGCCTATCGGCTATCCGATGAGTACAGCTAGCGAGCGACCTAGGATATTTGCTTATCCACTTACCAGTGAGTGGAGATTTGGAGATCTATTGTATTGGAGAGTGATAGTTGACAGATTGATAGCTGAGGTGACCATGTGGAGACCATATCTGCAGATGCACAGATGTGATGGGATGGAGAGACAGTTAGCATGCCTACAAAGGAACCGCCTACTGAGAGGACGATATCCCCACATCATAGTCCCATTCTACTTTGATCGAGTACGGAGGCAGTTTGGGCTAGAGCAGTATGTTCCAGCCGATGTACCCATCTACACTCGACACTCCCGAGTCCTTCCCAAACCCAGAGCAGTAGCGAGACCGACGATAGACGATATCGAGATCACAGATATGGAGGGGTCCGACCAGGATGTGGTCACTGATTATGCTGCAGACCCCGGGGCACAGCGCAGGTATCATTCCTGGTTTATGAGATCATACCTAGGGCCTATCTTTCCACTGGATCACCCGATAGGCCATCCAGGTCCATGGAGGCATGGAGATCGAGATGAGGATCAGGGATCCAGATCGGAGGAGCCAGAGGAGGGAGAGGATCATGAGGAGGCAGGAGGTCTTGATCTGCCTATAGGAGATCAGCCTAGTGCCGAGGAGGAGGAGGATGAGGATGACGAGGAGGAGGAGAGAGATGATGATGAGGAGAATGAGGATACAGATGAGGATGGGGATGATGAGGAGGAAGAGAATAGAGATGAGGAGGAGTCAGATGCAGCTCCCCATCATTCAGGAGATGATACCATAGCCCTGGATCCTCCTCTTATTCCCCAAAAGGGGGAACACGAGGCGATCTGGAGACCTGCACCTATCGCGCACAGATCGCTCGAGCGTGGGGAGCCTAGTAATTCCCAGTCACAGATGCTACCATATCACGATCCCTACTGGCGTGAGGGAGATCCAGGTATAGTAGGTTTATATTGATTGATTGATGTTTTGATGATATAAAATGGTACTAACACAAAATCTGTTCCACTGCTACAGCTAATGTGCAGGAGTGGCGCTCCTTGATCTAGCAAGCAGTGACAGATATCTCTACGACAACGCAGATCCCTAGTTCCTCACAGGTTGCTTATAGACCTCAAGGGAACGCGGGTCGGCATGATGATTTGTTTTCTCCATTCCGAGTACAGGTAGAGATATGGAGGGAGAGAGAGAGAGCTCTATCAGAGGACCTTCAGCGGGCACAACGTGATCTAGCAGCAACTCAGGCCGAGGCTACCTCGTATCGCGCTATCCTTATGGATAGGGATCGTAGGAGTTCCTCTCGGAGCCATTCGCGATCTATATCACGATATACGCCTATGGGTCCACCTGCACGGCCGGATCAGGAGGGAGCTTCTAGTCGTCACTCTCCAGCCACCAGCCCTAGGGATAGGAGATGATCTTATGATGTAGGGTAGGTCATATTTTGGATGTGTAGGGACCTACCTTTGTATACTGATCCACACACATATATATATATATATACATGCTTCTTTGTTTCAAACGTGTTATCTTTAATGCCTAAACAATGTGTATTGTGATTAAAGTTAATACATTTGGTAAATGTACATGTATGTTCTGAATTTAATTTCCATGTGATTGATTTCTCAATGCTCCATGATTAAATTGATACATGTGTGACTTAATTAAAATATTTGATCAAGTACTATATTGATGATAAGGAAGAAAGTATGTATTAAGCCTACCAATGTGATTTAATTTGAATTTAAACACAACATGACATGATTCAACTTAACACATAAAAACATTGTATAATATGTCAACACAATGAAAATGTAAATCTTTTGTAATTTACATAAATGAATTCAAGACAAACCATAAAGTAAAGACACATGCTTGTCAGGAACGAAGCAATATAGATTAAACAAAACATCATTTAATTCTATTTGCTCTAATCAAAGATATGTTAACATATTATCCAATTTTGAAGAAGTGAGAAAGGAAATAGATAAATGACAAGGAATGAGGCATTAAGCATAGTATCTACGCAAGTGCATAGCGTTTATAGGGTCTTTAAGAGGTGTACCATCTACATCTGCTATTTTGTAAGCACCTAATCCATAATCTTCAATAACGATATACGGTCCAAGCCAATTAGGACTGAATTTTCCCTTTTCTTCAGGTAAGGCATTCACATTGTGCTGATTCTCATAGAGCACTAAGTCACCCACTGAGAAGGAACGTTGAATAACCTTATCATTATAGCTTCATTGTAGAGTTTTGTGATATGCTTGAATATGCTCAAGAGCATTTATACGCTGTTCATCAAGCATCTCAAGCTGTTGAAGTCTTTGTTCTCTATAGGAGTCATCATCTATTATACCTTTGAGAGAAACTCTAAGCGATGGAATCTCTAATTCTAAAGGCATAATAGCATCAGCACCATAAACAAGATTATAAGGAGTAGTTCTCGTGGCAATTCGTACACTCGTTCGGTAGGCCCAAAGAGCATAGATTAGCTGAGTACTCCAATCCTTACCATGCTTGTTCACGGTTTTGCGAAGAATTTGTTCGATTATTTTATTGGATGATTCGGCTTGACCATTTGATTGAGGATAGTATGGTGTAGAAAATTGATGTTTAATATGATATTTCTCGAGGAATTGCTTCACGTCTTTGTTCTTAAATGATGTCCCATTATCAGAGATTATAGTGGAAGGTATCCCAAATCGAGAAATAATGTTTTCTAGAAGAAATCGACAAATCACTTCAGCAGTAGTAGAGCGAAGGGGAACGGCTTCTACCCACTTTGTAAAGTAATTTGTTGCGGTTATAATGAAAGTATGTCCTTGAGATGAAGGAGGGGAGATTTTACCAATAAGATCCAACCCCCATGCAGAGAAAGGCCAAGAAGCTACCTGAGAACGGAGTTCTTGGGCAGGAGCATGAATCAAATTATTGTGTTGTTGACATTGATGACATTTCTTAACAAATGAAAAAGAATCCTGCTGCATAGTTTGCCAATAATATCCCATACGAAGTAATCTTTGAACCAAGGATTTACCTCCAAAATGCCCCCCACAGGCACCTGAATGCGCCTCTTCAAGAGCAATAGGGATTTCTGATTTGTTAAGACAGCGAAGGAGAAGACCGTTATAACCCCTTTGGTAAAGAACATTAGAAAGAATGATATACCTAGCAGACAACTTGCGAACTCTAGCCCTGGTGTTCCTATTGGCGGAATCAGGAAAGGTACCATCAGTCAAGTATCTTACAATATGTGAGTACCATTCATCTGAGTCTATGAAGTCGCAACATGTCACCAGGCTGGAATCATCTACAATAGCTGGAGAAGTAAGGTTGTGAATAACAAATTTAAGATCAACCACAGGGTCCTCTAAAGATACAAGAGAAGCCACACATGTCATTGCGTCTGCATGTCGATTATCTTTTCGAGGAACAGGTTCTATGGTGTAAGAATCAAATTTTTGTAACAAAGAGATAGCAAGGTCTTTATATTGTGATAACTTGTCTTGTTTTGCTTGATACAGTCCTGTTACTTGTCTTATAATCAGTTGAGAATCTCCAAAAATATGTCTGTGTTTTATATTCAGAGCTAAGGCTACCTTTATTCCTGCTATAAGAGCCTCATACTCAGCAATGTTATTGGTACATAGGAAATTGAGACGATAAGATAAGGGAATAGACTTCTTTGTAGGAGAAATCAGAACAACACCTGCCCCCAATCCCGTACGACACTTAGAGCCATCAAAATACAACTCCCAAGTTTCATCTTTCTCTGTACAAAGAATGAAGTCGTTAGGAAAAGACTCATGGTTAGGGAAGGAGAAAGGTCAAGGGGCCTCAGCAAGGTGATCGGTCAACGCTTGCCCTTTAATTTCTCTTTGTGAAACAAATTTAAGGTCAAATTCAGTTAACATCATAACCCACTTAGCTAGGCGTCCTGATAAATCAGTTTTAGAGAAAAGATGCTTCAAAGGATCAAACTTTACCATGATGTGGACTTCTGAATTTAAGAGATAATGTCTCAATTTTTGAGTCGCAAACACCAAGGCCAAGCATTGTCTTTCTATCGCAGAATATCGGGTCTCATAATCGAGTAAAGTATGACTTATATAATAAACCGGACACTCCTTACCATCTTTATCATGTTGTGCCAATAATGCTGCAAGAGCATGAGAGGACGCAGCCGTATAAAGAAGGAAGGGTTTAGAAGGTTCAGCCAGTCGAAGGATAGGAGGATTAGCCAAATACATTTTTAAATCTTCAAATGCTTGCTGACAATCTTCATTCCATTGAAAAGTGATATTCTTTTTGAGAAGTTGAGTAAAAGGAAAGGTACGATCCACAAGTTGAGATACGAACCTACGAATAGCTTGAATTTTTCCTTGTAAGCTTTTGAGTTGAGACACATTTCTAGGAGGTGGCATGTTGACAATAGAATCTATTTTCTTAGTATCCACCTCAATCCCACGATGCGAAACTATGAATCCTAATAGTTTTCCACTATCCACACCAAGAACACATTTTCAGGGATTCAAGCGCATGTGATATTTACGAATCCTTTCAAAGATTTGATGAAGGATCTTAATATGATCTATGCGAAGAATGGATTTGGCTAAAACATCATCAACATAGTCTTCTAAAATCTTATGCATGTAATCGTGAAAGATAAGGGTCATCGCTCGTTGATAAGTTGCACCGGCGTTTTTAAGTCCGAAAGGCATCATTATCCAACAAAACGTACCCCAAGGAGTGGTGAAAGCAGTTTTGAATTGATCTTGAGGGTTAATGAAAATTTGATTGTATCCTGAAAAACCATCCATGAAGGATAACAAGGCATGTCCTGCCGTAGAATCAACTATCATGTCAATGTTTGGAAGAGGGAAATCATCTTTTAAAGAAGCCTTATTTAAATCTCGGAAATCGGTACACATTCTTATTTTATTATCTGGTTTAGCCACAGCGACAATATTTGAAATCCATGGGGAGTAATCAATAGGGCGGATAAATCCAGCCTCCAATAACTTTTCAATCTCAACCTTAACAAGCAGAGCCACCTTAGGATTCATTTTTCGAATCTTTTGTTTCACGGGCTTAGCATCAGGGACTAAGACAATATTATGAGTAACAATCTTAGGATCTATACCAGGCATGTCAGAGTATGTCCAAGCAAAGATCTCGGGGAATTCATGCAATAAATCTTCATATTGTTTTTGTTCCTCTTCATCCAAACATTTTCCAATTTTAATAACTTTTTCTTCATTGCAAGGATCCATCTTAACATTAGTAGTGTCACTTATGAGAAGATTACTTTGTTGAGGAGTATCCTTTAACTGAGGGAATTCTTTCACAATCTCATCATTATCAATCTCTTTTCCAAAATAGGCTTCAGTGTTCAAACAATAAGGGAGTCCCCTATTGTGATGATAACGAGGAAGAGTATCATATGCTCCTAAAAACTCAGCTAAAGCATCATCGGTAGGAAAAACATCAAAAGCACAAGCACACGAAGGATCCTCATCAATGTACTCAGGGTGTTGCATTGATAGAGATGTAGAAATAGCATTAACACTAATACATGGTCTCTTAGAAGCTTTAGTACGCTTGCAGGGATTATAGCCAAGTCCAAAGGCATAATTGTGAAGATTATTCTCTAGAGGAACTTTTATCCCTTGTTCGTGAGCGCCACAACCATTTCCATGATACCCATGCTTAGCAAAAATGCGAAAACCACGACCATAACGATCAGCCATTTCAGAAAGAGAAGGCGGTTTTTCATTAGACAAAGAATCAAACTCTTCAGCATTAGAGGTGTGAGGAGAAGAAGTTTGGGAAGTAGCCACAAAATTATTGCTCATAGGCTCAGGTAATGTTGATTGATTTTTAGCTTCTTCCTTCTTTTCAACTTTAAGCTCTCTAGAAGGAACCTTATATTCACCTACAAAGGTGGGATTAAAATCAAGGGATCCCCAATCATCGTCTGCGAGAACCTTCTCAGGATCAAAATCCTTCTTATGTGTAGTTTCAAGTCGAGAAGAGTCTTCTTCAGGAGCTCCAGACTCATCCAAAGAATTTTGATCATCAGAGAGTGAGGATTCATCGATAGGTGTTTTGTTTAAAGAGTCATCACTAGACGAGGATGGCTTAGAAGAACCCCCTTTGGAAGTAGATGTTTGTAAACAAGCTTGGAAATTAGTATCACCTATCAAGGTATATGTCTTATTGTTATAGATAAATTTAACTTGTCTGTGCAATGTAGAGGGGACAACTTGCATACTGTGAATCCAAGGTCTCCCTAGTAACAAGTTGTATGTTAGATTTCCCGACATAACATGGATAGGAGTAGGCAAAGTAACAGGCCCCACTGTGATGGGTAAGGTGATAGTACCTAATGAAGTTTTAGCCACATTATCAAAGCCTCGAATAGGACGAGAGTCCGGCTCAATTAGGGATGTATCCACATTCATCTTATGCCAAAGATTAATGCTACACACATTAAGACCAGAGCCATTATCTACTAGTGTTCATCTTATAGCAGTGTCTTTCATGATAACCACAATCATCAAGGGATCATATTGATGTTGAATTTCACTAGTAGGCAACTCATCTTGGGTAAACACAATTTGAGCTTTAGGATTCATCACAGAGTTAACCAAAGATGCTATATTACTAGATGTATTCGATGGAGGAACATTCAAATCTTTCAAGGCATCTTGTAACATTCTATGATGAGCGGAAGAAGTTTGAATCAAATCCCAAAGGGATATCTTAGCAGGGGTAACTTTAAGTTGTTCTATGAGATCATATTCCTTACTAGGAACTTGTGAAATACGTGGAGCTTGCGGAAGAATTGGTTGAGGATTCGGAAGAGAAACTGGAATAACAGGAGGAGGACTAGGCTGCCTATTATTTCTGGTATGATAAGTATGGGCAACCGCATGATAACTCTCTCTAGTTATTTGCTTGGCATAACTATAAGGACTTATAGGTTTTCTTCCTTGCACAATGATGATTGGTTTATTCGAAGTACGAAAGGAATCATGATCATACCCTCCCTGGACAGTAAGGAGAGGTGATTTAGGAACTTGAAAGGTGGGAGAAGGATAAGCACCTTGGACTTCAAAGAGAGGCTTTTTATGCTCATTCAAGTTTATCATGTTAACCAATTTAGAAGTCTTGTTCTTGTTTAAAGATTTCGATAAAGCCACAAAGTCATCAAGAGCATCATCCAACAAAGCATGATCATATCTATTAAAAGGTTTATCTTTTGATTCAAAAGGAGACATCTCCTCATAGAGGGGATTATTGAAAACAACCATGTTACTAGATTCAGTGGAAGAGTTGATAGGAATGTACCCTTGAGAGGACTCATTCAACTTATCTTTCTCATCACAAAGAAATGGCATAGTAACAAGGTTTATGAGTTTTTGGTAAAATGAAGGTTTGGCATCTTTAGGGTTCAAAAACTCATCTAAAGCTTCATCTAATTCATCTTGGCTATACTCATAATAATCATCATAAGCATGAACATTTTGTAAATAAAAGTCTGACATTTTGAAATAAAAGTTGCATGAAAATTAAACACACAATGCAAAGAAACACACTCTTTTTTTTTTTTTTTCTCCTTTTAATGAAAATGAAATGAAAACACACTAAATCTAGATCTAGATCTAACAAATGCAATGCAAGAAGAAGCAATGATAGATTCACGTCGGGTTCACCAAAATGTGTGAGGGAAAAAGCGAGACTAGGTTATCATGTCCTAATCCTACCTCTTGTCACACATTACGGAATACGAAAGAGCCTAGAGGTATCACACAATTGGCTACTTCTTTTTGTGAAAGAGAGAGCCACGGGCTACCTATTAGGGTTTCTATTCCTTTGTTGTAATTGAAAGGTAAGATTAGGCAAGTCCAATTCCTAACCCTAGAATGTAAGTCTGAACT
Organism: Cryptomeria japonica; assembly: GCF_030272615.1. Lineage (NCBI taxonomy): Eukaryota > Viridiplantae > Streptophyta > Pinopsida > Cupressales > Cupressaceae > Cryptomeria > Cryptomeria japonica. The sequence continues at coordinate 748,750,540 of NC_081407.1, read as the reverse complement.
AATAACAAGATTGCAGAATTGAACTTAAACAATGGAAATTTGTAAATACCAAGATAAAACAAGAATGCAAATGCGTACCCGGAGTCAAAATCTGAGTGGAAATGTTCGGGACGGGGGCGCGAGCGCCACTGTCCTGATTCCGCACCTGAAACTGCACCTGAAACTGTTGTTTTGCACTCTGGAAAACTGTCTGAAATGCTGTCTGTCAGGAGGACCAGGGCACCCAGCGCCTCTGTCCCAGGGACCAGGGCGCCCCACGCCCCTGTCCTGGTATTCTGCTCTGCAATTTGGTGTGGGGTGCTGTCTCGACCTGCTTTTTCCGGATCTACAACCCGCGGCGTCGTCCGAGTCTCGAAACCTGCACTTATATCTGAAAAAGGTGTTTGGGTGGCTATATAGGGTTTTGCCTTAGTCAAACCCCCGCTTCGGTGATTTCCACCTCCACGAATAGCCAAGTTGTATTGTAAAAGTAATGTGTGTGCAAACCTTGTGTGTGTGCAAGATCTAAAATGCAAGTAAGCAAACTAGAGCAACCTAGAAAGTAAACCCTAATTGCTTGTTAATGATAATGTAAATGTTCTAAATCAAGATGCAAAGTGATCTAAAGCATGAATAGATGAGATATTGAAGCTTATGCAAAGACATGAAAACAACATGAAATCATACCCAACCCCCAAGGGAGGGGTACAAGCCAATCTTCAGTCGGTAATCTCCTATTGTTCTTCAATGTCTTCCAAGCCCTAAATGGATGAATGGCATTGATAAATGCTTGATAGAGGGATGTTGAATGTTGTTGAAGTCTTCAAAGATCTACTCTTTCGCTGCATATGAGGTTTCTCAAAACAAAATTCCGATCCCTTCAAATGAAAAAAGAGAGCTCTTATGTATGAAACCCTAGGTCGCAATTTCATCTTTTGGCCGACCTAGAGATTGAATATCCCGCCAATTTCTTGGGGTTAAGCTTTATTTTATGATTGGATCGCACTCCTAAAATTTCGGGAAAAATGTCTGGGACCGTGTGCACTCCGGGCGCCACGGTCTCGACAACTTTTCACCAAATTTTCAGGGCCGTCAGATATGATGATTTTCGAGAGAATCCCGAAGTTACAGGTGATTTTGAGATGTTTTGACCCCCGAAATCAAGCCCCCAAGTTCAAAATAGGACTTAATTAGGGTTTTCGATTAGATGATGCATTGGAGGAATCAGATGAAAAGGGGCACACTTTAATGAAAGGGCCCGACTTTATGATGTGAAGGATGATGAAATAGGACCTTAGACCTAATTAATTTGATTAATTAAGTGCTAAAGGGGAAATGTACTGCAAAATGCAACTGCGCCAAGGCGGGTGCTAAACTAGGTGTTAAATTGTACTGCTTTAGCAAGTGCGTACAATTTATGACGTTACAAGTATACTTATCAAGGGAATTTGATTTGCAATAGGATGAGTGGGCTTATCAAGCCTATCATCATGAGAAAGATTTAGAGGATCAAACGAAGTAGTATGAAGAATATCTTGTAGTGAGATAAATACCAAGGAGAAGTAGATGAAGATTTTTATTACTCAATTTTAGAGGCTGGAGAATTAATCGGCTCTTTCAATTCCTATCCTCAAATAAGCTCCCTCAACTACAATAGATCATCTTATGAAAGAAGAGGTTCGTAAGTACAAATTTAAAAGTTTTGGTCAAGGTAAGCCTATTCAACCTTCAAGTGATTCTTCTAAAGTTGCAATCCCAAGTTTTAGAAGCTTTCAACGTATGCAAGATGTTATATGTATGTAGAAAACTAGGTCATAATTCCCCAATACAAACCCTTTAAAGAGATGTCTCCACCTCAAGGAATCCTCAAATCTTATCAAAGTCCTTTTGCAAATCAACTTTCATGCCCTAGCATCATTTTCCTTTGTCCAAGAGGTCCTATTATATATCTAAAAAGCTATTTTGTTGAATAAAAGAGAGACTTTTTTGAGGTAGAAACAAAGTTATATTTTGTCAATACACCTGCAAATGATGTAGAAATAGAAAAATTAAATTTATTGCAATAAAATGATATGTATGATGATATAGAACAATGGGATAAAGAGCAAGGAAAAAATGTTGATAACAAGTTTTTGATTGTTTTGTTTAATGAGTTACCTAGTTATATTGAGCAAGATGATGAGACAATGCTTGTTTTGTTTAATGATCTACCTTTGTATGTTATTGATGAAGAAGAAGATACATCTATAATAACTCAACAATGATTTCGAAACATCATCAAAATACAAATTATGTTGACCTCAAGGTGTTGATTTATCAATATTATGTTTTCTCTATCTCGGTCTCCCCCCCCTCTCTCTCCATCTCTCTTTCTCTCATTTATCTCTTGTCTCTCCCTCTCAGTATCTATCTCTCTATCTCACTCTCCTCCTCTATTAGGTGTGTCTCCCTCCCATTCCCTTGCTCTCCTACCCCTCTCTCCCTCTCTAGGGTCATATGGTATTCTTAGGGTTCATATGGTATCCTAGGGATCCATGCATGTGTCCTACAAGGTCATAGGACACCATATGAGTCCTTAGGACACCATATGACTTGTAACGATACATAAGATGTCATATGGAGTCCTAAGGGGTCATAGGACACTATATGATCCCTTAGCACACAATAGGACCTATAACAACACCAAATAGTGTCCTAAGAGGTATAGATAATGAGATAGAGGTAGAGAGATATGGATAGAAAGAGATAAAGAGATAGAGGTAGAGAGATGGAGTGACTAAGAGAGAGATAGTGAGATAGAAGTGGATAGAAAGAGATAGAGAGAGGAGTAAGAGGGAGATAAAGAGAGTAATAGAGAGATGAAGATATAAAGCAAGAGAGATGAGGCGACTAAGAGAGATGTATAGATAATGAGATATAGATAGAGAGGGATAGGGAGATACAGATAGAGGGAGCAATAAAGAGAGAGAAAGGTGATGAAGACAAGTAACAAAGAGAGGAACAAATATATAGAGAGAGGTGGAAAGGAGATTTATAGAGAGATAGAAACAAGGAGTGTGTGTATGAGTGAGAGAGATAGTGAAGTGTTGTAACTTGTAACCTTGCACAATTTACACAACTTTATGTGCCCCTACTTTCATGTGTCCTAGCTTAGCTCTCACCTGAGTCCATTCCAAGCCTTTTTACCTCAAAACTAATGTCATCTTTCTGCACGGTAATCTAAACCCTAACATTGAGTTGTTTGCTCTTCATTTCTCATTTATTTGCCTTGTTTTCGATGAATAGGTGCACTCGAGGCACCCTTTTTTGTATAGGGGTGCCCAGGGAATCCTTGCCTTCCTTAAAAAAGATATTTAAATATGTTAGTGCACTTCCCCTTCTTGGTGATTTTGGATCTTGGTGTCTCAATTTAATCATTGGAGGTCAGCCTAATTGGTGCAAAGAGAGGGAGAGAGTGAGAAAGAGAGGTAATGAGAAAGGGAGAGAGGGAGGGGGAGGAGAGGGAGAGAATAAGAGAGAGAGATTCTAAAATTCTAGCTCTCTCATCTATCTCTTTGTCCCCTCTCTAGTTTTCTCCCTCTCTCTCCCCCCTCTATCTCCCTCCCCCTTTACTCCTATCTATTTCTAAAATGTCCTTCTCTTCTCTCTTCCCTCGCCTCATCTCTCTCTCTCTCTCTCTCTATGTATATATATTCTTTCGTCTCTCCTCTTATTGCTCCCTCCCATTTCTAGGTATCTTCGTTCCTTTCTTCCCTTCTCCCTTTCTATATTTTGAAGCTTATTATAATAAGAGAAGCCCCTTACCACATATTATAAGGAAAGTATAAGGTATTTTAAAAAACAATGTGTTTCAAAACATAGTGTGTTTCAAAACATAACGTGTTTCAAAATACACTATATTAATCTACATTTCACAACATACCCAACCCTCCCTACATTATAGATCTTAGTATTATTTATAGCTACTATCATTTATCTAATTTTTGTGAACAAAATAAAACAACATTTAGATTACACAAGTTAAGACCTAACAGAAAAAAAGCTTTGGACAATCGTTTTCTATTTTGGTATCTAATTCCTTTCAAGATAGATGGAAGTTTAATTTAATTCTCATCTAAGTTGAGTCATGTCAAAACACCCATTAATAAGATTGATAAAAATCAAATGATAAGTAACTAAGAAGCTACAATGACCTCATCATGAACATGAAAACAAAACTTTTATAATCTGCAATATACTCTATAATTCCCAAAATATTTCTCAACTATGACAACTCAACAAGATGTCGTTTTGGAGCTAGAATAACTACAACCGGAAACAATAACCGGAAACGATAACGTGACAGAGCTTGTAGAATGATGGCAATCTGTTGTACCGTTTGCCCCCGAGGATCTCTATATCCGTGTCTTTGTGTTCGGAGGCAGTCCTATTAGCCTTACCTTCAATGGAATGTATTTGGGTTCCTTACCTCAACTCCTCAAACTTGTCAATGAGATCTTTCCTAAGATGGGTCTGGTGTTCGGTCCATTCGAAACGATTTGGAACGAATCTGTCCCCTTCCTTTCCGTAGATTTGTGTCCGCTTCTGGAGTGAGTCCGCAAACTCAACCTGATCCCCAAAACGCTATTGACCAGTGCACACCAGTCTCTGCGTCTACATCTTCGGAGCCCTGGTAGATATTTATTAACCATTCGATTGTAATGAGACAGACTGGTGAAGGAAACAGGGGAGTAGCAAAATAAAGACAAACAGATTTATATCCAACAAAATGAAGTATCACATTGATTGACAGAGCTTCTGCTCTTACATTTAGACTTTCTTCAGACACAACTTCTAACAGAGACTCAACTGCTAACATTTAACAGCTCTATGGAGCTGGACTCTGCTCTGAGAGAGTGCATACAAAATGCAGAGCTATGAAATATATAGACCTTCTACATAGCACGGAGGAGAGAGGGCATACATAAAATAATATATTTTGAACTGCCCAAAAAAATGTGATTTGACAAAAGACAGGGTACATGATAATCCATCCAAATCCAAGGGAAATCTGCTTCAATCTCTGTTTGTGACAAGTCTGCAGATCTGATGTACATATAGAGAATATGACATGATAAGTTAGGTGGGAGTAGTTGGGATTATATCTCCAACACTCCCCCTTAATCACAACTACCAATTTTCATAATTCCAATTTCATTCTTCACTTCTTCCACTGATGCTTTGGCATCTAAAACTTTCAAATTTTAGAGATCAAACCTAGGAAATCCCATGATCCTGTTGGGATGCTCTAACCATGAGCTCTGGCCCTCTTGGTAACCAGTCCATCGTAGATTCAGGTGTGATTCACTTTTACCATCAACACCTCCCATAGAGTCACATTGTAGGTGCTCGGGGATCTCAATTCTAATGGGCTCTACTGGCCTCAAACATGTTTACACAATCTACAGAATCCTGCTGCATTCAACAATATTTCTTCATTATCTATTGACAACTTCACCAATCTTTTAATGACTTTTGACAAAAAAATCCTCCTCTGGTCTCTTTTATCACTCCTCTTTCATTGTACTGCAGACTTTGAAAATGTTCTTCCACTCAATTTTGGCTCTCTCTCAGCGTAGACACTTACTCATGCACCCTTCTCAAACTATGCATTTTACAAAACCACTTTCATAATGGATATAAGAGAACAACACGTACAATGACATCCTCCGCTCAAATTGTTTACATTCTACTTCATATCTTCTTACTGACTGAAAACTACATACAGATTTATCTTCTGAGCCTCTAACAACTTTCTTTTTCTTGGTGGCGAGTTCTTTTCACTGGTGACTTTTTCACTTTTGACCAAACACATTGCTCAGACTTCTTCACTTCAACAATAATTTTTATCGGTGACTCCCTTCAGCTCTTCTCCAACTTGCTCCAACAACTGAATCTAGACTCCCAGGTTCTTCAACGACTGCAATCTTTATGTGGCAAGTTTTCCTAGCAGCTTCAACTTTATGACTGGGATATGGCGGCAGGAGCCTCTGAGCGGCATCTCTTTCACTGGCGATCTTCTACAATTCATCCGACTGTTGCAATCTTGACATATCGCTATCTTCTATAAATATGCTGCGATCTAACTTGACTATTATGGCTCTAGGAGAGCATATGCGACTTCCAAGGCTTTCCTGAAGCTTGATACACAATGGGGGCTTACAAAACAAATCTGCCTCTTGGGTTGATACTATTCACACGATCTACCTCTTGGGATGACTTTGACTGGAACAAATAAAAAAGCTAGTGATTTGGCATCCTCCGTTGTATTGGTGATTTCTTCCTTAGCTTAGAACACACCTCATAGGCTCCGCCTTCCTCACAAATCATTTACAACTTCAAACCATAAAAAACACTCAAGGGCACAAGCTTGCTCATTTAATAAAACAACACTAACCCAATAAAGCCCAGGCTCTACTCTACCCAATCCATGGCGGTGACAGATTGACACAGCAAGGAAGCGAACCCGAATTTGCAAAACAGAACTCTTCTTAATGGACAATAATCACTTGCTCCCGGCAAACATGACTCACTATATGCTGATCTTCAAAACTTACACAAACCAGGCTCTGATACCACATGAAGGAAACAGGGGAGTAGCAAAATAAAGACAAACAGATTTATATCCAACAAAATGAAGTATCACATTGATTGACAGAGCTTCTGCTCTTACATTTAGACTTTCTTCAGACACAACTTTTAACAGACTCAACTGCTAACATTTAACAGCTCTATGGAGTTGGACTCTGCTATGAGAGAGTGCACACAAAATGCAGAGCTATGAAATATATAGACCTTCTACATAGCACGGAGGAGAGAGGGCATACATAAAATAATATATTTTGAACTGCCTAAAAAAATGTGATTTGACAAAAGACAGGGTACATGATAATCCATCCCAATCCAAGGGAAATCTGCTTCAATCTCTGTTTGTGACAAGTCTGCAGATTTGATGTACATGCAGAGAATATGACATGATAAGTTAGGTGGGAGTAGTTGGGATTATATCTCCAACAACTGGATCGACTCCGTCATCTCGACTGTTGTGGCCAACAGATATTTTGCCGACCTCATTTTGGGGTTACAATCTACACAATGAGATTTCAAATAGTGGCAGCACCATTTTGGGGAATCTACACTGATATAGCTCCACCGGTCCTTGAACCCTGTCGGCATCTCCCATTACTGCATAGTCTTGGAGAAGATATGCTTGACAACTCAACAAGATGACCACACACAACTTCATTCAGGGCATCAAAAACAGTATCTAAATATGAAATACAAAACAAAACATTTATACAAAAGAAAACAAAAAACAATTTACCTGGATCGGCATAAAAATGGCAGGAAAGGAGGTGCAAAAATAGTGGACGAGCAACTGAAGAGGGATATTTTAAAGAAGACCAACACTAGCCTTGTCGTCGCCCGCCGTATCTGCTTTCAGATTTTGGAAATGAAAAAAATAAAACGAAAACAGTAAGAAGGATATTTGAAATGTATTGAGTGGGAGGGATTTTTAAAATGTGTCGGGCGGGAGGAAGATTTTAAAATTCAAAACATACTGTACCTGTTCCCGTGACCGTGAGAGTAACCGACAAATGTTAACCGCGTGCAAATGCTTTCCGTCAACCCCAAAACAGCAACATCCCTCCCACGTCAAGAGGGTGGGTCCCAAAATGTAAGGCGTGCTACTCACGTCCAAGATGAGTTACTTTTCTACTCTACTCCAGTGGAATGATATCGAAGTGTATTTAAGTAGAACGAAAAGCTACTTTGGCACATAGAACAATGTTACAGTCATTCATGCTTCCAAGTAAATATGTACCTAAGGAGATTGAATGTGATAGTACGTATGCGTACAGCATTTTTAGCCAGTTGTCCCCGATGTGACTGTTGTTAAATGTTTGATACCTTACAGTCATGTCAGCAGTTCTTCTCCCATCAAAAAAATAATAATAATATATTCTGATGATTGTCACGACCTGGTCAACTGGCATGACACAGTACTCTTTGAAGTAAAAGACCCATAACTCCAGTATCAGAGTGACAGTCTTGTTGTATTTATGTTTGCCAACTGTAAGTCCCTGCTTCAAAAGCGTGGCTCCCAAACATATCGACTCACATGGGATGCTTTAAAAGCAACTACTTTTACTCTGCTTCAGGAAATACTAGCCTGGATTCATTTTAGGCAGTTAACAACTGCAGAAAGCGCCATTAATACCAGTAACTTGCACAGTTAAATGACAGTAAAGAGGTAACTATTTGAAGCTTTTATTCTTGTGAAGTCTGTTAGAAAGACTCCTAACTTTTAGGTAATTTAATAAAAGGTTTTGATAAGAGAGAAATATTCCGATAAACTATGTAAGGCGGGTAGACTCGTCGGATTTGTCTACTATCTTTACGCGTGAGACTTTTTTTCCGTCGTCGTAAATCATTAATTGTGGCGTTGCTGAAATGCATCCAAGGAACAGATGATATTTTCAACTTCTAGAATTTGACCATCGAAAAGAACAAAAAGCAGTTTCCGGGGAATTTTTCAAACGATGCGCTCAATGCCAACTCCAAGCATTAAACAAATGAAGTCATACATCATTTGCAGAAACTATATGACTAATGTAACTCTTACTTTTATAAAGAGTTACATCATTTGCTGATTTTACGAATAAAGAGTTACTTTGAATTTAGTTGACTAGTCCGAAAAAGAAACAAATGGATGTATGTTTAGGAGATTTTGTAAGTTATGCAGAAAACAGTGCTAATGTTAAGCGTAAGCAATAGAATTTAATCTCTAAACCTCTCCAAAACCCGGACACTCAATTTTTTTTAGAAATAAAAAGTTTATAGACAATTTTAATGCTTACATATAAAAACCTGGCTTGAGTGCATTTTTAATGTGACATGTATAAGAGATATCTAAGTTGTTACAATCTAGTAAGATAAATCTTACACATCTAAATGTAGGGAAGGTATCAGTAGTCATTATAGCTAACTTTGTGCATCTATCAATTCTGATTTCGTATTTGTTGTCTCCACATGTAATTTAATTGTTTATAGTTATTATTCTGGCTTTTGGGTAGTAACAATGCACGCGGGGTCCCTTATGTTCGAAAGGGTCAAATGGTACACATTTCAAAGTGTCCCTGGAACCTACTTAAAGATGCCCCAATAACCGTGCACTTAAAATTGCCAATACTTACAGACCAATGTCCCAGCAGTCATGCACAAATCGGCCAATTATAGTACCAAAAAGCTAAAAAGTGAGCAATTATTCGTAAATGTGAAATTTATTAATGAGCTTTTAGTTATCATTTTTTATGTTCCTTAAAAGTTAATAATTGGGGTTTGGGTGCACAAGGAGTGCATGGTTATTGGAACAAACGCTCTTTCCCTATAGGTTAATTAATTTTTTAAATAATTAAACAAATAAACAACTTACATTTTAAAGTTGCAATTGATAATAATAAATTTAAATTTAAATACATAAAATAGCTAAAATAATTAAATAACAATAATTTAAGAGTTGAGATTGACAATAAATATAAATTGATTATAAACTTTAATAAAATAAAATTAAGAGTTGAGATTGGTAAAATAACTAGCATTTGCACCAAAGAAGCTGCAATGGTTACGCCAATAGTAAATATGTGTTAAATAATAGATTGGAGGGTACATATTGAAGAATGTGGAAACTAAATTTAATAGTAAATCAATGCATGATCATTAACTTGAAAAACCCACACTTGATTTACATCTCAGTGAATCAATGACATTTATTTATCTCAACTTTATCAGTACATCAAAACTATATTAATATTATACCCTAGCACCATTAGTCATATCCCAACATCGTCTTCATGTCCTTTTGCAGTCATCAATTTGTAACGAGCAACTGTTCTCTTAGGATAAGCATAATTTTTCATATGTCAAAGAGTTGTCAATTTTGATGCAATTGAAAAGATGTAAGTAGACTAAGCAGACTAAATCATTAATGAGTGTAGTTGACAAGATGTAAGCAAACTAAATCATTAATAAGTACATTTGATAAGATGTAAGTAGACTAAATTATTAAGGAGTGAGTCATTGGATGAGAAACAAACAATATAAAAATCTATATATAATTAAATTGTTTACAAGCTAAAGAGATAACGATATTCAAAATGTTGCCTTCAATGCTACCAAGTATTGCTAAAGAGAGGATGTCTTCAATGGTGCCAAGGACTTCTTTAGGTTTGGTAAACTCCTCAAACAAGTCAATTCTACCTTTATTGCTTTGATTTCGAAAAATGATAATGTTGTTTCCATTAAGGGTTTTAAACCTATTAGCCTATGTAATACCTTGTATAAAATCTTCTCTAAATTTATTGTTAATAGGCTCAAATTAGTGTTGGACAAAATGATGTATGTTAACCAGAAAGACTTTCTCAAAGGGAGACATATTATGGATGATGTTATTGTAGCCCATGAACTAGTTCACTCGATGGAACATAGTAGAAAACCTAGCATGGCTTTTAAATTAGACATCTCAAAAGCCTATGATAGAGTTTCCTAAAACTTCCTCTTTGAAGTGCTTAAGAAGTTTGGTTTAAAAGAGAAATTTCTAAGGATAATTGAAAAATGTGTTACCACTCTAATGTTCTCTGTACTAGTTAATCGATCACCTAATGGACACTTCTCATGTGATCGTGGCCTTCACCCAGGGGACCCTCTCTCTCCCTACCTATTTATCATTGTTGTTGAAGTCTCGGGGATGAATTTATAAAGGCTTAAAGAGGCAGGTAAATTAAAAGGTATTAAAGTTGCTTTTATTTTGGATCATATCACCCACCAATAGTTCGAGGATGACACTATCATTTTAGGAGAAGCCTACATCTTGTAAGATAGAGGCTGAAAGGAGATCCTTGATAATTATGCCAAGATATTTGGTCAACACATAAATTATGAAAATAGTAAAATGTATTTTTTGAATGTCCACCTTGATCTTCAATAAAAAAATTACCAAAATTTTGGCCTGCATTGTTGCTTCCTTTCCAGACTCCTATCTGACGCTGACTCTTATTTCTAAGAACCCCACAAATCTTTTTTGCAATGGCATAATTGAGAGGTTTTAGAAAAATATTGTTGGATGGAAAGGGAAACTTCTAAGTCTAGTTAGTAAACTCGAATTGGTTAAGTCTTGCCTATAGACCATCCTGGTCTACTATCTTTCTTTTTTGAAGATGTGTGGCTGGCAAAATTGAAAAAATCCAAAAACATTTTCTTTGGATCCGTATGGAAGAGAAAACACCCATGTCCTTGGTAGCTTGGGATAAAGTGTGTAGCTCTAAAAAAGAGGGAGGGCTTGGGATAAGAAAACTTAAACCTTTTAACAAGGCCTTAATTTATAAAATTGGATGGCAATTGGTTGAAAGTGTCAAAGACTGGGCCAAAATATTCAAAGCCAAATACTTAAATAATGCCAACAACAATACTCTTCTTCTTGACAAAGAGGTGCCATTTGGATCCTACATATGAAACAATATCTCCAAAATTAGGACTATATTACGAAAGGGAGGGGGAAAATTGGTTGGAAATGGAAGGTGTACCAAGTTCTAGGATGATATATGATAAAAAGATAAAGTTCTCATTGATTTGAACCAATTCAACATGGTTAAAAAGTTCCTAATCCCATGTTGTGGCACCCTTGTTCATGGTTATCTTTCATGGCAGGGGGATCAAGTCATATGAAGAAACTTTATTGATCAAGTTAGGAAGAGAAAAAACATCTCCGAAGCTAACATAAGTCAAATGGTGGAGGAGGCTCAATCTTTAGTCTTTACCTTGGGTGATTGCTCCTTTTTTTCTCCCTACAAGGATGATGAATGGATATGGCATCATAATCCCTAAGGAGCATTCTCAGCTAAATCTATCTATAATGCTATTGAGGAAGATCCAAAGGAGAACTTTAACTAGAATATGATATGGGTTAAAGGCCTAATCCTAAAAATTAGCTATTCTTGGTGGGTTACTACCCATGGTAAAATTCTGAGATAATCTGAATAAAAGAGGCTTCTCCTTGTTAATATGTGCACTATTTATTGTAGGGATCTTGAAAGTATAGATTATTTTTTTCTACACTACCAATTCACAAAGGAGATTTGGGATGACTTGTTGATTTTATGATTGTAGTCACATAGATCTTTCCACTTAATTAAATGAATATTTAGTATTTATTTGATTATTTAACCATCAATCAATAATTAATTAAATTATATATTTAATTAATTCATCTTAACCCTCTTCTCCTATTAATTAAATAAATTATTCAATTTATTTGATTTATTTCACTTAACCAAATTCAGACCATTAATTAAATAAATAAATCATATTTATTTAATCAAATCTTCTCTCACATTTAAATGAATTAATATTTATTTAAATTCCCCCAAAATCCCACCTCTCACATTTAAATAAATTAACATTTATTTAAATCACCTTTATCCTCCACCCACTTGTATTTTCCTACAAATGCAAATTGCACAACTATTTTAAATAAATCATTTATTTAAATCACCTTTATCCTCCACCCACTTGCATTTTCCTACAAATGCAAGTTGCACAACTATTTTAAATAAAAAAATTATTTATTTAAAATCCTATTTATCCTCACCCACTTGAAACCTTTAATGGTTTCCTTTAAAGTCTTCAAACTTAATGGCTTCCTTCTAGAGTCTTCTTAAGCCTTTAATGGTTTCCCTTAAAGTCTTCAAACTTAATGGCTTCTTTCTAGAGTCTTCTTAAGCCTTTAATGGTTTTCCTCAAAGTCTTCAAGCATTTTATTGCTTTATCTTCCTTTTTATCATTTAAATAAATTAATATTTATTTGAATATTTATCCAAATGCAAATTACACCATTTAATTGAAATAAATGATTTTATTTTAATTGAAAATACCAAAATTCCTCCCACTTGCATTTTCCTACAAAATCCACTTGCATGCCTAAACCCCTTCTAGATTCTTCTAAACCTTTCCTAATTAACCTAATCCATCCCCTAAATATTATCACATTCCTAAGCAAATTGGAGTCATTTCTCAAAGACTCCAAAGTCTTTGAAAATCAATTAATGTTTTGTGTGTTCAACAAATTAACCTCTAAAGTCTTCCAAACCACTTATGGCTCTTACATGACCATTAATGGTTAATTCCACTTGCACCCATGGTTAAGGACTTTGACCCCTAACTTAACCCTCATGTAACCCATGTGTCTCTTCAAAGCATTTATTTCTTTGACTAGGGTAACCATCATGTCCCCTCAAGCATTTAATGCTCCTTATCTCTCCTCTCAAGCCTCCTCATGGTGACACTTGTCAACATGGGATTGGGTTGAAAGTCCTCACATGGATTGAATACCATTCAATCCTGACCCTTGTTGAGATTACTCAATCTCAACCATCCATTGCTCCATTTTTCCTATAAATAGAGCCCATTTCTTTATAATCCAGATCCTGAAAACTTGTATGCATTTAACCTATAGGCATTTTAGAGAGCATTTAACATAGAAAACTAATATCTTGTTATTTTGGTTAAAATCAATCATTTTAATAGCATCTAGTATTTTAGCTTTTCATTTTACATTTGGAGCAAAATACTCAAATCTCAATCCTCCATAAGCATCCATAGTGCAAAACGTTGCTGAGAGCTACACTATTTTGGAACTTGGAGAGGAGAGGAACAAAGGAGAAGAAGCCAAGAGCATGTTAGGAGGCATTTGGAGATACCTCATCATATTTGCTTATTTAGTTAAATATTCTTTCATGTTCTTATTATCTCTTTTGATATGCCTATTTAGATTATCTTTTGGTTAACTAACGCTAACGATTTCTTGTGTGTTGTGTTGTTTATCATTTGCTAACCTTGACCATTTTGCAGAGCATCAATGATAATCTGGACCTTCTCAGAGACTATGAAAAACTTAATAGAGCAATGGAATCATAGTCCTTTAACACACCCAATTGTTAGAAGTCTGTGGTCCCAAATCCCCCCTTTCATTGCATGGAATATTTGGAAGGAGTGAAAAAATAGGATATTTAGATATGAAGCTTGAACCAGTAAAGTGTTGTTCATGATCATAAAAGAGCAATTAAAGAGAATGTGAATGTTGCTTACTTCAGCCCTTCAAAGGTTATGTCGAGCATGTTGGACTTAAGAATAAAACAACGATGGGAAATCACTCATAATCTTCTGATCTCGAACTGGAATAAGTTGATATTAAGAAATGATTGCCTTTGGACCCCTCTAGATGATGGTTGGATCAAATGCAATTTTGATGGCTGCTCTAAGGGAAATTATGGCTTATCTCGAGGAGGAGACAATAAAATATTGCAGGGGACATTTGATAGAAGGGTACTATATGAATCTAGGAAGAGGATCTAATAATAAAGTAGAGGCAACAACTGCTTGGAAAGGTCTTAGGAACCTCTATAATTTAAATTTTCAAAATGTCATCTTCGAAGGTGACTCTAAACAAATTGTGGACTGCTTGAGTGAAAAGATAAATATCCCTTGGGAAATTAAAAATGTTGTGGAAGAAAGCAAAAGGCTGATGAGCTTATTTCCTAAAATTAAGATCCAATATATTTTTAGGGAGTGGAATAGTGTGGTTGATGAAGCTGCTAATCAAGGATTAAATCACAAGGAATGCATTTTTTTCTTTCTACAAAGCCCCATTGGATTTAAAAAAATTCTAGCAAAGGAAAAGACTAAGTCATACTTGACTGACTCTGCCTCCTATATTTGTATCAATGAGAAATGATGTAGATGTTTTTTTATTTTTATCTACTTGTCATTATGAGAATGGGGGCCAATTTTTTGTGAATTCAAGTTAGGGTGATGACTTGGATGCTGACTTGGTTGTTATAACCGGGTAAGCTTTAATAGGCTTGGTGCTTTCTAAATCCTCTAACCAGGTGATCTATTATCTTGTATTTGAAATCCTCTATCGAGGTTACTCCTAATAGGGTATTTCCTTTAACAGGGTATTGTAGTCAATCCCTTAACCAGGTGGTCCTTAATCGGATCTGTTCCTAATAGGATATTTTTGTAAAGCTTCTAACAAGGCTATGGATGATAGAGAATGATCAGATAGTTGTTGGCATGGTGATCGGGGCACAAAATCCAATTATAGATTGATCTCTAGTTAGGAACAACTGGATGAAATGAGGTTGACCAAGATCAAGGTCGGAAAGCAGGGTATAGTTTGCTTTTTTTAGAAAACATGCATCAAATGAATAAAAGATGTATAGATGAATCTCTCCATAGTTGGTGAACGATCCAAGGTGAATCAAACAAGATCTAATGTAGGTCTGGTCGAAGGAAAGAAACCCTAACTGCCTGAAGTTTGAATTTGTTGTTGGCGAGAAAACTTGTTTTTTAAATATACAAGTCTAAAATTGATTATGAGCAACTGTAGAAGGAGATGTGATTATGGTCATGTATGAAAGATAGAGAGAAAATATTGTTTAAGTAAAGAACAAATAAAATCCCTAGTGACTGTGTGTTGAAGGAAAAAAAGGTAAGGTGTGAACCGACATAGAACAAACGATATAGATGGAACATGTCAGAGTGTGAGCAGGTGTGAGGTGAATCCAAAAAACAAAGGAAGAGAAGCTTTTGATAGAGGAAGAACCAACAAAAGGCAGTGTTGTAGTGAGTGTGGAGGATTTCACAGATCGGTAAGATTGAAATCGGTAGAGCAATGTATCGAAGGGTTGCAAAACTTCATTTACAATAGGGAAGTTATTTTTGTATTTGAATCATCATATTGCTTTCACTGAGTAGGTTCTTAGTGTAGTTGTTGTAGCTCCTTTAGGTTGTAGCTTATAAATTGTTTAAGGGTTGGTGCTCCTTTGAGTCGGTGCTCATAAATCAGGGGTTGATGCTCCTTGGGATGGTGCCCTAAAACTATAATCAAATCATTTACATTGTGAGGCTGGAGTGGAGTAGAAGATCTCCAACAACTATTCTCACTGAGGTTTTTCCCACATTGGGTTTTCCTCATATATCTAGTGTTATGTGATGCATTATTTTGTATGAGTTGTATTTATGTTATAGAAAATCCTTTCACACACTTAGTTTGCATTGTTTGGTCTATCGGTCAACACTCTATTTGTTTTATATTGTACTGATATATCCTTGTTTGAGAAAAAGTGTTTAAATCACCGATTCACCCCCTCTCAGTGATCCATTGTGTCCAACAATTGGTATCAGACCATAGGTACCCTATTTTGTCAAAGCGTTCTCTAGCTTGGGTAGATCCTGTCAAGTGTTCACAATGGGAAGAAATGAATCTGCCTCCTTAAAAGCCCCTATGTTTGATGGTGTAAACTATGCCTTTTGAAGTAGAAGAATGGAAACCTATTTGTCCTCTCTAGGTTGTGATGTATGGATGTTGGTTGTGAATGGGTATATAGTCCTTGATAACCCCCCTAGTGATCCGGATGCTAAGAAGGAATATGAGAACAATGCTAAAGCTAAAAATGTCATTCTTAGTGGGTTATTTGATAATGAGTTTGTTAAGGTCATGCACTACTCATCTACCAAAGAAACTTGGGATAAGTTGTAGAAGATATTTGAAGGCGATGCTAAAGTCAAGGAAGCCAAGTTACAGACATTGAGAGAACAACTTGAGGGTTTGAAGATGAGAGATGAAGAGAAGATTGTTGACTATCTTCAAAGAATTGATGAAACAACAAACACCATTAGAGGGCTTGGAGAAGAAATAAAAGATGAGGTGGTAGTGAAGAAAGTACTTAGATCTCTCACAACTAAGTATGATACAAAGTTTTCAGCAATAGAAGAAACAAAAGATTTAAATGTCTTTACAATGGATCACTGAGAGGGGGGTGAATCGGTGATTTAAACACCTTTTCCTCAAACAGGGATATACCAGTGCAATATAAAACATACAGAGTGTTGACCGGTAGACAAAACAATGCAAACTAAGTGTGTGAAAGGATTTTCTATAACATAAATATAACTTATACACAAGAATGCATCACATAACACCAGATATACGAGGAAAACCCAATGTGGGAAAAACCTCAGTGATAATAGCTGTTGGAAATCTTCTTCTCTAATCTAGCATCACAATATAAATGATTTGATTACAGTTTTAGGGCACCAACCCCTGATTTATGAGCATCGACTCAAAGGACCACCAACCCTAAACAATTTATAGGATACAACCTAAAGGAGCTACAACTCCTACACTAACCACCTACTCAATGATAACAATATGATGATTCAAATACAAAAATAACTTCCCTATTGCAAATGAAGTTTTGCAACCATTCAATACACTGCTCTACCAGCTTCAATCTTACTGGTTCGTGAAAACCTCCACACTCACTACAAAACTGCCTTTTATTGGTTCTTTCTCTGTCAAAAACTTCCCTTCCTTTGTTTGCTAGATTCACCTCACACCTACTCACACTCTGACAGGTTTCGTCTCTACTGATTGTTCTCTACCAGTTCACACCTTACCAGTTTCTCCTTCAACACAAAGTCACTAGGGATTTTATTTTTTCTTCACTTAACATTTTTTTCTCTCTATCTTTCATACACAAGCATAATCACATCTCCTTCTACAATTGCCCATAATCAATTTTAGACTTGTATATTTAAAAAACATGTTTTCCCACCAACAACAAATTCAAACTTCAAGTGGTTAGGGTTTCGTTCCTTTGACCAGATCTACATCAGATCTTGTTTGATCTATCTTGGATCGTTCACCGGCTATGGGGAGATGCATCTGTACATCTTTTATTCATCCGATGCATGTTTTCTAAAAATAGCAAACTATACCCTACTTTTTGGACTTGATCTTGGTTGACCTCATTTCATCCAGCTGTTTCTAACTGGAGATCAATCCACAATCAGATTTCGTGCCCCAATCACCATGCCAATAACTATCTGATCATTCTCTATCATCCATTCTTCCTCAAGCCACAACAGTTAGATAATATCCTAGGGTTTTTGGATTTATCATTTAATTACCACCAACTACACGTGCAGTCATGTCAATGAATATTTAATCATCCTCTGCATGTTTGCCACATCACCTCCCTATGGCACACATCAACATACATTCAACTCACCGACTAAGAGTTAGTTCAACCTTGAACATCTCTGCCAGTGCAAACCCTTCTACCGATACAGACCTTTACCAGTATGCCAAATCCATAAGACAACCACTGTTATCAACATTACACAATACTGATAGTTCATATAACCTTCTGACATGTCTTCATGCCATTCGTTCAGTTCAGCTCACTGGGTGTTGTTGTGACTCATCTAACATTCTGCCTCTTCATAACAAACAAACAACCAACTTTCATACCGATTTATGCCTTACTATTTAATACTTAGGCATACCAACTCACTCCTATATCTCACCTGATACCGATGATATCATTTGCCAACAAATAATCATACTTCTCTTCTTTATGACAGTTAAATCTTCTTCATTTCGGATCGACACACTCTATCGGTAGCCTACAATACTGGTTGACATCAATGACAACTCAATACCAACAATCTCCTTCTTTGGAATTGATGTCAACATTTTTTGTTCCTATTTCTCTTCCCCTTTGACAATAATGGCAAAGGGAACCTTAGTCTGACACCATTCATACTGCTAGAGTCTACCCATAATCTCTCCCTTGTCTACATCCAATTAGGACACATTCTCCCCCTGTGTCCATGCTTCATGACTCAAGAGTCATAAGATAGTAACAATTGTTGAATCTCCTTGAACCATACATCCTTCTACACATTTAAATTCTGTTAGATGGTGGGACAACTCCCATATTTTGTCTCAAGTACTCAAATAGGCCCAAAGGAAGTGGCTTGGTAAATATGGCAACAATCTGCTCACTGGTTGGAACATATTCTACTATGACCTCCTTGTCTACTACCTTCTCCCTCAAGAAGTGATACTTGATTGCAATGTGTTTTGTTCTTGAGTGCATTACTGGATTCTTAGAGATGTTGATTGCACTTGAGTTATCACACCAGATTGGAATAGGTTCTGGTATCTCCACATGTATATCTTTTAGTGAATGATTCATCCACAAAACCTGTGAACAACATGCAGAAGCTGCTATATACTCTGCCTCAACAGTAGATAATGACATTGAATCTTGCTTCTTGTTGTGCCATGATACTAAATAGTCTCCTAAGTAGAAATCACCTCCACTTGTACTTTTCTGGTCATCAATACTTCCTGCCCAATCTGCATTAGTATAAGCCTGCAAAGAGAAGTATCCATTCTTTGGATACCACATGCCATAATTGATAGTTCCTTGCAGATGCCTGAAGATTCTCCTAACTACATTTAAGTAAGACTATTTAGGAGCAACTTCGAATCTTGCTACCATGAAAACAACTTGTACAATATTTGGTCTAGATGTTGTTAGATATAAGAGACTACCAATCATAGACCTATACAGTGTTTGCTCAACTTCCGGTGACTCATCTAGTTTACTCAACTTACAACCGATAACCATGGGAGTACTTACCAGTTTGCTGTCCTCCATTTGAAATTTCTTCAACATGTCTTTAACACACTTGGTTTGTGAGATGAAAATTCCTTTCTCCTATTGTGAGATCTGCAAACCAATAAAATAGGACAACTCACCCATCATGGACATCTCAAATTTTGTCTTCATCTGATCTATAAATTCTTTGCACATGATGTCCTTGTCTCCACCAAAGATAATATCATCCACATATACAACAACTATAATCATGTGATCTCCATTTACCTTGACATACAAGTTACTATCTGCATTCCCTTTCTAGAATTCTTGCTCCTTGAAGTATTTATCCAACCAGGAATACCATGCTCTGCAAGCCTGCTTCAAGCCATACAAGGCTTTCTTCAACCAACATACAAAACTCTCATCATCATGTAAAAGATAACCCTTTGGTTATTCCATACACACCTCTTCTTCAAGATTACCATTCAAAAATGCAGATTTGACGTCCATTTGGTAGACCTTGTAACCTTTATAGGTAGAGAAAGATAAAAACATTCATATTGCCTCTAACCTAGCAACCAATGCAAAGGTTTCTCTGAAGTCAATACTTTCAACTTGAGCATACCCTTTGAAAACTAACGTTGCTTTATGTCAGATTATTTTGCCTTCTTCATTCATCTTGTTTCGATAGACCCACTTGGTACCTATGACACTCTTGTCTGTCGGTCTAGGAACAAGTTCCCAAGTTTGATTTTTCTCAATTTGTTTCCGATCTTCATCCCTGGCATCTATTCACTTTTCACTTTTTCTAGCTTCATAAAAAGTTTTGGGCTCAAGGTCTGTCATGAGACATAAATTTTCATGTTCATCATTCTGGGCTAGTCTCCTTCTAGTCTGCACACCTTCGTTTTTATCTCCTATGATCTGTTCTTCCAGATGGTTCTTGTGCACATACCAGTTAAAGTTCTTGCTTGGTACTTCTTCTTCTAGTCCATTGTCAGATTGATCTTCATGGTCATCATCTGAAACATCAATATAGGGTGTCGGTGCAGATTCTTTCTTATGTAGGTCTTCATCTATTCTCACATTTATACTATCAACCAATTTTCTCAATTTCTTGTTGTAGAATTTGTAGGCTTTTCTATTGGTTGAGTAACCCAAGAAGATTCCTTCATCACTCTTGGAATAAAAAAATCATAATCCATCAGCATCTCTCTTGATGAAGCACTTACTTCCAAACACTCTAAAATGCTTGAGTGATGGTTTTTGGTCGTAGCATAACTCATAAAGAGTCATTCTATTGTTCACTCTTAGTTGTACATGGTTTAATGTATAGACAATAGTATGACCTGCTTCTCTCTAGTATGTATCCAATAAGTAAGACTCATTCAACATTGTTCTATCCATTTCCTTTATTGTCCTATTCTTCCTTTCTACCACACCATTCTGCTGTGGTTTTCTTGCTGTTGAATACTGTCTTTGGATTCCATGTTTCTCACAGTAGTCAATAAACTCATTTGAAGAATATCCTCCACCCCAGTTTGATCTTAAACACTTTAATCGGTGTTCATTGTCATTTTCAACCATCCTTCTAAAAATCTTGAATCTTTTAAATGCCTGTAATTTTTCATGCAAAAAATGTCACCCAAGTTATCCTTGAGTAGTCATCAATGAATAGCATAAAGTATCTCTCACTGTTCAAAGCCCTTGTCCTTGTTGATCCACACAAATCTGTATGTACTAACTCCAAAGGCCTTGAGATATTATACTCTTTTGTTTTTCAACTCGCTTTTATTTTCTTGCCTCTAATGCCTTCGTCACAAAAGGTACTTGTTGGTTTAGTTATTTGTGGAATATTTCTCACATACCAGTTTTTGCTTATCTTCGCTAGATTATCAAAATTCACATGACCTAATCTTCGATGCCACAACCAAATTTCATCAACATTTCCCATCATGCACTGTGACTCATATCATTCCTTCAAATTGTAGACATTACCATCTGTTCTCTTTCCCTCTGCTACAACTTGACTGGTACTATGCTTGCTTATATGACAACCGGTAGAGTCAAATGTGAGCTTGTATCCTTTTTCACACATTTGACTTACACTTAGAAAATTATGCTTTAGTCCTTCCACATAGTACACATCATGAGCCTTGAGCTTTCCATCAATGTTCAATGTACCATGACCCTTAATCTTGATAGAGGAGTTGTCACCAAACCAAACAGAACCGCCATTCCAATCATCAAGCTTGATAAACTTTTTCTTGTCTCCGGTCATGTGATTTGAGCAGCCACTATCAACTACCCATAAATTCTTCCTTTCAACATGTAGAGCAGTCTACACAATCAAGCTTGACTTTGTTTTGTTCTTCTCCTTCTCTATCCAAACCTGTTCTCTTCTTTCTTCTCCTCTTCTATCATCTTGTGTTCCGGTTTATTCTCTATCTTCTAATCTGGTACTATTTTCTTTTGCTCGTCAGTTCTCAGCTTACAATGCCTTGCTATGTGACCAAAATTTTGACACTTGTAACATTTTACATTAGCATTGAAAGATGTATCCAAATCATTCTTGTAGGACATCTACACATTTCTCCTACACTCATAACTCTTATGACCAAAATCATTACAATTATAACATGTGATATTTGTACCTTGTAATGCAGCAAATGAGTTTCTACTCTCAAAACTGGGGTTTACATTCATTTTCCTACAATTTTCCATTCTATGACCAAACTTATTACACCGGTGACAATAACTATGAAAGTTTGGAACATACCTGTTAGATTGCCTTGGTCCTGCAAATGACTTCCTCACCAGGGGTCTTCCTTTCATGCTGTTAACTTTGGTGAAATCTTCATGATCAACTCTTGCATTTCTCCTTGGATTTGCATGTTGGTGCATTGAGTATGACCTCTAGTTCATTGATTGTGTATACCAGTTTGTATGGCGGTTTCTAATAGCATTTGCATATGTTATCTTACCGGTATCCTTACTTACCGTGAATGTCTTCTTCACTTCACCTTCATTTGAAGAAGTAAACAATATCTTCTTACCGGATGTGTCTTTGCTGTTTGAACTTTGACCCTCTTCAAATCCTAAGCCACCAGTATCTTTAGATTGCTTTTGTTTGCTCAACATCTTATCTAAAGCTTCAATGTTGCCTTCATATTTGCTTCTCACTTTCATTTCTTCCTTAATTTTCTCTAATTTCTTTCAGAGCTTGACAATTTCTTCTTCCAGGTTCTGATGATCCTTCTACTTTTTACTCAAGCCAATACTAGTAACTTCACAGATCCTCTTGGCCTCTTCCAATTGAAGCTTTAGATCTGCAATTGTTTTCTTTGATTCTTCAAGAGATTCTTCCAACATCTCTTGTTCTTCAGCTGTAGCCTTTTTCACCTTCTTCAAATCTCTTCTTGTTTTCTTCAGCTCTTCCAAGGC
This sequence comes from Cryptomeria japonica, assembly GCF_030272615.1. Taxonomy (NCBI): domain Eukaryota; kingdom Viridiplantae; phylum Streptophyta; class Pinopsida; order Cupressales; family Cupressaceae; genus Cryptomeria; species Cryptomeria japonica. The sequence continues at coordinate 748,727,564 of NC_081407.1, read as the reverse complement.
ACTGCTGAGCTTTGCTTCAAGATCTACTTCTCCTTCTTTCTCTTCCTCTTCTCCTTCTTCAGGTACCAAAACCTCTTGGACCATAAAAAGGTTTTCTCTAACTTCATCTTCACTGCAACAGTCATCTGAGGCACTTTCCTCATCAGTGGTATCATTTTGATGTGTGTAAAGACTACTCTACTTCCGGTAGCCTCTTCTACCATGCCGGTAGACATTCTTCTTCTTATCCTTACCATATGATCTGCTACCATTTGGTTGATCCTGTTCATTCTTATCACCATAGGGACATTTGGGAACAAAATGTCCAATCTTTACATAGTTGAAACATTCCAAAGGCAGCTTGCCTTTGTATTTGCCTGAACCTATCTTTAGTCTTTAGATAAAGTTTGCCATGATGTCATCAGAGTCTTCACCGATTCCATCATGAGAAGACTCTTCTTTTCCTTTCCTTGATGTTTTGAATGTAGCTTCTTTCTTCATAGCCTCAGTAATGACAGTCCTCATCTCATAAGCAGTTAGGGAGCCATACAACTCATCCATTGTAAAGACTTTCATATCTTTTGCTTCTTCTATTGCTGAAACCTTTGTATGATACTTAGCTGTGAGAGATCTAAGTACTTTATTCACTACCACCTCATCTTTTATTTCTTCTCCAAGCCCTCTAGTGGTGTTTGTTTTTTCATCAATTCTTTGAAGATAGTCAACAATCTTCTCTTCATCTCTCATCTTTAAACCCTCAAGTTGTGCTCTCAATCTCTATAACTTGGCTTCCTTGACTTTAGCATCACCTTCAAATATCTTCTGCAACTTATCCCAAGTTTCTTTGGCAGATGAGTAGTGCATGACCTTAACAAACTCATTATTAGATAACCCACTAAGAATGACATTTTTATCTTTAACATTGTTCTCATATTCCTTCTTAGCATTTGGATTAGTAAGGGGATTATCAGGGACTGTATACCCATTCACAACTAACATCCATATATCACAACCTATAGAGGACAAATAGGTTTCCATTCTTCTACTCCAAAAGGCATAGTTGACACCATCAAACATAGGGGATTTTGAGGAGGCAGATTCATTTCTTGCCATTGTGAACACTTGACAAGATCTACCCAAGCTAGAGAACACTTTGACAAATAGGGTACCTATGCTCTGATACCAATTGTTAGACACAATGGATCACTGAGAGGGGGGTGAATTAGTGATTTAAACACTTTTTCTCATACAAGGATATACTAGTACAATATAAAACAAATAGAGTATTGACCGGTAGACCAAACAATGCAAACTAAGTGTGTGAAAGGATTTGCTATAACATAAGTATAACTGATACACAAGAATGCATCACTTAACACCAAATATATGAGGAAAACCCAATGTGGGTAAAACCTCGATGAGAATAGTTGTTGGAGATCTTCTGCTCCAATCCAACCTCACAACGTAAATGATTTGATTATAGTTTTAGGGAACCAACCCAATGAGTACCAACCCTTGATTTATGAGCACTGACTCAAAGGAGCATCAACCCCTGAACAATTTATAGGCTACAACCTAAAGGAGATACAACTCCTACACTAAGCACCTAGTTAATGAAAACAATATGATGATTCAAATACAAAATTAACTTCCCTATTGCAAATGAAGTTTTGCAACCCTTCAATACACTGCTCTACCGGTTTCAATCTTACTGGTCTTTGGAAACCTCCACACTCACTACAACATTGCCTTTTGTTGGTTCTTCCTCTGTCAAAAACTTCCCTTCCTTTGTTTGCTAGATTCACCTCACACCTGGTCACACTCTGATAGGTTTTTTCTCTATCGATTCACGCCTTACAGGTTTCTCGTTCAATGCATAGTCACTAGGGATTTTATTTGATCTTCACTTAAACACTCTTTTCTCTCTATCTTTCATACACCAGCATAATCACATATCCTTCTACAGCTGCCCATAATTGATTTTAGACTTGTATACTTAAAAAACATTTTTTCCCGCCAACAACAAATTCAAACTTCAGGCGGTTAGGGTTTCTATCCTTCAACCAACTCTGCATTAGATCTTGTTTGATCTATCTTTGATTGTTCAATAGCTATGGGGAGATGCATCTATACATCTTTTATTCATCTAATGAATTTTTTCTAAAAATAGAAAACTCTACCCTACTTTTCGGCCTTGATCTTGGTCGACCTCATTTCATTGAGCTGTTTCTAACTAGAGATCAGTCTACAATCAGATTTTGTGCCCTGATCACCATGCCAACAACTATTTGATCATTCTCTATCATCCATTCTTCCTTGAGTCACAATAGTCAGATAATATCCCTTGATTTTTGGATTTATCATTTATTGATGACCAACTACACAGACAATCATGTCAATGAACATTTTATCAACCTCTGCATGTTTTCCACCTTAGCTCCCTATGGTACACATTGACATACATTCAAATCATCGACTAAGAGTTAGTTCAACCTTGAACATCTCTTCCTGTGCAAACCCTTCTACCGGTACATGCCTTTATTAGTATTCCAAATACACAAGACAACCACTGTTATCGACATTACATAATACTGATAGTTCATCTAACCTTCTGGTATTTCTTCTTGCCATTCAATCAGTTCATCTCACCATGTGTTGTTGTGACTCATCTAACATTCCACCTCTTCATCAGAAATAAACAACTAGCCTTCATGCCAGTTTATGCCTTACTGATTAATAATCACGCATGCCAATTCAATCCTGCATCTCACTTGATATCAATGATATCATTTATCAACACATAATCATACTTCTCTTCTTTATGCCATTTAAATCTTCTTCATACCGAGTTGAAACACCTTACCGGTAGCCTGCAATACCGATTGACATTAATGACAACTCAATGCCAACATTAAAGGCTTAATCCTAAAAATTAACTATTCTTGGTGGGTTACTACCCATGGTAAAATTTTGACAATTGATAATCTAAATAAAAGAGGCTTCTCCTTGTTAATAGGTGCACTCTTTATTGTAGGGATCTTGAAACTATAGATCATTTTTTTCTACACTATCAATTCACAAAGGAGATTTGGGATGACTTGTTGATTTTATGATAATGTGGACCTTCTTAGAGACTATGAAAAACTTAATAGAGCAGTGGAATTATAGTCCTTTTACACACCCAATTGTTAGAAACCCATGGTCCCAAATCCCCCCTTTCATTGTATGGAATATTTGGAAGGAGTGAAAAAATAGGATATTTTGAGATGAATCTTGAAACAATAAAGTGTTGTTCCTGATCATAAAAGAACAATTAAAGAGAACATGAATGCTACTTCCTTCAACCCTTCAAAGGTTATGTTGAACCTGTTGGACTTAAGAATAAAACAATGATGGGGAATCACTCATAATCTTTTGAACCCGAACTAGAATAAGTTGATATTAAGAAATTATTACCTTTGGACCCCTCTGGATGATGGTTGGATCAAATGCAATTTTGATGGCTACTTTAAGGGAAACTGTGGCTTATATGGAGTAGGAGACAATAAAAAATTGCAAGGGACATTTGATAGAAGGGTACTGTATGAATCTAGGAAGAGGATCTAATAATAAGGCGGAGGCAACAACTGCTTATAAAGGTCGTAGGCACCTCTATAATTTAAATTTTTAAAATGTCATCTTGGAAGGTGACTCTAAACTAATTGTGGACTATTTGAGTGGAAAGATAAATATCCCTTGGGAAATTAAAAATGTTGTGGAAGAAAGTAAAAGGCTGATGAGCTTATTTCCCAAAATTAAGATCCAGTATATTTTTAGGGAGTGGAATAGTGAAGTTGATGAAGCTACTAATCAAGGATTAAACCACAGGAAATACTTTTTATTTTTCTATAGAGCCCCATTAGATTTAAAAAATTCTAGCAAAGGAAAAGACTAAGTCATACTTGACTGACTCCGTCTCCTATAATTGTATTAATGAGAAATGATGTAGATGTTTTTTTATTTTTATCCAATTGTCATTATGAGAATGGGCACCAATTTTTTTTGAATTCAAGCTAGGGTGATGACTTGGATGCTGACTTGGCTGTTATTGTAGGGGTCGTGTTCGAGTCCTATGAGGAATTATAGTGACACAAAATATATTAATTTCATTTATGATGTTAGTCGTATAGAGAAGTCTTTTCACCACTTAGCCTTAATTACTAAGGATGGGGAAATAATTAGATGGAAAGGCGACAGTTGTATCTTGCATATTGGAAAGTTTTTTCTTGATGAGAGACATAAATTCATTTGTATTGGCAGTGGTGAAGATCATTTTAAAAATTTCCTTTTTGGGAATTGCTCTTCCTTTGGTGGGGTTAGAGTTACGAATTGTAAGTTCTCTTTGTGTTACTTTTAGATCTTTTACCAAGCTACCATGTTTCTATTTTTTGACATGGGGGGTCCATTGAAGAGGTCAAAGCCAAAAAGTTGTAAAGAGCTCCAAAATAAAGAAGAGGTGTGGGACCCTTTCTCTAGAGTGGGGATGACACCTTTTTTCTTTTCCATGAAAGGCTATAATAGAGCACTCTCATCGAGATTATACAACTCCTGGAAGAATGGTGAAGTTTCAATTGGTAGCATCTCCTTTGTTGTCTCGCTGGAACTAATAGTAGAGGTGACTATCTATTGAGGAATGAGGGCAAGAAAGTTGAGAAAAGAAGTTCTGGAGACTACAAGAACTACCTGAAGAAATTTTTTTAGAAGGGCGAAAAGCTGGTGATGGTACAAAATGGGTATGACTGCTCAGTGCTCCCTAAACCCTATGCTATAATAGTTATTTTGTTATGAAATACTTTACTCTAGAGGGCCAATACACTACTTTTCATGGCTACCATTTTCCTATCCTGTACCATATAAGGCATGGTGATAGAATGAATTTGCCATATTATCTTTTCACTTTGTTGTCTACTACCATTTTGAACGATGCTACCCTAGTGCTTCACCAAGGGATTATTTATGCCCTGTACAAGTATGTGTTTGACCACTACCCCCATTGTAGTCATTTTCTAACCCTCCTTGGGAATTATGAGAAAAGAAATGAGGCCAAACACTCATCTATGAGAATTGAGCTTATAGAAACTAATCATCTACCTTCAAATGAGAACACCCCTATTTCCAAATCAAAAGGTAAAAATCCCCCTATCAAATTGGAGTCTAAAGCCCTAGAAGTTGCCCTAATCAAGACTACTTTTGAAAAAATAAAAGTTGGAACCCCCAAAAATAGCTTGGCTAAGGCTAGAAAGACTGAAAAGGACTCTAGCAAGAAGCACATTATAATTGACTTTGATTTGTATGATTATGAGGAGGAAGAAGATGACCTGAATGAAAAGGAGAAGTAGGAGGGTAGCTCTAGTAAAAGAAGGTTGGATCACCTCCTTGCCAAAGATAAGAAATAAAAAATTGAAACCAAAGATGTTTCCCCTAAACTATTGGAGGATTTTACCCCAGACAATGATGAAGGATCCTTTGGTGAAGATGCGGAGGATGAGGATTTTTAGGTGGAAGGGGAGAATAAGGGGAGGACATTAAGGAGGATTTGACATGATTGAGTGATTCTCTAGAGGACAAGGCAAATTCGGAACAAACCTCCATACCTCAAAATAATTTTGAGGATGTGGAAATGGTGCCCTATTCTCAGGACTCTCCTACTAATAAGGAGAGTTTCAGTGCCAAAAAATAGAAAAGCTAGATAATTGACCTACAGGTTAAGGTCATGAACCTTGAAGCAAAGATGGAGGAATATAGGTAGGGAGATTAGCTAATGAGAGATGCCATGAATTCCCTATGTGCTATAATGGATGAAATTATATAGAAAGCGACCATGGGGTTTGTCTCAGGACAGAGTAGGTTGAAGAAAAAAACAAAAAAGCTGAGGAAGGATGGCAACTTGCAAGAGGAGGAATAGAAAGATGACACATTGTACCCTAAGATCTAGAAGGAACAGATGCAATAGCTTGTGTGGGACTAGAACCTCATCAAGGATGACTAGAATGTTGTTGGGCTAATGCCCTTTTTTGTCTGTGTTAATTTTGAAAGCTGATAGTTTTATTTTACTATGGACTTTTATATAAATAGGCCTTTGTGCCTTATGTTAGGGTTTCCTATTCTAGTTAATTACCTTGAAAATATTATGAAATTTGGTCAATTATATGCTAGCATTTATATCATGGATAAAAGGAGGGTGGATAGGGTTATTATGTTTAGCTATGTGGGTATACTATTTTTTTATCACTTTTGAGAGCTGATTTTGTGCTTTTTGGGCGTTTAGCTATCTGATGCCAGTGGTTGTGTTGTTGCTCTCTAGTTTTGTTGTTTTACGAGTATTTAGGGCCCCTTCCCTACTAAAGTATTCAAAAACAATATTCAAAATAGTAAACCACTATTATTTTCCAGAGCACATAAAAATGTATATAAGGGATGAACTTGAAGTATTTACTTGCATTAAATTCAGCAACATTACATCAAATAAAATAAAAAATATAAATATGTAAACAAATAGGAAGGGGCAAGCTATTCTTCCTAATAAAACATATTGAAATAGAGGATAGAAAACAACTCAATTAAGCTAAATCAAATAAAAGAAGAAAAAGTAAGATTGAACAAGAGGACCAATGCTTAGGAAATTTACAAACAACAACAAGAGGATCAAAACTATTCAAAGAACCCAATACTTGAAAAACTTACAAACAACAATAACCAATTAGAGAACAAAAGTAGTGATTCCAGGATAGATTCCATAGTTTTTATTGTTTCCTTAAAAATAAAATATTAAAACTAAATAACAAGCAAGACAATAGACTTTGTCATGTATTAACTATAATGGTGAAAAATTAGGGATAGGGTTAAGCTAAGATAATAAAACCACTAAATGATCTAATTAACCATTGCATTTGGAAGAAGAAGAAATCTTATAGATCTAGCCTCAAAAGATTGAGATTATGATTAGATTCACCCTCTTTGTGTGGGGCAATTCTTCTTCCTAAAATTGAATTGATTTGATTGTTTGATAATTAGGGAAAAATAGGTGATAATTAAGTATTTTGATAGAAACAATAAGCTACAGATGTCCCGTGGAGCCACTGACCTAGATCTTAACAAAATAAGCTATCTGGAATCTATTATAAGATGTTTGGCCTGATTTTTCGAGACCAAGTAGTATCAATTTTCCATGGTCCTTTGAACTTTTCAACGTCAATAGTTGAACTTATTCGTCAAGTTGTGAAATTTGTCAATCATCCTAAGTACATTTTTGTACCTATCCCTACACATAGAGTGAAAGGAAAATTGTTGGGAATATGGATTTGCCTCAGGTCAAACTCGGTTTTGGAATTAACCATGAAATTGAATTGATAAATATATTAAAAGGTTGTAGTAAAATACTCTCCTTTTGAGGGAAAAGCTAAAAATGATTAAAACACTAATGATATACCTTTATGATGTTTTGTTTGACCTTCACAAAGTAATTAGGGTTTCATGTAGGTAGTCTTCATAAAACATAGATCATGGATGTCATCTTCAATGTCTGAAACTTGAATTCACTTCTTTTCTAATGCTTGATGAAAGATTGATTGCTTGATCACTTGAATTTTCTAGAGTGTAGATCTTGATTTCAATTCATTTAGTTTAAAATGAGAGGGGTAGACCTCTTTTTATACTTGCTTGTCAAAAAACAAATTGAATTTCCAACACATGCTGACACGAGATCTAGGTACCCACCCAAATTATGTGATCGTTATGAGGTTCTAGATTGGGCCCTTTTTGAGAGGCGTCATGGTCTTAATTTAGGATTGGGTAAGTGCACCAAGATGGTGAACAAAAAGGGGGGTATAAGTGCCCACTTTTTTTTTGAAAACGGGTAAACCTAAACTTCAAAGAGATATTTGAAGGTCAAGTACTCAAAACTAGGAGCTGAGAAAAGTACTCTGAATCTAGTTTCTAAACTACTAAATTTTTAAAAAAATTGGATAAGATTAAGAGGGTCAAACCTCTCATGCACGAAAACTTGTTCCTAATTTTTTTAGACAAACATAACATAGCTATTTTCGTGCGCTACACAAAATATATAGTTAGATTTAGTATTTTGCAAAACCCTTTGGTAGGATAATAGGTAAGAGTGATATCTAGAAGTTGTGTATTTTTTTGTAATTTTCCATTGAGTATTTTTTTTAATGATTTTTTTTGAAATGACCGCATCATGAAAATTTGGTATCTATTTGTGCATTGGGCATAACTTTCATCAAAAAAATCTATAATGCAAACTTGTTTTTTTTAAAGTGTATAGAATCTAATGTAGAACAATAATTTTTTTTTTTGAATTTGGTCAAGTATATCAAAAGTTATTAAAAAAATGGTAGACATATGTTGGTGAGGACTGCCAAGGCATTGGTAAAGAAAATTAAAGTTTACTATGCTAATGTTGTCCAAAAATAGATAAAATTATATGATCAGAAAATTGAGACGACGTGTGAGATTACGGTGGTAATTTTAGAGATACCCAATTGATCATTTGTAAACCTTATGATGATGAAGTCGAGAAATCATGTTGGAAGATTAAAAATGTGTAAAGGGACAAAAATGGGGGGAAAATCGGCTTGCAAGCCTTAGGGTCATTTTCCAACCCTCTTACCGAGCCAAAACCTGCATGGGTTTTGAAAACAAAGAAGTACTATTCACAGTTCTACATAACCTGCATGGGTTTTGAAATACAAAAGTACTATTCATAGTTCTACATAACTCGTACAGGTTATGTAGAACTAAAACCATTATTTTGTGTTTCATAAAAACTATACGGGTTATGAAGACATAATAATGTATGCTTGTAAACTTAGCATTTACTACACATATGTATAGACATACATATATAATATGTCTTTATGTATATATATGCATATCTATAGTTATATATACATATATTTATATAGATATATGTGTATATGTTTGTATACATGCATGTCTCTCTTCTTTTCCTCTCTTTCTCATCTTCCTTCCCCCATCACCGTCGCTATCTATTTTGAGCCCTAATTATCCTCCTTGAGTTATATCTCATCTATTTCCCCCTCATAATTCTCTTTGCTAAGTCTCTCACCCTTTCCTCCTTCTCATTCTCTCCCCACCTCATGTCTCTCACCCTCTCCTCCTCCTACTCTCTCTCTCTCTCTCTCTCTCTCATTATCCTATCCTATTCTCACCCTCTCCCCCTTCTCTCTTACTCTCCCCCTCCCCCTCCCTCTCCCCCCTCTCCTTTTCCAAATCTCCCTCCCCCCTCTCCTTATCCAAATCTTCCTCCCCCCTCTCCTTATCCAAATCTCTCTCTCCCTCTCTCTCTCTCTTTTTCCCAATCCCCCTCTGTTTTTCCCAATCTCCCTCTCTCTCCCTCTCCCTTTCCCCCTCTCCTTTTCCTAATCCCCCTCTCTCTCCCTCTCCCTCTCCCCCTCTCCTTTTCCTAATCTCCCTCTCTCCGCCTCTCCCTCCATCCCCCCTCTCTCTCTCTCCCCCTCCCTCTCTCATTTCTCTTCCTTTCCCTAACTCTCTCCCTCTCTTCCTATCCCCTTCTCTCCTTGTCTCTAACTCTTTCTCCCTCCCCCTCTCCCCCCTCTCCCTCCCCCTCTTTTTAACTTATCATATTGTCTGTCTGTCTGTCTGTCTCTCTCTCTCTCTCTCTCCTTTTCCCAATATCTCTCCCTCCCTCTCTACCTCTCCTTTTCCCAATCTCCCTCCCTCCCTCTCCCCCCCCCCTCTCTCTCTCTCTCTCCCTCTCTCTCTCTCTCTCTCTCTCTCTCTCTCTCTCTCTCTCTCTCTCTCTCTCTCTCCCTCTCCCTCTCCCTCCTATTCTCTCTCCCTCTCCCCATCTCCACCCTCCCTCTCTCTCTCTCTCCCTCTCTCTCTCCCTCTCTTCCTATCTCTTATTCTTTATCTTACCCCCTATCCACACTACTCTCTCTCGCTCCCCCTCTTCTTATCCTATTCTCTCCCTCTCTTCCTATCTCTTATTCTTTATCTTACCCCCTCTCCACACTACTCTCTCTCTCTCTCTCTCTATGTCCCTCTCTCCCTCAACCTATCCCCTATTCTCTCTCTTATCCCTTCTCCCCCTACTCTCTCTCTCTCTCTCTCTCTCTCCATATCTCTCCCCCTCTCTTCCTATCGCCTTCTCTCTCTATCTCTAACTCTCTCTCCCTCCCCCTTTCCTTATCCTATTCTATCCCTCTCTTCCTACCCCCTACTCTCTCCCTCTCTCTCTCTCTCTCTCTCTCTCTCTCTCTCTCTCTCTCTCTCTCTCTCTCTCCACTTCCTATTTGGTTCCTAGTTGTACATAACCCATACGGGTTATGCAGAACTAAGGCCAAAACTTCTTGTTCTGCATAACCCGCGTGTTTCTAAAAAATATAAAGTACGGGTTTTGAGGAACTTTTGATTTTTTATTATAAAAAATAATGTGTTTAGGAAATTTTGAGGAACTTTTGAGTTTTTATATGGGTTTTGAGGAAATTTTTGTTTTTTAAATTGTTTTTGGCTACATTTTTGAATTTCTAGAAAACGCACAGGTTATGAATTTTTTATTTTATTTTTGCATGTGGCCACTTTTTTGTCCACCATCTTGGTGCACTTACTCGACCAAGGGGTCCAATGCCATGGTATTGGAAGTCAGGGCTCCAAGTTTCGAGAGAGATTGTGGAGATAATGAAAAGGCATGTTTGATAGGTTATGTGAGAAAAATCAACACTTCAATCAGGACTTTGAAGGTAAAGCGCCAAAGTGATCTCCAAGTGAGGGAAAAATTATAGGCGAGTATAATTTAGGACACTACAATTAGCCCCCACTTTAGTGGGAGTTTGAGACTAAGCATGCTCATGGTAAATACCAAGGTTTGCATTGAAATATTTCATCAAGATACCAAAGAGACAAGACACACTAAACCCCCAAGGACTTCAGGATCTTACTACTCTAATGTCAAGATAAAAGGAACATCATAAGAAAGAGAAAAGAGAGAGAGGACATAGTTTCTAGCCTAGTAAGATTCTCTTACTATGAGCCATGAAAAATAAAAAATACCAAATCACAAAGAAAAAGTCGCAGTTTGTAAAGTAAATTGAGTATTGAAACATGTCATGGTGTGTGCATAAAGTGTAACATTGAGTAGAGTGTATCCCCCAATGTTAAAGAGATTGCACATGCCTCATTGGGAGAAATTTATTTAAGGTAGCATGCATCTAAAAGACACGCATGTTACCAAAATGAGATGCTCCCAAGAAAGGACAAATCAAAGGATAATGGTCACAAAACATAAAAGCACATAAGGGATCCACTATCTTTGGGGTCAGTATGCTCTTATGATAAATAATGTATATCATGAATATTTGTATTTAATTAAACTCATCCCCCAAATGTAGTGGAACTACAAACACAATGGAATAATAGCACATCTATCTTTTCGAGTCAACATCGAAGAGATCAAGAGAGATCTTATGAGATTTTGCCAAGATCAAGAGGCAATGGAAAGCACAAATAAGAGAGAACAAAATAGATGATAGAAATAAACTGTATTCTATCAAGATGAAAAATATGATCAACTCAATCATTAAGCATTCATTGTTACATACAATGAATATGAGCCTCCTTATATAGGAAAGGCTATATGGATATGTGAGCACACAAACATGACATGTGGCTCAATAAGAAACAAGAGTAGGTAGGAAATAGGTGTGGGTAGGTAGGAGAAACAATATAATATTCCACATGAGGTGGATCACCCACTAAATGTGGAGTGTAACAACAAGATCAACACCATAAAAGGTGGAATTTCTCCTACACACACTATCCCAATGTGGCACAAACACCCAAGTGTCTCACACCTAAACTACTATGAAATGCATTTCCTAAGTAAACTTAAGTAAAGTGTAATAATATCCATGATGAATAATTATTTACACCAACACCCCCACTTAAGTGCAACTTAGGCAAATGCACTTAAATCTACAATGCAACTAAGCAATGCAAGATGGGTCCCGGCTACTAGGCCATGTTAGGTACCCATGTACAAATGTAAATGCATGAAAACCAATGCAATGAAATCTCTCACAAAGTGGGGAAAGAGAGAAAAACCCAATGGGAAAAAACCCTCCCCCAAAAGAGAGATGAAAGCAATAAAAGAGAACTCTCATAGAAGAATGTGAAGGACAAAACCCCATGTGAGGAAAAAGTCCCCCCCATATGAGAGAAGAAGAGAAGCTAGGAAGCCCCCCCTCAATGTGGAATCTGCACCAATGATAGAAGCTCGATGTATGAAGAAACTGCTCCATGAACATCGAACAACATTCCTCCCCTTAGGAAGAAACAAAACCAAAGGTGTATCCATGAAGTCTCCCCAATCATGAAGGGAAGATGTATGAAATAAACTCATGATGAAAGGAATCTCTGAAAACTGCTCAAGTGTTCCCATGTTGATGCTGAAAGATACCCCCTCCAAAGGTAGTAAACTGTGCCACACTGCTGAAAAAGCCACTCCAAGATCTAGTGGAGATGGATGTAGAACATGTCCCAAAGACTCACATGTCTCCTCAAAACATAAAGAGACCTCCTCCAACTGTTGTACATAAGTATCCACAATCATATCAACCTCAAAAGAATGGTCATGTAGAGAATGAACAAGAGGGTCAGAGTGTGCTCTCGCATCAATCAAAGAAGGATCACCTTCATCAAAGAGAAGATGAATGTCATCAATGATGTCTCCCAAATCTGCAATGTAGGATTCCATAAACAAACCTGCAATGTCTGTCAAGTAATCATCCCATGAATCTGAAGCTGGAAGACAATGAATATTCTGCTGCATTGAATCACATGAAGGCAAAACTGTCGCACTATCTGCATCATCAAGTGCAATAGGTGATGTGATATCAATATGAGGAGATGAAATACAAGGCTCAAGAATGGGGTCACATGTGAGAATCCCCATGTTCAAGTGTCCAAAGTTCTCCTAAAAAACTGAACCATCACAAGAAGTGTGATCATCATGTGTAGAATCATCAAATGTGAAATCATCATCATCAACAAAATTTGAAAAGGAGTATAATCGAGATGCATGATCAACCATCCCAGTCGCAATGATAGCTTTGGTCTCCAAGTCTCTAATGAAAACTGACTTAGGTGTGAACTCCACAACTCTCTTAGTTGCGCCATGTGTGATTTGATAGATAGAAAGGAGATTGTTTGTCAAGTGGGGTACACACAACACATTATTGAAGGAGTTATCCCCAATGTCAATAGATCCTTTCCCAATCACATCCATGTATGTATGATTTCCCATCAAAATCTGCGACATGGTGCAAGGCTCAAATGTAGAGAACATAGACTGCGAAGATGCCATATGATGAGAAGCCCCCAAATCTAGAAGCCATCTCTCTGAATCATGACTGATAGTAGCACATAGATCTTTTCCTTTTCTTATCCCAAAAGAGTGAGTCTTCCCACTTGTAGAAGCCATGAATGCTTGCCCTTTTCCTTTTGAATGTGAGGAAGTGGAAGTTGATGAATCAACCTTCTTGCAGACATTAGGCAAATCAATGTTATGCTTTTTGATGATATGTGTGAGCTCATCAATCTTTTTAAAATGGTAACGATGCTCCTCATGACCAACCTTTTTACAATAGGCACAAGTAGGTCTCCCCCTCTTTGGTGAGTTATCTCTCTTAGAAGAGGATGAATCTCCTTGTTGTGGAGAAGATGGTGCTTTGTCCTTAGGCTTTGATTGCCATTTCTTCTTGTTTGATTTGTCCTTTCCTTGATTTCCTTTGTTCCCTTGATTTGCCACTAATGCTTGAGACTTAGAAGCCTTAAGAATGCCCATGCTAATCAACTTAGTTTGTTCCATCATCAACATTTCATTGAAAGCATCAAATGTAGGCATTGTGTAGCTTGAACCCATTGTCATCCTATGGGTTTGGAAACTAGAAACAAATGCTGCATATTCTTGTGGAAGCTTTCCTATCAAGTTGAATATCAATTGAGTATCCTTCTTATCAATGCCACAATCTTTGAGTTGTGCCCTCAACTCATTTGCCTTAGTGACATAATCTTGTATAGCATCAAAGTTCTTGGGATCTAACATGGTGAGATCACTATCAATTTGATATCCCCTAATCTCATCAACTTGACCATACAAGTCTTGAAGCTTTTGCCAAGCATCCTTGATTAGAGTACATTTCTCAATATGAAAAATGAGATCCTTTGATACATACTTTCTTAAGGTACCAATTGCCATGATATTTTTAGTGAGCCAATCCAAGTGACCAACTGGATCAACCTTAGGATCAGCGGAAGCAACAATAGTTCCATCAATGTAATGAGTTAGTCCTTTTTCCATAAGTTTACTCCATGCATCAATTTTCCAAGTAGCATAATTATGAGGAGTTAAGAGAGGAAACTTATAAGAACCCATAGCAGCAAAAAGGAAGGAACACAAGAGCACAGAAGCACAAGAGACACCCCCCAAATTCACTCAATCAAAGTACCCCCCTAAAAAATGATGATTTTGGCACTTTATATGTAGTGTGTGTACAATAGGCCACTTGCAAACAATGGCAAGGTGGACTTCTGATTTCAATTTACAACTTCTCAATATGAGATCTAAGAGACTTCAACAAATACTGCTAGTGATCTAAACTGAGATCCAAGCAAAATGCAAGTACCAAATATGCCAAAAATGGTCAAATATTGAAAGTACAATTTCTACTTAAAATCACTGCAAACAAATGGCAGATTATGAAAGTAGATGAAAAAATATGCACTTTAAAAAAAAATGGCACCTGAAAAGGAGTCCATATGAGCCCAAATGAAGCCTCCAAAGTTGTAAAAATCGGGATTTCATGATTTCTGAAACACCTGTATCCGAAAATTAGAAAAATCCTATACCACTGTACAAATCATGAAATTCTACCCCAAAACAAAAACAAATTGCTCGAAAAAACAAGTTCGGATGAGTGAGATATCGCTATTTGAAAATCACCTGCAAAATTATAATTTCTGGAAAATTTCTGCCGCAGCGTCAAACTTCAAATGCCTCTAGATTTGGCCTTCGAAGTCCGATTTGGATGAAACAAAAGGCAAAACTGATTTTCTTGGACCTCTTCAATCCAATGGTAACCTCAAATTTGATCCATCAAGCTTCAATAATAACTTGCAATAGAAAGATCCAAAATGCAAACCCCAAATAGTATCAAATTTCTCTCAATTGGCAAACCAATGACACTCTAATGGCTCTGATACCATGTGAGATTTTGCCAAGATAAAGAGGCAATGGAAAGCACAAATAAGAGATAACAAAATAGATGATAGAAATAAACTGTATTCTATCAAGATGAAAAATATGATCAACTGGATCATTAAGCATTCGTTGTTACATACAATGAATATGAGCCTCCTTATATAGGAAATGCTATATGGATATGTGAGCACACAAACATGACATGTGGCTCAATAAGAAACGAGGGTAGGAAGGAAATAGGTGTGGGTAGGTAGGAGAAATAATATAATATTCCACATGAGGTGGATCACCCACTGAATGTGGAGTGTAACAACAAGATCAACACCATAAAAGGTGGAATTTCTCCTACACACACTATCCCAATGTGGCACAAACACCCAAGTGTCTCATACCCAAACTACTATGAAATGCATTTCCTAAGTAAACTTAAGTAAAGTGTAATAATATCCATGATGAATAATTATTTACACCAACAGATCTCAATGCTTTGCATCATCCCTAAGTAGATAACATAAGGGATGACATATAGAATAATTCAGATACA
This sequence comes from Cryptomeria japonica, assembly GCF_030272615.1. Classification (NCBI taxonomy): domain Eukaryota; kingdom Viridiplantae; phylum Streptophyta; class Pinopsida; order Cupressales; family Cupressaceae; genus Cryptomeria; species Cryptomeria japonica. The sequence goes on along the minus strand of NC_081407.1, from coordinate 748,711,743 downwards.
AATAGAACAATGACAAAATAGATTTGACCTCTTTATTACCTTGTACCAATTGAGTGACAAGGATAATATAAAGAGAACCTAACATAACACAAAAACACATCAAGGGGAAGCACATTACAATCAAGCAAACACACAAGAGAGGATCTATGATACAAGTGGAGCTAATCAAGAAAATCATCCATCTCACAATATTTCTTAACATCATTAGGGATGGTGGACAGGATACATTTGTGTTATTTTTTATTTTATGTCCTTGATTTGTCTAGTTTCTTTTGAGTTCTATGTGTGTGAGGGCTATGCCCTGGCAGGTGATAGATTTCTCACACAAATGATTTTTCCACCTATGTGAGCATATGCACAACCAAACCCTAGTTGGTGAGAAGAGGGATGAGAGTATTGAAAATGGTGTAGGAAGTAGAGATAATGAAGAAGTAGAAAAAGGTAAAACATTCAAGGGGGCCCTTGAAAAGGATGATCTTGAAGAATCCCCAAAAATGAAGAGTTCAGTATGGGATTTAAAAGAGATGGTGTAGGAGTTGATGGAGCCCAAAGATGAGCCAATAGAATCAAATTTGAAGGAGGTAAGAACCCACTCCTTTATAACTAGTTAAACATGGTATGGGGGTGTTGGCAGTATGCTTGATATGTTTAAGTGTTGTCATTGATGTTAACACTATATCCTAGTTAGTCTTGGTGATCATCTTGATTTTGGCTGTGTTTCTGATCTCATATGATAAGTTCTCTAGAATCGGTCTTGGATGCTTTTCTTATGGTTATTATCTTGTTATTTGGTTACTGGTTAGCTCGTGCCTTTGCTGGCTTGTTCTTGACTTTGCCGGATTGCTTTTGGCTTTACTGGTTTCTGACATTCCCGGTTAACTTTACCAATATACATTATTTGGTGACTTCATCTGTGGATTTTGGGTCCGGCTTATGGAATCGGTTTCTATCATGCTACTGATTCTTTTTTATCATATCCCGAGTATTTGATGACTTTTCATTGAATGGTGTGTTGTTAAGGTGGTCCTATTTGGATTCGGTTGAATTTTTTTATCATATCCCGAGTATTTGATGAATTTTCATTGAATGGCATGTTGTTAAGGTGGTCCTATTTGGATTTGGTTGAATTTTTTTATCATATCGCGAGTATTTAAAGATTTTTGAATTTTTGTCTTGGCAGAATTCCTGACGAATTTAATTGTTTGGTTATTTGATTTAGGTCCATGCTATGTAATGTAAATCATAATATTGGTATGGTGATATCGTGTGATGTACTTTTTCTAATTATGGGTTTAGGGTTTAGCCGACCTTGTCAATAAGGGTGATGATCTATATTTATAGGTGACTTATTGATGTAATTCATATGTGATGGTTATGGTTGGTTAAGTTTGCATTATCAGAGATTGGTTCATGAGCGAACAAGTCATATCATTCAGAAGAAGGTTAGAAAGGTTTTGTATTGCAGGGTAGACATTAGTGCTTAACCAAAACTGTATCAGACATTTGTAGATGCTACTTTCAAAGTTCATTGTATTCCAGATTGTTGTCCGATGATTTTTTTAATTAAAGAGACTTCCCTTTGTGATGAGCAGTGCACTCTAGGTTGTTGGCCTTTCTACATGTGTAAATCCCATTATAATCATTCATAATACTACTACTAAGTATTCATCTGATTGTGGGTAGGGTTTCCCACCATGGTTTTTCCCTTTCCAGGTTTTCCACGTCAAAATATTGGTGTTAGGTGTGTTGTGCTTACATGTTATATTCTTCATTGATTTGTGCTCCGGTTTAAGAGATAAATATTCAAAATTAATAAACCAAGTTGATGGTTTGTTGACACAGCCAACTCCATGCTAGAGAATCCATGGTAGTAAGAAATAGATGGTTGGGGAACTCTAAAGAAACCCTGCAAATGGTTGATACTCTTCGCATACATATTCAATGCCCAATACAACACCAACATGTAGGAACAAACAAAAGATGATCTCATGGAAGCAAACTTAAAAAGTGTTACACCACAAATACCCTCTATGTAAAATGCAGAGAGTAGCTACTGAAATCAAAGAATGTAGGAATGCATATAACCATTAGAAAGCGCAATATTGCAGACAACGTCACATACCAAGTTACCATGAAAATATTAAGTTCCCTGAAAATGAGAATAGGAACAACCGACCAAGTTATCGCGGAAATCTTAAGTGTCCTGAAACTGCAAACATGAACAACCAGTGGATAAAAACCTTATACTTAATAATCAATGACCTAAAAATTCCAATCCCAAAACCCATAGCCAAATAAAATAAAAGCCTACCTGTAGGAGTTGCGTTAGCTGAGTAACCGCACACTGCCAGCTGTTAGAATTCACAAACTCTACCCACTCATTAGCCAAGTTTTGTCCGACACTTCTACATTATTTACTTGTAAGTTTTCTAACATATTATGAGTATAGAAGCATTGGATTCCAACTAGTTCATAATAATTGTGCATTCCATGTTCTTAATTGCATTGTGGTTGTTGTTAATTATCCGCATGTGTATAATGTCATATTTTAAGTATGTATAGCAAAAAATTCATGTTAATGAAGTGTCTAGCAAAATTTTCATGTTGATTATGGAACATAAAATCTGAGTGAAGTATATATCTCATTTCATTAATCTTGGATATACAAGTATAATTATATCAATTTGGATACACCCTTTTATAATCAAGGTCATAATGTGTGAATAAATAGATTATAAGTGAATAAAAAATTCTTAAATACAATATGTAGTGCTCATAATGTGTCTCTAATATCATTCAAGTCTAGTTCATGATATTAATTCTCATACTTGTTGGTGGGTTGGATGATCAATATCCAAATGATGATATCTTAACCATTAGTAGCATGGAGTGTTAGAGATATTTATACGTCACAATATGATAGATTACCATGATCAACATAATTGTCATGATAAAATAAGCACACATGTGTGCTATCATTTTAAATGAGCTATATCTCATTTCATACGACATAAAGATGGAATGCATCATAATAACAAGTTAAAACTAAATAAGTGAGATATGAGAGATCCATATGATGGTCTTGAAAAGCATTGAGAGGGTGGGGGTGGTGAATTAGTGACACCAAAACATGCACAACTTTAAACACGAACTGGTAGATGAACTTAAGAATTTGAACAAAATACATGCTATCCAAAATGAAATAATATCATCCACATAAAGTAAAACATCCACCATAACACAAGTGTTTATACGTGGAAAACCCAAATAGGTAAAAACCATGGTGAGATGGAACTCACAAGTTAACTATCTGCAATAATAGAAAATTGACCGGTTGAGGTCTTACAAAGTGCTTTGCTAGAAGCAAATCTTGTTAGAGATCCCAGGCTTGACTAGAAGCTTATACCCTGTTAAGAGTAACCTTGCTAGAGGATTTTAGAATCCAAAATAATGGATAACCTTATTAGAGGATTTGTACAAAGAAGCTTGTTAGAGCTTACCCATTTAGGGGATTTGATTTTGTTGTAGTGATTAGAAAACAACAAGAAAGATTTGATTTGTTCTGAATAGCACAATACTTGCTTGATCAGATCATTCTAAGTACATTCAACACTGCTAGCTCCATCTTAACACTTATCACTCTTTAACAAAAGTTTTCACTCTAGATGCGTATCAATATTCACATACTATCATTCTCTGTCTCTCACAAATGGTTCATGAAGATGTCTTTAAATAGACATACAAATCTTATGTCGGCCATAGGAACACAATTTCCTAGGTCCAGTGTATCTAGACAGATAAACATAACCCATCACAAAAATGACCGCCAAGAAAATGGTGATGGTAACTCATCACAAAATCAGATACCAGTTAGACCAATCAAAAATCAGTTGGAACACAACACGTGAACCGATGTCCTGGAATCTTCTGCTTGATCCCCATCTACATTTTGATCTTCATTTTGATGCCGACTAAGCGTAACCACAAGCTATCTCTTAGGCACATACTGGTTGACACAGAGTACCGGTTAGAGATAGACCTTAAACATACCGGTTAATAGTGTAGATCAATGAAGTTACATCGGTAGTCAATGTAATCATATGTGTGTGTGAGAGTGTTTCATCAATGACAACAAGTGATGAATACATGCTAATCATCATCAAGCCAACAATCTCCCCCTTTGGCATTGATGGCAACACTTAGAAAATAAGTAGTACCGCTAAGTGTGCATAGACAACATATTTACATATGTACTCATATTCCCCTTTAATGCAATACTCCCTCTTAATGCATGCATAAGTACAAAATTTTCAAAAACTTACATACATATTATTACTCCCCCTTTGACAATAATGCCAAAATGATAAAGTAAAATATGTACATATAAATAGAAAATATGTAGCAAAGTGTTCATCATATATTACATTTTTAAACAAGTTCATGCATTAGCAATTCTAATAAAAAAATTATTGAAATTCTGCTTCATTTGAGATAGAGCATTCTCCCATGATTTCAGTATGTTATCCACATACTCAGAGGTAGACAACAACTGGGAATATAATTCTTCCATTGAATCGAGCATGTAGGTTGCAAGAGTAGCAAGAATAGCTTCCGCACTGGAGTAGGCTCTTTGAAGAATGTCAACCTGTGAAGTGAGACGACTCCTAAGCTCTCTTAGAGATCAAAATCTCTTAGCTCTCTCATTATCACTCCTATTTGGTCTATCATGCAAATCATCTATAGACCGGTTAAAGGCATGAATGGAATCCTAGAGTGGGACATATGCCTTGCATAACCTTTCTATTTCTTGCTCAGTTTCAACTTGATTCTTAGAAATATCAAAATAAAAGAAAGTAATGTTGGAGATAGAGGCAAGATACTTTCCTCCAGATTCAATAGCTTTCTTTAACAGACTTCCATTATGAGATAAGGCTAGTTTTCTATTTTCAATATGCATAGCCAATTTATCTCCAATTGCCTTCTTGTGGCTCTTCTCAACAGATATTTGAGCAACATCTTCAAGTGATTTGATTAGATTAGATGCATCTGCAACTAACTGACCAAGTTTTCTAATAGGAGTGGGAAGATGTGCGACAAATGTTTCTGCTAGTAAGCCAAACAAAATTTCTACTACATTCTGAATTGTCTCATCTTGAATCCTCTACTCTTTGAGTCACTTCTTGTGCACACGAGATTGCATAACATTAGCAATCTTCATCATTTCTGATGCACTCAAGGTGTTCATGTCAATAGGTCCTGAGATACTTAAAGAATATTAATCAACATCATCAAGTAGTCCTTTCTTTGTAGGTTCAGAGGGTATACTCTTAACGATGGCTCTTTCTGTGTTTTTCTCTATTGTATCTTCAACTTGCTGAGTAATAGCTTCCTCAGTAGACTCCTTGTGAGTAGTTTCAATGACCGGTGGAGGTTGGGGTTTCTCCAGTTGTTCTTTTGCCGGTTCATTGCCTACTGCCAGTTGAATGCCCAGTTGATCTACTGATGTAACATGTATTTCTATTATTTTAGGAGGATCCATATCTGGTGTAGTAGTATCTCTAGATAGGTATACTGTGTCCTGAATATCTTCAACAACAAGAATAATGGAATCATCCTTCTTCTTGGTTGGATAGACTACGTCAGCTGGAATAATTTCCTCATCATCCATCTCCGGTCAAGAAGCAACATCTGTAGTCTCATCCTTATTGGCATAGTGGATGTTATCTTCCCTTTGTTTGATTACACAGGCTAGTTGGTGAGTTTTTGACTCAATAACTACCTTTTTTCCATTAAGGAGCTTCAATCTCCTCATTTTAAAATCAAAATATGCTTTGTATTCCACTATCAAAGCACTCACTCCATCAGATGATAGATTGGGAAAATATTATACAAATATTTCATCAAAAATCTTCTTTTCTAATTGAATTGCTTCCTCCCATTTTTCTAACAGAATATTGTATAGGGAGACTGAAATATCTTTCTCCAAATCATGCAAAAATCTATTATAATGACCCAAATAACTAATTACATGTTGAATTACTTGCTTCTGCTCATCTTCAGTAAAAGAATCAAAATATTCTTTGACATTATCAAACCTTTTTCTACCTAATTTCTTCATTGTCCTCTCAAAGATTGTGTCTGGTTTGTAGGAAGCAATGTCTATAGGTGTAGTTGCCTTTGGCACTACCTTTACCTTCTTAGATGTTCTGCCGGTTGCTTTTTCTTTCTTTGGTTCTTCTTCAGAATCTGTACCCTCAGACTCTGGTTGCAAAATCAGTTTCCTATTTCTCTTCTTTGGTGCGCACACCTTCTTTTCATATACTTTAGGTGCTGGTTCCTTCTTGGTTTGGACACTCTAAGTCACCCTTGTGGTCTTTTTCACAGGAGATTTTTCATTAGACTTCTTTTGCTTACCTTTCTCCTTGGCTGCAGGTTCGATACTGGTTTTAGTTGGTGCAGCTTGGACAGCCAAGATGTCCAATTTTGCCTTCTTTTTATATTTGGGTGATGCTAACAGAGTATTAGCATAGCCAACCAGTAAATCATGATTGACCTCGTAGCTCATATCTTCCATTTCTTCTTCTCTAGGTTCAATTGCTTGCATTAAGCAGAAATCAGTGGTAACTATGAAGATTATGTCTTTTGCAAAGTGTTTAACCACATCTTCAGGTAACCACATTCTCATGCTCATCTTTTTCTGGAATTCATTGAAATACTTGTTTCTGGCAGCTGAAAAAGTATTATTTACAACTTTTATGCTGTTCTTGATCTGTGCATTGACCGGTTGTTCCTTGGACCATTCAATATCACCAATTCCTGGTAGGAAATTCTGAAAGTAGAAAAATAATCCGGCTAATAGCTGACCATATTTAAAATTCCGTGTGTTGTCCTTCTTATTAGATTTTAGGTTTTGAAATAGTTGGTCTTTGATAGCTTCAAAAATATCATAATCTGCATTATCAACAATCATTCTATGCACTGTGTGAATTGCTGCAGATGGAACATTGTTAAGTCTACTGGAGTAGAAGACCTGGTAGCCTATCACCATTGCTGCAAGTTTCACAGCAAGATCTCTAATATTGTTGATAGAGAAAGCATGCCTATCAGATGTAGAGCCGGTTAGTTTGAAGATAGTGTCCTTTGAAATTCTTCTTAGTACACTTCACCGATTGAACAATAACCCATTACAACCCTAATAGCCTCCTTATTTATCATATGGGTTCTTTCTAATTACATATTCTCTCTGTGGACTCGACTCAGGATAATTCTTATGTGTTCCTCCTTAAAATCTTCAACAAAATATGCGGCATTATGAAACCCTTTTTCAAAAACCCTAGCATATTTTGCTTCAAGTTTTCCATCCTTATCACAAAGTGATTTCAACTGAGTATAGATGTGCAAAGTTCCTAAATCTTCTATTTTGCAATCTATATAGCTGGACAAGTCACCTTTGACTACAACACCACTCGGGACTTGTGACAATGCATTATAAGACATAATTTCATCTACTTTTAGAGCTTCTTCAGGCTTAGCAGTGATCAACAACCTCTCTACAGATTTAGAAGTAGATGTCATTCTATATTAACATATTTCGAAGTGGTATACAAAGAAATACCTTGTATCTTACACATCGCTCTATTTTCTGGTTGAAATGTTCAAATGCACACACGTTCGCCTTTCTACAACTTTTGATTCATCTTGACTTCTCTAATTACAAAGCAATTCGCCAATTTACACCAAGACAATCTTGTTCTGCTTTGCAATCACTTCAAATTCCTTTTTCGAAAGAGTTAGGGTAAAAATGATAGAGTAAAACTTGTTTTTATTCACTTTACAGACCACAATAAATGCTCACACTTTTTAGGTTACAAAACCTAATTTGTATTTACTGCTTAAGTGAAATACCAGTTGATAACACGTTAACAAAAAGTCATCAAAATTTCAAAATTTTAAAAAACTTTCCTGCTCATTTTTACAAGGGGTCCGGAGATATTTTACCGTTACACTCCCCTTAGCCATGTTAGACAAGCTTAAGTCATTAGTGCAGGTTTCTCTTCACTTGGTGAAGGAATGGTTTCCTCTACAGGCAAATTTTCACTTTTCTTTTTCCATGTCTGGTTCATATCCTCTCTGGTTTCTTCGATATCAACTTTCTGCTTGCCTTTCTGATCATTGAAAGAGTTGATCGGTTTACTATTCCTTGATCTGCAAAACTTTGCCAAGTGCCTTGGTTTGTTGTAGTGGTAACAGACCATACTAGATGATCTCTAGGGTCCTGCATTTCCTCTTCCTGTTCTTTTTCTGCAGTTCATAGCCACATGACCAAAGTTATTACAAAATATGCAAACAACATTTGTTTCCTTTTCCATTTCGAATGGACTAAACTGGTTGCTATAGGATCTTTGCCAGTTCCGGTTTACCCAGTTATCAAAATTCCTTCTTCAGTCACTATTTGGTGTAGGATGCATGTGTGGTACAAGATTGTTTAATCTGCATCTGCACTCAATATGTTTATGCCCATACATTCCACATGTGTAGCAATGGCCTTCAAACTTTCTAGACACATACCTAGCATTAGTATTGTATCTTGCATTCTTATTAGGTTTGTTTTGACAAACATTTGTAGTATGACCAGGCTTGTGACAAACAAAGTAGACAGGTTTAAAAACCTTCTTACTGGTAGTCTTGTTGAATTTAGGAGCAATTTTGTTCTTTGTACCTGAGGATTCTCCTTTCTTAGTTGTATGAAAACCAAGTCCAGAAATAGCACCCTTCATTCTTTGTGATTGAATCTATTCTTCCAGCATGGTAGAGATTTTGACAAACTTCTCCAATTTCTCATTGGCTTCAGTAAGCTTTTTGACAAGATCCTCATTATGTTTAGACAGGTTCTCTTGCAGAGACGATGCCAACTCAAGATCTAGCTTTAGGTTTTCCTTTTCTTCTGTTTTAGCAATCAAGTCCTCATGTATAATATCTTTTTCTCATTTGATCTTTAGGATTTCCTGATCTCTTACCTTGATAAGATCTTCAGCAGCTCTTCTGGCTTCTAGTTCTCGACTCATGCAGATAGTGAAACCTTCTAGTTCTCTTCTTAGATTCAGTTTTTCACCATTCACCTTTTCAACTTCATTAGCTAAACCTTCAATATTGGCCTCATCTGAAGAATTGTTATCAGATATTTCTAGTAGCTTTTTAGATAACTCTCTCTTTTTGACTTGAGAGACTTTTAGTTTGCCCCTAAGGGATTCAATCTCATTTCTGCTAGCTTCTAGCTCTCTAACCATCTCAAAGTAGCTTCTATCTCCCATGGTAGTTTCAATATTTCCTTCTAAGCGGTTAGGCTTCAAAGAAGTTAGGCTCTGATACCAGTTGATGGTCTTGAAAAGCACTGAGAGGGTGGGGGTGGTGAATTAGTGACACCAGAACATGCACAACTTTAAACACGAATCGGTAGATGAACTTGAGAATTTGAACAAAATACATGCTATCCAAAATGAAATAAGAAAATCCACATAAAGTAAAACATCCACCATAACACAAGTGTTTATACGTGGAAAACCCAAATAGGTAAAAACCACTATGAGATGGAGCTCAAAAATTAACTATCTACAGTAATAGAATACTGACCGGTTAAGGTCTTACAAAGTGCTCTGCTAGGAGCGAATCTTGTTAGAGATCCCAAGCTTGATTAGAAGCTTATACCCTGTTAAGAGTAACCTCACTGGAGGGTTTTATAATCAAAACTAATGGATCACCTTGTTAGAGGATTTGTATAAAGAAGATTGTTAGAGCTTACCCATTTAGGGGATTTGATTCTGTTGTAGTGATTAGAAAATAACAAGAAAGATTTGTTCTGTTCAGAATAGCACAATACTTTCTTGATCAGATCATTCTAAGTACATTCAACACTGCTCTCCATCTTAACACTTATCACTCTTTAACAAAATCTTTCACTCTAGATGCGTACCGGTATTCACATACTCTCATTCTCTGTCTCTCCCAAATGATTCATGAAGATGTCTTTAAATAGACATACAAATCTTATGTCGACCATAGGAACACAATTTCCTAGGTGGAGTGTATCTAGACAAATAAACATAACTCATCACAAAAATGACCGCCAAGAAAAAGGTGTTGGTAACTCATCACAAAATCAGATACTGGTTAGAGCAATCAAAAACTGGTTGGAACACAACATGTGAGCCGATGTCCTGGAATCTTCCACTTGATCCCCATCTACATTTTGATCTTCATTTTGATGCTGACTAAGTGTAACTATAGGTTATCTCTTAGGTACATACCGGTTGACATAGAGTACCGGTTAGAGATAGAACTTAAACATACCCGTTAATAGTGTAAATCAATGAAGTTACACCGGTAGTCAATGTAATCATATGTGTGTGTGAGAGTGTTTCATCAATGACAACAAGTGATGAATACATGCTAATCATCATCAAGCCAACACCATATAGGTATGCAATTATTAATAAATTATTCATCTTGTGCATATTGGCCCAATTAACTTCTACTACTTTATCAAGTAGGCATAATGACCAAATTTTCTTACTGGTTAACTCTATCATATAATGAATACAAAAGGTTCAAGAGTTCAAATTTAAAATAGTTTATATACAAAATGTCAAAACAACTAAGTTTGATATGTTAACTCAACACAATCATTAAAACTTAATCATCATATATAACAATCAAGAGTAATAATCATAAGTGGATATTGGGGAATACAAAATAGTCAATTTGCAAAAGAATGAACATTCATGAGGTGAAAAGCCATTCAAATCATATGTATATAGGACTAGAAATTGCACTTTTGGTGTGCAATGGGTACACCGAAAAGGTTTTGAAGGTTAATTAGGAATTTTTTTGATGTATTGTTATGCATACACGTGTGTAGTACACAAGGTTAATTAGTGGGCCCTTCAACAAATGATGTTGTTTGTGCAAATAAGGTTTCAATGGAGAAGTGATTATTTTAAATCAACTATGGATCCACTTGTAAGGATCCAAAGATGATTGAAAATGATAATCAGGCTCATGTTATGTTTGCAATAGAGATAGAGAGGGAGAAATAGAGTTAGGAAGAGTGAGAGAGAGATGGGGTGAGAAGATAAAGGTTGAGATGGAGGAGAGAGGGATATATCAATATATAGAGAGGGGGAGAGAAGGGGAGAAGGGGAGATAGATCAATATATAGAGAGGAAGATGGATAGGGAGAGAGGGAGAGATATAGAGAGATAGGAAGAGATAGAGAGATAGGAAGAGATAGAGAGATAAAGACATAGAAAGATATGGAGAGAAAGAGATAGAGAGGAGTGAGAGGGAGATAGAGAGAGAAATAGAGATATAGGAGTGATAAAGATACAAAGTATGAGAGATGGAAGAAAAAATAGAGTGAATGAGAGAGATAGAGGAAGGGATATAGATAGAGTGAGATAAGAGGAGATAAAGAGAAATGGGGAGATATATATATATATATATATATATATATATATAGAGAGAGAGAGAGAGAGAGAGAGAGAGAGAGAGAGAGAGAGAGATGAAGTTAATTCTATAGAGAGAGGGAGTGATATAAACAAAGATATAGATAGATAGAGAGAGGTAGACAAAGCCAAAGATATATGGATACAAAGAGATAGAAAAGAGAGAATGAGACAATAGAGAGAGAGAAATATAGAGAAAGATTCCTTGAGTTAATAAGAAAGAGATGTAGAGATGTAGAGATATTGATAGAGAGGAGGAGGTGGAGATAGTGAGTTAGAGATAGAGTGGGCATGAGTGAGAGAAAAAGGTGACGTAGAAATGGGAAATAACCCTTCTAAGAACAACGGTCATAAGAAATATTCTATGAAAGGTTCTCTTCCTAGATAAAGTGTAGGATTAAGAGGTGGTTCGTAAGTGGCATATCAATTACAATAGTCCAATTCAAATGAGAGCGCAAGTTTAAAGAGAGCTCTTTTTCCGATAGATTGATTTCTCACATCTATTTTTTTGTGGATTCTATTAGATCATAGACTACACACATTGATTAAATACATTAAAAAATAATCCAGTAAGGAAATTTGCAATTTTTGTCTTTCAATTTTTTTATTATTAAATATCCAAAGCGAATTGAATAAATATTACAAATAAAGGTTTTGCTGGTTCCCAAAACCATAGATTGGAAACCAAAGAGTTTTTCCACTTCTTTTAGTGGTTTCAAATCAATTCTGGCCAACAAATGGGAACAATCACTTTGATCAAGTTCCCCTGCACTTTAGGCTTTGCTAGACCTAGGCGGGTGAACCTATGCCTTGAACCTAAGGATTTTCTATAGAGAATTTAAAACTTCATGATCTTCTCCAGATGAAAAATAAATCTAGAGATTTATCAAATTACACTTCTTATCACAATCAAGCAAGTGCTGGAAATTATGAATTATTTACTTCAATACAACTATCTCGAAACATTAATTGCTTTATTGATAAATTATAAATATAAATCTTACTTTTGGAAATACTTGATTAACCACTTCAAAATCATAATCAGACCAGTGCCTTCACCCCTTATCGACTTCTTATTGATTCAATTAATTGATTCTATGTATAACCTAGGAGATAGTTTTAGCTTGCTCTTGAACAAGACTATCACTTCAAGGGTGTCTATATAAATTATAACCAAAGTAAAAGGTTACAGTTAGTCTTCTCGTTTTTAACTTTTCTTTGAAAGACCAACAAGACATAATGGAACTTGACAACCAATCTTCCACAGTGATACTCGAACTGCAATTTACTTCAAATCATAAAAACATAAGAAAGCACCTTAAAGCAATCTAAAAAAATATATTGATCTCAAGGAACTAATCAAATGATTGAACAAATAGATGTCATCAAAGATAAATAAAACATCTGATCTTTATATAAAATAGAGAACATGAGAGAATAAACTGATAATATACTTCATCAGTGTAGCATTTTCAAAAAATAAAACTCAAAGTATTGCATAAAAAATGCCTTCAAAGATGATAATAAATTTTATTTTGTCCCTTCTCTAAAGAAATTCTCCATATATATAAATGCGATTTCTGTTTGAAAGTGAAAGGTCATACCCTTTCATTAAGACTCAAACTAACTAAAACCTAATTACAAACTAACTAACTAACCTAATTGATAACTGATACATAAAAAATATTACATAAAGCTCTTAAAGAGCCACAGTTTGAATCATTAAACAAAAGGGCTAACTGCCCAGTACTTGACCACACTTCTGAGTATGCTCCAAATATTTCTCTGATTTGACAGTATCTGCATCAATGATGACATCTTGAACAATGATTTCCAAAGTGATAAGCCGCTCCATTTGTGTTGTGGTATCCTTTAAATCAATCCCATCCATCTGGGAAGCATTAAGGGAAACATTAAGAAGACTTTGACATTCAAAAATCAATTTATCTTTATCCTTAATTTCCCCTCTCTGATCAACTAATGCAGGAATTCCATGTTTAACCGTGTCCTTGCATTCATCAAATTCTGATTGCAATTGGGCATCAAATTTGTCATGTTTTGCTAGGAGCCTATTGATTTTATCAATCTCTTTTGCATCTATTCCTTGTGAAGTTTTCTCATGTAACTTCACATCCAACTTGTTCTTGATCCTATTGCGAGACACAATATTGTCCATGTTCTTTTGGAAAATAGTCCAGAACTCCTCTAGATAACCCTTTAATTTTTCAAATCTTTTATTTAAAAAAAAGGAAGCAGTATCATATCTAACATTTTGCATTTGTTTGAAAATCCTTTGATTCTCTTGTTGTAGTTCTTCACATTTCTTCTTCCATCTTGAGCTATCTGGGGAAGGGAATAGGGGAACAATCTGACCACCTCTTCTAAGGACTTCTTCGTACATAGCTTTGTATTGATCTCTCTCTTGGACCACTCTTGCCATCTATGCTCTATTAAACTTTGAAATATCCACTCCAATGTCTGTCGAGACAATAGGATCAATCTCACCAACTTTTAACTTCATCATGTGACCAAATGCCTTGTCAACGTCAATTATTTTTAGCCTTTTGTTTTGTGGGTACAAAGCCCACAACAATAAAGCTTCTTCATCTTGGTCAAATCTAGAACCAATGAAAACATCATTCACTCCCTGAATATCCAATTTGAAATCTTTATTTTCAGAATGAAGTAAACTATCAAAGATAAATGAGGCACTCATATCCCATCCTGGAAAAATTATTATTCCAACATCTTCTAATAATTGTTTTCCCTTTTGAGGAGTCATTGTTGACAATTCTGGATCAATGTTTTCTCTTAACCTCCTTTTCAATTCAGCCTCAGTTTCAGGGGTCACATTAGGGATTGACTCTCTCAGCCTTTTACCTTTAAAATTATAAAGAAATATTTTAAATTATTTTAATTTAACAAATACATCGTCAGACACAAAAGCAGTATGCTCCTCCAACCTCACATCTTGGTTAATTTGTAATGCAGCCACAATTTGATCATCCTCATTTTGTGTATGTTCTACTTCCTTTTCTTGTGACCTGGAAACAAACTCAACATCCTCAGTCTCATTTTTTGCAGTTTCTTCTTCTTCCTTAGAGTCCATCTCCCTTATCTTTTGCCTTCTTTCTTCCAATTGCCTGTTTAAATAATCGATGATAGCAAAGGCTTCCACTTCCTCCATGTTTCTAGATACATCCTTTGCCTCCAAACCAATATGAGGATAATCACCCAAATTTTGCTTCTTTTTGTAGGAATGAATATACCCCTACGGGTCATAGTTTTTTCTTGAATAGTGCTCAAATAAATTATATTCTTCTATCAACTTTCTATCAATGATTTCATAGGATTTTGTAGAAATAGTTGTAAGATCCCCAAAACTAAGAGTACCAGGTAGAAAAGATTGCTTAAGCAGCTCTGCAAAGTGTTTCACATTGGAAATGCTCAACTGCCTCACGATTTCCAAATAGGCAATTCTGTCAGGAGCACACTTTGGCAGCATATATGGGGTTCCTTCAAACCCATAAATTCAAAAGCATGTGAAGTCTTTGTTTACAAATCAATCACCCCAATTATGGTCTACTATCTTTCTTCTATCAAATTCTTTTGGTCTCAAAAAATCTTTGATTTCATCTGAAATAGAATAATCTCATGGGACACACTATTTTCTTCAAATAGGCTTAACTATCCATTCCTTAAATTTAATATAATTGGACCTGATGAAACAAGATTCACAAATGGAAGTCCATAACTAGACTGGTTTCTCTTCACCTTCTTTGTTTCTAGTATGCAAAATTAGTTCTTTGGGCCACATTCCTCGAAAACGTCGATAAAACAACACAATGTGCATCAACAATAAATATAATTTGAAATGAGGGCTTGTATTTTCTTGGAGATCGAGAAAACCCTCATGTAGTTTATTTACCAAGTAGGAAGCATAATCAAAAGGCCTGGGTTCATACATCTGAATATTAGAGGCCAAGACCATAGGTCCAATGTTCGTTAAATCAGGAACCTCCACACCTCCCAATTGCCCACAAGAAATGTAAGTATATTGCAAATAGTGTCTAAAAAGGTCAATGTTGAAAGGCATCCCATCTTGTTCTATAAGCATCCCTGGCTCTTTCCTATGAATGGCCAACTTCCCTCCCAAATATGCAATATCCATTTGCCTATATTCTTCTTCCAATTCTCCAAAAGACAGTGGCATGTCAAAACCAGTCTCCACATTGAACACTTCATTAATAGTACCTTCATAAAACCTTATGAATGCATCCCCGCCTAGGACCCGAATACATCTTCCCACTGGGTCATAATTTCTAACCAAGATCTCCAAAAATTTGAAATTTACAAAAACATTAGGAACAATTAGATTTCCTAAGTTAGTTGACCATGGGTTGCAGAGGGGTATTTCCTTATTCCTTCTTAAATAATGAAATAGGAATAGCTCATAGCCCATCACCTTTGTCTAGATGTCCCCAACATTCTTGTACTTATCCTCCAATTGGTCCCTTCCTAACAAATGTTGCTTTGACCTCCTAGATTTTGGCCCGGGTGCTTGCATTTGGTCTATCATGTCTTGACTCAATTTCCTAGTAGGGACATCCTCCCCCATCTTGGAAATTTTAGCCTTTGATTTTGTACTCTTCATCGACCTCTTTCTTCTGGTCGAGATAGATGATTCCATCTCTGCAACTGAAAACCCTTATCTTCGACCTAGTCTGAAAGCTCCAATCTCCATTGATTAACTTTTCCTACTAAAAGGAATCAAAGCTAAGAAACTTCAATCAATTGCATTCAGTGTTCAATTTAGAATGATTAGCATTCTATTTATTTGCTGCATGTGAGCCTATTGTGAGCATTAAATAGGAACACTTTGCTCACTTTTAAAATCTGATATAATAATAGCTCATTGGCTTAGGTCTCCCCGATGTAATTTCTCTCTTCGATGCCATCAGTATAGTGTTTTTCGGGGTACGTCTCTCCAATAATTTCATCGGGCATCAAGATAACTAGAAAGTTGTTTCGGCAATGTGAATGACCTTCCTTGATGACTTTCTCATCACTGTAACTCCCTCTGATATGTTAGGTCTGCATCGGTGTATGTCTTACTGATAGCCTCATCGACTATCAGCAAGACCAAATGTTCCCTTCACTGCTAGTGTAATTCCTACTGATGGATTTCATCAGTATGTTCTACCCTGATCATGGGCTTCTATGCATACAAATAGATTCAAAAGGTTCCGATGAAGGTTTCCGATAGACAAGGCATATTGTGATCAAATTTGATTTTGTTTACGAAATGTTCATCGAAATTTGGGCAATTTTGTAAAAAAAACAAAATTTGATCACAATATGCCTTGTCCATCGAAAACCTTCATTGGAATTTGAGGCCAAATGTATTAGTGTCTTATTTATCCTTCTGGATGAGGTTCTGGGGAGATTGATTAAGTATAATGTGAACATGGGTATTATTCATGGTTTGAGCTGGGGTAATGATATTCCTCCTCAGTCTCACTTGCAGTTTGTGGATGATATGACACTGATGGGAGTGGCTAGGATTCGTGAAGCCATAAATTTGCGTAAAGTCTTGAATGTCTATCTTACTACTTCTGACCATATGATCAATGAAGATAAATCTTCCATCTTCTTCTTCAACACACTGGAGCCTATTCAGTTGAGGATTGCTTAGATCTTGAGATTTCAGGTTGGCTCTCTTCCTTTGACTTACTTGGGTATTCCTATCTCTACTGGCAATCCTCTTAGGAAATCTTGGCAGTGTATTCTGGAAAGACTTCGCATGAAGGTTTAACATTGTATTCACAAATGGTTATCCTTCATTGGATGGGTTCAATTGATCAAGTCGGTGGTTGAAGTTCTCCCGATTTATAGGGGTATGGTTCAAGTGGCACCAATATGGTTTGTGAAGGAATTGGATTCCTTGGCAAGGCAATATTTATGGGAAGGCAACTTGTCCTCCTCTAAATGGTGTCTTATCAAGTGGGACTTGGTGTGTAGCCTGAAATAGTTGGGTGGGCTTGGCTTAAGGCAAACTTTATTATCTGGGGCGGCTTTAGCAGCCAAATAGTACTGGAGGTGGTGTGTGGAATAGGATTGATGTTGGAATAGAATTTTGTCTTACAAGCATATCTAGAGGATTTCGAAGGAGGAAATACCAAGATATCCGCTTCTGGGAAAAGTTTCCACAATTTGAAACACTCTTAAGAAGGGGGCTGCACTGATAAAAGGAAGGTTTATTTTGGATTTGTAAGAGGAGGGAAGAGGCACTTTTTTGGTCAGATTCTTGGGATGGCTACCCTTCCATTATTAATCAGTTTCCTAATTTAATGAATGTTTGCCAGAGGTTCCTTGAGGCAGGGTGGTCTAGAGTGAGCGACTTTAAATTGAGTTATAGGTGTGGGCAATTGGAGATGGTGTAGTGAAAGGTGTCTAATGAATGGCCGACTGTTGGTTTGGAGGAAGACTGCGCTAAGCTTCATGGAATTTTGGCTAGTAGACACTGTAGCCCTCTCAAGGATAGGGATATAATTTCATGGTCCCTGAATCCTAAGGGTATTTTTACTGTTGCTAGTGTATACCAGGAGCTATTGACCTGTAGAATGGAGGGGAGAGAAGTACACTAGTGGAGATATGTCTAGAATAAATTCTCTTTGCCAAAGTGCAATTGTTTTGCTTGGACTTTGGCTTTGAATAGATGTCTGACCTAGGACAATATTCACAAGTGGGGGTTTCATGGTCCCTCCATCTATGTTTTGTGTGGTAATGAGGAGGAGGTTTTTCCACATTTGTTCTTCAGATGCCTCTTTTCGATGTAGATCTGCCAGTACTAGTGGGGTGTGTGGAAACACCCTTGTATTCATGCCGATTCTTTGGTGGACTTTTGGAGCAGTATGGGTAAGCCTCCTACTTTGTTCTCTTTTCTCTAGATTGTATGGCACATAGGTCCCATTTTCATACTTTGGCAGATCTGGTTAGAGAGGAACCATAGGATTATTTGGCAATTTCGGCTGATAGTTCAGCAAGTGTGGTATAGAATAATAGGAATGATCTAGGAGACGGTGGAGGCTAAATGTGAGGTGAATTTTCCTCTAGAAAGAGGAGAGGCTAAAATTGTGAGTAGGGTGGGTTTGCAGAAGTTGTCTCTTGTTTCTGCTTGTGTCAGGAGAGGCAGCCGCGCTATGAAGAAGGTTCAAAGGGTGGGAAGATGGTTGCCACCCTAGGATGATTTCTTAAAGATCAACACTGATGGCTCCTCTCGGGGTAATCTAGGTCTTGCTAGGATTGGAGGTGTTGTAGGGACCATTTGGGGGAGGTGGATTTCTTCTTTTCAGTGTACAAAGGATAGCAGGCTAATAATTTTATGGAGGGATTAGCAATTCTCTATGCTCTAGAGAGAGTTTATGCGTTGGGGTGGTGTAAGGATATATGCGAATCAGACTCATAGATTATTGTTAATTTTCTAATTGAGTAGAAGATGGTTGGGATTAATTGGCAGCAGGAAGGGATTATTCACTAGATTTTGCAAGTTAGTGCCATGATGGATAAGGTGTCTTTCATCCACATTTTCATGAATGGAATAGAGTGGTTGATTGTTTGGCTAAGTGGGCTTCAGAACATGGTGATGAATGGAAAGTTGAGGGTTGGGGGCTTCTTTCCCAAGATTACTGTCAGGATTTGCATAGAATCCTTGTTAAGGATATGGTTAGTTATGAAGTTGGATGACGACTTTATTTGCTTGGAGTTCTTCCCTGGATCATGGGGACTTTGGGCTTCTTTTGTAATGCTTGCTTCTGATTATTAATAAAAAAATTACCCCTTTATTGAAAAAAGAAAAAGAAAAAGAGAAATGTAATTCTTTTTAAGCACTAAAATGACTACAAAGTTCATTTTACCTTTGCAAAAAAAAAGAGGTGGATTCTTTTTATCCTTTTGCAAAATTGAACGTTTGGATTGTGGTTCTTTTTACCTCTTTTGCAAGAAACAAAGTGTAGCTATTTCTAAGCACCAAAGAACAAATTAGATTCCTTCTAAGAACCAATTGACAAGTAGGGTTCTTTTTAATCCTTTTAAATTAAAAAAAAGATGAATTCTTTTTAAGCTTCTTTGTAAAAGAAAACTTAAAAGAAATAAATCTACTTGATTTTAGACTACCTCCTTTGACCCTGCAACAAACATTAATACTTGCAAAAACATTTCAAAAAGTTAGTTCATATGGTGGGCTCACAAGCCTAGAATTTCCTTTCTATTATAAAAATTAGCTCTCTTCCTGTTACAAAAGTGTAATTTGGAGCAGGTATGCGCTACTTTGATGATTCCATGCACTATGAGAAAGTAAGACATATTAGATTAGAAAGGTCCACATATGCACTGGAATATCTGGGCGTGAACTTGTGGAAAATTTGTTAGAAATTTGTGGGTAGCCCCATGGTGGGTGCCAAAGATGTGTGCTGGCATGTGGGATCAACCTGTTTTGCAAGGAAAACAACTCAAACACACACATGGAACATAGCATTAGAGGTTATAAATAAACCAAACAAGTTAGTGAACTTAAACTATTTAAAATCATTCCATGCTCCTCTATCTCTAAAGATCCTCAAGATTCAAGGTGGCTCTCAGCTTGGAAGAGCACTTGATATCTTGGCTGACAACCTAGAGAACGCGATTTAAATGATTTTAGGATCCAAATGGATGCAACTAAGATCCTAATGAATGATTTTGATATGAAACTAGATAATGATATGGTGCAAGATATTGATATGAAGCTAAACTCACATGAAAATGATATTAAGATGATATTAAGCTAGCATGGAAATGAAGCTAACATGATAAATCTAAGCTATCATGCTACTAAATGATCTAATTACTATTATCAAAGAGAGGCTAAAATTATTGATGAAATGAGAGTATAGATTAGATACATGAATACTTGGATGATGTTGAAGAAGGAATGGGCTCTATTTATAGGGAAAATAGAGAAATGGATGGTTGAGATTGAGCAATCTCAACAAGGGCTAGGATTGAAAGTTATCAATCCATGTGAGGGATTCAATCTAATCCCAAGTTGATAAATCTCACCTTGAGAGGGCCTGAGAGAAGATGGTGGTTACCTTAGGAGGTAAGGTTGTGGTTGCGTTAGTGGATAACCAATGGATAAATCCTTTACCCAAGGGTTAAATTATTGTGCATGGGTTAATAGGATACCTAGGGTCAAAGCCATAAGTGCTTGATGAGACCCTTGGGTTAGATGAGGGTTAAGTTAGAGAGAACGCATCTAACCATGAAGGGAGGTTGAGTTAACCTTTAATGATTAATAGGACTTTGGGGAACAAATTTGTAAGAGTCCTTCCAAATTCGGGGAACATGTTGAAGAAATGAAGCCTTTAATGCATTTAAAAGGCTTTCTTCCAAACTGGAGAAGTGACCTCCTCAAATTTAGGGAAAGGATATGATTAGGAGATGCAAGTGGGAGATGTAGGAAAATAGAAGTGGGAGCCCTTCAAAATTTGGGGAACATGTTGAAGAAATGAAGTCTTTAATGCATTTAAAAGACTTTCTTCCAAACTTGAGAAGTGACCTCCTCAAATTTAGGAAAAAGATATGATTAGGAGAGGGAAGTGGGAGATGTAGGAAAATACAAGTGGGTGAGGGATAATAGGTAATTGTGGTAAAATAAAAGATTTATTTTAGCCAAAATAGGGGATGCAACTTGCATTTGTAGGATTTTGCAAGTGGGGATGATTTAAAAATAAATAATGATTTATTTAATTGCAAAGGGGATTTTAATTAAATGTAGATTTAATTAAAATGGGAAAGGGGGGAAATGGAGATTTTTAATTAAATGTGAATTTAATTAAATTGTCTAGAGGGTAGATTTAATTAAATGTGAATTTAATTAAAATGGCTAGAGGGGGGATTTAATTAAATGTGAATTTAATTAAAATGGCTAGAGGGGGGATTTAATTAAATATGAATTTAATTAAAATGGCTAGAGGGGGGATTTAATTAAATATGAATTTAATTAAAATGGCTAGAGGTGGGATTTAATTAAATGTGAATTTAATTAAAATGGCTTAGATAGAAGAAGGGAAATATTAATCAAATCTTTAGTTTGATTAATGGTCAAAATAGAAGAATAGGATTATTAATTAAATCTTGATTTAATTAATTGGAAGAATTGGGGACAATTAAATGAATAAAATGCACTTAATTTGTTGTGCAACTTTTAGGTGTCTGCAGGACTAAAAGACTTCTCTTTATTTTTGACTTTTAGTTTTTTCTTTTCAAAGCTTGATTTTCATCCCAAATGAGTAAGGTATTTTGTAATTCTTGTTGGTCCAAGTATAGGAGTGGAGTGGAAATGGAATGAGTTGATGAAATGGTAAGGCTATATGAGATATTAAAAGGGTTGGAGATATATTCAATAGATTCTTCGTTAGAACCACTCTTAGGACTATTGATATCAAGAGCTGGTTGCACCACTATAGGAGATTTGCATTTAGACTTGGTAGCCACAACACTAGATTATTCACTCCCAATTCCTTGATTTTGTAAATTATTTATAGGATATTCCTAGTGACTAAATGTTGTAGGATATATTAGTGGGAGTTGATCAACATGAAAGATATACTCACCACATCCCATATCTTTAACCTTGAATTTTATTTGAGCTCTCATTCTTTTGATGTAGAAGCTTTCAATGATTTTGGGTCCACATATGCTAAGGATGGAGTTGCCTCTCTATTGATTGGGATTATTACTTTTGAGCTTGGTTACAGGTTATTGCAATATATGAATGGATTTGGATCACCCTTGACTATCACTTCAACTCCATTGTATGGAAATTTTATACATTGATGATATGTTAGTGGTATTGCTCTCATTTCATGTATCCATGTACATCCCAAGAGTATGTTAAATGTAGGATTTAAGTCAAGGACTTGGAAAACCACATCCTTTGTCACTGGCCCAATGCTTAAAGGTAAGGTGACTATTCCTTTGGATGAGCGTTCTTCATCATCATACGCTTTGATGGTAATTTTATTTTTTTAATTCATGGTCTATTAAAAGTAACCTAATTGTTTAATAGTATTTAATGTACAAATGTTTAGTCCTTCTCCTCCATCTATCAAGACTCGTTTGATATGAGTTTTATGGACAAAGGCTTGAATGTGAAGAGGTGCACTGTGTGGTAGGGATATAGATACATCATCGACTTCTTTGAATGTAAGGCAATATGGAGTGGAAAGGTATCCCACCATTGCTTGAAATTGGTCCACGTTCAACTTAGTGGGTATGAAGGTTTCTCTTAATGCTTTGTCAAGGATAACCTTATGTAAAAGGGATATGCGCAAAAGCTCAAGGATGGAGATGAGGGCGAGTGTCTTCCCTAACTGATCTACAAGGTCATATTCATTTTTGGTAGAGAATGAGGTTGTGGTTTTGGATGGAACACCTTGCAAGGTGACTTTACCACGATGGGTCATGACTTTACATTTGGGGGTTTCATCATCAGATGGTCAAGAGGATGGTCCAATGCCTTTCAAAGAAATTTTTTTGCTTTGGGTAGATGCTTTGAGAGTTTTGTCTTTTATAATAATGTTAGAAACATGATTATCTATTGAAATATGGTTAACGATAGAATCATAATCATAGGACATCTTAGCATAATTATCTTGATTATCTGCCTTGGCTTTTCCTTTATCATGTTTAGGAAATGGTTCCTTAAACATCTCATGTCCCTAATTGGAAGTGTGACCATCAAATTCTATTTTGCCTTTGTCAACAAGATATTGTATAATGTTCTTCAATCTTTGACAATTTCTAGTTGTATGCCTTTTTCTCTTGTGATACTTACAATACTCATCATCATTCCACCATACAGGTTTCACTTTTAGTTCATAAGGTGGATTGTCTGGTATTGTTATAAGCTTATTTCCAACCATATTTGTTACATTGTATCTCAATTGGCTCTCCCAATGGAGTGCATTTTATTGGAGGCTTTGATGGCCTTTGAGAGTTCACTTGATTATTTGAATGGGATGAGCTTGTACTTGGGAAAGTCATCTTTGGTTTCACCATATTTGCATCTACTACCCCATCATTGACCGTGTTCTTGTTATTGTTCCAAAAGCATGATTTCTCTTTCTCATTTGATTCCTCTTTCTTATCCTAGAATAGCTTAATGGTGCCTTGTTCAATAAGGACTTTCTCAACTCCTAACCCCTTTTGAATGACTTCCTTAAAAATGGACAAACAAGCTTTTCTTAATTCATATCCAATGTCCTTGTTAACATTTTGTTTAAACATTTCCATCATTTGTTATTGTGGGATATCATAGGAGCATCAAATAGCTAAGATTTTCCATCCTTGTAAGAATGATGCAAAGGATTCTCCATTTTTTTGTTTGGTATTGCACAAAGTAGTCACTGACACATCTGTTTCAATATTGTATGAGAAGTATGAAAGTTTCTGCAAAATCACTCCATGTCTTAATTCTAGGTGAAAGTTTGGAGAACCATTTCATATCTTGTCCACCTAAACTTTGTGGGAACAACCTCATCAAGTATGTTTCTTCTCTTGATACCTCAATGCAAGCTATGAAAAATTATCTTATGTGTGCCTTAGGATCTCCCTTGCCTCTATACTTATCAAATTTTGGTGTCATGAAATGTGGAGGAGATGGAGGCATTGGAATAATTTTGTCAAATGGATAAGGACATATGTATTTCATTGTGTATTGTTTATTTGGTGCATTCATGTCTTCCATTTGTTTTTTGCAAATCCTTGATTTTTTATTACAAGTCATTCTTAGGTGGCTCCTTTTCTCTTCTAATTAGTCCCATGCCTGAGCCACCAAGTGGAGGAGGAGGGATATAATCTATGTATTGATGATATTGGTCATAGATGTCCTTATATGGAGGTGGAGCATAGTTGTAGCTAGTATACGAACCACTTGGTATGCTATTATAATGAGGAGCACTAGGTCAAGGTCGATTATACATGTCATGACTATGAAGATAGGATATATCATAAGAATGATCTTGGATATTGCCCCCAAAGCTAACACGAGATCTCCTCATGTCATGATTTTAAATATTCCCTTGAGTGTAATTGTAGCATTGGTATGATCATGGGTGTTATCATGGGTATGAGCATGTGTTTTAGTATTTATTCTCCATGGAAAAGGATGACTACAGGGTTGTTCATGAGAGTTCCTATCAAAATTGGTTTGAGAGAGAATGTTGGTAACTTCAGGTTTTTGAAATAAGGATGAGGGTGCATTATACATGAAAAATTCTCTCCTATTACCACCATTATGTCGATCTAGGATTTGTATTTGTTTGATTTATTTGATTAGGATCCTAATCTAGAATTTATGACATATCAAAATCATGAGGTAGATTTGTTCCAATTTGTGTCATGAATTGAAAGAAGTATTGTCTATCTCTTCTCATGATTTCTTCAACCAATCTGTTGAACCTCATATCTATGATAGTTTCTTCAATGTCTGCGGAAGTGCATTATCATTATCATTATTATTCTCATTGTCATTGTTTTGTATATTACCATGACTCTCAAATGGGTTGTCAAATTCATCTATATCAAACTCATAGGTACGCATGTTGAGATATTTTAGAGCTTCCTTAGCTTCTCATCTAGACCTTTGTGAACGGGATGTGTGGCTTCCAAAGAGACGATAGATCTCTTGATGAAGTAAGTTCACCTTGACTAAAGACGATCAAGTGGGACCCTAAGATGATAGACATGATGCAGGATCCACCTAGTTATGTGTTGTAGAATGTTTGCAAGATATGATGAGGACAAAAAAGAAACCTTTTGACTCTATCTTGAAAGGTGTGTATGAGGGATTATAAATGAGTGAAAATGGTTGAAAATGTATGACAAGGTTAAGGACTGATTGACTAAAGATGAAGCCCTCAAGGAAGCTACCTTGGAAGCTCTTTTGATCCCAAAATATAAGAATTATTTTCCTTGAAAACTTTTACAAAATTTCTCTTATCTGAAACATAGATGTGGTACTGCTTTGTGGAGACACGATTTCCTAGCATAGACATAATTTTCATTGTCACAGATGCGGTTCTGAGAATTTTTTTTGAATCTATCCAAATGTGTAATTCTTGAATGTGACCAGATCTTATTGTTGAATGTCTTGTGGAAATAAAATACAACAAACAATGAAGACACAATTTCTGAAGGTGTTTTGTCAAAATTTTGATTGAAATGTGTATGTCCAATAGGTGAAACAACCCAATTTCCATGGGTTTTGCACAATCAAAGACATGTAAAACACTTTCTTAGCCTAAGGTCAATGCTCTCATGGTGGTAACTTCATCCCACAACCTAGAATATCTGCCAGCGTAAGTGTAGGGACACCTTGAGGGGTGTATTCACTAATTTTTCCTTTTTCCTAGAGAGGATAGCTAGGGGCCTCCAGGACTGGAAGGGTGACCCAATCACCCTCTCCCTGGATATCTACAAGTAGCTTATGCTAAGCTGAGAATTTCTGTCTCATCTCACGGGAGCCTTATGGTGAGTATCTTGGGGAGAAAACCTACTATCCACTTGCACTAAAATTATCATGATGTTTGGTCAAAATAGGATGGGCCACTACTCTAAAGGTGTGTAGTCAGGTTCTGGGGCATCTGGTCACTATACATGCAGTATTTTACTCAAATTAATGAGGCCTGTTGGTCTGCAGAGGTTACACTCTAGAAGCTTTTATACATCACATGGATACTAAGGGAGATTGATGTCAGTATAACATATCGACACCAAGTGATAAGGGAATTTCATTCAAAACCACACTTTTATATAGTGGACCAGAACAAAATATCGCTTGGGTCATTCCCTCTCACAAGATGGGAGGTAGGCCCTCTAAAAGACAATGACAATTTCTCTTACACCTAAGGTCCAATGGAAGGCGAGGGAGTAGATACTTTTGTTATCACCTTTAGGGTTATAATCTAAACACAAGCATGCCAAAGGCACAATGCACTTCAATAAAGTTAATTTACCCTCAACAAACAAATAAGAGATCAATAAAAACATGTGAGACTAATTAGACTAGGAAATGAAATGCAAATGCATGCACTAAAATTACCCTTGCAACAAAATGATTAGTAGTTTTGATAAATTATCGCCACTTACAAGCACACTTGTTAGGTTAATTTTAGAAAATCCAAATGTGAAATGGGGCTTTCGACAATACATTTTTGTCCCTTAAACAATTGCATTGCTTTTTTAGTCCAAGAAAAGGGTTAGAGAAAAAACTAGATCTAAGGCTTTAAAACCCCCCAAAAAATAAAGACTGAAAGTAAAAAACATGGCTATACCAATCGCAGACGTGGAAATCCAACATAGCCAGGAAAAGATAGAATGCAAACACGAAAATCAAGGAGGTGAGAACCTATAAAACATCAAAAACAAAAATGTAGAAACAAAGAGTGGGAATGCAATTCCTCAGCACAAACACGAAAATCCATAACCGAAATGCGGAAACAAAATTCTGAATTTGCAAACCCAATAGAAAACATAGATAAAAAATAGACAACCTAGACATCCAATTAGAACACAAACACATAAATAAATGACACAGATGCACAATAATTGAAATTCGTCCCTGATCCGACCTGCAACTCGACAAAAAAGCTAAAACTAGCCAACAATTTGTTAGAAACAAAGGGACAAGATTCCCACCGAGTGTGCCAAAATGTGTTAGGTGAAAAGTGATGATGACAGACTATTGGAAAACCACAAAGATCTAACCACAAACAATACTAGTCCTATAATAAAACATTTCCGATCCACCAATGAAGAAACCTTAAAACATGCAAATCAACAAATTGAAGAAATAATACCATTCACATGCAAAGTAGGGTTTGATCTCCATTGTCTCCTATCTCCATTGATCTTGTTTGATATATTTGCTCTCAGATTTTGTAGGTGCATAAGAGCTCAACAAAGAATGGATTGTTGTTGTGATGTTGCTTGATTGCAAAAAAGGTTTGATTGCATAAAATTGTTAGCTAGCTAGTGTTGCGAAAGAATGAAAGAATCCTCTTATATAGAAGACACTCTAGAAAATGGAGGGATAGGATTAAGAGGTGAACAAAATAAATGGTCGGCTAGGATTAAAGGGTAGGTAGAGGAAAATTAAGAGACAAATGACATGTGTCATGAAGAGAAAAAGCTAACGAATTAATTAATTAAATAAAGATTTATTTAATTAATAGAAGAAGTGGGACCAATTAAATAAATAAAAAATTAATTTAATTTAGGAAAATTAAACGAGGAAAGGGCTAGAAGAGGCTAAATGAAATAATTAAATAAAAAAAAATCCATTTAATTAATAGAAGGATTAGGATAAACTAATTAAATAAAAAAATATTTATTTAATTAAATAGAACAATTTTAGGTGTCTACAATAATTATATCTAAATTTGTGGTGACATTAGTTATATATAATCCTACATCAATTTTATTTAAATGTAATTCAATGTGCAAGATGCCTATTGTATGTATATCTAGGTGGTGATGATTGAGGTGGTGCCATATGCCATGGATGGTGGATTAAAGATATCTTGATTTGATGTGCAAGAAGTTTCTTCTAATTTCTCTCTCCTAGTTGTTAATTAAAGTTAGGACTATCTCTCAAAGATGATTCCATGTAATATTTCATCAATGAAGGGGATTTTTTATACCAAGCATAGGATTTTATTAGAAATGATAACTTCTAATGCATATTAGTATGTTCTAAAAGTTTTCCAAAGATTACATTTTTAATAGCCACTAAAAATGCAAAAACAAAACCTACCTTAGTATTTAAAGAAAACTAATTCCAAAACAAGAAACACATAGAAAGACAACAATATGTGAAAAAAAATTATATAGTGATCTATTTGGTGGGGAACTTTTTCAAAACTTCACTCTAAATACCTTAATATCTTAGTAAATAATACTTAAAAGTATACTTGCTAAAAATTATTTCACAAGAGTTTTAACATTAAATAAACTGTAATACTAGTAGCATTCCCAGAGCACCTATGTGCTTGCAAAGTCTCAACATACAAACTATTATTCCGAAGTCTCAATATATTGAAAATACCATACAAACTACCACAAATACATTATTATAAACCAAATTTTAACATTGTTAGCCAAACCTATATACCAAAAATAACAATACATACCAAAAAATAGACATAATAATAAAGTCATAAAATTTTGTACTCCTTACACATATGGAACCTTCAAATAATATGTAACTTCCACCTTTAAAGGTATATATTCAATTTTGATATAGATATTAGTGTTACACCCAAACTAACATTCCTTTTTTTGTCTTTTATATTTGTCATAAAATTATTATAACATCCTTAATAATATTTCTTCCATAATAATATTACTAAGTGGGAAACCTAATTTCTCAACATTTTTCCATTTGTCAAATACCTCGTAGGAGATAGGGGACCAAACCATAAAATGTTTCTCAACTCTTGTGTAAAAACCCCATAGCATACCATGCTCCTAAAGAGTGAACAAACAACTAAGCATTCTAATTAAAATTAAAATCTAAAATACAATCCATGGTCATCGTCAACAAAACACATTTAGAGTGTTATGAAGGAACATAGAGGTAAAAAGGTTGAGAATTATTTTATATTAAAACCCAAAACTTTTGTAGCTTCTATAAAATTAAATAAAATAGTTCACATAGCTCTTGTATATGCTAAAACAAAAAAAGGCCAAAAGTCCTATCAAGAAGGAGAAAGAAAAAAAATTAGAAGATATCCAAATTATGAATTGTCACCTCAAAAAGGAACTCATAAATAGCTAAAATGAGCAAGTAATTGATGATAGTGAGAGCTCATCAATTATTCAACCATTACAACATCATCTTTTCTTTGGAGAGATTTTGTAGTTACATTATCTTCCCTGCTTTTAGAAAGAATTGAGCCTCTTGGTTCAAAAGAGTCTAGTTTTAAAAAATTAATGAGATCTTCTTGTGATCCAAGTGTTGTAGGGATCAAGGAAATCTACCCATTTTACTAAGTGTAGGAAATCTACCCATTTTACTAAGTGCATTTTATTATTCTTGGATCTTGTTGTAACAATCTTATTTGACAAGATTGGTTATATCAAAGATCAAAATTACAATATACATATACCTTAGTATATGAATTGACATAACACATTAAGTAATGAAAAGTTGAAATTATTACAATTTTCATTTTTACAAACTCAACTTCAATTACATAAAATGGATTTGACTATTGAGTTCAAAATCAACCAATTAGACTGATAAAACTCTTTACCAACAAATCATTTGCTTATCAATATTTAACCAATATTTAATATAAGATTAAGACTAAGAATAATATTTATAACATTTTTTCTCATTTCGTTGACAGTAATAGATTAAGAATAAGATTACAAAACACCTTTCTTTTCCAATTTTGATAGAACTGCATCCGTGTAGCAAAGGCATAAGACCACCACAAACGTAAGACTAGTGGGACATTGTCACATGAAGAAAAGGTTCCCACTCATCCCGACTTGCCTGGTCGGCCATTGTTTGTGCTTATCGGCACTACCGACCTCACAACTTTCTCATGAACATCACCCCACCGACTTTTTCGACGACAAGCCTGATGTCGATTTTCAAAGTTGCTCACACGTGAAAGACACGGAGATCCGTCTTTTCTCAAAAGGAGCCGCTGGGAGATATCACTTTACGAACATGACTATGCAGTGAAAGCAGGTTTGTATCTGTTAAGTTAAAAAGTTTTGTTGTCACACTTCAATAAATGGTGATAGCTCTTCTTCCAACTCAACCATATTGAAAATTTGTCATGGTATGGTGTAACATTGAAGGAGTTTGCAAATTTTTAATACAGAGAGCTATACTCTAAGTAGCGGAAAATGAGTTTATTAAAATTCAAATACATCTAAATATCAGGAAAGAGACAATAGATCAACGAAATAAATAAAGCAAGGCAAAATTTTAATCAAGTTAGTCACAATAATATCAAGCACAACAAACCACCAAGATCAAATGGTCAACATCTTATATATAATGTCAATTTTTTCTTTATAAATCAAACATTCATAATTCATATATGAGTTGGATTTACATTTAAGAAGACCTTTCTTCTTTCTATGAGCCAAAATTCAAGACACATCTTTAACCATATCTTCATGTCAAGGAGAAAGGGAAGGACAAGCCTCAACTTTTGACACAACCTACAACTAGGAAGAAAGTCTATCACGAGAAAACTTATGTATCATAGACTTTATTGTTAAGTAGGTACACTATCACAATCCATAGTAGATTTGGGTAACATAGAAGGAGCATTTGCAAGGGAGCCATTATAGGAGCCAAGGCTACCATCTCCCCAACAAAGGTATATTATTAGAGAGATCTTAAGCGGATAATAATCCTTAAAGTCAAAAACATCATCAACAGTCAAGTGAACAAGAAGACCATTATGGGGACAAATAGTTGACCACACATTTAAGCAAAGGGAGTGCAGATAATTAATATCAAGCTAGTCAATATTGAAGCACCAAATACAATTGAAGGAAAGACCCTATTAATTGATTGATTAATTTTAAGGCTTCTCTTCCGCTATCAAGACAATATCTCTAATAAAATCCTTCAAGATGCCAATGTCAACTAAAATACAAGAATATGCAATGTGCTTAAAGTTAGAAGCTAGGACAACCTCCAAAAAATAACAAAAATAGTGTTTCTAGTATCTTCATAATATGATGCATTCCAAAAACAGAAGTGGGAGATTAGGAATTCATACTTGAGTCGAAAGGAAATTAGGGGCCTTTGTGAGGGGTTTGATAGAAGAGTAACAATGCATGAGTGAAAGGAAATGCCTACCTCACATCCAAAATCAATATTCAACACCACCTCCCCATGCTTCATAGTTTTAAAATCCATAACAAGAAACCTTTTACATAAGGGTAAAGCTCTTATTTGAGGATTGTAGCTAGGCCTATTCATGTTCTAATGTTATGAAAGGAATTGAGATCTTTAGATTGCATTAATTTGCCTAGAGATCCTTCTTCCCATCATTTGTTTAAGTATATCAAGAAGAGATGTTTAGAAAAGGAAATTCATTGAGAGATTATATATTAAGGAATGTTCATAATGATTTCTTGGTCCACTACCATATCATTCACTTTTTAAAAGAATATCTTTTTTAACATTTAAATTTTTTTTTTATAAAGTATACTTATTTATACTTTCTTTAATAGAAGTTTTTTTTGAGTCATTTCAATACTTTCAATCTTTTGTATAGAATACTTAAATAAATATAAAAAAAATTATTCACAAATATTATTTGTATTGCAACCATCACTTTGAGAAATTTTAAACTTTATACGGGATTTATTAAAACACATAATATGGAAGAATGTGTAAATTACTATTTGAAAGAGAATAAACTACATGATACCCTCTAGATCTCTTCCACCTTTGTATTGGGAAAATGACAAAAATTGTAATTATATTATATCATGATCACCATTCCTCATCAAGACTTAAAAGGAATAAATACTTTAAAATAGTTGAGAGGTAAAAAATGTTAAGTACTTTGTGGTCTTTGGTTTTTCTACAAGATCCCACATTTCTACAATGAAACATAAAGAGATGGATCTTTAGAGAAGTCCTTAAATATTAATTGGTTATCTATAGCGTGTTAAGTGTTATTGGATCCTCTGCCCTACAACACAAGTATTTCATTTAAAGAAATGTTCACTTTGTGGAGGGATTCTTGAGATCTACTCTTGACACTTTGAATCCTTCTAGATTGAAATATTAGTGTAACTTGAGATTGATGATAGCGCTTCCAAGGATTTAGACCCACCTAGGAAACTTTTGTAAGATGAGAAATTTCCTTACTCCACTTTATTTATTGAGAATGACATAAAGAATGGTAATATGGATTTACCTCTTTTCTCTCTTTCTCATCACTAAGGGGTTGATATATCTCCTCTTTATTCTCCAACTTAATGTTCACATTGTTCTTGATACATATTTTAGGCTATAGATGATTTAATTAAGGATCTATTAAAAATCAAGTGGACATGTTGACAATTTTAGTGACTTCAATATGTTTAAATTTCTCTTACTTCTCATCTATATTTCATTTAGGAGTTCTAACATTATTGTGTGGGATGGAATTATGCAAGAGTATTATGATTCCTTGGTTAGAAACTATAATTTGTATCTTGTTCCATTCTTAGGTGAAGGAAACATGTTTGGACCAAGCAGATATATTAAATAAAATTTATTTCATCTGGGTTAAAATGGATAACATAGGGACACAATTTGTGGTAAAGGGGTATCCCCAAGTTCTTTCCATTGATTACTCTAAGATCTCTATACCTATACAATTGCTAGCCTTACAATACATCATTAATAAGCTAGACATTAAGAGTGTATTCTTTATAGAGACGTTGAGGAGGATATACAAATAGAGAAACCACATGGTTTTTTATATGAATGTTCCTTGGTTTTAAAACATACAGAATATTTCTAGGGATTGAATTATATCCTTTCAATTTGGTATGCCAAGATGGAATTCTTGTTCATCTATTTTGGTAATACAAAATACCATTAATGTTAGGAGTTTAATAAATATATTATCTTGTCACATTATTCTCTCAATGTTGAAACATATAAATCTATTTTAAGTTTACCATTGCATATTCTAGTCCCATTGATGATTTTCACTCATACTTTTATATGGCTGACTACTAGCCTATTGGCATGATTGCCAAGTGAAGAAGAATTGTTGTTTGAATTGATTTCAACTAGGTCAAGTTCCCATCAATGCCAAAGGGGGAGATTGTTGACATGATTGGAAAGTGAAGAAGAGTTGTTGTTGGCATTGTAGTCAACTAGGTCAAGTTCATTGTCAAAGGGGGAGTTGGATGCTAATAAAGGTAGTCAACATATTGACCATATTAGTGTGTGTTTATTATCAAAGAGAGTCATGGATAGATATATTTCCACGAGGGCTTCACATAGTGAATATGGGTTTTAGCACATGTGTTCATGGCATACTAAATAATTTTCAAAAAATATTTCCCTAAAATCATTTTTGTCACCCCTCCCCAATACACAACCCAAATTAAAAGCCCCCCTTTTTTGACCATAGATTGCATTTTTTCATAGTTCGAATTAAAAAAAAAAACCCTATTTTCACCAAATAGGCAATATAATGAGCTTTTTTTAGGATATTAAACCCCCTAATATGAATGCACATGATATAATATTGCCTAGCTAGTGAATCCTCTGTGTATGTTTCAAGGCATTTTAGCTTTGATGTTATTAACGTATGTTAGAAGAAGTTGATATGTCAATATGGCAACAAAGGTTTTGTTTGATAGAAATTGATTGTGTAGTGACATGGTGTGTTCTTGAAAGAAAGATAAGTTAAATTGAAAGCTAGTCTGAAAGAGTTAGGTGATGGATCTCAATGTGCATTTCCTACATCTGTGATATATTTTCTTGACGATTTAATGTAGAATGACTAGTTATAATTTTAATCTAAAGGTCTACAATGTTAGATTTATTTCAGTTCTCCACAACAACAAGAACTTGGATCTATAGTGAAAGTCTTGATTTCTATGAAGTTTGTGTCAAGTGCAGAACAACAAGCAACATGAATCTTAAATGTTGACATAAACAACATTACATCAGTTGAAGTTTGTATACAATATCTTACAATGTAATATTTTTTGTATTCTATCATCATGGCAATAGGAACCTACAATAGAACTACATATTCATGGCAATAGACGAAGATGAACTTGACATATAGTGATAAGAACTTTGTACTCAGCAATAGATGACTCAAGGGTTATAATAAATGCATATCATTAACTTGAATGATCTTTAAATGATATATCTAAGATCATTAGTGCATTCGGCGTTCAATCTTTCACAAGGATGCATATATAAAGATTGAGGTTGTTTCTTTAATATGAACTGTTATTCTCTATAACGTAGAGGTTTTGGACAAGCCACATGATGTTATTTGAATGTAATTTGTTGTATTTATGAAAGCTATCATTGCTGCATCAAGATGTTTTCTATGTTGAAAAAAAGTTTGTGGTGTAAATGAAGAGTCATTTGGAGACTAACCATTTTTAGATACAATGGACTTGATGATGAAAAACTATAAAATGATGTTTTGGTATGCTATGTTGGTTAGGGATTGTAATGCAATGAGAATAAAGTACATATTCTTTGTATCAATCTATAGATTTTTTTAGTGAAGATAAAAATAGAGAATTATGGTTTGCTTTGATAGGTTGCAGACATAAGATGCTATGAATGATGAACCAAGTTTGATGGTGAAAAAGGATTGAAATATAAAAGTCAATTTTTTACATAGTCTTGCCGAAGACTAAGAGAAGAGTGTTAATGTTCTATTTACAGACGTAACTAAGAGTTGTATGTTATCATTTTCTTCATTGTTGTTGTAGATGAGAAGTAAAATATTATCACTAAGCATGTAGTGTTGAAATGAATGTTTTCTATAGTCTTATTTATCATTTCTGATGAGAGATATCACTGCATATCTATATCATGTTGTAGGGCGATTAGTTTTTTATCAATGATTTGTATGTAAAAAGACTAATCCTCTAAATTAATATTGTTTTGAGATCTTATAAAGGGTTGGTGCTCTGAATTGTTCCCATGAGGCTTGGAGCTGGTGCTCCTAAATTGTAAGCGCAGTGAGGCTTATTAGAGTTTATCTTCGGATTTTTTTTACCCTTCAAGGCTTTCCCACTCATATATCTATTTTATGTGATGTGCATATATTGTTCTACTTTCTTATGGATCAGTTTATTCTTTTATGATGTTAATCTTTCTGTTATGAATAGGGATATGCATGTTATTTATTGATCAAGTTAAGTGTCTGATATATTTATGTTTTATAGACCCTGATTCAACCCCCCCTCTCAGTGGTCTAGGGTATTCCAACAATTGGTATTATAGCACCAGGTTCCTATCAGAAGACTAACTAACTTAGGTTGGTTTTGTAAAAAGGAATACCATAGGCAAGAAGTGTAGAAATAAAATTGCTTCCAAAAAGGTGAAAAGCCTTTTTTAAAAGTTGTTGAGTTTTTAATGATATTGATGCCAAATAATGTCCTCCATAAATAATTTATGAATCTTAGCTTATGGAAGTTCAACTAGTGAACATTAGATTAATCAAGAAATAGATGAAGAGGAAGGAATAATTAGTCTTGAGGCAAAACTTGTTTCTACCTTAGGTGAAATTTAAAACCTTAGACAAGAGAATAAAAAACTTAAGGTATGTCTTCAAGAAATTATTAAGGTTAATAAAGTGGTGGTACAAAATCATAATAAATCTGAAAAGGTTATTGAATTTCTAAAAGTTAAAGTTATAGAAAGAAAAAGGGCTAAATAAGAAGTGGGAACAAAATTAAAAGACAAGGAAGAGATTTGCAAAAGGATAGAGAATGACAAAGTGATTATTAGTCTGGAGTCTGAAATTGAAGAGAACAAAAGGATAGAAGAAGTTGCATTATCTGATTTGGAAGTCAAAACTATTTAGTGTATAAAAATTGAAGGAGAAATGGCTATTCTAAGAAAAGTGTTGGAATCAATGAACACTGAGAGGGGGGGGGGGGGGGGTGATTCAGTGTTCTACAATTCACAAATTTATTAAAGTAATTCTTAAACCACTAGATGTATAAGAATGAAAGTAAAGTACATAAACATAACCAATCAACCACAAAAGCTTAACACCCGAATTATTTATCAAGAGTATGATAATACTACAAAAAGGGGAATGCACTTGCATCCAGGAACATTGCCTAGAGCTCACTACTCAAATACAAAAGAGGGCTACAACCCCGAAGGACTCATTGTCCTAAAAATTATTACAGATGATTACAATAGTGTCTTAATTGAAGATTAATATCTACTAATGCAAAATATTAGTTTCGATTAAGCTGAAGAGTTCTTCCACCAGTGTTCTATCTCTCCACTCTATTCTGCTACTGTGTTATATACCAAAACACTAAAACCTTCAATAAAATTCACAAAACCTTGCACATTCGCTCATACAGCCTCCTCACACTCATACCATCTCCCAAAATGCTCAAATGAATAGGTCTTATATATCTACATCAACAAAATAAATCAATTCCCATGTTGGCTTCCAAAATCCGCATAACATGCAACATGAAATGTGTAACCATGAGTCATCTCAATTCGTCCACAAATTCATATGCGGACCTAAACAAGATGATAAAAAGCTTCTCATGTGTCAACACAATTACCTCAAACTCAACAACAACCACCAAAATCATCCCAAAGATTCCAGATCACATGTTACATCACTTAATATCAAAATGACTCTGCTCTACCTGAATTATCGGATATCAAACCTTCCATCTCGCTCATGAATCAACATCGGATACCAAGAATACAAAATAAGCTACCTCAAATCTTGAATCATCCTCCTCTATTACCGTAACCAAAGTTATGCAACCAAAATCAAGATTTGCACAATATACTCATACTTTGCCGGATATTGTATTCCACTTGTAGACTCCTAAAATTGTCCTATTTAATCAAATAAATATTTTATTTATTGAATTTTTTATCCTAAGTCTTCTATTAATTAAATAAATCTTTATTTATTTATTTGATTCATTAATCCTCTTCTAAGCTTTTCCTCATTCAAATAAATACTTTTATTTATTTAAATTATCCCTTCTTAAATTAAAATAAATATTTATTTAATTGATCCCACTTCCTCTATTAACTAAATAAATATTTATTTATTTAATTAAGTCATTAGCCTTTTCTACCCATGACACATGTCACTCATCTCTTAATTCTTCTCTTACCTACCCCCTTTATCATTTTATTATTTCTTCTACCTAACCATTAATCCTAGCCGACCATTTATCTTTACACCTTGTCGGTAAAAAGATTTGTCACTGTGAATTCTCCTTCAAAATTGACCCTGTTGGCCCAAAATGCAGTGACAATTGTTTCAACAATTGGAGAGATTGCAATCAAACTGCAATCTTCCTCTGCATTTGAGAGGGGCAACTCCCTAGTATGATGGGGGTATTTGGGATTTTTGTGTACTTTTTACCCGAAAGTAAAATGAGGAGACAAAACTAAAGAAAGGTGAATAATAGAAACCCCAATGGCATACATACAAACACCAAATAGGATTTCACAAATGATGACAGATACAAAGGGGGTTTAAGCACAAAACAAGTTTTAACTTGCAATGATGATGAAAGAAGGGTGACATATCTCAACATACGAAGAGATGGATAACCCTAGCACATCCAAACCAAGATGCCAAAGCTTGATTGTGTTCCATTACATTAATTGCATGAAATATAAGCATTTCAATAGATGACAAATGATTTGCACATAAACAAAGATATTACTAATTTGACATATGAAAAATTAGCAACAATAACTCAAGAAGAACATATAGAACATACGAGCTAAATGCACATCCTTTATTATTTCCATGATATCATACAATTTCAAGAACTATTTTGTACAAATTGTAAACACAAAATTCATCAATCTATTTCTTTGAGAATTTCTCCATAGTCTTCCCCCTGTAAAGAGTCTCCCTTTACAAATGAATTGACCTTGTATTTATAGGCATCTTGCAATAACTACCTTGATAACCAACTCATAACCACTTTTGGTAACCACTTAATCTAACCACTTTGTGAACTACTTAGAATAACTTCCTAAATAGCCACTTAGGATAACTAACTTTTGATAACCATTTAGGATAACTACCTTAAGTACCAACTTAGGATAACTACCCAAGTGACGACTTCTAATAACTACCCTTTTTTTTGAAGATAAGTTAGGATTCACCTAACTTTTAAAGCTGAAGTTCAAAAGCTAACTTTAATTACAATTGGTGACATAAGTCACTTTTACAATAATACAACTTTAAATTTATAACTTTGATGAAAACCTATGTCATGAGTTATGTGGAGGCACTTTGTCTTCATCCATTTCAATTGTAATAAGACATTTTGAGAATATAAAACATATAGGCACCTTTTTCAGAGGAGAAGACAACTCTAAGGCTCCTCGTACCGAGTAAAAGGATCGAATATTGGAAAATACCAAAAGTTCACTGTTAGCATAATTTTATTCCATATGAAATAATGTTTCTCTCAAGCATCCTTTTGAACAATTAATGATGCCATTTCTATTTTTGTCATGCTACACACATGTCCAACAATGCCTCTCATTTACTTTGAATTCTTGTGTGAATGTTGATTGCTAGGACATAGTTAAAACTACCATCTTTCATAAGCGATTTGGGTAGTATCGGCAATGTTTAACTCTTTGTTCTCCCTCCTCATAGATGTTATGGGATGTGTGAGAATCTTAACTTTGGCAACCTAGGAAGAGTTCCCAACTTGTTGACGATGACCAATATGCCACCTTGAAACCTTTTCTTCACCTTGTCTATACTTACATTCTGTAAAATTTTTGGGAGATAACATCTACGTGAGGCATTGTGGTGAGTTGATCTCAACTCTTTTATATACATGTTGAGAAAGGTATTTGTCGATAAAACATTTAACAAAGTCCTTTATTCTATATTCTTCAATGAATCTTCATGCAATGTTTCAAATCATCTGTTCCAAGTGAGAATGCTAGCATAGGTCGTGAGACAGCTACCTTTTATTGAACATTTTCAATAGTCCATTTTGTATAGAATCTACAATCAGATGATATTCCTCTTCCTTGAGGCATTTCGACAAATAGCTCACGTGCCTGGCAATGCTTCCACCTTTCGCATACATGTCTATGCAGGCACTTGCAACTGCAATATTTGATTAAATTCATCTATCCTTGATGTTTAGATGGACGCCTATGAATTGTTCCAAATTCAATGTCTTTACAAGCTGCGATGGTGAATCGTATACAACATTTGTTTGGAAGTTACTAAAGACTTGTAGCAAATCAATTTTCTGCTTATGCCACAATTATGCATCCTATGAGATCCACATTTCTTTGAAGTGCACTCGATATGTTTTGATGCATGACTGTAACCCATTCAAGAGCTCCCATTTTGACACGACTGGAGGTGTAATTGCAAAGGTTATAGATTTCAGCCTTGATAAATCCATTTGTTTGAAATTTTGTGAAGCCCTTAAAACAATCATTCTATTCCAATAGAGAGGTTATTGTATTCCATGCGTCGTTTTTATACATGTATATTATCAGAGCATTTCAATCTACGATTAATACCTAACTTAAATTTTCCTCCATTTATGCTTTCATGGATGTCCATAATCCATTTCAAAACTCTCATCTCGAGGGAGGGAAGATGAAACAGTATGAGAAGTTGCCCTTCTCCTTATAACGAGTTGGTTATAATAACCAACTTTCTCTTTCAACCTTTTCTTTCACAATGAAAACTTATAGAGTGTTCATTCATCGGCAACTTTGGATTCTTTCCTAACTGGCTGAAAAGGCCGATTCATATATAGTTCGATTATCGGCATGCTTGGTGGTAGCCATAATTTTTTCGGTCTCTTTACACTTGCGAAACTTAGCAAAATGGTCGAACGTGAGTATTTTCATCCATTTCAAAGTTAGTTATATTAACTAACTTGTAAATGTATCGGCGACATCGGCAAGTTACGCAACTTGACCAAGTTGCTGAAATATGAATTGTCATAGACGGCTCTTTCTTTTGGTGATTTCCACAAATAAACAAACTTTCCGATATATTTCACCTATCCTTACACCTTCACTCCATTGGTGACTTTTGAGAGTGCCTCAAGTTGGCGATATTTGAATTCTTATTTTGAGATAATGAACCCAAGTGCATCGGTTTCTTTAATAGCTCGAGGCAATTTACTACAATTGTTTTGAAGTCAAAATAACTTAATAGGTTCGGCTCCTTTAGAATATCTCAAGATTGTCCAACACAATGATAAAACTAGGTATCAACATTTTCATAGACTAAAACAACTTGCCCTCCACTCCTATCAAGTACTTTAATGATTTAGCAATAAAAGCTCTTTTCAAAACTTGACCAACTCTTCAGTTTGCGATTCGGGAAAATCTAGCAACAAAGGTAAAAGGGCCGACACTCTTCATTGACACCAATACTAATTTTATCGAGGCAGTGCAAGATTGACTTGGGAGCTCTTATTTTGACAATCATTGACATAAAAATTTAAAATTTGCCAAGTTTGAAAATAGGGGTAATAGTTAGCTCTGACTTGGGACAAGGACCGTAAGGAACTTAGGATGAACCCAAAGGTTTTGCAGATGATTGGTGGCTTATCCATTGGGCAACAGAGTCAAGGGGAATCAACAAAAGAAACTAACTAGAGAGACTATACACAAACCAAAAATGGGATGAACATAACCAAAAGATCAGACTAAATATGTACATGGTAGGCAAAGCCTACCTCAAATTTCTCCAGGATGGTCATACAAAGCCATTTATAGGTTGGGAGAAATAGGAACGTGTCCAAAAAAGTGATGAGCATTTGTGTAACTCCTACAAGCTCCATAGGTTGAGAAGACCAATGTGTATAAGATAAGATATATCTTTGACCAACAGACCAAACAACCACATCTCATTGTAATTCTTTGGACTCTCTTGAAAGATTTGGGTACCACTTTCTGTGATACTGGTTATGTGTTCTGGCATCATGTTAATAATATCAACCTTCTCTATCTAAAGATCCTTTTGATGATTTGGATTGAAAAACATTCACCCATGAATCAGACAACCTTCATATAGCTTGTGACATGAAGAAAATTGTGTAGGCACAATCATTGAATCTTGTTCTTGAGTATCAACTTAAGAATAATTTATAGAAATACACTTATCTAAAAACAAAGGATTGAGGTAGACACTTTCATAGAAGAAGAAATCATCATTTGAATACTTCAAACACCAATCTAGGATACAAACATTATGAGAGTTAACTTCATTAGCTTCCTTCATTAGATCATTTGTTACCTCATTCCTTTCTTTACTATTGGCACAATTCCTAAAGCTATCCTCTGATATAGGTGAGTCTTCATGATCTAAAGATTCAAAAAGTGGATTTTTGTGAACTTTGAATTCTCCATAAGGAATATATTGCACTTCCACCAAGGTTGATACACCTACATAGATTCCACTTTCAACTTTCTCAGCAATATCCATATAGCCTTTTATATTCTCTTGACTCGAGGATTATTCTCCATTACATTCTTCATGAAAATTGAAAACTTCATACTCAGGTTTCATGCATGATAAAGATTGGATTCTTAGTGATTCATCTTCTTTCACTTGGGGCTGATCTGGAAGTTCATCAATATCTTCAAATACAAATGTCTCCATTTATGAAGGAAAAGAAGAAATCCGTAAAGTTTAACTTGTAATTGCCTCTCCATTGGTCATGGTAATGAAAGGTTGCTCAGAAGTTACTGAAAGTTTGACATCACCAATGCTACTATCATCTCCATTGATTGGTGATGGAATAATATGAATATCTTCTCCACAAAGGAAGTCATCATCTAAATGTTGGTATTTTGATAATGTTTAAGTTGTGATTGTCATTGATGGACACACTCTTATTTTATGTATGAGTTATTGTCCACCGGTAATATGTGTTGTGTTGTTCACACTGGTATTATATGCCATTGAATGTATAGTCTTTGTTTATAGAAGACTATCGGTGTTTTGCAGAAGATGCTTACCGGTCAAAGCATGACCGAAGACCTCAAGCAGTATGAAAACCTCAAGCGGTATGAAGACATCAAGCAGTATGAAGACCTCAAGTAGATCGAGGACCCCTAGCAGCAGTTAATCTTTTTGATCGGAACACTATGTTCCAGTTTACCAGTCTTTGTTTATCGGTAATCGGTATACTGTGCTAAACCGATATAATTGTAAAGTGCGAGGAGTTATCATCCACCGACACTTTAGCAGTATTTATGTGTCATGTTACCAAATATGTCTAGATGCACTATACCTAGGAAATTGTAGTCTAATCTTATTGGACCGACATGAAATCAGATTCCTCTATAAGGACATCATGTCTAGGGTTTTGGAGAGTTGAGATGTGTGAATATTGTAGAATAGATTAGGTCTGTGCGAAAAGGCTATCTCACTACAGAGATTGTGAGTGCAAAGGTTCAAAGACTGAAGTAATGCTGCAATGCATTAACAGAGAACTGTCAAGGATCTAATCAAGCATTCTGTGCTACTTTCTAGATCATTCACTTGTTGATTACTAATCTCTTTGACAAGTCTGAAACCCTTAACCGAGTAGGCCCAACTAAGACTATTGTAAATCCTCTAACAAGGTGAATCAAAGTTGTGGATCTAAAATCCTTTAACAGTGTAGTCTTTAATAGGACTTATCTCCTAACAGAGATCTGGATTCCTAATAGGATCTATTCTGGTGAAGAACATTGTAAGGCCTTAACTAGTCTGGTTACTATTCTGTAGATAGTTGACTTGTGAGTTTTACTCACCGTGGTTTTTCCCATTTGGGTTTCCACGTCAAAATATCTTGTGTTATGGTGATTGTGCTTCTGTGGGTGAATGCTCTATTTTCTTTTTGGCTTGTTTATGTTTTAATCAGTTTCTTGTTTAAACTACTACACCGGTCTGCTGAAAAATTGTTTAAGAATTTGGTTAAGTTTTTAGGCATACTAATTCACCCCCCCTCTTAGTATTCATCAATTGGTATCAAAGCCTACCTTTCTATAAGTCTAACCACTTGGAAGGAGATATGGGGGAATACAGCATGAGGGAACTCACCCACCATTTGACTGAGTCTGAGAGAGCCTACGATGAACTCAAGATCAAGTATAAAGCCTCTTTAGCCAAGAGAAGAGAACTTGCTAAGCAATTGATGGAATTTACTGAAAACAACTCTTTTGATGAAGTAAACATGGAGGCCCTAGTCGGAGAAGTGGAGAAACTAAATGAATCCAAAACTAACCTAAGGAGGGAGTTGGAAGGATTGACTATCAGGATGAGTCAGGAGCTAGAAAATAGAAGAAAAGATGAAGATTTAGTGAAGGACAAGGAGCATGAGATCTCTAAGTTGAAACAAGAGATTGGTAC
Source organism: Cryptomeria japonica (assembly GCF_030272615.1). Lineage (NCBI taxonomy): Eukaryota > Viridiplantae > Streptophyta > Pinopsida > Cupressales > Cupressaceae > Cryptomeria > Cryptomeria japonica. Next base: position 748,668,041 of record NC_081407.1, on the reverse strand, counting down.
CATCACCGCTCATCTGCAAGAGGGTAATGAAGAGAAAGAAGAAATACAAGCAAAACTCAATGCTCCTATCTCTCAGAATGAAACCTTGATGAAAACCAATGATGCTTTTTCCAAGGAACTTGCTAAGTCAAAGGAGATACTTGCAAAGTTCAACCAGAATGCTGCTAAATTGGAACAAAAGATAGAATTAGTGAAGCCATCAAAAGATACCACTGGACTTGGTTTCTCTGCATATGAGGAAGGTGAAACCTTTGCAGCCAAGAGTAATGCACCAAAAGAGAAACCAGTACCTAAGAACAATAGCAAGAGAAAAGGTAAGCCAAATTTTAAACTTGTATGCTTCAACTATCATAAGGAAGGACATACTGCCAATGTATGTAGGAGCAAGGCTTACAATAATTTTCCTTACATGCAAAACAATGTGGCTAGAACTGGTAGATTTAATGGTCACTGTTATGCATCCAACAAGTTTGGGCATAGAGATTTTGAGTGTAGGTCGGTTATGAACAACTCTATAAGTTATGCACCAAGATCTAAAGGAGTTGTCCTGGAACCTCCTATGAACCAGAACCCAAATCGGTACAGAACCTATGACCACTAGTCAAATGGTTATGGAGTGGCAAATAGTTGGAGAGCAACTTGTTTGATTTGTCATGGTAGCGGTCACACTGTTGCAACATGTAGAAGGAAGAATGGAAATGTGAACACCAGACCATGGAGAACACCTGGTATGGTATGCTATCATTGCAAAAAACCGTGACACACTACCAGAGCATGCAGACTGAGAAAGAATCCATCGAGAGACATATCGGTTGACCCAGATGGGAAGATTGATGTTGAAACATTTAGGCAGATATGGATAAAACTTGGAAAAAGAAATCTGAAGAGAAGCCACAAGATGTACCAGTTTCTACACCTAGTGTGGAGACCCCTGAACTGAAAAACTGAGCTTCGAAAAGCTTAGGGGGAACATATCAGTAATAATGTTTTGAACCCCCAGAATATATCAGTAAAGTGCCTTTATCGGTATTGGTTACCTATAGACCGACAAAAGAAACAAAGTGGTAAAAGGAAAAGTTAGGGTTTGTGCCCTAACGTCGATGCATTTATTATGGTAGGTAGGAGCATATTTAAAAGTGACTTTCATCGTCATTTTTACTTACCTATTTTTGAAGAAGATTTTTTCTAGCTTGAGGAGAGAAACAAGAGCGATTCATCTTGCATTCAAAATAATTCAGGAAGATATCTTGAACAAGATTTTGCAGCCATTCAGAGTGGAGGTCAGAGTGGTAAGAAAAGCTTTTGGAGAAGTGTGTTGTGTTCGACATCGGTGTACCCTAGTTCAAAATCAGTGAACCCTAGTTTGGAATGAAAAGGTATTTTTCATCGAATCACTCTCATAATTTGGAATTATCTAGATATGGATTCTACATCTAAAATCCCTTCTAGTTCTACCGAATCTGAGGAATCATCTGAGTTTCTTAGGAAGAAGGTGAAATATAATGCCCTATCTCAAATTCCTATTGGAGTCATTATCGAAGGAGATGTTTCAAGATATATTGATTGCAAACTAGAAGACCTAGGGTCTCTAGTGATTCACTCCCAGCTGAGTCTATTCTGTGGAGATGATAAGAAGATTAAACCTGAGTACAGCGTAATCGAGAAGAAGAAACTTCACAATGCAGTATATATTCTCGAGGAATTTACAGAAGAACACATTAGGATTATTCTAAGTAGGGTTCATGGTGACAAGATGTACCTTGAGCGAAACCATGATATAACACCAGAGGCAATTCATGTCGTGATCGGTTTCTGCAATGTTGGGGAAGTCCCCGTTCTTTGCAAGGTCACCAAAACCAAAATGACAGAGCTCACCAGTTCTGTGAGCAACCTGCGGGAAATGACTGTAAATGCCATACAAGATGACTTGGTGAAACATGCATGCATGGTAATCGGGTATAGAGTATTCTATGCTAGCAGAATGAATTCTGTTCCTACAGCTACAGTACATGTCGCTTATAGGATGATCAAGGAGAATACAGAATGTGACTTATGTACCTGCATGCAAAACCAACTCATGGAGAACCTGAAGTCCATCAAAGTGGGCAAAACACTGAGGTTTAAGTTTGGTCAAATGCTTGTCGGTTTATTTTTCTATTTTCAAAGATATTTTCTAGGAGTTGGTGATGTTCAATGGTCGAGTGACCTACCAGTTTCCAGATAAATAAAGGAGAGTCTGCAAGTAGTGGGATCTGCGTATTTGGAGACTCTGAATAGGTATTTTGATGAGTTCAGACTAAAGATGAACTAGAGAATGAGAATATCTGATGATCTAGTTAAAAAATATGAAGATGATATTTGTTTCACAATCAAAATAGATCATTGCATAATGCAAGCGATTGAGCCCAGAGAAGATGAAGTTGAGCCTATAGGCTATGAAGTGGTAAATGATATACTCCCAGGGTATGCCTCTACCCTACTTGCTTCATCACTGGATCCAAAGAAGAAGAGGACCAATACTTATTCCAAGAGGATCAAATCTATTGAAGTACTGAAGCAGAAAAAGAGTAAAGTAGTGCCATCGACATCGGCACCGGTTACATCTGCTTCCAGTCCTAGACTAACCAAGAGGTCACTAGCCAAAAAGAAACCAGAGGCTATTCCGCCAAAGGTATTTGAAAGGAAGAGAAAAACCAGGAATAACTAACCGGATTTAGAAGACACTGAACCAGAGGTAGAAATGAAGAAGACAAGGCAATCAAGCAAGAAGACGAAATCAACCAGTAATGTACCAACAACCTCTACACCGGTAAGTTTACATGTTGCTTTTTACCAGCCGATGACACATTTTCAAAGAATTATGAAGAACATTAAAAGGAAAGTACTTGATCCTTTAAAAGACTATTTTGATGATCTTAGCAATAGTGAAAAGGAAGAAGTATAGCTAGAGGTCATTAAAAATTTGTGTAAAAATGATCGCTCTCCAATCGATATTAAGACTATTGTTTCTAGTTCTTTATATGATTCTTTGGACAACAAATGGCACATTGTCATAGAAAAAGAACAAGCAATTAGGGAAGAAATATTTGCCAATTATTTTTTGATACCTCTAATTCAGAATTGTTTGAGATTCTTAATCAATACAAAGGTACCTTTTTCTTAAGAAGGAGAAGACTTTAGTTACTTGGAGGCAAAACCTCTGAACTAGAAAAGGACACCCATTTGCGAGCTGAAGAAGCTGTCAAAACGGAACAAGTAGCCGAAGAAAATTGGTAGGCTAACTAAGAGCCTGACCTATCCATAGCCAAATCAGATGAAATCTTCGACAATCTGGGTGAAAGAATAGCAGAACAAAATGACCCCATTGATGTTGATGCACTAGATGTTGAGGACACCACTCCAGAGAAAGAGAAACTGGCAAAAGAGAAAGCAAAGAAAAAAAAACAAGAGAAAGAGCAAGCGGAGAAAGTGAGACAAGAGAACGAGAGAGTAGAGAAGGAAGATGAGAAGAAGAAGGAAGATGAGAAGAAGAAGGAAGATGAGAGGAAAAAGGAAGAAGAGAAAATGAGGGAAGAAGAGCGGAAGAAAGAAGAAGAGAAGAAGAGAGTGGAAGAAGAGAAAGAGAAGGCCACCAAGGTAGCCCAGGAAAAAGAAGAAGAGGAGAAGAAAAGACAAGAGGAGATCAAGGCAAAGGAAGGAGGACAAAATCCTAAGGCAACTGGAGATCAAGCCAAGCAGGTTGATCCCACTAGTCCCACCGATTTAACTCTTGCCTGTCTTACTCAATCGGTTGATGAAAGTGAGCTACTAAGGAGCATTCAACTAGCTCAAGTTAGATTGGAAGACTGAGGAAAAATAAAGAATAGGATGTCATTCAATTTGTTGTTGACACTCTTTCCAATCTAATCTGTGGTACTAACCTTCCTAGTATCGATTCCTCACTAGCCAAGTTAGAACTTCTTTGCACAATAGTAGATGATCAAGTGCAATCTTTAGAAGAAGCTACCTAGGTTTCTACAGAGAAGAAGCATGAAAAAGCTCTAAAAGTTTCATTAGTAAATAAAATGGATGTAGACAGAGAAAAAAAACTTAAGTAGAAGGATTATAAAAGTTTAGCTATGGGTGAAGGTAACCTACTCTTGAGAAAAATCTGCCAACCTCATGTATTTTGTGATGATGCTCTAAAAAAGAAGAGTCAGCGCCAATCGGAGTTACAGAAGTATATCGACAACTTCAAATTGCCACATGATTTGTTCACAGTGTATGGACAGACTGTTCACACTCACTAGCATCAGATTGCAAAGATTGACTCAGAGATCTACAAGCGGACTCAAGATCTATTGGATCTCCAATTGCTTCTATTACCTAAATTGCAGGTTCTTCAGAAGTGCTTCCTGAACTTGGAGGCTATTACTGTAACACAGGAGATGAGAACTATCGATGCAATGGAAGAACTAGCCTTCCAGATGAAGACTGAAAGTGAGATTGTTGCCTCACTTCTTGATTCATGGTCTTCAGACATGAAGAATTTTCTGAAAAACTTTAAATCTCTTTTTGAAAAGTTTTACTCTTTATTGTCATGAGCATATACTCTGTTTTTATGTTATGCAATAAAAATTTGTGAAAAGGGGATTTTTTGCATTAGTTTGTCATTGTTGGCAAAGGGGGAGTAGTATTGAAAAGTTTATGCACATACTTGTAATGTCTGCAAAGGGAGTAGTGTATATGCTTAGGGGGAGTAATTTTGATTATGGCATCTGTTTTTGTTTTGTAAGCACTTAGATGTCAAAATTTTCCTAAGTGTTGCCATCAATGCCAAAGGGGGAGATTGTTGGTATCTTGATAATGTTTAAGTTGTGATTGTCATTGATGGACACACACTTATTTTATGTATGAGTTATTCTCCACTGGTAATATGTGTTGTGTTGTTCACACCGATATTATATGCCATTGAATGTACAGTCTTTGTTTATAGAAGACTATCAGTGTTTTGCAGAAGATTCTTATCGGTCAAAACATGATTGAAGACCTCAAGTGGTATGAAGACCTCAAGCAGTATGAAGACATCAAGCAGTATGAAGACCTCAAGCAGATTGAGGACCCCTAGCGGGAGTTAATCTTTTTTATCGGAACACTATGTTCCTGATGCTCTGCAAAATGGACAATGTTAGACAAAAGCCTATGGTCGTATAACACATAAAAACACAAGAAATATAGACAAACGTTAGTGTTAATCAACCAAAAACAAGTCTAAGCAGGGATACCAAAAGAGACACTAAAAACATGATGAAATATTTAACTATGGAAGAAAATACAACAAGGCATCTCCAAATGCCTTCTACCATGCTCTTAGCTCCTTCTCCCTTGTGCCTCTCCTCTTCAAGTTCCAAATTAGTGTAGCTCTCAACAACTTTTTGCACTATGGATGTCTTATGGAGATTCAAGATTGAAAATGCTTTTAAACTTTTGCTCTGTAAGTGTAAAAATAAGCTAAATATGAGATGCTATGAAATGAACTAAGATTTATTTTAGTCCAAAATGACAATATATTAGTGATTTTATGCTAAAATTCTCTCTAAAATTGACTATAGATTAAATGCATACAAGTTTTCAGGATCTGGATTATGAAGAAATGGGCTCTATTTATAGGAAAAATGGAGCAATGGATGGTTGAGATTGAGTAATCTCAACAAGGGTCAGGATTGAATGATATTCAATCCATGTGAGGACTTTCAACCCAATCCCAGGATGACAAGTGTCAATATGAGATAGGTTGAGAGGAGAGAGAATAAGCATTAAATGCTTGACATGACCTGAAGGTTAACTTGGGAGCTAAGGTCAAGGTTGGGTTGAGTAAATAAATTCATTATCCAAAGAATAATGATTTTATCCAATGGATAAACTCTTGTGCAAAGGTAAAAGGGATAACCATGGTCAAAGCAATAAATGCTTGAGGAGACACATGAGTCACATGAGGGTTGAGTTAGGGGTTAACCATAAATGGTCATGTAAGAGCCATTAGTGGTTTGGAAGACTTTAGGGGTTAAATTATTAAACACACAAAGCATTAAATGCTTTTCAAAGACTTTGAAGTCTTTGAGAAATGACTCCAAGTTGCTTAGGAATGTGACAATAATTAGGGGATGGATTAGGCTAATTAGGAAGGGTTTAGAAGAATCTAGAAGGGGGTTTAGGAGTGCAAGTGGATTTGGTGGGTGAGGGAAAATAGGATTTTAATTAAAATAAAATTAATTTATTTCAATTTGTGGTTGCAACTTGCATTTGTAGGAAAATTCAAGTGGGGGGGGGGGGAATAATGAGTTAAATAAATGTTTTATTTAATTTATTTAAAAGAGGAAAGAGGATTAAATTGAATAAATAGAATTTATTCATTTAATTGATTGTGAATATAGTTGAATGAATTAAATAAAATAAATTGAATAATTTATTTAATTAATAGGAGAATGTTTGAAGATGAATTAAATAAATATTAATTTAATTAACTGGTGGCTAGTGGATTTTTAATCAAATAAATAGCAAATATTTATTTAATTAAAATGGACAGATTTATGTGACTACATTTGCCCCTCTTTGAGACGGTGCGGTTTATCGCATTGTTTCAAAGAAAGAAAAATAGGTGTGAAGAAATATGCCCCATAGAATGTTAATTTAATGGGTGGTATGCCCCCTCAAGAGATGGGCCGAAAATTTCAAAAAATCGGGTGATCTCTTGAAAAAGAATGAAAATTGACGGGGTGGTAGAAGAGAAGAATTTAGCAATACTGGGGAAAGAATGGGAGAAAATGGAGTGAAATGGAGAAACAACAAGCCAGTGAGTACCTTTAGGTCATGCAGGAGATACAGTGAAAATGTGGTGGTTGTGCTTTCGAGTGATGCTATATAATTGATCAAAATTGGTTGAACAATCTGGTGCAATTGGTTTAATTGCCCTGAGCGAGTCAAAGCATGACAGTTGATGCCAGTTGTTTGCTTGGACAAGATAAAGTCTGAGTAAGTGAATCAAAGTGACCTGATGTGACTTAGACAATTGATGTAATTGCCCGATGAATTCAAGGTATATAAAGAAAAATACTCGTTGAGACTTAGACAATTGGTGTAATTGTCTGTTGGATTGTGTTTGATTGGTTGATCAATTGATAGTGTGTGCGTGTGATGGATGGTTGTGGTGAATCATAGCAGCCCCGTGGAGACTAGGTCATTATGATAAATGTTTGATGTAGTCTAGGATTACCATGATCGATTACCTGTTGAGACCCAAAGATACTTGATCAGAGTACCTGTTGATAGTCTAGGTGTGTGTGAGTCGATGTACCCGTGCAAATAGAGTAACTTGCTTGATTTATAGGATGACTTAGGATGGGAAACACAGTCCCTCCTATTAGAGATGGATGGTGAGGAACATGGATTGATTGATTTGACGGGGCACGATGTACGGTATGTGATGTTGATTATAGAGATGGGGAGGGTGGGGGGGTTCGATGTTAGATAGAAGAAATGGAGGACCTATGACTCATTCCTATGGAAGAAGAGGAAAATAGAGTATGCACCCATTGTCATTACTATGTATGAATGTGTGTGGGGGAAAAAGTGACACTAAGCAAACATGCCCTAATCTCACTTTCAATCACACATTTGTGGAATATGAAAGAGCCTAGAGGTATCACACAATTGGCTACTTCTTTTTGTGGAAGAGAGAGCCACGGGCTACCTATTAGGATTTCTATTCCTTTGTTGCAAATGATAGATAGAATGATGCAAGTTCAATCCCTAACCCCAAAGTGCAAGTATGAACTAATAACAAGATTGCAGAATTGAACTTAAACAATGGAAAGCTGTAAACACAAGGACAAGACAAGAATGTAAATGCATACCCGGTGTTAAAATATGAATGAAAATGTTCAGGAAGGGGGCACGGGCACCGCTGTCCTGATTCTGCCCTTGAAACTGCTCTGGAAACTGCTGTTTTGCAACCTGAAAAGCTGTCAGAAATGCTGAAAAAATTGCTGTCTGACAGAAGGACCAAGGTGCCCAGCGCCCCTGTCCTGGCAGGACCAGAGCACCCCACGCCCCTGTCCTTGTCTTTTGTTCTTCAATTTGGTGTGTTGTTCAGTCTCGGTCTGCTTCCGTCGGATCTGCAACTTGCGACGTCGTCCGAGTCCCGAAACCTGCACTTATATCTGAAAAGGTATGGTGGGTGGCTATATAGGGTTTTGCCTTAGTCAAATCCCCGCTTTGGTGATTTCCACCTCCACGAATAGCCAAGTTGTATTGTAAAAGTAGTGTGTGCAGACCTTGTGTGTGTGCAAGATCCTAAAATGCAAGAAAGCAAACTAGAGCAACCTAGAAAGTAAACCCTAATTGCTTGCAAATGATAATGTAAATGCTCCAAATCAAGATGTAAAGATATCTAAAGCATGAATACAAGTGATATAATGAGGCTTATGCAAAGACATGAAAACAACATGAAATCATACCCAACCCCAAGGGAGGGGTACAAGCCAATCTTCAGTCGGTGATCCCTTATTGTTCTTCAATGCCTTCAAAGCCCTAAATGGATGAATGGATTTGATGAATGCTTGATGGATGGATGTTGAATGTTGTTGAAGTCTTCAAAGATCTGCTCTTTCACTGCATAGAAGGTCCTTGAAAACCAAAAATCTCCCCCTTTCAAATGAAGAAAGAGAGATCTTATATATGAAACCCTAGGTCTCAATTTCAACTTTTGGCCGACCTAGAGATTGTATCTCCCGCCAATTTCTTGGGGTTAAGCTTTATTTTATGTTTGGATCGTGCTCCTAAAATTTCGGGAAAAATGTCCAGGACCATGTGCACACTAGGTGCCATGGTCCCGACAACTTTTCACCAAATTTTTAGGGCCGTCGGATATGATGATTTTAGAGAGAATCCCGAAGTTATAGCTGATTTCGAGATGTTTTGACCCCCGAAATCAAGCCCCCAAGTTCAAAATAGGACCTAATTATGGTTTTTGATTAAATGATGTATTGGAAGAATGAAAGGGGCACACTTTTATTGAAAAGGGCCCAACTTAATGATGATGAAATGATAAAATAGAACCTTAGTCCTAATTAATTTGATTAATTAAGTGCTAAAGGGGAAATGCAATGCAAAATGCAAAATGCGCCAAGGCGGGTGCTAAACTAGGTGTGAAATTGTACCACCCTAGCAAGTGCGTACAATTTACGACACTACATTTAGCCCCCACTTTAGCGGTCATATGAACACTACGTGCATATGCAAGCTAAAGTATAGAAAAGTAAACATTATTTGAAAAAGGATATATCCATAAGTCTATCGAACGAAGCCCCCAGTGGTATCTATAGTACACAGTTAGGAACCGCACCCTACAAAGCACACGTTAGATCACAAAATCACCTAATGCTTACTAAGGAAGGTGATGAAAATTCGAGGGTAGCTATATGCCCCCCCCTGTTTCGGCTTGCTAATTTTAGTGAGTTGAAACAGGGTATCATGTTTACCACTTCGAATTGTTAAAGAATATTGATAACAAATGCTCACAAGAAGATTTGATATGAGATTAAAAACTAATGGTGAATCATTTGGTAAGAAAGAGGACTAAATCTCAATTCCAACACAACAAAGAGTGTGAGGATTTGAGAGTTGTCTAACACAAAATGGAAACAAAATGCAAAGAGAAGAAAAGAAAGGAAAAAAGCATGAATACACACATTGGTGATCCATGAAAAGAATAGTGAGAGAGAAAACATGGACTTCTCACCCCTAGATCTTGTCTAGGTGATCCATGGGAAAAAGGACATGGAAAACTAGCCCCTAGAGTCTGTCTAGGTGATCCATGTAAGGGAGGAGAGTGAGAAAGTCTAGCCTTATGCCGCTAGTTCCACTCAACCTCGTGCATGTGTGTGTAAGTGAGGTTAGAAGCACCTCATAGGAGTCTATACCCGAGTATGCTACAACTTGTATATGTATAGAACAAAAGCGTGACATCTCGCTCTAAGAGTCTGTGCTCTGGTTCCGAGAATAATCACCTTGCATAAAAAAAAATGGAAACATCTCACTCTAAGAGTCTGTGCTCTGGTTCCGAGAATGACCCATTGCTCAAAAAGTGTAATGTTTATGTCATAAGCAAAGTAGAACAAGGATACCTACCTTCATCACAAAAGAAGATACCCCAAAAATGCAACCATGTCATAGATCCAAGCAAGAGAGTTTTGCACTCTTTAAGCAAGGATAAGATAGTTGAAAAGGGATATCTTGTAGTATGTGTAAAGGAGATCCTTAGAGGAGAAGAGATCTTTGTACAAAAGACACCTATCCTCAAGAGGAATTGCTTTAGACAAATATAACATCTTCTAGAATAAGACAAAGAAGAGAATAAGAATGCAATACTTCCTTCTTTTGCGAGGTGAAAGTGATTCTTAATGAAGGATGACACTCTTTTTAACCTCAATTGGGAGAGTGAATTCATTATGGATGTATTTTACCAAGTGCAAAAGAGGTTGTAGTCAAGGACTTACACCTTTTGTAAGAGAGAATCCTTGAACAATCAACAAATGCATACAAGGAATAACATCAAGTAATAAAGTTCACACCATCCACGAAATAGGAAAAAGTGGATCCTTAGATAAAAATAAGAAAAGATCATTGCCTCCCAAGGATAAGGACAATGAGAAGGACTTACACAATATTCTAGGGAGAGATTTAGACATAAGAAAAATGTACTACATACTCACATGAGTTCATGCAAGCAAGACATTAGTGTATGTAAAATTCTCCTCACAAGAAGTGGGCAGGATAAGAAAAGGAATACACATCTTCTCCCGTATCTAGGAAAAGAGGATTCTAAAGAAAAGATGATTAGTATTTCCACACTATTACCCCATAGGAACAAGAGATAACATAGAAAAATTAGGCTATTATGTTGCTTCAAAAATATGATTGCACTTGAAATTGTACCATCATGAATGACAATGAGCCCCCAGTAGATGAGCTACCAATGTCACATAATGATGAGCAACATAATAGCCATTAATGTTATTTAAAGACATGATAGATTGAATGAGGTATTTGAATATGACATGTTGAATACTCAACTATAAGTGAGATCAAAAACATGTATAAAATGATAAAAATTGAAGAAGGAAAGTTATGAGAAATCTTAGAAGAAAGATGAGTGTAATTTATTAGAGCCTTATCCCTGGAGGAAAGGACTTTATGATGAATAGGAGATAAAGATTCATAAGTGGATTTAGAAATTTGAGGGGAGTCATAAAGGGATTTGTTCATCACAAATATTTCCTTATGAGGGGAATGAGAGTTGATAGAAGTAGAAGATGATTTAGTTGAAGTGAGATCATCATCACTACCAAATATAGCATTCACATTGAGAGATGGTCTTTTAGATGCTTTGGTGGGCATAGAAAGATTATATCCAAGTCCAAATGAATATTCATGCATGTTATGTTCTAAAGGAACTTTAATTCCTTGTTCATTTGCACCACAACCATTTCCACTATAGCCACTCTTAGCCAAAATGTGAAAACCACGACCATAATGATTAGCCATTTCAGAAAGAAAAGGTGGTTTTTCAAAGACAAAGAATCAAATTTTTCAGCATTAGAGGTGTGAGGAGAAGAAGTTTGAGAAGCGGCCACAAAATTATTGTTCATAGGTTCAGGTAAGAGTGATTGATCTCTATTTTCTTCCTTCTTTTTAACTTTAAGCTCTCTAGGAGGAACCCTATACTCACCTACAAAGGTGGGATTGAAATCAAGAGATCCCCAATCGTCTTCTGCGAGAACCTTCTCAGGATCAAAAGCCTTTTCATGTGTAGATTCAAGTTGAGAAAAATCTTCTTCAAGAACTTCAGACTCATCCAAAGAATTTTGATTATCAGAGGGTGATGATTCACCCATACGTATCTTGTTTAACGAGTCATCACTAGAAGAGGAAGGCTTAGAAGAACTCCCGTTGGAAGTAGATGTTTGCAAAGAAGCTTGAAAATTAGTATCACCTATCAAGGTATATGTCTTATTATTATAAATAAATTTAACTTGTCTATGCAATGTAGAGGGGACAGCTTGCATACTGTGAATCCAAGGTCTCCCTAATAACAAGTTGTATGTTAGATTTCCCGACATAACATGGATAGGAGTAGGCAAAGTAACAGGTCCCAATGTGATGGGTAAAGTGATAATACCTAATGAAGACTTAGCCACATTATCAAAGCCTCGAATGGGATGAGAGTCAGGCTCAATAAGGGATGTATCCACATTCATCTTATGCAATAGATTAATGCTACACACATTAAGGCCAGAACCATTATCTACCAGTGTTCGTCTTATAGCAGTGTCATTTATGATAACCACAATCATCAAGGGATCATATTGATGTTGAATTTCACTAGCAGGCAACTCATCTTGAGTAAACACAATTTGAGCTTTAGGATTCATCACAGAGTTAACCAAAGACACTATATTACTAGATGTATTAGGTGGAGGAACATTCAAATCTTTCAAGGCATCTTGTAACATTCCATGATGAGCGGAAGAAGTTTGGATCAAATCCCAAAGGGATATCTTAGAAGGGGTAGCCTTAAGTTGTTCTATGAGATCATATTCCTTACCAAGAACTTGTGAAATACGTGGAGCTTGTAGAAGAATAGGTTGGGAAGTTGGGATAACTGGAGGAGGATTAGGTTGCCTATTGTTTCTAGTATTATAGGTATGAGCAACCGCATTATAACTCTCTCTAGTCAATTGCTTAGCATACTCATAAGGGCTCTTAGTAGAATAACCTCCTTGCACAGTAATAATAGGTTTCTTAGGAGTGCAAAAAGAATCATTAGCATAACCACCTTGAACCACTAAGATAGGCTTATTTAAAGGTTGAGAATTTTGAGAAGGACAAGCACCTTGGATAGTGAAGAGAGGTTTGTTAGGTGTTTCATTTACATGTATCAAATTGATTGAGGATGGTTTAGAGGAATGAACAAAAGTGTTGGAAGAATTATTGATAGTCTTCTCTTGCACTAAAATCTCATCACAGATTAAATCAATTTTAGGAGAGAGACAAGGGGTAGGCATTGATGTTCTAGTAGGTAGAGTAATACTAGGAAGGGTCATATCATCCTTTATCATCAAAGGATCTACATGGGGAATAAACTCTCTAGGAGACGGATCAACATTACTCTCTAAAGTCTCACTTTTGAGATGGAGATCTTTGTAAGAGATGTTAACCATCTTGTTTTGAACTAGGGTATCCTTATGAGTAGAACCAAGTTGAGGAGAGGGAGATGATTTATTTTTAGAGGGAGAATGATTGAGATTCAAGGAAGGTGAGAAACTATCAAGCGAGTTTTCAATTTTGATTTCATCCCCTTTGGCTAGGGTTTTCTCATGGGGTAGAGAATAATCTACACCTTCTTCTAATGGTTCATCCCAAATGGTGAAGTTGTTGAAAGGAATGTTTGAAGTATTGTCAATTTTGGGAGAGGAGATAACATTGTTTATTAATTCCTCATCCTTAGGAGGGAGGGCATCAATATATGTGTTAAAATCATCCTCTTTCCTCAAAATATGTTCAATATGATCTTTAGGGGAGAGAGAATTAAGGAAATTGCTTATTATTTCATCTTCCTTCTCTAAGGAATGCTTATGGGTAAGACAAACTTTAGGAGAAGGGTAAGCATTTATCATTAATTCATCATCTCTAGTGGGAATTTTGTTGGAAAAGGAAATGCCATCACTAGGAAATGTAGGGATAATGTCATATTCTTGCACAAAAGGATCCTCATGAAGGGAGTGTTTTTTAGGAGGAACATGAACATATTTCTCCAAAGATTCATGCTTAGGAAGGAGATCTTTGAAAGAAGTGTTCATAACCTCCTGTTGCACTAACATGCCCCCATTGGAAGGACCAACTTTAGGAGAAAATAAGTCAGTGTCCATCAATACCTTTTCACTTAGAGAGGCATCATGTAGGGAAGGTGAAGTAACATTAAGAAAGGTGTTTATGATATCATTCTCTTCCTCTAGGATAGCTAAATAGGAAGGGCACATTTTAGGAGAATTGTCAAGATCACTCTTAAAGTCTTCATCCTTAGAGCATGGGAGAGTGTCAAAGGGATTGGTAGCAACTCTTTTAGGCACTAAAATGTTGTTATAGATGGGGGGAGGTTCTTTAGGAGAAGGAAAAATTGAAACAAGGGAAGCTAACCCATTATCACATCTATGAAATGAATGCATCATGACAACAATTTTCCTCTTTCAAATGATAACACATGCAAAATAGAAGGAAATATTTAATTTCAACCAATGCAAGCACTTAGAATGTAGATTTAGAAAATGAAATTTATGATTCAAATGAGTTCCTAAATCAGATTTGAAATTATTGATCCCAATTAAGCTATCCACAAGTTCAACTTTGAATTGAAAAATTAGGGGTTTAGCAAAAATTTCCTCTAGATTTTTGAATCTTGCAAGAAATTAAAACTTGTAAATACAAATTTGAATTTGAAATAACATAAACACTCAAATTTGAAAACACAAAACAGAATTAGAGAAGATTGGAGTTTCACGTCGGGTTCACCAAAATGTGTGGGGGAAAAAGTGACACTAAGCAAACATGCCCTAATCTCACTTTCAATCACACATTTGTGGAATATGAAAGAGCCTAGAGGTATCACACAATTGGCTACTTATTTTTGTGGAAGAGAGAACCACGGGCTACCTATTAGGATTTCTATTCCTTTTTTGCAAATGATAGATAGAATGATGCAAGTTCAATCCCTAACCCCAAAGTGCAAGTATGAACTAATAACAAGATTGTAGAATTGAACTTAAACAATGGAAAGCTGTAAACACAAGGACAAGACAAGAATGTAAATGCATACCCGGTGTTAAAATATGAATGAAAATGTTCAGGACGGGGGCGTGGGCGTTGCTGTCCTGATTCTGCCCTTGAAACTGCTCCGGAAACTTCTGTTTTGCAACCTGAAAAGCTGTCAAAAATGCTGAAAATTGCTGTCTGACAGAAGGACCAGGGCGCCCAGTGCCCCTGTCCCAAGGACCAGGGCGCCCAACGCCCCTATCCTGGTAGGACCAGGGCACCCCACACCCCTGTCCTGGTCTTTTGTTCTGCAATTTGGTGTGTTGTTCTATCTCGGTCCACTTCCGTCGGATCTACAACTTGCGGCGTCGTCCGAGTCCC
This sequence comes from Cryptomeria japonica, assembly GCF_030272615.1. Lineage (NCBI taxonomy): Eukaryota > Viridiplantae > Streptophyta > Pinopsida > Cupressales > Cupressaceae > Cryptomeria > Cryptomeria japonica. The sequence goes on along the minus strand of NC_081407.1, from coordinate 748,652,813 downwards.
AAAACCTGCACTTATATCTGAAAAGGTATGGTGGGCAGCTATATAGGGTTTTGCCTTAGTCAAACCCCCACTTTAGTGATTTCCACCTCCATGAATAGCCAAGTTGTATTGTAAAAGTAGTGTGTGCAGACCTTGTGTGTGTGCAAGATCCTAAAATGCAAGAAAGCAAACTAGAGCAACCTAGAAAGTAAACCCTAATTGCTTGCAAATGATAATGTAAATGCTCCAAATCAAGATGTAAAGAGATCTAAAGCATGAATACAAGTGATATAATGAGGCTTATGCAAAGACATGAAAACAACATGAAATCATACCCAACCCCAAGGGAGGGGTACCTTCAGTCGGTGATCCCTTATTGTTCTTCAATGCCTTCAAAGCCCTAAATGGATGAATGGATTTGATGAATGCTTGATGGATGGATGTTGAATGTTGTTGAAGTCTTCAAAGATCTACTCTTTCGCTGCATAGAAGGTCCTTGAAAACCAAAAATCTCCCCCTTTCAAATGAAGAAAGAGAGCTCTTATATATGAAACCCTAGGTCTCAATTTCAACTTTTGGCCGACCTAGAGATTGAATCTCCCGCCAATTTCTTGGGGTTAAGATTTATTTTATGATTGGATCGTGCTCCTAAAATTTCAAGAAAAATGTCCGGGACCATGTGCACGCCGGGCGCCATGGTCCAGACAACTTTTCACCAAATTTTCAGGGCCGTCGGATATGATGATTTTAGAGAGAATCCCGAAGTTACAGCTGATTTCGAGATGTTTTGACCCCCGAAATCAAGCCCCCAAGTTGAAAATAGGACCTAATTAGGGTTTTTGATTAAATGATGTATTGGAAGAATGAAAGGGGCACTGTTTAATGAAAAGGGCCCAACTTAATGATGATGAAATGATAAAATAGAACCTTAGACCTAATTAATTTGATTAATTAAGTGCTAAAGGGGAAATGCAATGCAAAATGCAAAATGCGCCAAGGCGGGTGCTAAACTAGGTGTGAAATTGTACCACCCTAGCAAGTGCGTACAATTTACAATGCTACAGAATGATATGCAGCTATTTATGAGTGTATGGATGGATGGAATGCAACGGAATGCAATTTATATAGATGAGATGGAATGATGATCCATAGTGCTTTTATTTTCATCATTGAGCATGGTAGTATCAATCTTGGACGAGGTAGTAGGAACCAAGTTTGGAGCATTGTACCTGCAAACAAGCAGCATAAATAAGCAAAGAATATGGACCCTCCATAATGGTTCATGCTCATATGGTCGAGGTATACGTTGTAGTCAGCAAGTCATAGTGATCCATGATTGTATTTTGCATAAGATCACGTAACTTAGTGAACTTCCCACATAGACACCATTAATACATGCCCCAAAACTTCATTGGAATAATTCGCAGAAGACATACAAACAAAATGATACTTAGGAACCATCCCAGCTACTCTAACCACTTGTGGATATCCCCGAGTAGCATAGGAACCTGATAAAAATGAATAAATAACTAACAAACCGACCACGTACTTGATAGCTTAAACAAAATTTTCTTGTCAAAGAAAATGTAATCTTTGTCTTTATTTTGGTAAGGAAGGATGCATCCTTGTTAAGACAGTTGGTGTGTCGATGTTGATTGTTCGATCGATGTGATAAGTGGTCATTGTTTGAGTATTTCACAATGTTTGTTTGGTATCTTCTTGAATACGTATGTACAAAGTGTTGCCAAGTTTTTGATTGATTTTTTATGTTTTTTCAAAATGTTTTTGGATTTTGTGAGATAGTTTTCCAATGTTTTTGGTATTTTGAGAGATAGTTTTGAATGAAGAACTCAATGAATCACAAGTAATGTAGAATCCACTTCCATCAAATAGGTTAAGGGCATTGCCCCTAGCTTAGACATGACTATTAAAAAGTGGGATGCAAGATGCATGAAGTACTATCCTTGATTGCAAATCAATAACAAGCCATGGTTTTGACGAATGAATGTGTGCCTGTAATGAATGTGATCGCAACAAGTCTAGAAGAGAATAGAGCCATAGCACTTACGAGTGGTGCTTGTTTGCCAGGTTTTCACCATCGTACTTACCCAAGGTGCCACTGGAGTGGTTGTTCACCGTTTGGATGCATGATTTTTCTTTACTATTTTGATTTTTTTGTATTTTCTGTAGGACATTTTCTCGAATGTTTTTTAGTGTTTTTCCCAATATGCATGGGAGCCTGATGCTCTATGCAGCTCATGTATAAATTTTTTTAAGGTGCATGTTGTTGATCGGATCTGCTAGTGGTTCTCCTTCTAAAGTAGCCAACTGATATGCCCCGGACCCAAAGACAATAATGATAACATATGGACCTAACCAGTTTGATTCAAACTTTCCCTGATGTTCTCAGTTTGGTTAGTTACGAAGACTCTCTCGAAGAAAAAGATCACCTACCTCAAACATATGAGGTCTAACTCAATGATTATAGCTTCTGCTCATGCGTAGCTGATAGGCCTTGAGGTGATTGTATGCAGCTTATCACTTCTCATCAAGTAGCTCTAAATCTTGGAGACGTGAGACTCTGTATGCTTCATCGTCTATGAGATTATGTAAGGAAACCCGTAGTGATGGTATCTCAACCTCAATAGGTAAGATAGCTTTTGCACCGTAGACCAGTGAGTAGGGAGTTGCGCCTGTAGGGGTTCGAACGCTAGTTCGATATGCCCATAGTGCTGGATTCAATTGAACGTGCCAATTACGACCGACATCATTGACTGTTTTCTTGAGGATTCTCAATATGTTCTTGTTTGATGCTTTAGCCTGACCATTTCCTTGTGGGTAATAGGGAGTAGAAAAGCAGTGTTGGATATGAAACTTCTCACAGAGCTCACGGATATCTTGATTTTTGAAAGGAAGACTGTTATTTGTGATGACAGACATGGGTACACCATACCGACAGATGATGTAATTAAGGATGAATGCGGTGATCTGCTTACCGATGACTTGGGTAAGTGGAACAACTTTGATCCACTTTGTGAAGTATTCGGTGGCGGTAATGATGAATTTGTGACCATTGGATGAATATGGATAGATTTTAACCACAAGGTCAAGTCCCCACTGACAAAAAGGCCATGGTGTTGTGATTGGTTGCAATTCTTGTGCTGGTGCATGTATCAGGTCTCCATTAGCTTGGCATTTCTTGCATTTTCTGACAAAGTAGTAGGAGTCTTTTTTCATGGATGGCCAATAGTATCTAGTGCGCATGAGTGGCTTGGCTAGGGACGGACTACTTACATGAGTTCCACAAATTCCTTCATGTACCTCTTCCAAGGCCTTTGTTATCTCATTCTGTTCCAGACATCGAAGGAGAGTACCATCAAGACTGCGTCGGTATAGGGTTTCAGCAATAATGGTATATCGAGTGGTTTGGCGAATGAAATTTTTATGTTGGTTATTCGATTGGTTAAGAGGAAGTGTGTGATCATGTAGGTAGTTTAGAACTCACCGTACCATGGGGATTTAGAACTGATAAAGCAACATATCATCTCGGATTTGGGGATATCATAAGCAGGAATCCAAAGCTGTTCAACCAAGAACTCGTAGTGTGTTGAATTCTATGGAAGATCTAGGAGAGATGCAATGGTAGCCATAGCGTCAACAGCTCAATTCTGATCTGTGGGTATCTTCTCAAAGGTGATAGTAGTAAATGATGTCTTTAATTTGTCTACCATTTATTTGTATGGCCTAAGTTTGTCATCCTTGGTCTGATATTCATCTGTGGCTTGTCGAATGACTAGTTAGGAGTCGCCATATATCTGTAACTCTTTCAATTTCCATTGTATGGCTAGTCTGAGTCTTGTCATCAAGGCCTCATATTCTGCTATGTTGTTTGTGCATGGAAATGTGAGCCTGTAAGACTTCAGGATGCTGTCACCTTGAGGTGTGATAAATAGAATGCCTACCCCCAAGACATGGCTACTATATGAACCATCAAAGTATAGTTTCCTTGGTTGTGCTGTTGTGATCATGAATATCTCTTCATCTGGAAAATTGGAAATGAGAGGATGATCTCCTATGAGGGGAGCATCGACCAACTGATCTGCAATATCTTGACCATTGATAGTCTTACGGTCCACATAATCGATGTCAAATTCACTTAGAATCATCACCCATTTAGCCAAGCAACCTGTCAATGCTACTTTGTTGAGTAACTATTTTAGTGGATCGATTTTGGCAATGAGTTGTACTTTATGTGTTAACAGATAGTGCCTTAGTTTAGTAGCTGCCAAGATTACTGCTAGGCAAGCTCGCTCAATAGGTGTGAAATTGATTTCATAGCCGACCAGTGTGTGAAAGATGTAATAAACAACACACTCTTTCCCTTATGCATTGTGTTGAGCCAATAGTACACCCAATGCTGTACTTGTTGCTAAAATATAGAGCAATAGAGGTCTACTTGGATCTGGTGGGATCAACAATGATGTATTCATGAGATAATCTTTAAGCATCTGGAATGCTTACTTGCATCTGGTATCCCATTGAAAGTGGATGTTCTTGTGTAGTAGGTGTGTAAAGGGGTGACACTTATCTGCCAGTTGTGCAATGAATCTTCAGATGGATTGAAGCCGCCCTTGTAATGTCTTTAACTGACTAATGTTTTTTAGAGGTGGCATGTCCATGATTGCTTTGACCTTTGCTGGATCGACCTCAATGCCTTTTCTTGAGACAATGTATCCTAGAAGCTTCCCGGAGGTTACTCCAAAGACACATTTCTTTGGGTTGAGTCGAACATGATATTGTTCCAGTCTATCAAAGATTTTCTCTAATATTTCTAGATGACCTTCTCTTGTTATTGATTTTGCTAGTAAGTCATCAACATAATCTTCCATTATGGTATGCATCATGTCATGAAAGATGGTGGTCATTTCTCTTTGATAGGTCACTCCTGCATTCTTTAGACCAAAAGGCATTACATTCCAGCAGTATGTTCCCCATGGACATGTGAAGGTCATCTTATGTTGATCCTCTGGTGCGATCTTTATCTGATTGTACCCTGAAAAGCCATCCATGAGAGAAAGCATGGCATGTCCTACTGTTAGGTCCACTATTATGTCGATGCTGGGTAGGGGGAAGTCATCTTTAGGATATGCCTTGTTCAGGTATCGAAAGTCAGTGCAAATACGGATGCCCCCAATTGGTTTGCTGATAGGCACAATGTTGGATATCCAATCTGCATAATCAATTGGTCTAATGAAACCAACATCTAGGAGTTTCTTGAGTTTTTCTTTGATGAGTACCACAATCTGGGGATGCATCTTGTGAAGTTTCTATTTGACAGGTTTGCCTCCTTCTACTATGGTGAGGTGATGCATAACTAAATTAGGATCAAGAACAGGCATGTCTGCATATGACCATGCAAAGTTAATCTGGCGCTTCTAGAAGAATTCAACAAACTTAGGTTGTTCCTCTAGAGTTAAAAGAGATGCCAGATGTATGTGGTGAGGAGTTTCAGGAGTCCCCACATTGTATTCTTTTGTCTCTTCAATGAGAATTGTTGATCATTCTTGTTGTGTACTAGAGGGGAGAATGTCAAACCTTTCATCCTCAAGTGCCTCAGAGAGGTTTTCACCATTGGATATGCTCTTTTTGTTTACTTTTGTGGGATCAAACAGTGCCACAGTGTGGTTTTCACTAGAAGATCCATGTTTAATTGTTATATTTTTGCAACTAAAAGGTTTGGCATCCGCCCCAAAGTATGCTATGCTATTAAGTTCTATGGCGAATCCAGCTTTGTGATACCCCCTTGGTATGTTATCCCGTAGTTCCAAAAAGTCAATGATTGCCTCATCATTTTGGAAATGGTCAAGAGATGGGGGATTAGGTTGGTTCCATTTGATGAGTTCAAGATGGATAATGGGCATTACCTCATTGATTAGGTTAAGTTCATTAGATGCGTCAGTGAGGGTTAAGACATTGTGGTGAGGGTCATTGATGGTACTCTCCCTATCAGAATCAGGCATTGGATGTGACGTAGGGTCCATGGAAGGTGTTTCCAACTCAGAAACCCAAGAGGTCTTATCTATGCTTCTCCATAAATAGGGATGTCTTTGTGAGGTGGAGAGGGTGATGTGTCTTCCTCATCTAAAGTATTAAGCTATATCGAATCAAATTCCCACTCATGCGAGTCAGTTTCTGAGTCGCTTTCCATTAGCCGATTACTATACCATATTGGGATGTCCTTTGAGTTAAACACTGTAGGTGCGATTGGTTGATGTACCTTTGTAGATGAAATGATCGGTGCGGCAGGAAGGATTATGGGGATCAATGAATCCGATATGAGGAGTATGGGTAGTGTTGAATTTGTTGCTTTTGTTGAAATTGTCAGTGTTGTCGATACTGCTATGGGTTCTAATACAGTTGCTTATGCTAATGGTGCTATTGATGTTATTGCTATTGTTGATGGGGTTGTTGGTTTGATTGGTGGGATGACTGGTGTTGTGGATGGTTTTGCTCGGATTTTTAGCCTTAATGGGGCAGTTGCGATGGTGCGCGGTGTTGCTGATATAATCAAAGGTGACTTCTTTGTAGTAGGTTGATACAGAGGTTTGTTGGGTTTCCCTTTGAATCTAATCTTAGGAAGGATCTCCTTTTGAAAGCCTAATCCTTTGTTATCTTTGGGATTTAATTCCGACTGCAGCGGTTCATGTCGTCCTTGCTTGCAAGGTCCCAAAACATTCTAACCATCATAACCCATTCTTTGCATAATGAGAAGGCCTTTGCCATACTGATTTGTGGGAAGCTTAGCTTGTGGGATTTCTATGGTAATAGGATCTTTATAGATCCATTCTACTAAGTCCTCATCTCTGGTCTCTTCTTCTTGACTCTTTCCAAGGATGAATGGCATCAAAGTACATGCTGGCTTGATCAGTGGTTGTTGAAGTAACCATTGAGGTTTACCATGAGTTCTACGAGAAGTAGGCATTTGTCCAACACAAAAGAGTTGGCTCAAATTGTACTCCCTAGGGCATTCTTCTACTATTTTCATCTTGAGCTTCTCTTGCTTTGGTATAGTGGTGCTTGAATTGGAAAGAGAGGCTGGACTTACATATGATGTGGACGAGATGGCTTCTTTGTTGTTGGGAACGGTAATCTCTGGTTGATGACTTATATTATGACAATATGCAAAGGGGTTTGCATCACCCAGGATTGTGATTTCAACACCATTATGCGGGAACTTGATACACTGATGGTATGTGGATGGAACGGCTTGCATGGTGTGTATCCAGGGTTTTCCTTACAATAAATTGTATTGAAGAGAAAGGTCTAGAACTTTACAGATGATGTATTTCACCATAGGGTCCACTCGGATTGGTAGCACAACAACTCCTTTGGATGAATGCTCTGCATCATCATAGGCTTTGATTGCGATCTTCTTGTGGGGATCCACTGATTCAATTTCATATCACAAAGTTGTGACTAATTGCAGCGTATAGATATTCAGGCCTACTCCATTATCGATCAAGACTCTCTTGATCCTATGTTGGTTGATAAACCCTTCAATGTGTAGTGAGGTGTTGTGAGGTTGCTAGAAGGATGAGTTGTCACTTTTAGAGAAAGTGAGACAAGGTGATGACCTTGGATTTCCAACCATGGCTTGGAACTGATCTGTGTTTAGGTTTGCAAGAACTGATGCCTCTTGGAGAGCTTGATCCAAGATTGTTTTATGAGATGGAGATAGGTGCAATAGCTCTAAGATAGATATCAGTGCAGCTGTTTTGTCTAACTGTTCCACAAGGTTGTACTGCTTTGGGATAGATGGGGTGCCTTGTGGAGCTACTTTTATGGTGATATTGCCGCGACGTGTAACAACATTGCAGTTAGAACTGGGATTTTTAATGGTAATAGTTGCAATCTATTCACTGGCATCATATAGGTGATTTACAGTGTAATTATACATGGCTTGCGTATAATCACTGGTATCTGCGTTTCTCCTTGAAGTGGAAGGACCCCTTTGATCTTGTGATGGAAGTGGATTTTTAAACATGAGATGATCATTGTTTGTTGTCTTTGGGTTGTGTCCTTCGATTTCAATTTCACCTTGGTCAATAAGATCCTGAATAAGATCTTTCAATCTATGACAATTGCTTGTCTTATACCCTTTCCCTTGATGGAAATCACAATGTTCAATATCCCTCCACCATGAAGGTTTGACTTGAGGTTCATAATTTGATGTTTTGGGTCAGGTAACCAGATTTTGAGAAACCAACTGATGTAACATTGTTCCGATGGGTTCCCCTAAGGGAGTGTATGTTCATTTTGGTTTAAAATTTTGTTGACGTTGTCTGGGTTCCTCTTGAGATGTATTGCACCGTTGACTTGGAGGAGTAACTTGTTATTCTTGGGTGGGGGGTTCTGTCCTGCAAATCGGACCACAGGTTGTGCACTTTTGATAGTTCTTGCGTCCACAACCTTGTTGTTGATGATGTTTTTGTTTTTGTTCCAGAAATTAGGCTTGTCACTATTGAAGCATGGGCGAGGGCCATCCTTTGGCTCATTATATATCTTGATAAGCCCTTTTTTTATGAGATCCTGCTCACATTTTAAGCCTTTGGTGATCATGTCATTGAAAGAGTCTGTGTCTTTTACGTCTAGGTGAAATTCCATTTCATCATTTAAGTTGGAAATAAATATTTCCACTAGTTCTTGTTCAGGTAACTGAACAGAATGTCTGCTAGACATTTGACGCCATCGTTGGAGAAAGACTAAAAATAGCTCACCTGGTTTTTGTTTAGTGTTACATAGATCAGCCATTGTGATATCACGTTCAATGTTGTGTGAGTAATGTGCCAGGAACTTCTAGATGATTTCGTCAAATCTCCTAATGCCATCGGGTAATCGGGAAAACCATGATGTGGTTGTTCCTCCCAAGCTTTGGGGAAAAAGTCACATTAGGTATGTGTCCTCGTATGCCAGTTTGAGGCAAGCTAAATGGAACTCTCTAACATGATCACGAGGATCTCCTTTTCCTCTATACTTTTCAAACTTGGGTGTTTCAAACCCTCATGGAAAAGGTGGCATATGAATATTCCTATCAAAAGGACAGGGACAAATCTCATTAAGTGAAAACTAGTTAGTTTTCACACCACTATGAAGTTGTTGGGCGAGATTTTTGACTTGTTGCCGAAACATGTCTATTTCATTTGGAGGAGGAGGAGGTGGGGGATTACCTTGATGAAGGTTATATCTGATGTGATCTCGACCTCTTTCATCCTCATTATGACTTTGGCATTCTGATGCTTGCCTTAGTTGTGCAACATCAAAGTCAGAGGGTAGTTTGGCTCCCTCTTGAGCAAGTCTTAAAAAGTGAGCATCGACATTGCTCTTGAGTATTTCATCAAAAAGTCTATTAAAGAGAGGGTTGTGTTGTGCCCTTTCTATTTCTGCAGGAGTAGGAGTATTTGGATTGTCATCATTTATGTTTCCTCTAAGGGCCTCTTGGAATTCATTGATATTTTCCTCCTCTTCCTCTTCAATTTCTTGTTGTTTAGACCTGGACCTGGTATGAGCCATTTTGTTTATAATTTTTTGTTGAAGTTTGATGAAAATGATGATGAGTTGGTGATGAAATGAAAGATTGATGTTTGGTGAAGTGTTTTGCATATGGATCCCTAGCACTAAAGGTAGATGTTACCAAAGATCTTTCTTGAATTGCTTGTTTATGTTTGATTGATAAAGTTTGATGTGATAAGGTTTAGAGGAATCTGCGATGTGTTACAGACTCAACTACCTAGTAATGAGAGGATTCTCTCATAAACTAGTTTTAACCTGCATAGAAATGTCTCTTAGGATGAGTTTATCCTAGATGTAGAGACACTCTAAAAAGTGATGTGTTGTGTTTGATTCAAGCAATATCGAAATAGAACTTAGGACAAAAACCTTTTTATGTTTTGAGAGTTGGAATGGTTTTGATGAGATGTGAATGTGATAATGGTTTACCAGTCTTTGTTTATCGATAATTGGTATACTGTGCTAAACCGATATAATTGTAAAGTGTGATGAGTTATCATCCATTGACACTTTAGTGGTGTTTCTATACCGTGTTACCAAATATGTCTAGATGCACTGTACCTAGGAAATTTTAGTCTAATCTTATTGGACCGACATGAAATCAGATTCCTATATGAGGACATCATGTCTAGGGTTTTGGAGAGTTGAGATGTGCGAGTATCGTAGAATAGATTAGGTTTGTACGAAAAGGGTATCTCACTATAGAGATTGTGAGTGCAAAGATTACAAGACTGAAGTAATGTTGCAATGCATTAACAAAGAATTGTCAAGGATCTAATCAAGCATTCTGTGCTACGTTCTAGATCAATCACTTGTTGATTACTAATATCTTCAACAAGTCTGAAACCCTTAACTAGGTTGGTCCAGCTAAGCCTATTGTAAATCCTCTAACAAGGCAATTCATAGTTGTGGATTTGAAATCCTTTAATAGGGTAGTCTTTAACCGGACTTATCTCCTAATAGAGATCTGGATTCCTAACAGGATCTATTCTGGTAAAGAACATTGTAAGGCCTTAACTGGTCTGACCTTAACCGTTCTAGTTACTATTCTGCAGATGGTTGACTTGTGAGTTTTACTCACCATTGTTTTTCCCATTTGGGTTTCCACGTCAAAATATCTTGTGTTATGGTGATTGTGCTTTTGTGGGTGAATTCTCTATTTTCTATTTGTCTTGTTTATGTTTTAACTAGTTTGTTGTTTAAACTACTACACTGGTCTACTGAAAAATTGGTTAAGAATTTGGTTAAGTTTTTAGGCATACTAATTCACCCCCACCTCTAATAATTCATCACTAAAGCATTGAGAAACCAATAGGGAATAAAGACTACTTGAAATTCATCTTTATGCATGTCTTCTTCACCATTCTCTTCATTCTTGGTCTGCACTCATGCCTAGAAAGCATTTGATACCTTTTCTTCAAGCTCCTTATTTTTAATTTGATGGAGGACTTCTTTCTTGATGTTGTAATCTTCATAATGTTCATGGCATCCATGAATGCAATATTCTTTTTCTTCATCACTCACTTCCTCTTGACATTTATTTTGACATATATCCTTATGAGCTGATATAGCTTCATCTTTCTCAACATATGCATAATGTGATAGATATTTTTCAAAACTTGGATCACAAGACATCTCATCAGGATTGTGCACATCTTCAAGAAAATAATTTTCTCCCTCCTCTTTTTGTTCAATCATTTGCAATTTTTGAAATAAGGAAGGATGCATTTTGTTAGGATCAAGTTGCCTATTACCATAGAAGCTTTTAAAAAATTGAACTTATTTAGCATCATTAATATCTTGATTTGTTTGAGTAGCAAGTCAAACTGAAAGATCTTTTTCTTCATCATTGTTGTTGTTTACCTCTAGTTCAAGTGAATGATCATGAACAAGAAACAATTTTACCCTTCCTTCTTTCTCTTCAACTACTTGCAAAGATTGGAGTAGAGAAGGATGAATTTTATTAGGATCGAGTTTCTTTCCACCATAGAAATTTTTCAATTAGTTGACTTGATCAGGATCATCAAGACTTTGATAGTGTTGAGCAACTAGTACAAGAAAAAGATCACTTTTATCTTCATCTCTCTTGATTGTTGTTGATTTTGGTAAATTATCATCAGAATGAAAAGCGATCTCTTTTCCATCCTTTTCTTCAATCTTTTACAACACTTGATGAAAGGTAGGGTGAATCTTATCAGGAGTTAACTGCATTCCACCATAAAAGTTCTTCAAGAATTCAACTTGTATGGGCTCATCACGAACTTGATTCTTTTGATCTATATAGTCTTCATCATCACTTTCACTATTAATTTCCAACTTTCCTTTGTACCAAACCATTCTTCTGACTTTGATCTTCCAAACAGAGTCGTCAACCTTAATTCTAAAAAAGGTACCTTAAAATTTTTGAGGAACAAAACATAGTGGTATTTTGTTCCCCAACAAAGTCACCAAAAATCTATTGGTAAACAGATTTGTCATTGTGAATTCTCCTTCAAAATTCACCCTATTTGCCCGAAAAGCAGTGACAATTGTTCCAACAATTGGAGAGATTGCAATCAAACTGCAATCTTCTTCTACATTTAAGAGGGGCAACTCCCTTGTGTGATGGGGGTATTTGGGATTTTTGTGTACTTTTTACCTGAAAGTACAAAAAGGAGACAAAACTAAAGAAAGATGAATAATAGAAACCCCAATGGTAGACATACAAACACCAAATAGGATTTCATAAATGATGACAAATACAAAGGGGGTTTAAGCACAAAACAAGTTTTAACTTGCAATGATGATGAAAGAAGGGTGACATATCTCAACATACGAAGAGATGGGTAACTCTAGCACATCCAAACCAAGATACCAAAGCTTGATTGTGTTCCATTACATCAATTGCATGAGTTATAAGCATTCTAATAGATGATAAATGATTTGCACATAGACAAAGATATTACTAATTTGACATATGAAAAATTAGCAATAATAACTCAAGAAGAACATATAGAACATATGAGCTAGATGCACATCCTTTATTATTTCCATGAAATCACCCATTTTCAAGAACTCTTGTACAAAGTTTAAACACAAAAGTCATCAATCTATTTCTTTGAGAATTTCTCTATAGTCTTCTCCCTGTAAGAGTCTCCCTTTACAAATGAATTGGTCTTGTATTTATAGGCATCTTGCAATAACTACCTTGATAACCAACTCATAACCATTTTTTGTAACCACTTAATCTAACCACTTTGTGTAACTACTTAGAATAACTTCCTAAAAATCCACTTAGGATAACTAACTTTTGATAAACATTTAGGATAACTACCTTAAGTACCAACTTAGGACAACTACCCAAGTGAGGACTTCTAATAACTACCCTTTTGTTTTTTGATAAATTAGGATTTACCTAAATTTTACAAAGCTGAAGTTCAAAAGGTAGCTTTAATTACAATTGGTGACATAAGTCACTTTTACAATAATACAACTTTAAATTTATAACTCTGATGAAAACCCATGTCATGAGTTATGTTGAGGTACTTCATCTTCATCAATTTCAATTGTAATTTTAATCATCTTGCCTTCAAGCCATTTTGAGAATATAAAACATATAGGCATCCATTTCAAGGGAGAAGACAACTTTGAGGCTCTTCATACCAAGTAAAAGGATCGAGTATTGGAAAATACCAATAGTTCACTGTTAGCACAATTTTATTCCATGAGCATGAATAATGTTTCTCTCAAGAATCCTTTTGAACAATTCATGATGCAATGTTTATGTTTGTCATGCTACATACATGTCGACCAATCCTTATCCTTTGCTTTGTATGCTTGCATGACAATGTTGCTTTCTAGGACATAGTTAAAAGTAACATGTTTCATAGGTGATTTGAGGAGTATCGACAATGTTTAACTCTTTGCTCTCCCTCCTCATTGATGTTATGGGATGTATGAGAATCTTAACTTTGGCAACATAGGAAGAGTTCCCAACTTGTTGACGATGACCAATATGCCACCTTGAAACCTTTTCTTTGCCTTGTCTATACTTACATTCTGTAAAAATTTTGTGAGATAACATCTGTGTGAGGCATTATGCTGAGTTGATCTCAACTCATTTATATATATGTTGAGCATGGTATTTGTTGATACAATATTTGACAAACTCCTTTATTCTATATTCTTTGATGAATCTTCATACAATGTTTCAAATCATTTATTCCAAGTGAGAACACTAGCATAGGTCGTCAGACAAATACCTTTTATTGAACATTTTCAAATAGTCCATTTTGTACAAAATCTACAATCATTTCATTTCATTTCTTGAGATGATATCCCTCTTGCTCGAGGCATGTCGACAAATATCTCATGTGCCTAGAAATGCTTCCACCTTTTGCATACATATCTATGTTTGAACTTGAAACTGTAACATTAGCTAAAATTCATCTATCCCTGATGTTTAGATGGATGCCTATGAATTGTTCCAAATCTATTGTCTTTACAAGCCGTGATGGTGAATCACATACTACGTATTTTTTTGGAAGTTACTAAAGAATTGTAGTAGATCAATTTTTTGCTTATGCCGCAATTATGCATCATGTGAGATCCACAATTCTTTGAAGTGCACTCGATATGTTTTGATGCATGATTGTAATCCATTGGAGAGCTCCCATTTTGACACAACTGGAGGTGTAATTACAAAGGTTATAGATTTCAGCCTTGATAAATCCATTTGTTTGAAAGTGTCTAAAGCCCTTAAAACAATCATTCTATTCCAATAGAGAGGTTATTATATTTCATGCGCCCTTTTTCTACATGTATATTTATCAGAGCATTTCAAACTACAATACCTAACATAAATTTTCCTCCCTTTGTGCTTTCATGGACATCCATAATCCGTTTCGAAACTCTCATCTCAGGGTAGGGAAGATGAAATAGTATTAGAAGCTTCCCTTCTCCTTATAACTATTTGGTTATAATAACCAACTTTCTCTTTCAACCTTTTCTTTCACAATGAAAACTTATAGAGTGTTCATTCATTGGCAACTTTGGATTCAGGCCTAATTGGCTGAAAAGGCCGATCCATATATAGTTTGATTATTGGCATATTTGGTAGTATCCATAATTTTGTTGGTCTCTTTTCACTTGTGAAACTTAGAAAAATGGTTGAACGTGATTATTTTCATCCTTTTCAAAGTTAGTTATATTAACTAACTTGTAAATGAATCAGTGACATCGACAAGTTAGGCAACTTGACAAAGTTGCTGAAATATGAATTGTCATAGATGACTCTTCCTTTTTAGTGATTTCCACAGATAAACAAACTTGCCAATATATTTCACTTATCCTTCGCACCTTCACTCCATTAGTGAATTTTGAGAGTGCCTCAAGTTGCCGATATTTGAATTCTTACTTTGAGATAATGAACCCAAGTGCATCGGTTTCTTTATTAGCTTGAGGCAACTTACTGCAATTGTTTTGAAGTCAAAATAACTTAATAGGTTTGTCTCCTTTAGGAACTCTCAAGTTTGTCCAACACAATGATAAAATGAGGCATCGACATTTTCATAGACTAAAACAACTTGCCACTCCACTCCTATCAAATATTTTAATGATTCAACAATAAAATCTCTTTTCAAAACTTGACCAACTCTTCATTCTGTGATTTAGGCAAATTTAGCAACAAAGGTAAAAGGGCTGACACTCTTCATTGACATCAATACTAATTTGATTGAGGCAGTGCAAGATTGACTTGGGAGATCTTATTTTGACAATCATTGACACAAAAATTTAAAATTTGCCAAGTTTGAAAATAGGGGTAACACACCTCTTAATCTTATCCCTCCATTTCTTACACTGTTCTCTATATAAGAGGATACTATTAGGATTAATGATAGTCCCAAAGATATTGAGAGGGGGGGCGTGAATCAGTATCTAACCAGTTAACAAAATATTTAACCTTATTAAATATTTTGCATTCCAAAATAGTGTACCGATAAATAAGAATTAATGCAGTAAACAGGAACAATAAAGACAGCATAGAAAACACACCATAACACAAGATGTTTAACAAGGAAACCAGGTGTGGGAAAAACCTTGCTGGGATTTGTGACCCACAATATTCACTCACTGGCCAATGAATAAATATTACTTACAATGAGGGGCCTGCACATGCAGGAAGGCCAACTGCCTAGAGCTCACTGCTCAATTTACAAGATAGAAGTCTCACTGACTTACAAAATGGATTATGAAAATCCAATACAATGTACTGCTTCATATCAACATCAACTATGTCAGGTTCAATAATAGTTTAAGCTCATAATATAACCAAAAACCTTTGCAATCACTTATATCACCTTCTACACAATTCGCAAAACTTCTCTCTTATATCCAACAATGACTTATAAGATCTCACACATACATATTAGTCTTTTACAATATGCCATGTCGCCTTTACAAAAGATAATTACATTAAATACAAAAGTTTATTCCCTGTCGGCTGGAGTGTCCATATGCATTGTAGCCACTGTCAGTGAAGTGCCTGTCGGTGTATGTAGATGTCTAGCCAGTGTCGGTACCTGCCGGTGGCTTTACCAGATGAATGCCAAGTGGTTTCCAGAAGGTTGCCAGTAGGTTGCCATCAATGACAACACCATCATTTCTCATTAGAGTGTAGAATGCCAACAAATAATCTCCTTCATTATCAACCTTAATCATTTGATTGTCTAATTGATTTTATGCAATCAAGCCTTCTTGCGATCAAGCTGATAACTCAATGATGAGAAAATAGTACCAAACCGATACTGAGAGGGGGGGGGTGAATCAATATAAGAAAAAATACAGTCTTAAACCGGTTTGATAGCAAACACTTCAAAAGACTAGGAGACAGAGATACCAGTTTGAAACAGAGTGCAACCGGTAAAGCTAAGAATGTCTGAGATAAGCATTAACCGGTTACTCACTTAGCCTTTCACTCAACTTGAGACTACACTACCATTTCACCCTTATGCATAAATAGGTGATCTATCATTAGATCATAAAAACAACTATTCAACATGTTTTATTGATAGGCATAAAACACAAAACCATCAAATGCTTGACAAACAATAGCAAAGCATCACAAGATAAAAGCATCACACATGACACACATATTTTTCATGTGGAAACCCAATTGGGAAAAACCACGGTGGGGATGAATACCCACAAGCTATTTTTGAACTCTTTGGATGTCCGCTCTATTAGAAGCCTTGTCCGGTTAGAGACATTACAATAGGTTCTGCTAGGAACCGATCCTGTTAGAGATCACCCAGTTAAGGGATGGCTACAATACCCGATTAAGGGTTAAACCCTGTTAAAGGTTACCTTGTTAGAGGATTTCAAGAATGTAATAGCTAAAGGACTTTGAACTTAGTAGCTTAGAGTTACCCTGTTAAAGGATTTACAACAAGCTGGTTAAGGCTACCCTATTAAGGGATTTTCCAACTATTGAGGTGGTTAGAGATCAACAAGTATTACAACGATCTGGTAACAACACTCAATGCCAATGTAGATCCACTTAAGCTCCTCTTTTCCTTTTACACTTACACTCTATAGGTATCACTTCTCTCCTTTTGGTTTGGCAAGAATCACGTATCCCTTCTCTTGGATACTCACACACAACTTTTGCCAATAACCCTAGAAAGAGTCAAAACATTGACCTTATAGAAAATAGTTAGGTCAGTAGCATAAACCCTAAACCCTAAACCCTAAACCTAATAGGTTAAGAAATTCAAATGGTTCAATCCTGACCATTGAGCATGTTGCATTAATCTCCATCATTCATTTTCTGTCAGTTTCATGGCAGCTAATAACCCATCACACATTATCACCATTTTACAGTCTTCTCATATTCTCGAGGTAGATAGGCAAGATCTTCTTCATGCATGATCCTTCATGCACACAAGGCTTACGTGGCAACACAATCTTGTTCTTTGTTGTCATGCTAACTCATCACACAAAGTCACCAGTTGAGCCACACAGGCTTGAAACACTTCAACCAAAAACCCTAAAGTTGAGACTACCAACTAGTAGTCATATAGCGCTTCCATGTGCCAGTTCCCATAACCATATGCCTGTTCACCTTGAACAAGCACACTGCTTCACTTTGGCACAAATGCTGGTTCAGTGTTATATCGATTCTCACATATGCCGGTTTACACCTTTGCAACATATTGACATCAATGACAATATACAATGTCATTATGTCCTCATACCGGTTCACATAATTCCAACAATCTCCCCCTTTGGCATTGATGGCAATGTACAAGGATATCTCTCCGCTTCGCATCTTCTCCCCAAATGTCTGTAGATATCTTCTCCACTTCACATACCGGTTCACATAATGCCAACAATCTCCCCCTTTGGCATTGATGGCAATATACAAAGATATCTCTCTACTTCGCATCTTCTCCCCAAATGTCTGCAGATATCTTCTCCACTTCACATCTTCTCCCCCTTTGACAACAATGCCAAATTGGAGACACAAGCTTCCCTGTTCCATTATGCTGCTCCCTCTGAGGAGTAGCATGCTTCGACACATCAATCCAAGATAAATTTGACCATGCAATACCTGACTGATGTGGAGCATATGCTTTTAGTTCACCTCCTGAAGGGGCAGTACCCCTAATTCACCTCTTAAGTATGTAAATGTATTCTTTGGGAGAGGCTTGGTGAGTATGTATACTAACTGCTCCTTACTAGACACATGCTCCAGTGCAATCTCTTTGTTCTGAACCTTTTCCCTCAAGAAATGATACTTAAGCTCAAAGTGCTTGGTTCTAGAATGTAAAACTGGATTCTTGGAGATATTAATTGCACTTTTATTGTCACAAAATATACTTACCGGTTCAGATACAGGAACTTTGAAGCCATTCAATACATGCTTTATCCAAATTGTCTGAGTGCAGTTCATGAAAGCCACAACATACTTTGCTTCCACTGTAGGCTGAGAGATACAACTCTACTTTTTACTCATCTAGGAGACCAGTCTACCACCAAGGAAGAATGCACCACTGGTTGTGCTCTTCCGGTCATCTACATTACTAGCCCAATCAACATCTATGAACACTTTCAAGTTGAAATCCTTGCTATATGGATACCACAATCCATAGTCAATAGTTCCTTTCAGATACCTAAGAATCTGCTCGACTGCAACCAAGTGGGATTCTCTAGGACTTTTTTGGAACCTTGCAGTGTACTACATAATGGATAGTTTATATAATGAAATTTACCAATCATTGATCGGTATTCCTTCTCATCAACCAATGCTGAGTCATCCTCTTTGGATAGTTTACAACTGGTCACCATCGGTGTACCAACCGGTTTGCTATCTTCCATGCCAAAGTTCTTCAACACCTCTTTGACATACTTGGACTGAGTGATAAAGATTCAATCTCTCAGCTGTTGGATTTGTAGTCCAATGAAGAACTTAATCTCCCCTATGAGTGACATCTCAAACTCTTTCTTCATCTCATCTGCAAACTCATGACTCATCTTGTCATCTCCACCAAAGATAATGTCATCAACAAATACCTCACAGATCGGGATCTGATCTCCTTCAGACTTCAAGTAGATATTTCTATCTTCACTTGTTCTTTCAAATCCAATCTTCACAAGATGGGAATGCAGGCATTCATACCATGCCCTAGGTGCCTGTTTTAGACCATATAAGGCTTTATGTAGCCTACACACCATGTCATTGTCTTCAGATAGGGAAAACCCATCTGGTTGCTCTATATACAATTCCTCTTCAAGTGCACCATTTAGGAATGCATATTTTACATCCATTTGATATAATTTGAAGCCTTTAAAAGCTACATATGCTAGAAGCATACGAACTCCTTCCAAGCTGGCTATAGGAGAAAAGGTTTCACCATAGTCTTCTCCTTCTTCTTGGGCATATCCTTTACACACCAATCTGGTTTTGTTTCTAATCACTGTGCCATCCTCATTCAGCTTATTTCTGAAGACCCATTTGGTACCAATGACATTTTTGTGCTCTGGTCTAGGTACCACGGACCATGTACCATTTTTCTCTATCTGGTCAAGTTCCTCTTCCATTGCCTTGATCCAGTCTTCATCCTTATGTGCCTCTTTGAATGTTTTAGGCTCGAATTTAGAGATCACACATGAGTTTTCTCTGACTTCTCTTCTTGTAAGGATTCCTGCATCCTTATCTCCTATGATTTTCTTAGGATCATGATTCAGCTTGACATATCGAGGAATGGTCTTGATAGATTCCTCTCGCTTTTCTTTTTCATCCTCATCTCCATCAGTATCAACATCTACATCTGCTAGTGTAGGAACACTGTTACTTGTACTTGGTTGACTGATAACCAATTCCCAAAAGGTTGCAATCGGTTCACTTACCACTTGCACATTACTGGCTTCCTCAGTTTTCTCAGAGGTTTCATCAACTTTGATATTGATGCTTTCTACAATTCTCTGATTCCTATTGTTGAAAAACTTGAGAGCTTTGCTCTTGGTGGAATATCCTAGGAATATTCCCTCATCACATTTCGCATCAAATTTGCTTTGGTGTTCACTTCTCTTGATGTAACATTTGCTACCAAACATTCTAAAGCAGTTAACCACAGGTGACTTACCGGTCCAATACTCATAAGGAGTTTTATCCTTACCTTTCTTGATGAGTACCCTGTTCATTGTATAGACTGCAGTGCTCACCGCTTCTCTCCAAAAGGTGTGAGCTACCTTTCCTTGAATCAACATGGTACTAGCTGCTTCAACCATAGTCTGGTTATTCCTCTCTGCTAGGCCATTCTGCTGTGGAGTCTGGGGGGCAGACAATTGCCTCTTGATGCCATGTTCTTCACAGTACATGTTGAATCCACTGGAAGTGAATTCCCCTCCTTGATCAGTTCTCAGGTACTTGATCCTTTTACTACTTTCCTTATCCACTAATACTTTAAAAGCTTTAAACTTTACAAAGGCTTCAGACTTGTTTTTCAAGAATGTGACCCACATCATTCTTGAGTAGTCATCAGTGAGAATCATGAAGTACCTATCACCTTGCACACTTCTAGTTTTCATAGGACCACACAAATCAGTATGCACAAGATCAAGCAAGTTGTTAGCAGTGAAAGATTTACCTTTAAAGGTTGAGGAAGACATTTTCTCTAATTGACACTCTCTTCACAGGGTATTATCCGGTTTTCTTAACACTGACAACCCTCTAAATGCCTTGATCTTACTGTCCTTTCCAATGTTATCAAAGTTTACATGGCAGAGTCTCCTATGCCATATCCAACTATCATCAAATTTAGCCATAAGGCATGTACTTATATTTGCATTCAAATGAAATATGTTACCTTTGGTCTGCATGCCGGTGGCCACCAATTCACCATCTTTTCCTTTGATTCTACAAACTCTATTCTTGAATTCCAGAGTAAGGCCACTATCATTCAGCTGGGCAACACTCAGAAGGTTGTGTCTAAGACCATCAACCCAGTACACATTGTCAGCACTACTCTTTCCATTCAGAGAGATGGACCCTCTGCCTTTGACCATGCATGGTGCATCATTGTCTAAGCGAACCACACCACCATCATACTCCTCCAAGGATGGAAACTTGCTTCAGTCACCAGTCATATGGTGAGTGCAGCCATTGTCAATGATCCACTCATTGTAATTATCAAACCAGGAGACAAGAGCCTTCTGGTCTGACACATCTTCTTTGACAACAACAAACACAATATCTTCATTTTCTTCATCCTCTGACTCTTCATCTGTGACACCTTCATCAACTGCCACAAAACAGTTTCTCCAGTTTCTCCAGTTTCCTCCTTTGAATTTCTTGAACCTTTCTAGTTTGTCCTTGTTGTCACCATTAGGACAGTTTACAACAATATGTCCTATTTGGTTGCAAGAAAAGCATTTCAAAGGAAGATTACCTTTGTATTTGCCTATTCCTTTAGGAAGTTTCCTAGCAAGGAGAGCTTCAAATTCCATAAAAATCTCCTCATCATCCATTTCTCTGCTCTGTCTTGGTTCACCACTAGTGATAGATTCTTTTCCTTTTCTCGATGGTATAGCAGAAGCTTTAAAATATGATTCCGTCTTTTGAACACTGCCATCAAAACTATTTAGCTCATAGGTTGTCAACTTTGCTATGATGGAGTCCAAGGATACCTTAGTCTTGTCTATTGACCTCAGCTCCTGAATAGAAGCAACCCTTATTTCATAGACTGGCAATAGGGATCTCAGGACTTTGCTTGCCATAGTGGAATCTTCTATTTTACCACCTGCACTCTTGATATCTCCAACAATGGTTTTGATTCTTATTCCATACTGTTGAATGGTCTCACCTTCAACCATTCACATATCTTCAAACTTCCCTCTTAGGCTTTCTTCCTTAGCCTGTTTTACATGTTCATCACTACCATAGATATTTTCAAGAGCATCCCATACCTCTTTGGGATTTAGCTTGTCCTAAACATCAATAAACTCAATGTCAGATAAACTACTAATTAGGGCTTTCATGACTTGCACATTTTCTTGTATCTCTCTCTTTTGGTAATCGGTGAGAGTACCCATAGGGGCAACATAGACATTCTCAACATAGCTCTAGGTTGAGAACCCATGCTTCTGATGAATATCTTCATCCTGTCTTTCCAAACACTAAAATTTTCCCTGTTAAACTTTGGACCTTCCCTCTTCATCATTTGACTGGGATCCTTACCTCAAGCAGTTAATCTTATAACGTAGAGCACCTGGAGGACTCTCTAATACTAATTTATAACTCAATGATGAGAAAATAGTACCAAACTGATACTGAGAGGGGGGGGTGAATCAGTATAAGCAAAAATACAGTCTTAAACCCGTTTGACAGCAAACGCTTCAAAAGACTGGAAGACAAAGATACCGGTTTGAAATAGAGTGCAACTGGTAAAGCTAGGAATGTCTGAGACAAGCATTAACTAGTTACTTACTTAGCCTTTCACTCAACTTGAGACTACATTACCATTTCACCCTTATGCGTAAACAAGTGATCTATCATCAGATCATAAAAACAACTAGTTCAACATGTTTTATTGACAGGCATAAAACACAGAACCATCAAATGCTTGACAAACAATAGCAATGCATCACAAGATAAAAGCATCACACATGACACACATATTTTTCACGTGGAAACCCAACTAGGAAAAACCATGGTGGGGATGAATACCCACAAGCTTTTTTTGAACTCTTTGGAAGTCCACTATGTTAGAAGCCTTGTCCGGTTAGAGACATTACAATAGGTTTTGCTAGGAACTGATCCTGCTAGAGATCACCCGGTTAAGGGATGGCTACAATACCCGATTAAGGGTTAAACCCTATTAAAGGTTACCTTGTTAGCGGATTTCAAGAACTCAATAGCTAAAGGACTTCGAACTCAGTAGCTTAGAGTTACCCTATTAAAGGATTTACAGCAAGCCGGTTAAGGCTACCCTGTTAAGGGATTTTCCAACTGTTGAGGTGGTTAGAGATCAATAGGTATTACAATGATCTGGTAACAACACTCAATGCCAATGTAGATCCACTTAAGCTCCTTTTTTCCTTCTACACTTACACTCTGCAGGTATTACTTCTCTCCTTTTGGTCTGGCAAGAATCACGTATCCCTTCTCTTGGGTACTCACACACAACTTTTGCCAACAACCCTAGAAAGAGTCACAACATCGACCTTATAGAAAATAGTTAGGTCGGTAGCATAAACCCTAAACCCTAAACCTAATAGGTTAAGGAATTCAAACAGTTCAATCCTGACCGTTGAGCATGCTGCATTAATCCCCATCGTTCATTTCCTGCCATTTTCATGGCGGCTGATAACCTATCACACGTTATCACCGTTTTACAATCTTCTCATATTCTCGAGGTAGATAGGCAAGATCTTCTTCATGCACACAATGCTTACATGGCAACATAATCTTGTTCTTTGTTGTTATGCTAACTCATCGCACAAAGTCACCCGTTGAGCCACACAGGCTTGAAACACTTCAACTTGAAACCCTAAAGTTGAGACTACCAACCGGTAGTCATACAACACTTCCATGTGCCAGTTCCCATAACCATATGTCGGTTCACCTTGAACAAGCACATTGCTTCACTTTGGCACAAATGTTGGTTCAGTGTTATACTAGTTCTCACATATGCCGGTTCACACCTCTGCAACATATTGACATCAATGACAACATATAATGTCATTATGTCCTCATACCGATTCACATAATGCCAACACAAGCTATCAAACACAATCCATTCTTTGTTGAGCTCTTGTGCACACATAAAATCCGAGAGAAAATATATCAAACAAGATTAATGGAGATAGGAGACAATGGAGATTGAAACCCTACTTGATGTATGTGAATGGTAATATTGCTTTATTTTTTTGATTTGTATGATCTTAGGTATTTGTATTGGTATTAGTGAATGTTCCATTGTAGGACTTAGATTGTTTGTGTTTCAATCTTTATGGTTTTACAATAGTTTATCATCACTTTTCACCATATACATTTTGGTATGCCCGGTTGGACATGGATTTTTGTTAGATCTATTTTTTTTTGCAGTTTTTTCTTACCCTATATTGTTGTTTTTTAAAACAATTTGGAAAATAACCTTGTGTAGCTAGTGTTTTGGACACAAGATTAAGATTTTGGAGAGATTTGATTAGATCTCACAAACAAATTGGAATTTTTACACCAAATTGTTTTTTCAGGTTGGGGAGAAAATCAGGAGTGTTTGATCCAAAATTTTGATTTTCGGAGCATTATTAAATTTTCTATGAATTTGTTATGATTTTTCATAAAATATTAATTTTTGAAGCAAATTAGAATTTTTTTTGGATTTTCTTACATTTCTGGAAAGGTCTTAGAATTATACAAGGGATCTATTTTTTCTGATTTTAATTTGGGTGCAAAATATTTCATAAAAAAATTAGATATTTAAGAATTAGGGTTTTGAAATGTTTTGATCATATCTCCCAAACGGCTTGAAATTTTTGCATCAAATTATTTTCAAAAATTGAAGACAGTATCAGATATTATCAATGAAAATTTTAGATTTTTGGAAGCATATTTGAATTTTCTATGAATTGTTTATGATTTTTCATAAAAAAACAATTTTTGATGCAAGTTAGCAAATTTTTCAGATTTTATTACATTTATGGATATTTCTCATAGTTCTATAGGGGATCTGTTCTTTGTGATTTTAATTTCAATGAAAAATTATTCATGAAAAATTAGATCTTCAAAAATTAGGGTTTTACAATGTTTTGATCATATCTCACAAACTACTTCATATTTTTGTAGGAATATTGTTTTACAGCTTGGGAATAATATCTGGAGTTTCCAATACAAAATTTAGATTTTTGGAATCAAATTTTAATTTTCTTTGAGTTTTGTATGATTTTTCATAAAAAAAATAATTTTGAGAGAAAATTAGGATTTTCTTACATTTTTGGAAAGTTCTTAGAATTCTACAGGGGTACTATTCTTTACAAATTTAATTTTAATGCAAAAGAACTCATGGAAAATCAGATCCTTGCATTTGTCAAAAAACTTATTATTGAAGGCCCATATTTCACAAAGTCATTTGGGATTTATAAAAATTTACCTAACTTATGTGCTTACACGAGTGGTATTATTTCATAACTACTAAAATTTTTGGTGCAGGACCTTTTGCAAATATTTGAATTTGAAATTGCTTGCTTTGTCTTCTTTATGTTAGCATTTGCATGAAGATTCCATTAATGATATATTATTTTGTCATTGATATCAATTGAACCGGTACTGGTATTTATGATATTGTTGATAGTGTTGTTATTATTGATATTGGCTTGTAATCGATAGGAAGAGCTTTGTGGAAGATGTTGTAACCAGTATGATAAGTTTGTGAGTTGAACCAGTAAACCGGTGTATAAGGTAAAACCTTTTCTACGCATTGTAACCGGTAAATACCTGTTGTTTATGTTAAACCCTAACTGAGTAAGCTCACTGAAATGGTTATGGGTTTATTATCTGATGAGCGGTAATGATGGCAACCCATGTGATCATTGTATGAGGATAAGTTCAGATTGTTTTGGCACATTTGTTTGTTGTCTAGGGAATGAGCAAAGTGGATTGCATCTAATGCATAGCACATGATGAATTACAAAGTTTGATGAAGCGGTGATCATGGAGCAGTTGAAATTTTCTTGAAGAATGTGAAGAGATTGTTATGATTTCTAACAGTCAAGATTTTACTGACATGTTTGTAATCTCAATGATGAGAATTAAGTTTTTTTTGTGTTACCGATCTAATTGATTTGTATTTAAGGTCGATGAAGTTGTTTGTTAAAGTTGTTGGCAAGATTGGCAGAAACTAGTTGAGTGTGTAGTTGCCTAACAGGTGAATGGATCTACACTTTGAGTAAAGGTAGATTGAAGCTTAAAAGGATCTGATCAAGCAAATGTAGTCCTATTCAGATAGATCAAGAAAACCTCTTGTTTTCTAACAATTACAGCAAAAGTGAAATCCCTTAACCGGGTAAGCTCTAACAAGTTTGGTTACTTATTAAATCCTCTAAAAAGGTGGTCCATTAGCTTGGATTCTCAAACCCTCTACCGCGGTTATTACTAATAGGGTATTTTCTTTTCATCAAGGCATTTTGTAAATCCCTTAACCGAGTCATTCCTAACAGAATTAGTTCTTAACAAAACTTATTATAAAAGCTTTAACAAGATTGGCTCGTAATAGGGTGAACTTCAGAAGAGTTCAGATAACTATCTTGTGAGTCTCATCTCACCATGGTTTTTACCTATTTGGGTTTTCCACGTATAAACATTTGTGTCAAGTGGTGAATGTTTTTGTGGTTATGATCTTATTTGTTGATTTGATCAACTTATGATAAGGCATGATAACTAGAAGCACTGAGAGATGAAATATGTTGAGATATGATAAAGCATTTTGATGTTTACAAGATTGAATTTGTTTATTGTTAAATTGTCATAACAATTAAGTGGTTGATCTCAAGTATTCTTATGAGTATTGATCTTGACTGTGATAAGTTTACTTTGTGTGATTGAATTTGAGTTTGGAAACTTTGTATTAGTTTTTCAGTACACTGATTCACCCCCCCTCTTAGTATTCTACCGGATACTTATTCTTTCATCATACCATCAATTGGTATCATAGCATCTCAGGTCCTCTTTAACCTAAAAGCCTAACAACTTGAGGAAAATATCTTGTAAATCATGATGAAGAAAGAAGGTCCGAAGTTCAACAAAGACAACTATGTTGTCTGATGATTAGAAGAAAGAACAACAAGAAAATCATGAAGCATTAGAGGCTATTTGTTAGGACCCGGAGGCAACTGAGAAGCAGGGGTGAATCAGTTGTCTATTAATTTTATCTCAAATATAACATAACCAAACTTAGTGCAAAATACTCGTAAGCCAAACTTAATGTCGGTTGACAGTTTAACAATTAATAATAGTACCGGTTAAGTTTAATGCATGAAACAAAAAGACAGATAACATCCACAACACATTCACAGATATTTTTACATGGAAACCCTGTAAGGAGAAAAACCACGGTGGGAAACCTTACCCACAATCAGATGATACTACTGTAGATAGTATGTGTGTACAAATGGGGTCTCCACATGCAAAAAGGCCAACTACCTAGAGCTCACTGCTCAATCACAAAATGGGATTCACACTGACTACAATTGGATGGTTAAATCCAATGATAATGTACTTCTCAAAATAACATCTTCATATGCTGGATTTAGTACCAGTTAAGCTCTGATTGTCTTCTTCATACCTTCCTTGAATCTTCAAATGATGTATGTGTGCATAGCTCTGCTTATATTCACATATACCTTATTACAATCCTCTACCACCAATTTCTTCATAATCTCACAAATGAGATCTTACATATATACCAAAACCTAAGACTAAATGTGTAGGTCAACTCACTAAGAATATTACAATTAAATCGATTGCAAATGAATCAATATGTGATGCATCATGTCGGCTTAATGCATTTACAATAATAACCAATCAATAAATCATCTCCAAAACATGTCGTGCTGATCTGGAATAGATAATGCTTGCCGGTCCATAACCTAGACCTATTTGCCAGTAACAACAAATATGCAAACTTGATTAGACCAATAACCAAATCACCAAAACCAAGTGTCCAAACAATGTCTTTGAAATAACCAAGTAATCTCTAGATGATAATAGATCATCCTCAGTGTCGGTGAATAATATAACCTATCGGTGAACCAGATACCGATGACTATGCATAAATCACTGAACATGTCGGTGAACATAACCAAAGATCTTCATTGTTGATAAGTATTCACAAGTGTTGACATCAATGACAAAACCAATGCAACACATCCATAATACCAACAATCTCCCCCTTTGGCATTGATGGCAACACAAGATGGAAAAACCATCTAAGTGCCAAAGTAGAAATGCCAAAAACCAAAAACCAACAATCTCCCAAAGAGATCAATTACCAAAAATTAAAATACATAATATTTCTCCCCCTAGGAATAATCTCTCCCCAAAAGATAATGTTTTTTTCCATAGATATCTCTCCCCCTTTGACATCAAATGCCAAAGCAATACAAAACCAAATACAATTAGTTCATAGAACTTATTACAAATACCAATTGTTATAACCAAATCTATCCAATATACTCCCCCTGAGAAGTAGCTCTCCTTTATCAAAGCCGGAAAAGATTTCTCTGTTAATTCTGTCAGTTTGATGCCATGCTCCAATTGTCTAAGTTTATACTGGTGAGGGTATAACTCCAAGATGCTCTCTGAGATATTCAAAAGTTTCCTTAGGCAAAGGTTTAGTAAAGATATCTGCAATCTGCTCTTTAGTATTCACATAAACCAATTTCACTTCTTTTGCTTCAACATTCTCTTTCAGAAAATTGAATTTGATAGAAAGATGTTTAGTTTTAGAGTGAAATACTAGATTCTTTGACATATCAATTGCTGCCATATTATCACAGTAAATGATTATAGGTTCTTTGCATTTTCCCTTTATGTCCTTCAACATTTTCGTAATCCATAATACTTGTGTACAATTAGTTGTTGTTGCAACATATAGTGATGTACAACTTTGTTTCTTGCTCAACCATGAAATTAGTCTATTACCAAGAAAAAATGCTCCGCCGGTGGTGTTTTTTTTGTCATCTACATCTCCTGCACAATTTGCATCTGTGTATGCACATAAATCAAAAATTTTATCTTTAGGATACCATAAACCAAGATTTGTTGTGCCTTGTAGGTACTGGAAAATCCTTTTTACTACTGATTCATGATTTTACTTAGGATTACTCTGAAATCTTGAAACAATACATACTACATTCATAATATCGGGTCTTGTTTGTGTCAAATATAGTAAACTTCCAATCATAGATTTATATCTTGTTGAATTAACAGGTGTTGATTCATCATTCAATGATAGTTTATCAGTTGTAGTCATAGGAGTACTTACCGGTTTAGAGTTTTCCATACCAAATTTCTTTAGTAGTTCTTTCAAGTACTTTGATTGATTTATGAATATAGCTTTATCAGTTTGTGAAATCTGCAATCCTAAAAAGAATTGTATCTCCCCAATCATAGACATTTCAAATTCCTCCTGCATCTTATTAGAAAAGTCTTTACACAATCCTTCTTCTCTTCCAAAAATGATATCATCAACAAAAACTTCAATAACCAAGATGTCATCATTAGTCACTTTGTAATATAGGTTGTTGTCAGCATTACCTTTAGTGTAACCAAGCTTCAAAAGATATTTGTCCAATCTAGCATACCAAGCTCTGGGAGCTTTCTTCAATCCATATAAAGTTTTCCTTAACTTGCAAACCATATCTTTGTCACCTATCAAAGAAAATCCATTAGGTTGTTCAATGTAAACTTCCTCTTCAAGATCACCATTCAAAAATGTACATTTAACATCCATTTGATATACTTTATAGTTCTTGTGTGCTACAAAAGCTAAGAATAATCCGACTGCCTCAATTCTAGCTATCGGTGCAAAGGTTTCATTGTAGTCAATTCCTTCTTTCTATGAATATCCCTTACACACTAGTCTTGCTTTGTTTCTGATTAACTTACCATCTTCATTAAGTTTATTTCTAAATACCCATTTAGTTCCAATTACATTTTTGTTTCTAGGCTGGGGAACCAATGTCCATGTGTTATTCTTTTCAATTTGTTCCAATTTATCTTCCATAGCCTTAATCCAATGTTTATCTTCACATGCCTCATTAATAGTTGTTGGTTCAATTTGAGAAATTAGACATACCTCTTCATTTGCCAGTCTTCCTCTAGTCATAATGTTGGACATTGTTGGCCTATGGGGAGATTGTTGGACATTGTTAGCATATGGTGAACCGGTATGTTGATAATGTATGTTGTCATTGATGTCAATAAAGTTGGTAAACCTGTATGAAGAAGAATGAAGAGATGTAGTGAACCGGTGTTAGGGTTTCACTTAGTGTGACTACCAGTTGATAGTCTCAGCCCTATGGTTATTGGTATGGTGATCCAGCTTGTGCGATGCAATCGATGATACTTTGTGATGAGCTAACTAAGAGATGTGAATGAGATCGAGGTGCCATGTCATAGTTGTGCATGTGAAGGATTTTCTTGAGGATCTTGTATGAGAAGATCGACTGCATTTGAAGTCTAACTCAGGAATGATCATTCTTCTTAGTGGTATGAGAAGAAATCGTGATGGGTTATTGATTCCCATGAGCGGTGATGAATGAATGATGCAAATTGTGTTGTGATCTGTTTGAAATTGTAATACTCTATGCAATATGTTTGGAAGGTCAGGATTGGACCGCTTGCATTGTAAACCTAAGCATCTTAGGGTTTATGATACAGACCTATCTGTTGTCTATAAGTTCGATGATGTTTGTTATTGTAAAGTTGTTGGCAAATGTTGTGTCTGTGTATTTGAGTAAAGAGATACTTGATACTTGCTAGACCAGTAAGAGGGAAACTGCAAAGTGTGATTGCAGAGTAGAGGATATGAAAAGGATCTACCTTGGCATGTAGTGTTGTTATTAGATCAGAAGTTTTACTTGTTGTCTTCTAATCATTTCAATAGTTTGAAAATCCCTTTACCGGGTAGCTTTAACAAGCTTATTGTAAAACCTGTACCAAGGTGACTCAAGATCATTGAATTCTTTAAATCCTCTAGTGAGGTAACCTTTAACAAGGTTTCAACCTTTAACAGGGTATATAGCCATACCTTAACCGTGTGATCTCTAACAGGATCAGTTCCTAGCAAAACCTTATTGTAAAGTCTTTAACCAGACTAGCCTCCTAACAGGGCGAGCTTCAAAAGAGTTCAAAACAAGCTTGTGGGTAGTCATCCCCACCGTGGTTTTTTCCATTTGGTTTTCCATGTAAAAAATCTGTGTGTGATGTGTTATGCATTTTTCATGTGATGTTTATGAAGTATTTGGTTGAAAGACTATGTATGTAGAATTTATAGGTTATGGCATTTCTAGTATACCACATGCATATGTTTATGGGTGAAATTGAAGTCAAGTATTGATCGTATTTGAAGTGTTCAAACTTATCTGTTTATGGTGTCTGGTGTCTTACTGTACCAGTATTGCCATGGTTAAGTTCAGTAATGATGATAACCAGTTGGTATTGCTTTAGCTAGACAAAGTGGTTGAAGAGAGTTTTTATCTTTATTGATTCACCCCCCCCTCTCAGTACCAGTTGGGGTATCTATTGTTCATCATTATTCATCAATTGGTATCAAAGCAACTCCAGGTCCTCGGTAATATAAGCTTAACCGCTTGAGGAAAAAGATCCTAGTGTAATGATGAAGAGGGAAGGTCCTAAGTTCAATAGATATAACTTTAAGATATGGAAAGACAGAATGAAGATTTACATCAAGATTATGGGTGCTCAACATTGGAGCTATGTTGAGAATTCCTATGTGATTCCCACTAGCACTTTGACCAATGATCAGAAGAGAGAAATCCAGGAAAATGGGCAAGTCATGGAAGCCCTTATCAGCAGCCTATCAGACAATGAGTTTATTGATGTACAAGACAAGGACACTCCTAAGGAAGTATGGGATGCACTGGAAACCATTTATGGTGGTGATGAGCATGTAAAGAAAGATAAGGAAGAGAGCCTTAGAGGAAAATTTGAAGACATGGGGATGGTTGAAGGAGAGACCATTCAGCAATATGGTATTAGGATTAAGACAGTAGTTGGAGATATCAAAAGTGTTGGTGGAACTATTGATGATGCCACTGTTGTTAGTAAAATTCTTAGATCATTGTTACTAATATATGCAATCAGAGTTGCTGCTATCCAGGAGCTAAGGTCTATTGATAAGACCAAGGTATCCTTAGATTCTATCATTGCAAAGTTAACTGCATATGAGTTGAATAGCTATGATGGTAGTTTTTAGAAGACTAAGTCAGCCTTTAAAGCATATACTGTACCATCTAGAAAAGGAAAAGAAACTGGTACCAGTTATGAATCCAGACAATGCAAAGATATAGATGATGAAGAGATTCTAATGGAGTTTGCAGCTCTTCTTGCTAAAAGACTTCCAAAGGGATCTATAAAATATAGAGGTAAACTTCCTTTGAAATGTTTCTCCTGCAACAAGATAGGACATATAGCTATTAATTGTGCTAACAATGACAATAAGGATAAATTGGAGAGGTTTAGAAAATATAAAGGAGGAAATAGAAGAAATTGATTAGTTGCTGTGGCTGAAGGTGTCACCGATGAAGAATAAGAAGATGAAGAAAATGAAGACATGGTGTTTGTAGCAATAAAGGAAGAAGTGTCAGACAAGAAAGCTCTTGTCTCCCGCATTGACAACTGTAATGAGTGGATAATTGATAGTGGTTGTTCTCACCACATGACTGGTGACTGGAGAAAGTTTCTGTCTTTGGAAGAATATGATGGAGGTATTGTCAGGTTTGGCAATGATGCACCATGCTTCGTGAAAAGAAAAGGATCCATCTCACTGAATGGAAAAAGCAGTGCAGATGATGTCTACTAGGTAGAAGGTCTTAAGCATAACCTATTGAGTGTTGCTCAACTGAATGACAAAGGATTAGTTTTGGAATTAAAAGGTGGGATTTTTAGTATAATTGGGAAGAGTGGTGAAGTTATTGCCACTGGTAAATAGACCAAAGGTAACCTATTTTAGTTAAATGCCAAGATAAGTTAGTGTCTAATGGCTAAGTTTGATGATAGTTGGATATGGCATAGGAGACTCTGTCATATGAACTTTGACAACATTGTTAAAGCCGGAAAGATCAAGGTAGTAAGAGGATTACCTTTTCTAAACAAACCTGAGAATTCTTTGTGTAGAGAATGTCAACTTGGGAAGATGTCTTCCTCAACTTTTAAAGGTAAGTCTTTCTAAGCAAAAAATCTACTTGATCTTGTGCATACTAGTTTGTGTGGTTCTATGAAAACTAGAAGTATTCAGGGAGATAGGTATTTTATGATTCTTACTGATGAGTGCTCAAGAATGATGTGGGTCACATTCTTGAAAGATAATTCTGAAGCATTTGGAAAATTCAAAGCCTTCAGAGCATTAGTAGAAAAAGAAAGTGGTAAAAAGATAAAATTCCCGAGAACCGATCAAGGAGGAGAATTCACTTCTAATGAATTCATTAAGTACTATGAAGATAATAGTTTCAAGAGACAGTTGTCTGCCCCAAGGACACCACAACAAAATGGCATAGCAGAAATAAATAACAAGACTATAGTTGAAGCGGATAGAACTATGCTGATCCAAGGAAAGGTTGCTCACACTTCTTGGAGAGAAGCATTGAGTATTGCAGTCTACACTATAAATGGAGTACTCATAAAGAAAGGTAAAGATAAAACCCCTTATGAGTGTTGGACTAGGAAAAATCCCACTGTGAGTTACTTTAAAGTGTTTGGTAGTAAGTGCTATATCAAGAGAGGCGAATATTTGAGCAAATTTGATGCAAAATATGATGAAGGAATATTTCTGGGATATTCCACTAAGAGCAAAGCTCTCAAGTGCTACAAAAATAGAACACAAAAGATTGTTGAATGTATCAATGTGAGGGTTGATGAATCCCCTAAGGAACCTGAGGAAACATGCAGTGAAGAAGT
Organism: Cryptomeria japonica; assembly: GCF_030272615.1. Lineage (NCBI taxonomy): Eukaryota > Viridiplantae > Streptophyta > Pinopsida > Cupressales > Cupressaceae > Cryptomeria > Cryptomeria japonica. The sequence continues at coordinate 748,619,089 of NC_081407.1, read as the reverse complement.
GGAAGATGAACCAAGAATATCCTTCTGGGAACTGGTTAAGAAAGAAATTTGTAAAGATCTCAGTGTTCCTGTACTGGTAGAAGCTACAGTGAGTGAAGAAGAAGTTAGTGAAGAAGATGAAGAAAAGATAGAAGACCAGGCTAGAATCATTCCTAGATATGTGAAGTTGCATCATGATCCAAAGCAAATCATAGGAGATAAAGATGCAGGGATACTCACTAGAAGAAAAGTAAAAGAAAACTCTTGCATGATTTCTAAATTTGAACCCAAGACTTCAAGAGAAGCTCTTACAGATGAAGACTGGATTAAAGCAATGGAAGTGGAGCTAGACTAGATAGAAAATAATGCGACATGGTCTTTGATGCCCAGACCAGAACATAAAAATGTCATAGGTACCAAATGGGTCTTCTGGAATAAGCTAAATGAAAAAGGCACAGTTGTAAGAAACAAGACTAGGCTTGTATGTAAGGGATATGCTCAGGAGGAAGGAGAAGACTATGGAGAAACTTTTTCTCATGTGGCTAGATTAGAAGGTGTTCGAATGCTACATGCATTTGTGGCATTTAAGGGATTTAAGGTTTATCAGATGGATGTGAAGTCTTCTTTTTTGAATGGAATCCTAGAAGAGGAAGTGTATATAGAGCAACCAAAAGTGTTTTCCTTTTTAGAAGATAGTGACATGGTGTGTAGATTACACAATGCCCTGTATGGACCAAAACACACACCTAGGGCATGGTATGAAAGACTACACTCTCATCTTGTGAAGATTAGATTTCAGAGAACAAGTGAAGATAGCAACATCTACTTGAAATCAGAAGGTGATCAAATTCTGATTTGTGAAGTGTTTGTGGATGACATAATCTTTGGAAGAGATGATAGAATGAGTCATGCATTTGTAGATGAAATGAAGAAAGAGTTTGAGATGTCTTTGATAGGAGAAATAAAATTCTTCATTGGTTTACAGATTTAGCAAATGAAAGAGGGTATCTTTATTACCCAGTCAAAGTATGTCAAAGAGGTATTGAAGACTTTAGGCATGGATGAAAGCAAACTGGTTGGTACACTGATGGTGACTAGTTGTAAACTGACCAAGGAAGATGGTTTAGCACTAGTGAATGAAAAGGAGTATCAGTCAATGATCGGTAAGCTGCACTATGTGGTGCACAATAGACCTGATATTGCTCATGCAATGGGCATAGTAGCTTGTTTTTAGAAATGTCCAAGAGAATCCCACTTGATAGTTGTCAAAAGGATTCTTAGATATCTGAAAGGAACAGTTGATTATGGATTGTGGTATCCATATAGTGGTGACTATAATCTCAAGGTATATACTGATGTCGATTGGGGAGGTAATGTGGACAACTAGAAGAGCACAATTGGTGGAGCATTATTTCTCAATAGAAGATTAGTATCATGGACAAGTAAGAAGAAAAGTTGTACTTCTCAATCTATAGCTGAAGAAGAATATGTGGCAGCATTTATGAACTGGACTCAAGCAATTTGGATGAAGCATGTATTGGAAGGTTTCAAGGTACCTGTATCTAAACAGCTGAATATATTTTGTGATAACACAAGTGCAATAAATATTTCCAAGAATCCAATATTGCATGCTAGAACTAAGCATATTGAGCTTAAATATCACTTTTTGAGAGAAAAAGTTTAGAATAAGGAGGTTGTACTCCAACATGTTTCTAGTAAGGAGCAGCTAGCAAACAAATTCACTAAGCCCTTACCGAAGACAACATTTACCTATTTGAGAGATGAATTAGGGGTTCTGCCCCTTCATGAAATCAATTAAAGATGTGTGTTCCATATCAGTCAAGTACTATAGTGTAAAATCTTTCAGGATTGATGTGTTGAAGGATGCTACTCCTTAGGGGGAGCAGCATAGTAGATTTTGGAAGCTTGTGCCTCCACTTTGGCATTATTGTCAAAGGGGGAGAAGATATCTGATGTATGATGTATGGGGAGAAGATATCTGATGATGATGATACATTGGTCTATGATGTCTACAGTATTGCCATCAATGCCAAAGGGGGAGATTGTTGGACATTGCTGGCCTATGGGGAGATTGTTGGACATTGTTAGCATATGGTGAACCGGTATGTTGATATGATGATAATGTATGTTGTCATTGATGTTAATAAAGTTGGTAAACCGATATGAAGTGCTATTATTTTGGTATGGTTTTGTCATTGATGTGAACACCTATCAATACTTATCAACTCTAGCACTTTGGAGAATTGACAATGTTCACCGACAAGCAAGTGACTTATGCACAGTCACCGGTATCTAGTACACCAGCAGGATATATTGTTCACCAACACTTGGAATGACATGGAAAACATCTGGTTATGTGGAAGACATCATTCAGACACTTTGTCTTGGAGATTTGTTCATTGGTATATTCGTATTTGCATATTTCCTATTACCGGCAAATAGGTCCAGATTATGCACTGATAGGCTTATCTATTCCAGATCAACACGACACGCTTTTGAGATGATTTTTTTGTTATTGTAAATGCATTAAGCCGACATGTTGAATCGGATATTGCATCAGTTATTGATTTATTTGTGATTGTTTTATTGTAAAATCTTTTAGAGCCGACCTACTAAAATTGGTCTTAGGTTATGGTATATATGTAAGATCTTATTTGTAAGATCAATAGATGATTGGGATAAGGAATTGTAAGAAGGTATATGCAAGAATAAGCAGAGCTATACATGCAGACATCATTTGAAGGTGAAGCAAGGTTTTTTGTGAAGACAATCAGAACTACACCGGTACTGAATCCAGCATATGAAGATGTTATTTTGAGCAGTACATTCTTATTGGATTTAACCATCCAATTGTAGTTATTCTGACTCCTATTTGTGTTTGAGAAGTGAGCTCTAGGCGCTTGGCCTTTCTGCATGTGCAGAACCCATTTGTATACACATACTATCTGCAGTAGTGTCATCTGATTGTAGGTAAGGTTTCCCACCATGGTTTTTCCCCTTACAGGGTTTCCACGTACAAATATTGGTGTTATGTGTTGTGGATGTTATTTTCTTTCTGTTTCATGCATTAATCTTTACCAGTACTATAATTAACTGATAAACTATCTACCAACATAAACTTTGGTTTACGAGTATTAAGCATTAAGGTTGGTTAAGTTGTTTTTGGTTTGAATTTATTTGACAACTGATTCACACCCCCCCCCCCCTCAGTTGTCTTCGGGACCTAACAATTGGTATCAGAGCAAAGTCCTCTTTTTGCAAAAGTTTAACAGCTTGAGGAGATCCAATGTCTACTCACTATTTCAGGAAGGACAATCCTAAACTTGATGGAATCAACTATGGCATATGGAAGATCAGAATGAAGACACATCTAAATTACATTGGAAAGGACATCTGGGATGTTACAAAGAATGGCTACATTGCATTATCAGATCATTAAATTAGATAAACAAATCATGGGATTATTAGATAGGTCTACTGCTAAAGCTATTTGGGATCATTTGGAAAGATTAAATGAAGGAGATTCCACAGTCAAAATTGCAAAAATTGAAAGCTTCCGGGTCAGGTATAAAAATCTGAAAATGGAAGAAGATGAAAGGATTTCTGCTTTTATGGAAATGGTTAATGAAATTATTTTGGGTATTAAATGTTTTGGAGGAACCTTAAGTGAAGATGAAATTATTTCAAAAGTTTTAAGAGGATTTCCACCAACATATAAAATGAAAGTTACTGTTATAAATGAGTTGAGAACAATGCCTAATACATCAGTAACTAGGGATACATTGATTGGAAAACTTTCACCTTTTGAAATTGAGGAATTTGGTCATGTTGCTACTATAAAGACAAATTTAGCTTTTAAGGCATCAACATCATTTGCACCATCATTTGACAAATCTGATTGGAAAGCCTTTTATGCAAGAGAACTTGAGGAAAGCAGGAGAGAAAATGAAGAACTTGAAGCACTATTTGCAAGGAAAATGCCTAAAGGTCCAGTTGGAAGTAAGTATGAAGGTAAAGCACCCTTTAAATGTTTTAACTGTAATAAGATTGGTCATATGGCTTTAAGATGCCCTGATAGACATATTAGACTAAGAGAAGAAGCTCGAAGAACATACAAGCCTAACCCTGAATATCAGAGATACAAATTTAAGAAGAATAAAGATAAATCTTGTTATCTTGTTGATGAAGGAGTCACTGATGATTCTGATGAAGATCTCGCAGACAATGGATGGGTTTTTGTTGCTATAACAGGAGATCAACCAGCACCTACTGTTCAACCGGTAGAGCAGGCCCTGGTAGCTAAAGTTGAAATTAAGGATGAATGGATCATTGATTCGGGATGTTCACATCATATGACTGGTGATAAAGGTAAATTCTTGAACTTTCAGGAATACAATGGAGGTCTGGTAAGATTTGGAGATGATAAAGCTTGTTTGATCAAAGGAAAAGGTACTATATCTCTTGATGGTAAACATAATACTGACAATGTTTACTATGTAGAAGGTTTAAAGCATAATCTTTTGAGTGTTGGTCAATTAGTTGAGAAAGGATTTCTGTTACAATTCAAGAATGGAAAATGCAAAATTATGAACATAACTGGTTTGGAAATTGCAACCGGTAATCTAACAAGAGGTAATATCTTTCATTTGAATAGCAGTGAAAAGACATGCTTGATTGCACATATTGATGAAAGTTGGCTATGGCATAAGAGACTCTGCCATGTAAATTTTGATTGCATGGTAAAAATTATTACTACTAAGGCAGTTAGAGATTTACCTAAGATTGTTAAACCTCACAATCCAGTATGTAAGGAATGTCAATTTGGGAAACACGTTAGAGCATCTTTTAAAAGTATTCCAGAAAAATCCAATAATGCTTTTGACTTAATTCACACTAATTTATGTGGTCAAGCTAGAACTAAAAGCTTACAAGGTGATAGATATTTCATGCTAATCATTGATGACTATTCTAGAATGTGTTGGGTTACTTTTCTCAGAGAAAAATTAGAAGCACTTGGGAAGTTCAAACTATTCAAAGCAATGGTAGAAAATGAAACCAGTAAGAAAATCAAATGTCTGAGATCAGATCAAGGAGGTGAATTCACATCTAAGGAATTTAATGCACTCTATGAAGTGAATGGAATCAAAAGACAGTTATCAGCATGCTAGATACCACAACAGAATGGAGTTGTAGAAAGGAAAAATAGAACTATCTTGGATGCAGCTAGAAGTATGTTATCTGAAGAAAATTTACCACATATATATTGGAGAGAGGTAGTAAGCACAACGGTCTATACATTTAACAAAGTTCACATCAAAGAAGAAACCGGTAAGACCCCTCATGAACTATGGTTTGGTATTACTCCTACTCTTAAATATTTTAGAATATTTGGAAGTAAATGCTATATTAGAAGAGATGAGTATATTGGCAAATTTGATTCTAGAAGTGATGAAGGAATATTTCTTGGTTATTCATCTAAGAGCAAGGCATATAGATGTTTTAACGAAAGATTGCAAAAAATTGTTGAGAGTACAAATGTGAAGATTGATGAACAGTTTAGAGGAACTTCAAGGTATATAGACTTTGAACCGGAAATACAGATACTGACAAATGAATCTACATTGAATCAACCAGTAAAGATTGAAGATCCAATTACACCAGTATCATTTGAAAATTCCACTGTAACTGAGGAACAACAGCAAACAAAGACACCCATGTATGTAAGACTAAATCACTTTGAAAATTAGATAATTGGGAACAAGTATCAAGGAGTTATGACAAGAGGAAGACTGGAAAATGAAGAGGTATGTCTTATTTCTCAAATTGAACCATCATCAATTAATGAGGCATGTGAAGATAAACATTGGATTAAAGCTATGGAAGAAAAATTAGAACAAATTGAGAAGAATAACACATGGACATTAGTTCCCTGGCCTAAAGACAAAAATGTGATTGGAACAAAATGGGTATTCAGAAACAAACTTAATGAAGATGTGAAGGTAATTAAAAATAAAGCAAGACTAGTGTGTAAGGGATATTATCAGAAAGAAGGAATTGATTATAATGAAACCTTTGCACCGGTAGCTAGAATTGAGGTAGTCAGATTATTCTTGGCTTTTGCAGCACACAAGAACTACAAAGTATATCAAATGGATATTAAATGTGCATTTTTGAACAAAGATCTTGAAGAAGAAGTTTACATAATGAAGATGTGAAGGTAATTAAAAATAAAGCAAGACCAGTGTGTAAGGGATATTCTCAGAAAGAAGGAATTGATTATAATGAAACCTTTGCACCGGTAGCTAGAATTGAGGCAGTCAGATTATTCTTGGCTTTTGCAGCACACAAGAACTACAAAGTATATCAAATGGATATTAAATGTGCATTTTTGAACAAAGATCTTGAAGAAGAAGTTTACATTGAGCAACCTAATGAATTTTCTTTGACATAAAATAAAGATATGGTTTGCAGGTTAAGGAAAGCTTTGTATGGGTTGAAGCAAGCTCTGAAAGCCTGGTATACTAGATTGGATAAATATCTTTTGAAGATTGGTTTTTCTAAAGGTAATGCTGACAACAACTTATACTATAAAGTGACTAATGATGAAATCTTGGTTATAGAAGTTTTTGTTGATGATATAATCTTTGGAGGAGAAGATGGATTATGCAAAGACTTTTCTATTGAAATGCAGCAAGAATTTGAAATGCCTATGATTCCCGAGATAAAATTATTTTTAGGATTGCAGATTTCACAGACTGATAAAGGTATATTCTTGAGTCATTCCAAGTACTTGAAGGAGTTACTAAAGAAATTTGGGATGGAGAACTCTAAATAGGTAAGTACACCTATGACTACAAATGACAAATTATCACTAAGGGATGAATCTACACTTGTTAATCCAACTAGGTACAAATCTATGATAGGAGGCCTACTGTTTTTGACACAAACAAGACCTGATATTATGAATGCAGTATGTATTGTTTCAAGATTTCAGAGTAATCCTAGAGAAAATCATGAATCAGTAGTAAAAAGGATTTTCCAGTACTTACAAGGCACTACTAATCTTGGTTTATGGTATCCTAGAGATGAAAACTTTGAATTATGTGCATACACTGATGCAAATTGGGTAGGAGATGTGGATGACAGAAAAAGCACCACCGGTGGAGCGTTTTTTCTTGGAAGCAGATTAATTTCTTGGTTGAGTAAGAAACAAATTTGTACATCTTTGTCAATGGCAGAATCAAAATATGTTGCAGCAGCAACTAACTGTACACATGTACTATGGCTTAAGCAAATGTTGAAGGACATAAAGGTAAAATGCAAGGAACCTATAACTATCTATTGTAATAACACTGCAACAATTGATATATCTAAGAATCTGGTACTACATTCTAAAACTAAACATGTTTCTATCAAATTGAATTTTCTGAAAGAGAATGTTGAAGCAAAAGAAGTAAAACTGGTTTATGTGAATACTAAAGAGCGAATTGCGAATATTCTCACTAAACCTTTGCCTAAGGAGACTTTTGAATATCTCAGAGACCAGCTTGGGGTCATACCCCCACTGCTAGAGACTTAGACAGATGATGTTTGTCATCAACCGACAAAATTAATAGAGAAATCTTTTACTTTGGCTTTGATGAGGAGAGTTATTTCTCAAGGGGAGTAGTTGGCATACTGAATTGGTTGGTATTTGGTATTTGAACTTGGATTTTTGTATTGGCTTTGGCATGTGATGTCAAAGGGGGAGAAATTGATATGGAAAAACATAAGGAAAACACATGCTACTCTCAGGGGGGGAGATTGTTACTTTGGGAGAGATTGATTAATCTCTATATCTGAATTTTGATTTCTCATGATGATCTCTTTTGGGAGATTGTTGGTTTTTGGTATTTGGCATTTCTGTTTTCGCACTTTGATGGTTTTTCCATCTTGTGTTGCCATCAATGTCAAAGGGGGAGATTATTGGTATTTTGGTATGGTTTTGTCATTGATGTCAACACCTATCAACACTTATCAACTCTGGCACTTTGGAGAATTGACAATGTTCACCAGCAAGCAAGTGACTTATGCACAGTCACCAGTATCTGGTACACCAGCAGGATATATTGTTCACCGACACTTGGAATGACATGGAAAACATCTGGTTATGTCGAAGACATCATTTGGACACTTTGTCTTGGAGATTTGTTCATTGGTATATTCGTATTTGCATATTTGTTGTTACCAGAAAATAGGTCCAGATTATGCACCGGTAGGTTTATCTATTCTAGATCAGCACGACATGCTTTTGAGATGATTTTGTTGTTATTGTAAATACATTAAGCCGACATGTTGAATCGAATATTGCATTGGTTATTTATTTACTTGTAATTTTTTTATTGTAAAATCGTGTAGAGTCGACCTACTAAAATTGGTCTTCGGTTATGGTATATATGAAAGATCAATAGGTGATTGGGATAAGGAATTGTAATAAGGTATATGCGAGAATAAGAAGAGCTATACACGTAGATATCATTTGAAGGTGAAGCAACTTTTTTTTGTGAAGACAATCAGAACTACACCGGTACTGAATCGAGCATATGAAGATGCTATTTTGAGCAGTACATTCTTATTGGATTTAACCATCCAATTGTAGTTAGTTTGACTCATATTTGTGTTTGAGCAGTGAACTCTAGGCACTTGGCCTTTCTGCATGTGCAAACCCCATTTGTATACACATACTATTTGTAGTAGTATCATCTGATTGTGGGTAAGGTTTCCCATCGTGGTTTTTCCCCTTACAGAGTTTCCACGTACAAATATTGGTGTTATGTGTTGTGGATGTTATTGTCTTTCTGATTCATGCATTAATCTTTACCGGTACTATAATTAACTGATAAACTGTCTACCAGCATAAAGTTTGGTTTACCGGTATTAAGCATTAAGGTTGGTTAAGTTGTTTTTGGTTTATATTTATTTGACAACTGATTCACCCCCCCTCTCAGTTGTCTCTAGAACCTAACATGAAGAAGCATGAAGAGATATAGTGAGCCAGTGTCAGGGTTTCACTTAGTGTGACTACCAGTTGATAGTCTTAGCCCTATGGTTATCGATTTGGTAATCCAGCTTGTGCGATGCAACCGATGATACTTTGTGATGAGTTAACTAAGATATGTGAATGAGATCGAGGTGCCACGTTAGCTTTGTGCACGTGAATGATTTTCTTGAGGATCTTGTATGAGAAGATCGACCACATTTGAAGTCTACCTTGGGAATGATCATTCTTCTTAGTGGTATGAGAACAAAGCATGATGGGTTACTAATTCCCATCAACAGTGATGAATGAACGATGCAGATTGACTTGTGATCTATTTGAAATTATAATACTATATGCAATATGTTTGGACGGTCAAGATTGGACTGTCTGCATTGTAAACCTAAGCATCTTAGGGTTTAGGGTTTATGCTACCGACCTATATGTTGTTTATAAGGTTGATGATGTTTGTTATTGTAAAGTTGTTGGCAAATGTTGTGCATGTGTATCTGGGTAAACAGATACTTGATACTTGCCAGACCAGTAAGAGAGAAACCGCAAAGTGTGATTGCAAAGTAGAGGATATGAAAGGATCTATCTTGGCATGTAGTGTTGTTATCAAATCAGGAGTTTTACCTGTTGTCTTCTAATCATTTCAACAGTTTGAAATTCCCTTTCCCGGGTAGCATTAACAGGCTTATTATAAAATCTGTAACTAGGTGACTCAAGATCATTGAGTTCTCTAAATCCTCTAGCAAGGTAACCTTTAAGAGGGTTTCAACCTTTAATAGGGTATATAGCCATCCCTTAACTAGGCGGTCTCTAACAGGATCGGTTCCTAGCAGAACCTTATTGTAAAGTCTTTAACCGGACTAGGCTCCTAATAGGGTGAGCTTCAAAAGAGTTCAAAACAAGCTTGTGGGTATTCATCCCCATCGTGGTTTTTCCCATTTGGGTTTCCACATGAAAAATCAATGTGTTATGTGTTATGCATTTTTCATGTGATGTTTATGAAGTATTTGGTTAAAAGACTATGTATGTAGAATTTATAGGTTATGTTATTTCTAGTATACCACATGCATATGTTTATGGGTGAAATTGAAGTCGAGTATTGATCGTATTTGAAGTGGTCAAACTTATCAGTTTATGGTGTCTGGTCTCTTACTATGTTTAACCAACATTGTCATGGTTAAGTTTAGTAATGATGACAATGAGTTGGTATTGCTTTAGCTAGACAAAGTGGTTGAAGAGAGTTTTTATCTGTACTGATTCACCTCCCCCCCTTCTCAGTACCAGCTAGGGTATCTTTTGTTCATCATTATTCATCACATAACACCTTGATACTTATTCTCAATTATCTGACTTTCAAGGTTATTCAATCTTACATACTTGGGTGTATTCACCTGATGTTGTTCTTCAGTCACTGTGGAATTTTTAGATGATGTCGATGTGACTAGGTCAACATTTTGAACCAATGTATTAGGTGGATTCATTTATGATTATCTCAACTACCGGTTCAGATTCCATAGACCTTCTAAACTTTTCATCAACCTTCACATTTTCACTCTCAATGATTTTCTGCAATCTCTTGTTAAAACATCTATATGCCTTTCTCTTAGAGGAATAACCAAAAAATATTCCTTCATCACTTCTAGGATCAAATTTTCAAATATAATCATCTCTCCTAATATAACATTTTCTTCCAAATGTTCTGAAATATTTAAGAGTAGGAGTATTACCAAACCATAGTTCATGAGGGGTCTTATCGGTTTCACCTTTGATGTGAACTCTGTTGAATGTGTAAATAGCTGTATTGGCTGCATCTCTCCAATACACATGAGGTAGGTTTTCTTCTAATATCATGCTTCTAGCTGCATCCAAAATAGTTATGTTCTTCCTTTCCACAACTCCATTTTGTTGGGTTGTCTGAGGTGTTGATAATTGTCTTCTGATTCCATTTACTTCATAGAATGTATTAAATTCCTTAGATGTGAATTCACCTCCTTGATCTAATCTCAAACATTTGATTTTCTTACCAGTTTCATTCTCTACCATTACCTTGAATAGTTTGAATTTCCCAAAAACTTCTGACTTATCCCTGAGAAAAGTAACCCAGCACATTTTAGAATAATCATCAATGATTAGCATTAAATATCTATCTCCTTGTAAACTTGTACTTCTTGTTGGACCACATAAATCAGTATGAATTAAGTCAAGAAAATTATTAGATTTCTCTGGAATACTCTTAAAAGTTTCTCTAGCCTGCTTTCCAAATTGACATTCCTTACATACCTGATTGTGAGGTTTAACAATCTTAGGTAAATCTCTTACTGCCTTAGTTGTACTAATTTTCACAATGCAATCAAAATTTACATGAAAAAGTCTTTTATGCCATAACCAACTTTCATCAATATGTGCAATCAAGCATGTCTTCTCATTGTTATTCAAATGAAAGATATTACCTCTAGTCTGATTACCAGTTGCAATTTCCAAACTAGTTTTATTTATGATTTTGCATTTACCATTCTTTAATTGTAACTGAAATCCATTTTCAACTAATTGACAAACACTCAAAAGATTATGCTTCAAACCTTCAACATAATAAACATTATTAGTATTGTGCTTACCATAACAGGATATAATACCTTTTCCTCTGATCAAACAAGATTTATCATCCCCAAATCTTACTAGACCTCCATTGTATTCCTAAAAGGTTAAGAATTTACTTTTATCACCAGTCATATGATGTGAACACCCGAAATCAATGATCCATTCGTCATTTTCTTCAATTTTAGTTGCCAGGGGCTGCTCTACCAGTTGAACAATAGATGTCAATTGATCTTCTATTTTTGCAACAAAAGCCCATCCATTGTCTGTCGGTTCCTCATCAGAATCATCAGTAACTCCTTCATCAACATAGTAACATGATTTGTCTCTATTCTTCTTAAATCTATATCTCTGATATTCAAGGTTAGGCTTATATGTTATTTTAGCTTCTTCTTTCAATCTTGCATGTCTATCAGGACACCTAGATGGCATATGACCAATTTTATTGCAGTTAAAACATTTAAATGGTGCTTTACCTTCATACTTACTTCCAATTGGACCTTTAGGCATTTTCCTTGCAAATAGTCCTTCAAGCTCTTCAAGTTCTTCATTCTCTCTTCTGATTTCTTCAAGTTCTCTAGCATAGAGTTCTTTCCAATCAAATTTTTCAAATGATGATGATGATGCTACAGATGATGAAGCTTTGAAAGCCAAATCTATCTTAATTGTAGCAACAAGACCAAATTCCTCAAGTTCAAAAGATGAAAGTTTTCCAACCAAAGTATCTCTAGATACTGATGTATTAGGCATTGTTCTCAATTCATTAATAGCAGTTACTTTCATTTTGTATGCCGATGGCAATTCTCTTAAAACTTTAGAAATAATTTCATCTTCACTTAAGGATCCTCCATAACATTTTATACCCAAAACAATTTCATTAACTCTTTCCATAAAAGCATAAATCCTTTCATCTTCTTCCATTTTTAGATTTTCATACCTGACCCGGAAGCATTCCAATTTTGCAATTTTGATAGTGGTATCACCTTCATTCAATGTCTCCAATTTATCCCAAATAGCTTTAGCATTAGACCAGTCTGATAATCCCATGATTTGTTGATCTGATAATGTGCTCAAAAGTGCTTCTCTTGCTTTGGAATCATTCTCTTGATCTTTGGCCAAGGTTGGTGGATTAGGGTGACTCTGTGTTGGACCAACATACACATTCTTTGTAACATCCCATATGTCCTTTCTAATGCAATTTAGATGTGTCTCCATTCTGATCTTCCATATACCATAGTTAGTTCCATCAAGCTTTAGATTGTCGTTCCTAAAATAGTTAGTTGCCATAGAATCTCCTCAAGCTATTAAACTTCTGCAAAAAGAGGACTTGGCTCTGATACCAATTGTTAGGAACCAAAGGCAACTGAGAGGGTGGAGGGGTGAATAATTTATCTGTTAATTTTAACTCAAATATAACATAGCCAAACTTAGTGCATAATACCGGTAAACCAAACTTAATGTCAATTGACAGTTTAACAATTAATAACAGTAGCGGTAAAGTTTAATGCATGAACCAAAAAGACAAATAACATCCACAATACATAACACATATATTTGTACGTGGAAACCCTGTAAGGGGAAAAACCATGATGGGAAACCTTACCCACAATCAGAAAGGCCAACTGTCTAGAGCTCACTGCTCAATCACAAAATGGGAGTCACACTGACTACAATTGGATGGTTAGATCCAATGATAATGTACTACTCAAAATAGCATCTTGATATGTTGGATTCAGTACCGATTAAGCTCTGATAGTCTTCTTCATATCTTCCTTGAATCTTCAAATGATGTCTACGTGTATAGCTCTGCTTATATTCACATATACCTTATAACAATCCTCTACCACCACTTTCTTCATAATCTCACAAATGAGATCTTACATATATACCAAAACCTAAGACCAAATGTGTAGGTCAGCTCACTAAGAATATTAAAATTAAATCAATTACAAATGAATCAATATGTGATGCATCATGTCGGCTTAATGCATTTACAATAATAACCAATCAAGAAATAATCTCAGAAATGTGTCGTGTTGATCTGGAATAGATAACGCTTGCTGGTCCATAACCTAGATCTATTTGTTGGTAACAACAAATATGCAAACTTGATGAGACCAATAACCAAATAAAAAAAACCTAGTGTTCAAACAATGTCTTCGACATAACCAAGTAATCTCCAGATGATAATAGATCATCCTCAGTGTCAGTGAACAATATAACCTATTGGTGAACCAGATACCGGTGACTGTGCATAAGTCACTGAACATGTCGGTGAACATAACCAAAGATCTTTAGTGTTGATAAGTGTTCAAAAGTGTTGACAAGTGTTGACATCAATGACAAAACCAATGTAGCACATCCATAATACCAACACTATTATCAATTCCTTGTCTGATGCTGAATATGTGGATGTTCAAGGTCTTGAAACTTCATATGAATTATGGAGAAAACTTGAAGAGATTTATAGTGGTGATGAACATATTAAGATTGTTAAAGAGGAAAGTTTAAGAGGAAAGTTTGATGACATGAGAATGTCTGAAGGTGAGAATATCCAGCAGTATGGTCAAAGGATAAAAGAGATAGTTGGTGAAATAAAGAGTGCAGGAGGGAAAGTGGAAGATGCCACAGTGATTAGTAAGGTACTGAGAACCTTGATACCGGTCTATGCTATCCGAGTTGCAGCTATTCAGGAGTTGAAGTCCATTGACAAAACTAAGGTATCTCTTGACTCTATTATTGGTAAACTTACTGCTTTTGAATTAAATGGTTATGATGGTGGTGTATAGAAACCAGAATCCGCATTCACAGCTTTTGTCTCTAACCCATCTATGAAAAAAAGTAGAGATACTAGTCATGGTTATGAATCTAGATACAACAGAGATGTTGATGATGAAGACAACTTAGTGGAACTTGAAGCATTGTTGGCAAAACGACTACCTAGAGGAACTGGTAAATATAGAGGTAGGCTACCTTTAAAATGTTTTGCATGCAACCTATAAAGATTTTATGTGATAATACAAGTGCCATTAATATTTCTAAAAATCTTGTAAATCACATTGAATTGAAGTATCACTTTTTCAAGGAAAAAGTTGAAAGTAAAGATGTTATCTTAGAGCTTGTTTCTACCAAGGAGCAACTTGTAGATATCTTTACCAAACCTCTGCCTAAGACTACATTTGAGTATCTTAGAAGTCATTTGGAGGTTGTGCCTCTTCATGAAGTTAGTTGAGCATGATGTTGATTGCATCAATCCCTGAATCACTTGTAGAATTTTACATGGATTGATGAAGAAGTGGATATATTCCACAAAGGGAGCATCAAGTTGTAGTATGTTGTTGATACACAATGAGAGAAGCATCACATGTTTTTACTTTCAATTTGAAATTATTGTCAAAGGGGGAGAAGAATTATGTGATTGAGGAGAAGAATTATGTGACTGGCAAAGGGAAACTAGCCATAGGATGAAGACAGACAGAACATGGTGAATACTAGGTAATGTAAACCAAGGTTCCTATTCACAAATCTCAGCAGCAATCAAAGGCATTGATATTTGTATTACCATCAATGCCAAAGGGGGAGATTATTGGTAGTTGCATGAATATTGCATTCATGATATATTATGTTGTCATTGATATCAATTGAACCGGTAATGGTATTTATGATATTGGCTTGTAACTGGTAGGAGGAGCTTTGTGGAAGATGTTGTAATCGGTATGATAAGTATGTGAGTTGAATTGGTAAACCGGTGTATAAAGTTAAACCATTTCTATGCATTGTAACCTGTAAACCCTACCTATTGTTTCTGTTAAACCATAACCGAGTAAGTTCACTGAAATTGTTATGTTGGTTTATTATCTGATGAGCGATAATGATGGCTACATGTGTGATCATTGTATGAGGATAAGTTTAGATTGTCTTAGCATGTTTGTTTTTTGTCTAGGGAGTGAGCAAAGTGGATCGCATCTAATTCATAAGCGGTTGGAATTTTCTTGAAGAATATGAAGAGATTGTTATGATTTCTAATGGTCAAGATTGTATCGACTTGTTTGTAATCTCGATGATGAGAATTAGGTTTTTGTTGTGTTACCGACCTAATTGATTTGTATTTAAGGTCGATGAAGTTGTTTGTAAATGTTGTTGGCTAGATTGGCAGAAACAAGTTGAGTGTGTAGTTACCTAACTAGTGAATGGATCTGCACTTTGAGTAAAGGCAAATTGAAGCTTAAAAGGATCTGATCAAGCAAATGTAGTGTTATTCAGACAAATCAATAAAACCTGTTCTTTTCCAACAATTTCAGCAGAAGTGAAATCCTTTAACCGAGTAAGCTCTAACAAGCTTGGTTACTTAATAAAGCCTCTAACAAGGTGGTCCATTAGCTTGGATTCTCAAACCCTCTACCAAGGTTACTCCTAATAGGCTATTTTCTTATCATCAAGGCATTTTGTATATCCCTTAACTGGGTGATTCCTAATAGAATCAATTCGTAACATGACATATTGTAAAAGCTTTAACAGGCTTGGCTCCTAATAGGGCAAACTTTAGAAGAGTTCAGATAGCTATCTTGTGAGTCTCATCTCACCGTGGTTTTTACCTATTTGGGTTTTCCATGTATAAATATTTGTGTCAAGTGGTGAATGTTTTTGTGGTTATGATCTTATTTGTTGATTTGATTAACTTCTAATAAGGCATGATAACTAGAAGCATTGAGAGATGAAATACGTTGAGATATGATTAAGCATTTTGATGTTTAGAAGATTGAATTTGTTTACTGTTAAGTTGTCAGAATAGTTAACTAGATGATGTCAAGTATTCTTATGAGTATTGATCTTGACTGTGATAAGTTTACTTTGTGTGATTGAATTTGAGTTCGGGAACTTTGTATCAGTTTTTCAGTATACTAATTCACCCCCCCTCTAAATATTCTACCAGATACTTATTCTTTCATCATACCATCACTTTAGTCTAGCAAAACACTTCAATTGGTTCTCTAAAATGAACAAGTGTCTTTTATGTCTTGAGAAATAGGCTCCTTTTGTTTTACCTTTAGAGGGCCTACCCCTCGAGTAGCTCATAAGGCCAAGTGAGAGGGAATGACCTAAAGGGGTAATGGGCTAAAGCCAAGCTCTTTTGAACCACTATAAATAAATGTGTTTTAATGGCATAGCAATGTTAACTCATCAGATCTATGCCCACCTGAATGGATGCCCTTACTAGACAACTTTTGTGTTAGAATCCAAAAACCTTCTAGTTGTTGGCACAAGAAGTCGGACCTCTGAAGCAGCTTACATTCTTATGGTTCTTAGTAGAGATACAAAGTTCGTCATGTGGATGTTTCATGAGGACTTGTGCTTGGCTGCCCCAGAGAAGTGAGTTTTGAGGGTGGAGCCAGTGGGGTCAATCATCTAAGTATCTGCTCTGAATTACGTAGCTCTGGGTAACCCCCCAAGTGAGATTCAACAACTATTTTCTCAGCCAACCCTAGTATTTGTGCTTGCATGATCAAAATACTCAAACATTTTCAAACAAAATAAAGAAACACTGTGTTTACTATGTTTTCAAGTGTATGCAAAAAAAAAAAGGACATTTTACAATCACACTTGAAACTAAAACATTTTATTATTTTTGGAGAAAAACACCTTCACACATTGGGTCTTCACTATTTTTTTGTGTCCTCTTACCACAAAAAAAGTTAAAACATTGAGATTTGGTCAAATTGAACAACTTCACAATCAGATAGAATTGCAAAATATTTTCAGAATCATGTTTGGGTTTACTTAAACTGTGGTTGTGTTCAGAACTAAGAAATTGCAAAAGATTTGTTAAGAGAAAAAGGACTTAAGTTTTTAGATTCAAAGAGCTTCTAAGGCTGCTTCCTATAGGGCTTCATTTTAAATCAACCTGTCTTGGTCACACAATCAATTATTTTCCTTCATTTGCATTTACCTCATTCATATTTTTCAAATTTGAGTCAAAAGGTTACTTTGCCTGTCCTCATCAAACTTTGCAAACATACTACAACATAACAATAGGTGATTCCCGTATAAAGATCTATTATCTTAGGGTCTCATTTGGTCTTCTTGAGTCAAGGTCAACATACCTCACCAAGAGATCCACCATCTCTTTGGACGCCATGTACCTTACTCTAAAAACATACATACTTTGGTATTACACTCTTGGACATTGCAAGTTTACCCTAGATTCATCTACACTTCATACACCTCTTGGTCTTCCATAGTCTCTCAATTTTCATACTACCTTTCATTTTGGTGAAGACTTTAGTCCATGATTGAAACCCATTCACAAAGGTCTAGAAGGGAAGCTGAAGAATCTTTAAGCTCTTTAAGCATGAGTACTTATGAGTTTGATGGAGATGAATTCTACAATCTAATGAAAAATGTAGTAATATACCAAACAACGACAACAATGACAATAACAATGGAAATGATAATGACAATGACAACGCATCCGTGGATTCTACAGAAGTTGAGAAAACTATCATGGATCTATTAGAATCTCTAATACCGGAGGAAAAATCAGAAGAGGGGTGAATCAATTTTCCACAAGTTAAACAATTAATGCAGTTTATAAACCATTTATCAGAGCACAATTTAAACAACACAGTGAAAGATAAAGCAAGAAAGCACAAAACACACAACACCAATTTTTTTGATGTGGAAAACCTAGTAAAGGGAAAAAACATGGTGGGAAACCCTACTCACAGGGTCAGTGCAAGAAGATGAGTCCACTTTTTGGCCAAAAAGTGGAAGTGTTTTCCCTAATTTTCAGGTTTTGTCTCATTTGAGCTTAGGTTTTGAAACACTTGGAAATTGAATCTTGGAAAAAGTAAATGATATAAAAGATAGCCCTCTGAGTCTACTTTCCAAATATGTAATTTATTTTAATACCCACATAATAAATAAATAATTTTTTGAATGGAGTTCTAAAAACTATGTTTTAAGAATGGTTGTTTTGGGACCATACCATGCATGTGTACGACCCACACTTCTTGACACAATTAAAATTATTTTCTCAAACCATTTTGGGAAATGATTTGTAACACACTGAAGATTGATGAGCATATCTTCTTGTGTTTTTTTTTAAATATATTTTTTTAATTAATTTCTAATGACCGTAATTATCTTTTTAAAAATTTGACATCTACGACCCACATAATTTGACGTAAAATTAACATTTTTTTTTAAATAGAAAATAATTTTGTGTAGATTGATGACATAATTTTTTTTCAAAATTCATTAAAATAAAAAAGTTATTAAATTAACAAAACTAGTTAATATTTCAAGTTTATGGACTCGATTAAGTATAAATAAAGTGAAAAATAGTTAAAATAATCAATTTAAATTTTTTTTATATATTTAGAATATAGATAGTATAATCTGAAATGGGTTTTAATTTCGTTTAAAAATTCTCTAATTAGAGGCACGTAAACTATTTTAGAAGTTTATATTTGTGATTTTGTTCATGGAGATATGAATTTGCAGGTCCATGTCTCAAGTGTGGCCATCCCAGGCCTATCCTGGACCTAATCGTTAGGCAAGTGGTGGGTTGTGGAATCAACTTCCACAGAACGGGCCCCCATTTTGAAAATGAGGGCCCGTTCCTAAAATTACCATTATTGTCCAAAAATGACAAAATGTGCCCAAAAAAAGGGTAAAATTGGACTTAAAAATGGGACACCATTTCATTTTCAAGCGGGCCCTTGTTTGAGAAAAAAATGGGGGCCTGTTTAGTTTTGCCTCGGGCCCTCATTACTTTTTGCCTCGGGGGCTTGAAGCAAAAACAAGCCCCCATTTTTTTCAAAACGAGCTCCCGTTTCTAAGAGCATGTTTTCCAATGTGCGAACTTCCGCTAATTTGTGACCCATTACCTCACACTTACCCCACAGTCAAATAATATTTTTGTAGCAGTATGTGAAATAATTACAATGGGGATTGCACTTGCAATCAGGCCAACCGCCTAGAGCTCACTACTCATCACAAAAGGAAGTCTCATTGACCTACATAAACATCAAACTACAATCTGGAAAAAATGAACTGTAAAAATAACATCTCCTAATGCTTGATACAGTTCCGGTTAAGCATAGATGTCTGCCCTATAATACCATAACTTTCACAACCCTTCACTGAGTGATATGAACTTGTTTGCACATAAACCTCTCTCTAATAATGCAAACATAACCATACCAATATCCCATACCATACCTAAATTACATGAATAAGTTGCCTATAAATACAAATCATCAACCTTGATAACAAGGTCGTCTAAACCCTAAACCCATAAACCATAATTATAAAAATTTCATCACAGGATACCAGTGGACCAATATTATGATTTACATTACATAGCATGGACCTAATTCAAATTCCCAAACAATTATATCGATCGGAAATTTGGCTCAGACCAATTCCAACATGTTTCACCATCCAGTAGAAACCCTTAGTGCAAATAACACAGAATAACCAACTGAGTCCAAATAGGACCACCAAATCATCACGCCAACCAATGCAAAGCCACTAAACAAATAGGACATGATCAAGAATGCCTTCAACACATTAGAAACCATTTCTATAACCCGAACCAAAATCACTTAACCAAATCGTTGAATATCACCAACTAGTAAAGCCAACCGATACCAAGAAATATCAACCGGTAATCCAGAACATAAGTGGTAGCTTCCAGAGCACCAAATCATGAACCAGTTGAATGTGGCAAGCATATAACCATCCTGAATAACCATCCAAAACCAAAACAACCAATCTGATCATACCGGATCAGAATCTTTGATAACCAAGTCCAACTGGAACATGTCCAACTGGGATAGCAACAACCAACCGAGACAGAGCCATATCCAACTAGAGAAAAATGTTGACATCAATGACAACACATAAACAATTTTAGCATATTGCCAACAATCTCCCCAAAAAATCAAAAAACAATTAAAAATCTCTCCCCCTAAGATTATCTGATTTTTACACGAACACCTCTCCCCCTTTGACATCAATGACAAAGGGCTGATGCAAAACTGATCAACTGACTACTCCCCCTGAGCAACAATATCATCCCATCAACCTAGATTAGAGGATGTTTCTGATAAGCTCATCAAATTAATGCATCCCTACATCTCTAAGTCTATGTTGAAGGGGTGGTGACCCCAAACTAATCTCTGAGATATTCAAAAGTATCTTTAGGAAATAGTTTTGTTAGAATATCTACAATCTATTCCTTAGTAGGCACATATACCAACCTGACTTCCTTTTCTTCAACCTTTTTCTTCAAGAAATTATACCTTATGGAAATGCATTTTGATTTGGAATGAAATACAAGATTCTTTGACATATCAATAGCAGTAGTATTATCACAGTGAACAACAATAGGCTCATCATAACTCACCCTTATATCTTTCAACATTTGCTTCATCCATAAGATCTAAGTGCAATCAGTTGTAGCAACTAAATATTTAGCTTTAGTAGTAGATAATGAAGTGCATGATTGTTTCTTGCTAAGTCATGAAACTAATTTCTTCCCAAGAAATAATGCACCACCTATAGTCCTCTTGTGGTCATCAATATCTCCTACCCAATCTGAGTCTCTATAGGCACATAATCTAAAATCATCATCCTTTGGATACCATAACTCATAATCTGTTGTTCTTGCCATATATCTAAATATCCTTTTAACAACAATATCATGGCTTCCTCTCAGATCAGACTAAAATCTAGAAGAAATGCAGACAACATTAATTATATCCGATATGGTCTAAGTTAAGTACAATAATCCACCAATCATTGATTTGTATCTAGATGAGTTCACTCTAGGAGATTCATCTTCCTTGGACAATTTGCAACTGGTTATCATAGGAGTACCAACAGGTTTTGAATTGTCAAGACCAAATTTCTTAAGCAATTATTTCACATATTTAGTTTGGGAAATGAAAATACCTTTATCAGTCTGAGTAATCTGCAAACCTAAGAAAAATTTCATCTCTCTAATTATAGACAATTCAAATTCATTCTTCATGTCATCAGCAAATTTCATGCATAAACTTTTTTCTCCTCCAAAAATGATATCATCAAAAAAGAATTCAATCATCAGTATGTCATCATGCTCAATCTTATAACATAAGTTACTATCAATATTACCTTTTCTAAAACCAAGCTTTGAAAGATATTTATCTAATCTAGCATACCATGCTCTAGGGGCTTGTTTCAATCCATATAAAGATTTCTTCAATTTGCAAACCATGTCCTTGTCCTCTGATAATGAAAAACCATTAGGCTGCTCAATATAGACTTCCTCCTCAAGATCTCCATTCAAAAATGTACATTTAACATCCATCTGATATACCTTGTAGTTCTTATGTACAACATAGGCAAGAAATAGTCTTACTACTTCAATCCTTGCAAACTAAGCATAAGTTTCATCATAATAAAGTTCTTCTTCCTGTGAATATCCTTTGCAAACTAATCTAGCCTTTTTTCTTACAAGCTAACCTTCTTCATTTAATTTATTCCTAAAAACCCATTTCGTTCCAATAACATTTTTATCTTAGGCCCTGGAACCGATTCATGTGTTTTATTCTTTTCTATCAGATTCAATTCTTCTTCCATAACTCTCATCCAATTCTCATCTATACTTGCTTCGATAAAATATTTCAGTTCAATTTGAGAAATTAAACATACCTCTTCAGCAGCTAACCTTCTTCTTGTCATCACAAATTTCCTTTTGTCTCCAATGATTTGACCTTCAAAATGATTCGGCTTCACATACCTGGGAGTCTTAGGATTATATTTACTTTGTGACTCTTTCTTCTCATCAATAGTCACTGTGGAATTTTCTGATGTTACCAGAGCAACTAGATGAATGCGCTGAACTAATTCTTGCGCAACCAGTTCTAATCTGACAATCTCATCTTCTGGTCCATAGTCATATGATCTGATCTGATTATTACCTTGCTGATCCACTTTGATATTTATGATTTTGATTATCTTATTCAGTCTTTTGTTATAACATCTATATGCTTTTCTCTTAGTAGAATAACCCAAAAATATTCCTTCATCACATCTAGGATCAAATTTCCCTAATGCATCATCTCTTCTAATATAGCATTTACTTCCAAAAATTCTAAAATACCTGACAATAGGAGTATGACCGAACCATAATTCATAAGGATTCTTACCGATATCACCTTTTATGTGTACTCTATTTAAAGTGTATACCGAAGTATTGACAACTTCTCTCCAATTTTCATCAAGCAATTTGGCTTCCATCATCATTGACCTTGTAGTATCTAAGATAGTTCTATTCTTCCTTTCCACTTTTCCATTATGTTGTGGAGTTCTAGGTGTAGAAATTTGTCTTCTTATTCTATTCTTCTCACAAAAATTGTTTAACTCACCAGACGTAAACTCACCACCTTGATTTGATCTTAAGCATTTTATCTTCCTTCCTATTTCTGTCTCAACCATATCTTTGAAAATTTTGAATTTCTCAAGAGCTTTTGATTTTCTTTCAAAAATCCAACCCACATCATTCTAGAGTAATCATCAATAAGCAACATAAAGTATCTATCACCTTGAAAAATTTTAGTCCTTTCTGGTCCACACAGATCAGTATGAATAAGATCAAGAATTTTAGTAGATCTATCATGTATTCTTCTAAAAAAGTTCTAACTTGCTTACCCATTTGACATTCTCTACATACCAGATTATGAGGCTTCATAATCTTGAGAAAATCTCTGATAGCCTAGGTTGAACTGATCTTCACTATTCAGTCAAAATTTACATGACACATTCTCTTATGCCATAGCCAACTTTTATCAATTTGAGAAATCAAGCAGGGCTTCTCACTGAAGTTCAACTAAAATATGTTGCCTTTGGTCTGAGTTTTGGAGGCAATTTCCAAATGAGATCTATTAATAATCTTACATTTTCCATCTTTGAATTGCAAATGAAATCCTCTATCCACCATCTGACGTACACTCAAAAGATTATGCTTCAAACCTTCAACATAATAAACATTGTTAGTATTAGTCTTACTATCCAAGGATATTGTTCCTTTTCCTTTGATCCTACATGCCTTGTTGTCTCCAAATCTAACTAGTCCACCATCAAATTCTTGCAGAGGAATTTCCTCTTGTCTCTAGTCATGTGATGTGAGAAACCACTATCTATAACCCATTCATCCTTCTCTTCAATTTTAGCAGATAGAGCCTTCTCCCTAGTATGATTTGTATCAATGATAGGTTTTGTAGAATCATCCTTAATAGAAATATAGACCCAATCCTTATCAGAGCTTCCATTACCAGATCTACTCACAAGTTCATCATCATCATCATCATCATCATCAGTAATAAACAAATTATCATCACCAGCATAGTATCAAGATTTATCCTTATTCCTTCTATATTTAGGTTTGCTATGATATTGCAGATTAGGTTTATAATTCCTCATAAATCTTTCATGATTCCTAGCAGCTCTTTCAGGACATCTAGAAAAAAATGACCAATCTTATTGCATGCAAAAACATTTAAAAGGAACTTTTCCTTCATATTTACTTCCAAACAGTCCTTTAGGGAATCTTTTGGCAATTAGGGCTTTCAACTCTTGAAGTTCACTATCTTCTTTTTCAATGTCTTCCAAATATTTAGCATATAGCTCCTTCTAGTCTATCTTATGCTTACTAGAGGCATATGCTCTAAATACTGTCTCTATTTTAGTAGCACTTTGATCTCTGAGCTCCTCAAACTCAAAAGTAGTCAACTTCCCAAGTAATGTATCTCTAGCAATAGGGGTATTTGACATTCTCTGATGTTCATTTATTGCAATATCCTTTATTTTGTAAGCCAAAGGTTGAACTCTCAGAATCTTTGAAACAAGATCATCCTCATTAACATTTTCACTTCAACATTTGATTCCCATGACAATCTCATTCACTCTATCCATGAAATAACTTATCTTCTCATCTTCTTCCATTTTCAAAGTTTCATATCTCACCCAGTAACCTTCAAGTTTTACAATCTTTACTACTTGGTTGCCTTCATAAAGAGTTTCAAACTTCAACTAGATCCGCTTTGCATTTTTCAGCTCTATGATATTCAACAACTTCTCATCTGATATGACAATTAACAATGCTTCTTTTTCTCTAACATCATTATCATCTCTCTTTTTCTCATTAGGAGGTGCCAGTGTTCCAGAATTAGGATCATCAGGTGTATACCCTTTCTCTGTTATCTCCCAAACTTCAACTTTAAGACATCTCAGATAAATCTTCATTCTCTTCTTCCATATTTTGTAATTTGTACCATCAAATCTAGGACTCTCCTTCCGGTAGGGATTAAATGTAGAAGTTGATGCCATCAGATCTCCTCAAGTGGTTAAGATTATGCAGAGAGGACCTCACTTTGATACCAATTGTTAGAATCTTTGATACGGGAGGAAAACTGAGAGGGGGTGGTGAATCATTTTTCCATAAGTTAAACAATTAATGTAGTTTATAAAGCATTTACCAAAGCAAAATTTAAACAACACAGTGAAAGATAAAGGATGAAAGCACAAAACACACAACACCAATATTTTTGACATGGAAAAATAGGTAAAGGGAAAAACCATGGTGGGAAACCCTACCCAAAGTAAAATAATACTTATGCAACAGTATGTGAAATAATTACAATGGGGATTGCCCTTGCAATTAGGCCAACTACCTAGAGCTCACTGATCATCACAAAAGGAAGTCTCACTAACTTACATAAACATCAGACTACAATCTGGAGAAAATGAACTGTGAAAATAGCATCTACTAATGCTTGATACAGTTCCTATTAAGCACATATGTCTACCTTGTAATACCAATACCTTCACAACTCTTTGCTGAGTGATATGACCTTGTTCGCATGCAAACCTTTCTCTAACAATGTAGACATAACCATACCGATATCCCATACCATACCATACCATACCCAAATAAGATGAATAAGTCACCTATAAATACAGATCATCAACCTTGATAACAAGGTTGGTTAAACCCTAAACCAATAAACAATAATTACAAAAATTTCATCACACAATGCCACTAGACCAATATTATGATTTACATCACATAGCATGGACCTAATTCAAATTACCAAACAATTATATCCCCTGGAAATTCTGCTAACACCAATTCCAACACGTTTCACCAACCGGTAGAAACCCTCAGTGCAAATAACACAAAATAACCAACCAAGTCCAAATAGGACCACCAAATCATCACGCCAACCAATGTGAAGCCATCAAACAAATAGGACATGAACAAGATTTCCTTCAGCATGTTAGGAACCATTTTTATAAGCTAGACCAAAATTACTTAATCAAATCATGAAATATCACCAATCGGTAAAGCCAATTGGTACCAAGAAATATCATTTAGTAATCCAGAACATAAGCGATAGCTTTCGAAGAACCAAATCATGAACCAATTGAATGTGGCAAGCATATAACAATCCAAAACCAAAAAAACCAATCTAATCATACCGGATCAGAATCTCTTATAACCAAGTCCAATCGGAACAGGTCCAACCAAGATAGCAACAACCAACCGAGACAAAAACATATCCAACTGGAGCACAGTGTTGACATCAATGACAACACATAAACAATTTTAGTATATTGCCAATAGGATCCCCATTTTAATAGATTGGTTCAAGAAATCATGAAAAGGGATAGACAATATTTCTTACAAGTCATGGGATAAAGTGGGACAAGACTACCTCATGATTTTGGAGGATGATACAAACCAAATAAATCAAGTTAATACATGATAAAGGAGGCCCAATAGTGTTGGTAAGAAAGAGTGTCTCGTTCTTTAGTCACCTTCTTCCCTATTTCATACACTTGAGATTCCAGATACATAAACTCATTCTCATGCCAGTTATGATAGAACCTCTCATGAACAACCCCACAATTGTCCTTTCCCATGAAGAATAATTACCACCATGCATGACCATGATTATACCCAAGATAATACCAATGCATACAATTACACTCAATCAAACATTTAAAATCATGACATGAGGAGATCCCATGTCAAATTTGGGGGCAATATCCAAGATCATTCTTATAACACCTCATATCCCCATGGTCATGACATGTATCGACCTATACCTAGTGCTCCTCACTATAATACCATACTAAGTGGTCCATATCCAAGCTATAAATATGTGCCTCCTCCATATGAACACATATGTGATCAATACCATCCATATATGCATTATATCCCTCCTCTTCCACCTGATGGTTTAGGCATGGGGCTAGTTGAAAGAGAAAAGACACCACCCAAGAAGGACTTGGAACAACAGATAAAGGAATTACAAAAGAAAATGGCAGACATTAATACACCATAGAAATAATATACAATGAAGGACATATGTCCTTACCCATTTGATAGAAGCATTCCAGTGTCTCCATTTCCTCCAGATTTTGTAACACCAAAGTTTGATAAATACAAAGGCAAAGGGGATCCTAAGGCACACATAAGACAATTTTTCACAACTTGCATTGAGGTAGCAGTAGAAGAAACATACTTGATGAGATTGTTTCCACAAAGCTTAGGCAAACAAGAAATCGAATGGTTCTCCCAACTTCCACCTAGAATTAATTCATGGGGTGATCTAGTAGAGGATTTTATACAACATTTCTCATACAACATTGAAACAAATGTGTCACTAGCCACCTTATGCAATACTAAGTAGAAACATGGGGAATTTTTTGCTTCATTTTTACAACAATGGATAGGTCTTGCTAGTCACTACTCTTGTGATATACCACAAAATAAAATGGTAGAAATGTTCACACAAAACATCAACAAGGATATCGGATATGAGCTAAGAAAAGAATGTTTGTCTTCCTTCAAAGAGGTCATTTAGAAAGGAATGGCAATTGAAAAAGTCCTTATTGAACAAGGTGTCATCAAGATATTCAAAGAGAACAAAAAGGAATAAAATGGGAAAGACAAACCCTACTTTTGGAACAAGAATAGGAACACAGTCAATGATGGGTAGTAGATACAAATTTTGTGAAACCTAAGATAACTTTTCCCAGTGCAAGTTCTTCTCATAGAACAATCAAGTGAATAATCAAAAGCAATCAAAACCTTGAAGAAAATACACTCCATTGGGAGGGCCAATTGAAACCGCATTCAAGAAGTTAGTGGCAAACAAGCTCATAACACTACCAAATAATCCACCATATGAGCCAAAATTAAAACCAAATTGGTGGAATGATGATGAATATTGTGAATAACATAAGAGTAAAGGGCATTGAATTAGGAATTGTCACAGATTGAAAAATATCATACAGGATCTCATTGATAGAGGAGGTGACATAGAAGTGGATTGTCACACCTCTAATGAAGAGCATGCGATATTCAAGGAGGCATTTACTAAACATGACAAAGGAAAAGCCAAAACTAGAGATAATCAAGCTAATTATACCAAGATGCCCTATGATTATGATTCTACTTTTAATCACATTTTAATGGACAATCATGTTTCAACAATTATCATAAAGGACCAAACTCCTGAAGGTCCTACCCAAAGGATTAAAATTGTCTTAAAAGGCATCAAACCATCTTCCTCATCTTCTAAAGATGAAACCTCTGAATTTAATGTCACAACCCGTTGAGGTAAATTCACCTTGTAAGGCAGTCCATCCAAAACCACAACCTCTTAATCCACCAAGAATGAGTATTACCTTGTAGATCAGTTAGGGAAGACACCTACCCTCATTTACATCCTAGAGCTTTTACGCATATCTTCCACACATAAGGTCTTCCTTGACAAGACTTTGAGAGAAACTTCCATACCCACTGATCTGGCTATGGACCAGTTTCAAGCCATGGTGGGATACCTTTTCATTCTGCATACCCTCACATTCACAGAAGATGATGATGCATGCATAACCTAGCCTCATAATGCTCCTCTACATATTGAAGCCTTTCTCCATAAAAATTGAATACAATGAGTCTTGTTGGATGGTGGAGCTGGTCTAAATATTTGTACATTGAACACTACTATGCAATTGGGATATTCTAAAAAAGTTGTGAATTCTATACATGCTATCACCATAAAAGCATATGATGATGAAGAGCGTTCATCCAAGGGCACAGTCACCTTACCTCTTAGAGTTGGGCCAGTCACGTAGGATGTGGTTTGTCAAGTCCTTGATCTAGATCTCACATATAATATACTATTGGGATGTTCATGGATTCATGAAATGAGAGTTGTTCCTTCAACATATCATCAATGTGTCAAGTTCCCACACAATGGAGTTGAAGTGACCATTAATGGTGATCCAAATCCATTCATATATTACAATAATATATGATCAAGAATAGATACAATAGTCCCAGTCAATTGAGAAGCTATTCCTTCATCAGCATATGTGGATCTAGAATCCTTGAAAGCTTCTACATCAAAGCAAGCAAAACTCAAAGAAAAATTCAAGGTTAAAGACATGGGATGTGGTGAGTATATCTTTCATGTTGATCAACTCCCACTATCTCCTAATACATTTATTTGACAAGAACAATCTCAAAACAATTTGCAATATCAAGGAATTGGGTATGAACCACCTAGTGTTGTGGCTACTAAGTCTGAATGCAAATCTCCTCTAGTGGTGTAAGAAGCTCTTTATATCAATAGTCCTAAGAGTGGTTCCAATGAAGGATCGATTGAATATATCACCAACCCTCTTGTGAACTCATCTAGCCTTACTATATCATTCGCTCATTCCATTTCCACTCTGCTCCTAGACTTGGATAAAAAAGAATTACAAAAGCCCTTGCCCATTGGGGATGAAAAATCGAGCTTTGAAAAGACAAATTTAAAAGTAAAATAAAAATAAAAAAGGCCTTTAGTCCAAATTAAAATCAAAATCTATTGGACTCTACAAAAATCAAAGTCAAGGATAAAAATCCTATGAAGAAAAAAGAACAAGAGTTGATCTCCCCTAATATCAAAATAACTGGGGGAAAATGTTCTACAATTTCAAGTCAAAAAGCATACTTGTTGATCCTAAGTCTCCATTATGCCATGCTACTTTTACTTATTTTCACAATCATAAGCCTTCATAACTCTTCGACTTGTTCCACACATCCATCCTTTTTTGGAAATATATCACATCAATGGACCTTTAATGGAACTTTCTTGAAGGACTTTGTTGTCAGGGATGCCCAAACATCTTTAGGTGACATGAATACGGGCCTGTGTAGCCCACATGCTAGTAATTCTATCTCAAGTCTCTTATCAAGGAAGATAGTCACTTGAGATACACATCATTCGGTCAAGGAACAATACAATTACAATCATAAGGTAAATCTTGCACATTTGAGGTGGGTGACTTAGTTATCAGAGAAAATCCTAAAAATCAGCAAGACAGAGAGAAGAAGGGAAAATTCAAACCAAATTGTCCTGGTCCCTATGTCATCACAACAGTCTATGGATTGGGTGCATATCAACTCTAAACATTAGATGGAGAATCTTTGGAAGATCCTATCAACAACATGCACCTTCACAAGTTTTACACATCGCTCTTCAAAATATCCTAATTCAAAAATACAAAAAAATATCAAAAATACAAAAAGAGTCATAAAAATAAAAAAATCTACTTGGTGGAAACCTGGAAAACAGGCACCTTGTGAAACACAAAAAAATTAAAAAATCAAAAAAAGCAAAGAGAAATAAATTCCTCCAATAATGAAAACCACTTCAGTGTCGCCCTGGGCAAGTACCATGGTGAAAACCAGGTTACCGACACTATGTGTAGAGACATTGCTCCTCCCTCCTTCAAGATTCAATACCTTTTTCACTTCACTTTGCACACACTCACAACCTATCCCTCCATAATAAACTTACCCATTCCCATCATGTCTTGTTATTGATCTACCTAAAATTGGTTAGCCATTCATAATAAACCTTTCCTTTCACCCCCTTTCCTTCCATAATAAATTAGGTCCAATTTATAACTAGGGCAAGATCCTAAATCTAGTGATGGAAGTGGTACCTTGAGCCTCACATGTTTTGAGGAGTGTCATCTTTTCGTTCCTTCTTTTTGTGCATAATCTACAATAAAAGAGCCTTTGCATCGTCAATCCACAATAAAGTATCAGTTTCATGGATTCAGTCAGTTTTAGATGAGACATAAGTAGAAGTGGGCTTTCAACAAATCAAATCTTTCAACAGCCTTTGGCAGCAACATGGTTTTCAGCATGATTAGTCCTTTACCAGGATGACAACATTGTGACCAAATCAAACATGTTAACATATGTGGAAAGAAACACAAATAACTTTAAGATTTCATTGTGTGTTGGTGTCAAGTCTTGGTTTTCTTTTGATTTCATCTTTTTGGTGATATGTCTTTTAGCTTTTCTAGGATGTCTCTGACTAGATATTCTATCTCCAGGATGTCTTTGACTAGAAAGGCGGGGATGGGATATGTTTGTTAATTCTATGACTTGTCCAAGGATATGAGGACACTATAAGTCTAGTATGAACAAGGCCATTATTTGTTTGCGACTGTTTGATCTCCATGCAAATAGGTAAAATGACTTTTTGGTTAAAACCTATACCTCAATTGTCATAACCTATTTTCCATAATAAAGCTCAATGATGATAAAACACAAGAAGCTCTTTCATTTCCATATCTTCTACCTTCCATCCCCCTTTTGTGATTGACCTCCATCATCCTTTTTTGAGTTTGTGTAGCCCACTATCACATGAATGAGTATAATGACATGCCAAAAATATTTGTATTTCATGTAGATTGCACCTGCATCATCACTTGATAGCATATCTCATTTCATACATACATATAGATAACACAATTGCATCACATCTTGCATATATTATTGGTTAGTATCTGCATTATCATATACAACATAAAATGCCAAAATAATAACACATAATGCATCTTATCTTTTAAATAAGTATATCATATCATTATCATACATTCTCATCATGTAAATAATCATAACACCATGTTGGTATTGCATGAAGATTGCATTGATGAAGTATAGTTTTGTCATTGATGTCAATAGCAACCGGTAATGGATTTGTCTTGCAACCAGTAGTAGAGTAGTGAAGGAAACCAGTATTAGTATTTCAACCAATGTGATCAACCGGTAACCCTAACTAGTTGATATGCCAAACCCTAACCGATGGAGCTTAGTAAATTGGTTATGTTGATCTACGATCAAATGGTGATCAAAGATCATGATTCCACTTATGCATGATGCACATGATGAGTTTCAAGTGATTTTGGCACGTGAAGATAACTATTTATCTTGGGAATGAGAAAATGCATAGCATGAAGTGATAACTGCGTGATGAGTTATAGGATTCGATGTGCGGTGATCCAGGAGCAGTTGATGTTGTCTTGAAGAATGTGTAGTTGATTACTATGTAATCTAATGATCATGTTTGAACTGATATGTTTTTAATCTTGATGAGAGTTGTAGGTTTTGTGATTTGTTACCGACCTATTCTATTTGATTATAAGGCTGATGAGTTGTTTTGTAATAGTGTTGGCAATTTGGTTAAGTGTGGTAGTGAGACTATTGTTGCACCAGAAGGAGTCTTTGTAGAATTATTTGAAGGAAGATAGGAGCATAAAAGGAGCTAACTAAGAAAGATAGTGCTATTACAAGATCAGCAAAAACCTTGTTTTTCTCTAACCATTACAATAGTTAAATCCCTTAACTAGGTAAGATGTAACAAGCTTAGTGTTGTCTAAATCCTCTAACCAGGTGATCCATTAGTTTGGATTTGAAATCCTCTATTGAGGTTACCCCTAATAGGGTTGTAGTGTCCTAAAATTGTGACACTTGCAATTTTGACCACATTTGGGTCTTCACGATGGCGATGCAACACGGAACCTGAATGGAGACCCCGAAACTTGTTCATGACATCAAAAACTGCATTTTTCCAGCACCCTGCTTGATCCCTCCTTGCACCCTGCTGTCCCGAGAGGTGGGACCAGAGCGCCCAGCGCCCTGGTCCCCCAGGACCATGGCGCCCAGCGCCCTGGTCCCTGGCCCTATTTTGGGCCCGGTCTCCTATGGGACTTCGGGCCTTTTTGTTTGCAAATTGGAAAATAACATTTCCTTGTCGGCCTAAGGTCGGGAAAATCAGTCTATCAACCCTAATTGGCAAGTATATAAACTACATTTCCTCTCCCATTTTGGGATCAGGGAAAAAGGCGTGGAAACGATATTAAAACATTCAAGCATTCAAGCATTCCTTCAAGCAATTGATCATTCTAAGTCTCCATTCAAGGCTAGGTGTTGCATTCAAGACAAGGATTCAACCATTGAAGAGGAGATCACATGCTACAACATACAACATACAACAAACAACAATATCTATACCTTCGCATATAAGGATACAAACATCCTTACAACAAGGTACTAGTACTTGTTTTACATTACAGTCATTTACATTTACAGCATTTCTCATTTCTTGGTTAATTCCAAAACTGGGGTTTGACCTAAGGGAAAACCCCTAATCCCTATTCCCCCAATCGTCTTCGCTTTTCTATGTGTAGGTTGCAGGTACGCGGCTGAAATTGAAGATCTGGAATCCTTGTGCAGAGACGAACAAATCCCCCTTCGTTTCGCGGATTTTTCGGAGGACCGTGTGCACGCTGGGTGCCATCGTCCCGTCAACTTTTGCTCAAATTTGCAGGACAGCGCCGTCTTGACATTTTACTGCTAATTCCAGGTCTGTAGCTTCATATCATATCCCTATCTCTATTTATAAGTGAATCTTTCTTGCTTCTACATGCATTCCTAGTTCAATCTTTCTATCTACATTCTTTACAAAAGAGGGTATCCTTGCTATCACAACCCTTGAAACTCATATAGAATCCAATCTTGCATTGCGTGGGATTGGATCTTGTGGGTTTCAACCCCTCTTTTGAATGTAAAGTCCCTCCTAAGTGAAAACCATCAACCCTAGTGACTCTCCCTTCTCTCTCCTTGGAGTTGGGGAGGGGAGAACGACTAGGGTTCGATTTTTCCGCTTTATATTTTGGTGAACCCGACGTGAACATCCTTTCTGATTGTTCATAGTTAGATCTGAAAATTGGATTCCTTGATTACATTTCCATGTTTGATCTTTTGCAAAATTTTAGAGGTTAATTGCATAAAAACCCTAAATTTTCTTTTTAAGTAATTAAACTTGTGAAATGTTTAATTGTTAATGCTTGTTTCAGATTTTCCCTTCTATTACAAATTATCAATTCATATTTGTGCGTTAATTTTGAAAATTAAGTGGTTAAGTGTCAAAACCCTAATTTTTGAAACCCTCTTGATTCAACCTTTGTCCGACAATTTCACCGATCAAAACATCTCCAAATCGGCTGTAACTTTGGATTCCACAACAAAATCACAATATCTTTCATCCCTGAAAATTTGGAAAAAAGTTGCGAGGACTATGTGCACCCCGAGCGCCATCGTCCCCGACATTTTTTCCAAAATTTCGGGAGCTAGATCTTACTGTATTTTTCTGCTAAAATCCAGAATTTTGGCTGATTTTATCAATTTTAACACCTTCAAAATTACAGTCCAAGTTGGTCTAGCGATTGCTTGGATTGAGGCTTC
Organism: Cryptomeria japonica; assembly: GCF_030272615.1. Lineage (NCBI taxonomy): Eukaryota > Viridiplantae > Streptophyta > Pinopsida > Cupressales > Cupressaceae > Cryptomeria > Cryptomeria japonica. The sequence goes on along the minus strand of NC_081407.1, from coordinate 748,584,815 downwards.
TTATCATTCAAAAACTGTTGAAATTGAAATTTGTGTCAAAATTGTGTTTCTTACAGTCCTAAATCTGAAAAGTGTGTTATCATTCATTCGAAATTTCAGTGATTTATTCAAATTTTTGCAATTTGTGTTTTTTGAAATTAAGTGCTTAATTACAACAACTTAGATTTCCGCTTTCAAAATTGAATTTTGCATGAAATTGAGTCAACTTTCAAATTTAAAAACTTGCATTGCTTTTGGTATTCCCTCTAAAATCATAAAATTCAAAATTTCAGTTTCCCTCTCTTTTTCAAAATTCAAATTTTGCATTTTTCGACAATCTTGGTAGGGTTCAATTTTGAGATTGCAACTTTAATTTGGCCTATCTACAGATCGTAAAATCACTCAATTTTTTCAGGTTAGCTGTAAAATCATCATAACTTTCATCCCTACAAATTTCAAAAAAAGTTGCGAGGACCGTGTGCACCCTGAGTGCCACGGTCCTGGACATTTTTTCCGAAATTTCGGGAGATTGTCCTGATTGTATTTAACAGCTTAAATCTAGAAGATTGGCTGGTTTTACTGAAATTTGCTACCTCTAAAATTCAAAATCTTCTCTCTCTCTTTAGTGCATGAGTTTTACAACAATAAGCCCTACTTACACTATTCCCGTTAGACGAAGCCTTAGAATTAAGTCCTTCCAAGGTTTAATTACTGAGGAGATGGAACCTAATTTGAATGGTCTTTTTTAACGAGGACATGGGTAATTCCTCTAATCCTCTTAATGATGAAGAAGCTCTCCATGAGGTTTCTGTAGAACAACTTTCAAAATTGGATAACCAATTTGACGATTTTTGATAGTGGATGTCTCAAGAATACCCTGATAGTCAAGCTCTTCCTTTAATTGAGGGTCTAAAACGTATGGTTCAAAGTGATAAGAATGGAATTGATATTTTGTGTGGTATTGCACACATTGTGGATTTGAATGTGATTCCTATGAAGAGTTGTGCCGAAACTTTGGGTTATACACAACCTCCTACTCAAGTCAATCATTCTATTCCTTTGACGACTCCTATTGCTAGTATACCTACTTTTACATCAAACATAATGACTACTTCAATACAAGACATTCCTCCTATGATCACTAATCATGGGGGCAATCCTTCTTCTTCAATCAACCCTCTTCCCTCATTCAATCCAACTTCTTCATTCATTCCTTCAGTGAGTGTTCCTCTTATATCACCACAAATGAACATGACGCAAGGGGGCAATTCGTTTTCCATTCCTCCTTTAAGTGTTCCTCCTTTCCAATCATCTCCTATGACTAACTATCATAGTGTCCCACCACCTTACTCTCTACCTTCTTTCAATAACATAACACCTCCATCACAATCTAACACGTCTAATATGAACTCTTCGACTGAAGCGACCATTAACAATCTTGCACAAACTGTCTCTTCTTTACAGCAACAAATTGCCTCTATGAATCAATCTAAGTTTAGTATGCCCACATTTGATGTTGCGAGCCCACTTTCTCTTGACATTGTTCGAGCTATTCCCCCTAAACATGTTGAAATTCCGCATTTGGAGCTTTATAATGGTAAGGGTGATCCTCTAACACATGTTAAGACCTTTCAAACAATATGTACTGATTTTGCTTATGACCAAAGGTTGCTTGCAAAACTGTTTACTAGAACATTAAGAGACAAAGCCCTACAATGGTATTGCTCGTTGCCTTCCTATTCTATTACTTCTTTCGAACAACTTGCAAATGCTTTCATTCAACAATTTCAAAACAATATAAGTCCTAAAGTTACTTTGATTGATTTAATGCATTGTAAACAAGGTGTTAAAGAAAAAGTGACTGATTTCATTGGTAGATATAAGCATTTGTATGCTCAAATTTCCTTTCCAGTGCCTGACAATGATATTCAAAGAATCTTTATTTCTAATTTACAAAAAGACATTAGAGAAAAACTCCTGTTTTCTGAGTTTACTTCTTTCCAACAGTTGTGCGCAACTCTTCACAATTATCAACTGACTATGAGTCAAATGGAACAATCACATCCTATGGCTCCGAGTGATAAGGGTGATAGTAGTCAACAACCATTTGGGAAGTTTAAACCGAACAGAGAGTCCATTAAATTCAATGAAAACATCATCAACAACAATGTGAATGCAGCATCAGGTGCGCCTCCTATTTCTAAGTTTTTGAAGAAAGAAAGAAAGTTTACTCCTTTGAATGAATCATTGCATAGTATTATGAATAAGTTATTCGAACAAAATGTGCTTACTCTTCCTCCTATAAGGCAAATTGATCCTGCAAAGATTACTTCACCTTATTTTGATAACAAATCTTTTTGTCAATTTCATCGTCAACCTGGGCATGATACTGAAAAATGTTTTGCTTTAAAGGGTAAAATTCAAGATTTGATTGATAATAATACTATCTCTGTTTCTGGAGTGAATGATAAAGGCAATACATATGTAGCTCCTCCTAAACAAAATCTTTAGATTTTTACTGATCCATTGCCTTCTCATACCTCTAATGTGATTGATACTACTGATTCCTCTGTCTCACCCAATGATCTTGTGTCTATGACTCCGAATGTGATTAACTTTGTAGAGCAGCAAAAAATCCCTAAAGAACCTTCCATCACCTTTGATTCTAGTGAAACTATCAGGGCTCCTGATGGTCCTTTATATATAGTTGCAAAAGTCAAGAATACACCTTGCCGTGGAGTGCTTATTGATCCTTCTTGTATGGTTAATATCATTACTGAAGAATTTCTTTTTAATTTGCAATTGAATCAAGTGATCTATGATGAAACAAATGTGGTTGTGAAACTATTTGATGCATTTTCTTCTCCTGCAATTGGTTCTATTACATTACCTATTGAGGTCCATAACAAATCCCTTGATGTGGACTTTGCTATTATTCCATCATCCGAACAATTTCGTGTGAAGCTAGGCTATCCTTGGCTATCTTCCATGAAAGCTATTGCTTCTCCTATTCACAAGTGTTTGAAATTTCCCCATAATGGTGAAGTTGTTACTATCAATCATAGTCTCTTTAAACCAGCTGAAAGAATTCCTAGTGTTCCTATTGATTATTTTTGGCCTAAACAATTCCAATCTCTTCCTCCGCGAAGTGATCATCTTTTCAAATCTTATCAAAAGTGGAAAAAAGATATGATCCTATCTCTAAGTGAACCTAGAACACCCAAACTTGATATTCCTATCATTCTTGAGAAGGAAGTTCTTCCTTTGAAAGATAAAACTAATGTCTTTCCTCAAGAAGATTCCTCACCCATTCCTATGGATGTGACTATGCCTATATCTAATAAACTTCCTAAAAGTAGACCTATACCTCCTCATCATGATGGGCTTGGTCTCCTTCCTAAACCAAATATTCCTCCTTTGTATGGAGCAGTTCCTCCTCCTTCCTCTTATGGAGAGAAGAGACTTTCCTCTTCTCCTATTGTTCAACCTAAGAGACCACAACCTAAACACCCAAGTGATAAGGATGAGAACATTCCTCCTCCTCAATCTTCGCAACTTCCTACTAAGACTAGACGAAATCGTTCTGCACGTGAACGCCGATGAAAGCGTCGTCTTAGAGCTCAGGCAGCTGCTTCTCAAACTTTGCAATCCCCAAAAACACCTTCAGCCAGTATTCTTTCATTTCCTCCTCAGCCGACGATTGAGCCGAAATCTCCTAAACATAAGATGTATGATGGTCTTGATCCTGTGCGAGTTAAAGATCCTATTTTCATAAATCTTGATGATGATATAGATGAAAATGTTATTCATGATGAAAATGTTACTCCTGTTCATTCTGATAGTGAATATGAATATGTTGATGTTGATAACCATTTATCTAATGCATTTTCTAAAGCACTTATCCTAGCTCCTAGACAAGAACACCACGGCTTGGGATATGAACATAGCCCTTGTTTGGATCTTGTGATAGCTCCATCTGCTGTGTTGGATGTTCCTCCTCTAGCGTGTTTCCTACCTTCTCGAAATATTGATCAGCAAGATTGGGGGGTAGATGACGTGCTAGACTAGTTTCATTAGCATAGAAGATTCTCTCCCCCTCTCTTTTGTTACTTCTTCTATGTGTTATTCTCATTCTTCTATTTGATTTCCTTAGTGTTGTCTACTTGAGGACGATGCAAAGCATTGAGATCTCTTTTGGTCTCTCTCATGTTGACTCAAAAGACACATGTGTTCCCTTCTTCTAGGTGACCTTCCTTGATTGGGGAATGAAGAACAATTATGCATACATACATATGATATACATGAATTATCATACAGCATACTGACCCCGAGGAAAGCGAAGTTACCTTGTGCTTTGTGTTTTGTGTTTATTAATCCTTGGGCTTATCTCACACTTGGGGGCTAAATCCTTGTGATAACGTGCTCCTTTCTCATTTCTTATATGTATCACTACCTTAAAGCAATCACCCTCGGTGAGGCGTGTGCGATCACTTTAACGTAGGGGGGCATACATCCCATTCATATCTTTTCAAGATACTTGAAAATTTCTTGACAAATTTAGCTTTGCCTTGAAAATTTTTGATATCTTTCTTGCATGACTCATAGTGAGGGAACCTTACTACTGATAGTCATGGTTCTCCCTCGTGATCTTCCCTTTTACTTTGTCAATCGAAGTCGTAAGATCCTTAGTCCACTGGGGGCTTGGTGTATCTTGCCTCCTTGACGTGGTGAAAGTTTTTCAATATTGTTTCCTTGTACTTTACTGGAAGTATGAGCGTACGCTTATACTCCCACTAAAGTGGGGGCTAAATGTAGCGTCCTAAAATTGTGACACTTGCAATTTCGACTGCATTTGGGTCTTCACGATGGCGATGCAACACTAAACCTGAATGGAGACCCCGAAACTTGTTCATGACATCAAAAACTGCATTTTTCCAGCACCCTGCTTGATCCCTCCTTGCACCCTGCTGTCCCGGGAGGTGGGACCAGAGCGCCCAGTGCCCTGGTCCTTCAGGACTAGGGCGCCCAGCGCCTTGGTCCCCCAGGACCATGGCGCCCAGCGCCCTGGTCCCTGGCCCTATTTTGGGCCTGGTCTCCTATGGTACTTCGGGCCTTTTTGTTTGCAAATTGGAAAATAACATTTCCTGGTTGGCCTAAGGTCGGGAAAATCAGTCTATCAACCCTAATTGGCAAGTATATAAAATACATTTCCTCTCCCATTTTGGGATGAGGGAAAAAGGCATGGAAACGATATTAAAACATTCAAGCATTCAAGCATTCCTTCAAGCAATTGATCATTCTAAGTCTCCATTCAAGGCTAGGTGTTGCATTCAAGACAAGGATTCAACCATTGAAGAGGAGATCACATGCTACAACATACAACATACAACAAACAACAATATCTATACCTTCGCATATAAGGATACAAACATCCTTACAACAAGGTACTAGTACTTGTTTTACATTACAGTCATTTACATTTACAACATTTCTCATTTCTTGGTTAATTCCAAAACTGGGGTTTGACCTAAGGGCAAACCCCTAATCCCTAACCCCCCAATCGTCTTCGCTTTTCTGTGTGTAGGTTGCAGGTACGCGGCTGAAATTGAAGATCTGGAATCCTTGTGCAGATACGAACAGATCCCCCTTCGTTTCGCGGATTTTTCGGAGGACCGTGTGCACGTCGGGCGCCATCGTCCCGTCAACTTTTGCTCAAATTTGTAGGACAGTGCCATCTCGACATTTTACTGCTAATTCCAGGTCCGCAGCTTCATATCATATCCCTATCTCTATTTATAAGTGAATCTTTCTTGCTTCTACATGCATTCCTAGTTCAATCTTTCTATCTACATTCTTTACAAAAGAGGGTATCCTTGCTATCACAACCCTTGAAACTCATATAGAATCCAATCTTGCATTGCGTGGGATTGGATCTTGTGGGTTTCAACCCCTCTTTTGAATGTAAAGTCCCTCCTAAGTGAAAACCATCAACCCTAGTGACTCTCCCTTCTCTCTCCTTGGAGTTGGGGAGGGGAGAATAACTAGGGTTCGATTTTTCTGCTTTACAAGGGTATTGTCTTTAACAGGGTATTGTAGTCAATCCCTTAACTGGGTGGTCCCTAACCGAATATGTTCTTAACGAGACATTATTGTATAATCTTCTATAAAGGCTTGGCTCCTAAGAAGGCAAACTTTAGAAGAGTTTAGAATACTTGTGGGTATTCATCCCTACCATTGTTTTTCCCATTTGGGTTTCCACATGAAAAATCATTGTGTCAAGTGGTGAATGATTTTGTGGTTATGTTTTGATATGGTTGATATGATTAACTACTAAATCCACTTAAATATGTTTAGATGACCGGAAGTGATCTGAAATGAGTTATTATTGATGTTAGTTAAGTGGTTTAATGTTTTGGTTAAATGGTATGTGAGTTATAGATCTGTTACATTGTATCTTTGATGTTTTGGTCAATCAATAAAGTTTGACAGTGCAGTTGCAGTTTTAGATATAGTGTCTAAACTGGTTAGTTTAGTGATTGGTTTATGAGTTGGGATTAAGTTTGATGAAAGTTTAGTTTGTTTTCTATCTACTGATTCACCCCTCCCCTCTTAGTAGTTGACCAGATCATTATTGATTCAATATATTATCAATTGGTATCAGAGCATTTCAGGTCCTCTTTTGTTTAAGCCTAATAGCTTGAGGTAAAGATCTAGGAGAACATGATGAAGAAAGAAGGTCCAAAATTCAATAAGGAAAACTATATAATTTGGAGTGATAGGATGAAGATCTATATCAAAAGATTAGGAATTCAATATTGGGAACATGTTGTTACTAAATATAACTTGCCTAGTGGGATTTGTCAGATGATCAAAAGAAGGAGCAATAGGAGAACAATCAAGCATTGGAGGCCATTATAATTTTCTTGTCTGATTCAAAGTATGTTTATGTCCATGCATTGGAGGCTATATTTCAAGTGTGGAAGAAACTTGAGGATGTCTATAGTGGTGATGAGCATGTTAAGATTGCCAAATAGGAGAGTCTAAGAGGTAAATTTGATGATATGTGGATGGTTGAAGGAGAGAACATTCAATAGTATGGTCAGTGGATCAAGGAGATAGTTGGTGAGATCGAAAGTGTTGGTGGTACAGTGGAGGGTACCATAGTGGTTAGAAAGGTGTTGAGAACCCTTCTACCAGTTTAGGCTATCAGAGTTGCAGCCATTTAGGAACTCAATTTTATTGATAAATCAAAGGTAACTCTTGACTCCATCATTGGTAAATTAACTACATTTGAATTAAATGGTTTTGATGGAAGTGTTCAGAGATCGGAATCTTCTTTTAGAGTCTCAATTTTAAACCCATTGGTAAGGAAAAGTAGAGAAGCTAGTTACAGTCATGAGTCTAGATCTAGTAGAGAGGTTGATGATGAAGATAGTCTGATTGAGCTTGATGCATCATTGGCCAAGTGGTTATCCAGAGGTATCACTAAGTACATAGGTAAATTACCTTTGAAGTGTTTTGCATGTAACCGGATTGGACATATTGCTGCTAACTATCCAAATGGAGATAATGAGAAAAAATGTGAGAAGTATAAGAAGTACAAAGGCAAAGGTAAAAGAGATTATCTCATTGCAGTTGATGGAGGAATTACAGATGAGCAATCTAAAGAAGATTCAAATGAGGACATTGTCTTTGTTGCTATTAAAGAAGAGACATCAGATCAGAAGGCATTAGTCTCTTGCATGGATAGCTCTAACTTCTGATGATTGGATTATAGACAGTGGTTGTTCACACCACATGGCTAGTGACTGGAGTAAGTTTCTTACTTTAAGAGAGTTTAATGGAGGTTTTGTGAGATTTGTAAATGACTCACCCTACATGGTGAAAGGAAAGGAATCCATCTCTTTGAATGGTAAAAGTAATGCAGATGATGTCTATTGGGTTGAAGGACTCAAATACAATCTTTTGAGTGTAGCTCAACTCAATGTCAAAGGTTACCTACTGGAATTCAAGAATGGTATCTACAAGATTTATGGAAGCAAAGGTAAACTGATTCCAACTAGCAAGAAGACCTGAGGTAACTTGTTTCATTTAAGTTCCAAAGTCAACAATTGTTTAATTGCAAAAGTATAAGATAGTTGGCTTTGTCATAGAAGATTTTGTCATGTAAATTTTGATAACATTGTAAAAGTCAGTAAGTCCAAATCAGTAAGAGTTTTTCCTCAGTTGGACAAACTGGAGAATGATCTGTGTAAAGAATGTCAGTTAGGGAAGATGAAATCCTCAACTTTCAAGAGAAAATCTTTCTCACTAGAACATTTTCTAGATTTGATTCATACTGACCTTTGTGGACCAATGAGGACTAGGAGTATTCAAGGTGATTGGTATTTCATGATTTTTACTGATGATTGCTCAAGGATGATGTCGGTCACATTCTTGAAGGAAAAGATAGAAGCTTTTAGCAAGTTTAAGGTATTCAGAGCCTTAGTTGAGAATGAAAGTGGTAAGAAAAGAAAGTGCTTAAGAACTGATCAAGGTGGTGAATTTACTTCTTTGGAATTCACTAGTTACTATGAAGACAATGGAATTAAGAGGCAACTTTTTGCATCGAGGACACCACAATAGAATGGTATTGTAGAAAGGAATAATTGGTTAGTTGTTGAAGCTACCAGGACTATGCTAATACAAGCAGGTGTAACTAATACATTCTAGAGAGAAGCTGTCAACAGAGTCATTTACACAATGAACCAGATACTAGTTAAAAGAGGTAAGGATAAAACTCCTTATGAGTACTGGTATGGTAGATCACCTAATGTCAGTTACTTTAAGATTTTTGGTAGCAGATATTTTATTAAGAGAGGTGAATATGTTGGTAAGTTTGATGCCAAGAGTTATGAAGGCATATTTCTTGGTTACTCCACCAAGAGAAAAGCTTAAAAGTGTTACAACAACCTGGCCAAGAAGATCATTGAAAGTGTAAATGTCCGAGTTGATGAGTTTTCTGAGAAATCGAGAGAAACTAGTGAGGAGAAGAAAGAAGAAGAACCTTACACACTATTTTTTGAACCAAAATCGGTGAAGCTAGAAATGGAAGAGCAGAACAGAGAAGCCCCAGTTCAACTAGAATAAGGAGATCTAGTAGAAGAAGAAGAAAGTGAAGAAGAAGAACCTGGAAATCAAGATTATGTCATTCCGAGGTATGTTAGACTCAATCATAGCCCTGATCAGATTATTGGTGACATGAATGAAGGTGTGAAAACAAGAACAATACTTAGAGAGAACTCATGTATGATTTCTACCATTGAGCCTAGAACTGCAAAGGAAGCATTTGTAGATGAAGACTGGATCAAGGCAATTGAAGAAGAACTTGACCAGATAGAGAAGAACAATACTTGGTCATTGTTACCCACCAAAGAAAAAGAATGTTAGACGAACAAAATGGGTTTTCAAAAATAAACTGAATGAAGATGGAGTAGTGGTCAGAACCAAAGCTAGATTGGTATGCAAAGGATATGCACAAGAATAAGGTGAGGATATGGTGAGAAATTTGCACCAGTTGCTAGATTGGAAAGAGTTAGGACTCTACTTGCATTTGCAGCATATAGAGGATTCAAAGTATATCAGATGGATGTGAAGTCGGCATTCCTAAATGGAATATTGGAAGAGGAAATCTACATTGAACAACCAGATGGTTATGCTTTAACTGTAGAAAAGGACATGGTGTGCAAATTACATAAGGCATTATATGGACCGAAGAAAGCACCTAAAGCATGGTATGAAGGATTTCACTCTCACTTGGTGAAGATAGGTTTTTAGAGAACCAATGAAGACAGTAACATATACCTCAAGTGAGATGGTGACAAGATACTGGTAAGTGAGGTATTTGTTGATGATATCATTTTTGGAAGAAATGATGATATGTGCCATGATTTTGCTGATGAGATGAAGAATGAGTTTAAATTCTTCATAGGTCTACATATCCAACAGATGAAGGATGGTATTTTCATCACATAGTCCAAATATGTGAAAGAAGTATTGAAGACATTTGGAATGGGAGAGTATACACCCGTTGGAACACCAGTGGTTACAGGTTGTAAACTGTCTAAGGAGGATGATTCTGCATTAGTGGATGAAAAGGAGTACATGTCAATGATAGGTAGACTACATTATGTTTTCCACAATAGAGCAGACATTGCTCATGCAACAAGATTAGTTGCTAGATTTTAGAAAATCCCGAAGGAGACACACATGGTAGCAACCAAAAGAATTTTCAGATATCTGAAAGGCACAATTGATTATGGATTATAGTATCCATATGTAGGTAACTTTGATTTGAACGTCTTTACAGATGCAGACTAGGCAAGAAATGTTGATGACAGGAAGAGTACAACCGGAGGAACTTTCTTTCTTGGAGGAAGTTTAGTGTCTTGGAGCAGCAAAGAAACAAAGTTGTATATCAGAATCAACTATTGAAGTTGAATATGTTGCAACGTATATAAATTGTACCCAAGCAATCTGGATGAAACACATTTTGGAAGGTTTCAAGTTGAAGATTTCAGAATCAGTAAGGATTTTATGTGATAACACCAGTGCAATAAAAATTTCTAAGAACCTAGTGTTGCATGCTAGAACAAAGCATATTGAGCTAAAGTATCATTTCTTGAGAGAGAAAGTGCAAACTAAAGATGTGTCATTGGAGCATGTATCTACTAAGGAACAACTAGTGGATATCTTTACTAAACCTCTGCCTAAGGCTAATTTTGAGTATCTTAGAGGTCATTTAGGGGTTGTACCTCTACATGAGGTCAATTACGCAGATGTTGAAGACATCAGTCCCAAAGCTTATTGAATATCTTGAAGTAGGATTGGTGTAGTGTGGAGCTACTCTACAAGGGGAGAAGATCATTGTTACAAAATGGTGAAGCATGGAATAGTTTACGAGCCGATATTGGTATTCACTTTGACATTTCTATCAAAGGGGGAGAAGAATTGTATGATTGATGGGGAGAAGAACTAAATATAATTGATAGCCAGTTACTAGCTCAAGACATGAAGATACATTTGAAGGAGAGTACATGGAAAAATGTAAACCAAGATTCCTATACCTATGTATGTGCATTACTCTCAATCATCACAATCAAAGGGTATTGATATTTGTATTGCCATCAATGCCAAAGGGGGAGATTGTTGGCATTGCATGAAGATTGCAATGATGAAGTACAATTTTATCACTGATGTCAATAGCAACCGGTAATGGAGTTGTATTGCAACTGGTAGTGATCCAGTAATGCAATCAATAGTAGAGTAGTGAAGGAAACTGGTATTAGTATTTCAAGCAGTGTGATCATTTGGTAACCCTAACCAGTTGATATGCCAAACCCTAACCGATGGAGCTTGGTGAATTGGTTATGTTGATCTATGTTTGAATTGTGATTGGAGATGATGATGCCACGTATGCATGATGCATGTGATGAGTTTCAAGTGATTTTGATGCGTGAAGATAACTATTTATCTTGGGAATGAGAAAATGCATAGCATGAAGTGATAACCATATGATGAGTTATAGGATTCGATATGCGGTGATCTAAGAGTCGTTGATGTTGTCTTGAACAATGTGTAGTTGATTGCTATGTAATCCAGTAGTCATGTTTGAACTGATATGTTTGTAATCTCGATGATAGTTGTAGGTTTTGTGATGTGTTACCAATCTATTGTATTTTCTTTTAAGGTCAATGAGTTATTTTGCAATAGTGTTGGCAATTTTTTTAAGTGTGGTAGTGAGATTGTTGTCGAACTAGAAGGAGTGTCTGTAGAATGTTTTGAAGGAAGATAGGAGCATAAAAGGATTTGACTAAGCAAGATAGTACTATTATTAGATCAAAAAAAACCTTGTTGTTCTCTAACCGTTACAACAGTTAAATCCCTTAATCGGGTAAATTTTAACAGGATTGGTGTTGTCTATATCCTCTAACAAGGTGATCCATTAGTTTGAATTTGAAATCCTTTATCGAGGTTACTCCTAATAGGGTATTGCCTTTAACAAGGTATTGTAGTTAATCCCTTAACTGGGTGGTCCTTAATTGGATCTTTTCTTAACAGGACATTACTGTATAAGCTTCTAACTAGGCTTGGCTCCTAATAGGGCAAACTTCAGAATACTTGTGGGTATTGATTACCACTTTGGTTTTTCCCATTTGGGTTTCCATGTCAAAAATCATTGTGTCAAGTGGTGAATGATTTTGTGGTTATGTTTTGATATAGTTGATATGATTAACTAGTAAATCCACTTAGATATGTTTAGATGACCGGATGTGATCTGAAATGAGCTATTACTTATGTTAGTAAAGTGGTTTAATGTTTTGGTTAAATGGTATGTGAGTTACAGATCTGTTGCATTGTATCTTTGATGTTTTGGTCAATCGGTAAAGTTTGACAGTGTAGTTGCAGTTCTAGATACAGTGTCTAAACCGGTTAGTTTAGTGATTGGTTTATGAGTTGAGTTTAAATTTGGTGAAAATTTAGTTTGTTTTCTATCTACTGGTTCACCCCCCCCCCTTCGATTTTGACCCAATCCTTATTGATTCATCATATTATCACGTCTATCTACATATAGTACATCCACATTTGCATTCTCAATATAAAAAATTGAAAAGATAAAAAATATACTGCATTTCAACATGTACATATTTGCATCCATATAATAAGCATCATATCTCATTTCATAAAACATATAGAAGAAACACATAGGAACACATGCATATAGTTTCCACAAGGATGGATCATCTCATATATATCAAAATAATATAAGTGCCATGCTACAATGAGGTCAAAATCTCATATGGTTAGAAAATCACCCAAAGATGTCTACATCATCATACAAAAACTGAGACAAAATGGATCCAAGAGAGCTATGATGAAGACCCTCCCTCAGAGCCAACTGGCCTCGAAAGAATCTGAGCTCCCAAAGGAAAAACCCCTAGATCATCTCGCCTATTCCCTCCTGCAAACTTTCTTGGACCATCTTTTCACCAAGGTAGTTAACAGTCTTGTGTTTGCCCAAATCTTAGGCATATACATAATGTGTCTCAATCCCATCACCTTGATCACGACATGATCCTCAATAGTAAAATTTGTTTGCAATTGTTGTGTCACAGGGAATATCTCTCTAGACTCAATCTGGGGTAAGTACTCTTGCATCCAATCAAATCAATTATGTCAATCCTAGTGGTACTGATGTTCATCACATAGTGTTGCTTATCTTATACTATCCTAGCCTAGTGGTACCTATGTCTATCACATGGTGCTGCTCATCAGGCTCTAGCCTAGTGCTTATAATGACTATCACATGGCACTGCATCCTAGTGTATATGTTTATCACATTGCACTCACCAAATTTTATCAATTCGACAACTTATCCTATACTCAGCTTAGAAAACCTACCTATTTTAGGAGACCTATTGAGTGAGCTCCCTGACCAACTTATCCAATTGGCAACATATATTTATCACATAAATGTCAATTCTAGCCTTGTTTTCAGTTGTCTTCCCTAGGGAACCTATTTGAGTGAATACTCTCAGCAGCTTATCCAATTGATAGCATATGTTCATCACAAAACTATTAATTTTGGTCCTTTAAGACATAGACATGATTCTGTTGATTCCTCTTGAGTTAGTCTTTTTCCTACATGACCTTGTCATCCTATCTTATCAGTCCTTTTTAGTCTTTCTTTCTTATCAAGAGATTGTTTGCAACCCCTTTCAGTCTTTCCATCCAATCTCTCAAGGGGGCATAGCATTCCTATCTTGCGGCATGTATCAATTTTTCTTCTTTGAGTCAATGCGATAAGTTGCATTGTCTCAAAGGGGGGCAAAATGTAGACACCTAAAATTGCCATGTCTAATTAAATAAATATTTAATTTATTTAATTATTTTATCCTAAGTCTTCTATTAATTAAATAAATCTTTATTTATTTTTTTAATTCACTAATCCTCTTCTAATCCTTTCCTCATTTAAATAAATACTTTTATTTATCTAAATTATCCCTTCCTAAACTAAATAAATATTTTATTTATTTAATTGATCCCACTTTATCTATTAATTAAATAAATATTTATTTATTTAATTAATTCATTAGCCTTTTGTACCCATGACACATGTCACTCATCTCTTAATTCTTCTCTTACCTACCCCCTTTATCATTTTATTATTTCTTCTACCTACCCTTTAATCCTAGCTGACCATTTATCTTTAAACCTCTTAATCTTATCCCTCCATTTCTTACAGTGTTCTCTATATAGGAGGATACTCTCCTTCATTATCAATCCTAATCATCTAATTGTCTAATTGATTTTAAGCAATCAACCCTTCTTGAGATCAAGATATCAAGCATAATCTGTTCTTTGTTGAGTTCTTGTGCAAACATAAAATCTAAGAGCAAATATATCAAACAAGATCAATGGAGATAGGAGACAATAGAGATTGAAACCCTACTTGACATGTGAATGGTAATATTTCTTTATTTTGTTGGTTTGCATGATCTTAGGTATCTCTATGTTGGCAAATGCACACTCCAATGAGATATTGTAGGTGATTGAAGGTTTTGTCATTGATGGCAACCTTGCAATCCTATGACACCGGTAAGACAATTTACCAACACCAACAAAGACAGACTCTACACTGGCATATAGAACACTGGCAGTAAAAGGAAGTATATCGGCACCAAGGCCGACATGAATTTGGTTTATTATATAATTTGTAATTAATTGTAAAATCATTATAAGCCAACTTGGCAAGTTTTAAAATGACTCATATATGTATGAGATCATTACAGAACATTTAAAAAAAAAGAAAAGTAGATAGGCAAAAAAGGCAGACCTATTATGCGAATTATAGGTTAAGGGTTTATGTATGAAGCAGAGCTAAAACCAGTGCTGGATCTGGCATAGTAGATGCTATTTTGAAGTAGTACAAGACATTGGATTTTCATAATCCATTTTGTAAGTCGGTGAGACTTCCCATTTTGTAATTGAGCAGTGAGCTCTAGGCACTTGGCCTTCTTGCATGTGCAGGTCCCTATTGTAGCAGTACTATTCTCTTATTGGCCAGTAAGTGAATATTGTGGGTCACAAATTCCACTGAGGTTTTTCCCACTTCGGGTTTCCTCATTAAACTATAGTGTTATGGTGTGTTTTTCATGTGGTTGTTGTTATCTTTGTTTATTGCATTACTTTTTATTTACTGGTATATAGTATTGATATGCTTTACATGTTTTAAGTTAAGAAAATTATCAAACCGGTTAGATACTGATTCACCCCCCCCTCTCAGTATCTTTGTGAATCCTAACACTCTATTAGTATTGGTGAATGTTTCATTGTAGGACCTAGATTGTTTGTGGTTAAATATTTATGGTTTTAGAATAGTTTATCATCACTTTTCATGATATACACCACCTTCCAGACTTATGCCTAATAGATAATAGAACTTCTAGTAAATCAAATCTACGTATACCAGATATAATTTCTAAACCAAGTTTCCATCAATGACAACTCCCAAACATCTCTTATGCATTAATATTCACCAGAATAGTGTCTCTTGCCAACAACCCCCCTTCGACATTGATGGCAACACTGTGAAAAATGACACTATACACTCAAACTCAAAAATCTCCAAGACTCAACAAGTTCCCCTTGAGAATATACAACTTTTTTCACTTTTATCTCTCCACCTTTGACAACAATACCAAAGATAGGAATCCGCCATAATTTATATACAAGAATGTACACATTTACTTACAAAAAATTGAAAATATCTGCTAAAATTTTTTTAGGCACAACAAATGATCATCCCAACCCTTCTTCAAACTCTCCAAAATATTGATCAGAACACTAAAAATATAGGTGTGCATCTCTGCTCCTCTATGATATACCATAACACTCTTATTCAGAGCATTCATTACATCTTGCTTACTACTGATCGACTTAACTAGCCAGTGAGTGATAAGGCTTCTTTCTTCTCCCACTTTGTCCAAAATTCTATCCTTATCCCAATTTAAGATCTTAATCCTATCAAGTACACCCATAACTTGAGGTTCAAAATTGCTAGCAGGGATTGATTGAGGTACATAGGATTGAGATATGCTAGCTAACTTCCCTTCACACTCTTTTATTTTCTTGTCTATGTCAATAGTAAAATTAGGCAAAACTTGACATGACTTATGTATTTGACCGCCTTCATATAATGAATCTTGTATGTTCTTCATAGCATTTATCAAACTTTCCCTATCTCCTTCAATCATCTTCAAAATTATCCTCAATCTCTGTAGTGTCGTAAATTGTACACCCTTGCTAGGGTGGTACAATTCCACACTTAGTTTAGCACCCACCTTAGTGTGTTTGCATCTTGCATTGTAATTTCCCTTTAAGAATTTAAATAATTAATTTAATTAAATCTAAAGTCATATTTAATTACTCCCCATATCATAAAATTGGACCCTTTACCCTAAGTGTGCCATTTTTTATTTTATTCCTCCAATAGATCATATAATCATAAACCCTAATTATGTCTTATTTTGACCTTTAAGGCCTAATTTCGCATATCAAAACACCTCTAAATAAGCTATAACTTTGTTATTCACTCTAATAACATCATATCTAATGACCCTAAAAGTATGGTGAAAAGTTAGTTGGACCATGTGCACTTTCAATATGGTCCCTAACTTTTTTCCTAAAATTTCGAGAGCATAATTCTATGATATTATAATGATTAACCCCAAAATATTGGCAGGAAATTCAAATCCTAGGTTGGCCTAAAGATGAAATTAAGTCAAAATTAATATCTAGGGTTTCATACGTAAGAGTTCTCTTTCTTCATTTGAAGTGATCTAAGCAATGGAATTTAGGAAAAAGTTGTTGGAGTGAGCACAAGGAGACTTCTATGTAGTGAAAGAGAAGCCTATGTGGAGTCTTCAACAACATTCAACAAAATAAAAAAAATTCACCTGCATTTCATCAAGCATTCATCATCAATTAGGAGCCTTTAATAAATTGAAGAGTAATAGGAGATCTAGTGGCAAATATCCCTCCCTTGGGGATTGGTATGATTTCATGTTATTTTCATGTCTTTGAATGAGCTTCTTCACACTCATTTGCACATTTAAATTCATGATTTAGATAATTTAGCACATTTGATTTGGACCATTGTCATTTACATTTACATTTAGGGTTTACTCTCCAAAGCGTAGGGTAGCTCTTATTTCTTATCATTTAGGATCTTGCATACACACAAGGTTCTAGCACACATATTTTCAATATATTATCAACTATTTTTGGAGGTGGAAATCCCCAACACAGGGATTTGACTAAGGCAAAACCCTATATAGCCACCCAAACCCTTTCTTTTCAGTTGCAAGTGCAGAAATAGGTACCCGAAAGGAGTTTCAGATTAGAAAAAGGCATAAGTACCACCCAAATGTCCCAGAATTGCTCAAATATGTCAGGGATAGGGGCATCGCACCCTATTCCTACCTAGGATAGGGGTGTGGCACCTTGCTCCCCCTCATTTTCAATTATTTTTAGTAGGGTGAGAGCTCAGGACCTTAAGATTGCAATCCTGCAGTTATAGCTCTCTGTCAGATTCTCAGGGATAGGGCATGGTACCCTGGTCCTAGTCAGTTTGACTCATTTTTTAGCATCAGCTACTCATTCAAATCTCCCCCCTTGTCTTCTTTCAGTATCTCAGTTTTAGATCTAAAATTTTGTTCAATTTCAGTTCATATGTGCTTCATTGTTTATCTCCTAGACTAGTTGATCAATCAAACCCTAATTTTTCTCTTCACATACAACAAGAGGAAAAGAAACCCTAAGAGATAATCCTTGGCTCTCTTTTTCTCACAAGAAGTATCCAAAGTAAGCTACCTCCCTAGGTTCTTTTGTATTCACAATGTGTTGGCTAAAGTGGGATTAGGTTCTAGTCACCCAATCTTACTTTTCCCCCTACACAATCTCATAGCATTAAACTATTGGCATTATGTGAACCAGTATGAGGACATAATGACATTGTATGTTGTCATTGATGTCAATATGCTAAAGAGGTGAGAACCGACATATGAGAGAACCGGTATAACACTATGAACTGACATTTGTGCCAAAGTGAAGTGGTGTGCTTGTTCAAGGTGAACTGGCATATGGTTATGGGAACCGGCACATGGAAGCATTGTATGACTACCAATTGGTAGTATCAACTTTAGGGTTTCCGGTTGAAGTGCCTCAAGCCTGTGTGGCTCAACCGGTGACTTTGTGTGATGGGTTAGCATGATAACAAAGAATAGATCATGTTGCCACATAAGACTTGTGTGCGTGAAGGATCTTGCATGAAGAAGATTGTTCCTATCTACCCCGGGAATGTGAGAAGTCTGTAAAACATTGATAACGTGTGATGGGTTATCAACTGCCATGAAATCGGTGGAAAACAAATGATGTAGATTAATACAATGTGCTCAATGGTTAGGATTGAACCATTTGAATTCCTTAGCCTAATAGGTTTAGGGTTTAGGGTTTATGCTACCGACCTAACTGTTTTTCCTATAAGGTCGATGTTGTGACTCTTTCTAGGGTTGTTGGCAAAAGTTGTGTCTATGTATCGAAGAGAAGGGATACGTGATTCTTGCCAAACCAAAAGGAGAGAAGTGATACCTACAAAGTGTAAGTGCAGAAGGTGAAGAGAAGCTTAAGGGGATCTGCATTGGCATTGAGTGTTGTTACCAGATCATTGTAATACCTGTTGATCTCTAACAACCTCAATAGTTGGAAAATCCCTTAAAAGGGTAGCCTTAACCGGCTTGCTGTAAATCCTTTAATAGGGTAATTCAAAGCTATTGAGTTCAAAATCCTTTCGCTATTGAGTTCTTGAAATCCTCTAACAAGGTAACCTTTAACAGGGTTTAACCCTTAACCGAGTATTGTAGCCATCCCTTAACAAGGTGATCTCTAACAGGATCGGTTCCTAGCAGAACCTATTGTAATGTCTCTAACTGGACAAGGCTCCTAACAAAGCGGACTTCTAAAGAGTTCAAAAATAGCTTGTGGGTATTCATCCCCACTGTGGTTTTTCCCAGTTGGGTTTCCATGTGAAAAATATGTGTGTTATGTGTGATGCATTTAGCCTGTGATGCTTTGCTATTGTCTGTCAAGCATATGATGGTTCTGTGTTTTATGCCTATCAATAAAACATGTTTAACTAGCTGCTATTATGATCTGATGATAGATTACCTATTTATGCATAAGGGTGAAGTGGTAGTGTAATCTTGAGTTGAGTGAAAATCTAAGTGAGTAACTGGTTAATGCTTGACTTAGTCATTCTTAGCTTTACCGGTTGCACTCTATTTCAAACCAGTGTCACTGTTTGCCAGTCATTTGAAGTGTCTACTGTCAGATTGGTTTAGGACTATATTTTTGTCTGGACTGATTCACTCCCCCCTCTCAGTACCGGGTTAGTACTATCAGTTCATCATTGAGTTATCAATTGGTATTAGAGCATCCTCCAGGTCCTCTGTGTTATAGGCTTAACCACTTGAGGTAAAGATCCTAGTCAAATGATGAAGAGGGAAGGTCCAAACTTTAACAGAGAAAATTTTAGTATATGGAAAGACAGAATGAAGATATACATAAGAAGCATGGGCGCTCAACACTAGAGCTATATTGAGAATGTCTGTGTTTCTCCTACCGGTACTCTCACCGATGACCAAAAGAGAGAGTTATAGGAGAATGGGCAAGTCATTGAAGCCCTAATTAGTAGTTTATCTGACATTGAGTTTATTGATGTCCAAGATAAGGAAAATCCCAAAGAGGTATGGGATACTCTTGAAAATATCTATGGCAGTGATGAGCATGTAAAACAGGCTCAGGAAGAAAGCCTTAGAGGGAAGTTTGAAGATATGCGGATGGTTGAAGGTGAGACCATTCAACAGTATGGAATAAGAATCAAAACCGTTGTTGGAGATATCAAGAGTGCAGGTTGTAAAATAGAAGATTCCACTATGGTAAGCAAAGTCCTGAGATCCCTATTGTCGGTCTATGCAATAAGGGTTGCTGCTATTCAGGAGATGAGATCAATAGACAAGACTAAGGTATCCCTGGACTCCATCATAGCAAAGTTGACAGCCTATGAGCTAAATAGTTTCGATGGCAGTAATCAAAAGACTGAATCAGCTTTTAAAGCTTTTGTTGTACCATCTAGAAAAGGAAAAGAAGCTAGCACTAGTGGTGAACCAAGATAGAGTAGAGAAATGGATGATGAGGAGATTTTGATGGCATTTGAAGCTATCCTTGCCAGGAAACCTCCTAAAGGAACCGGCAAATACAAAGGTAAGCTACCTTTGAAATGCTTTTCTTGCAACCGGATAGAACACATTGCTGTAAACTGTCCTAATGGAAACAACAAGGACAAACTAGAAAGGTTCAAGAAATTCAAAGGAGGAAATCGGAGAAATTGTTTTGTGGTAGTTGATGAAGGTGTCACAGATGAGGAATCAAAGGATGAAGAAAATGAAGATATTGTGTTTGTTGCTATCAAAGAAGATCTGTCAGACAAGAAGGATCTTGTCTCCTGGTTTGATAATTCCAATGAGTGGATCATTGACAGTGGTTGTTCTCACCATATGACTAGTGACCAAAGCAAGTTTCTATCCTTGGAGGAGTATGATGGCGGTGTGGTTTGATTTGGCAATGATGCACCATGCATGGTCAAGGGAAGAGGGTCCATCTCTCTAAATGGAAAGAGTAGTGCTGACAATGTGTACTGGGTTGATGGTCTTAGACACAACCTTCTGAGTGTTGCCCAGCTGAATGATAGTGGCCTCACTCTAGAATTCAAGAATGGAGTTTGCAGAATCAAAGGAAAGAATGGTGAATTGGTGGCCACTGGCATGCAAACCAAAGGTAACATATTTCATCTGAATGCAAATATAAGTACATGTCTTATGGCTAAATTTGATGATAGCTGGATATGGCATAGGAAACTCTGCCATGTAAACTTTGATAACATTGTGAAGGCTAGTAAGATCAAGGTAGTTAGAGGGTTGCCGGTGTTAAGCAAACCGGATAATACCTTGTGCAGAGAATGTCAATTGGGGAAAATGTCTTCCTCAACCTTTAAAGGTAAATCTTTCACTGCTGACAATTTGCTTGATCTTGTGCATACTGATTTGTGTGGTTCTATGAAAACTAGAAGTGTGCAGGGTGATAGGTACTTCATGATTCTCACTAATGACTACTCAAGAATGATGTGGGTCACATTCTTGAAAGACAAGTCTGAAGCCTTTGTAAAGTTCAAAGCTTTCAGAGCATTAGTGGAGAAGGAAAGCGGTAAAAGGATCAAGTGCCTGAGAATTGATCAAGGAGGGGAATTCACTTCCGATGAATTCAACAAGTACTGCGAAGAACATGGCATCAAGAGGCAATTGTCTGCCCCCTGGAATCCACAACAAAAAGGCCTAGCAAAGAGGAATAACTGGACTGTGTTTGAAGTAGCTAGAACCATGTTGATTCAAGGAAAGGTAGCTCACACCTTTTGGAGAGAAGCGGTGAGCACTGCAGTCTACACAATGAACTGGGTACTCATCAAGAAAGGTAAGGATAAAACACCTTACGAGTATTGGACTGGTAAGAAACCTGTGGTTAGGTACTTCAGAGTGTTTGTTAGCAAATGTTACACCAAGAGGAGTGAACACTAGAGCAAATTTGATGTGAAATGTGATGAGGGAATGTTCCTAGGATATTCCACCAAGAGCAAAGCTCTCAAGTGTTTCAACAATAGGACTCAGAGAATTATGGAAAGCATCAATGTAAGAGTTGATGAAATCTCTGAGAAAAGTGAGGAAACCAACAGTGAGCAAGCGGAAAATGAACCGGTTGCAACCTTTTGGGAACCGGTTGTCAGTCAACCAAGTACCAGTAACAGTGTTCCTACACTCGCAGATGCAGATGCTGATACTAATGGAGATAAGGATGAAGAAGAAAAGCAAGAGGAATCTATCAAGACCATTCCTCGGTATGTCAAGCTGAATCATGATCCTAAGCAGATCATAGGAGATAAGGATGTAGGAATCCTTACAAGAAGAAAAGTCTGAGAAAACTCATGTATGATCTCTGAATTTGAGCCTAAAACATTCAAGGAGGCACATAAAGATGAAGACTGGATCAAGGTAATGGAAGAGGAACTTGACCAGATAGAGAAAAATGGTACATGATCCTTGGTACCCAGACCGGAGCACAAAAATGTCATTGGTGCCAAATGGGTCTTCAGAAATAAGCTGAATGAGGATGGCACAATGATTAGAAACAAAGCCAGACTGGTGTGCAAAGGATATGCCCAAGAAGAAGGAGAAGACTATGGAGAAACCTTTGCTCTTGTAGCTAGATCGGAAGGAGTTTGTATGCTTCTTGCATATGCAGCTTTTAAAGGCTTCAAAGTGTATCAAATGGATGTAAAATTTGCATTCCTAAATGGTGTACTTGAAGAGGAGTTGTATATAGAGCAACTAGATGGGTTTTCCCTATCTGAAGATAGTGACATGGTGTGTAGGCTACATAAAGCCTTATATGCTCTAAAGCAAGCACCTAGAGCATGGTATGAATGCCTACATTCCCATCTTGTGAAGATTGGATTTAAGAGAACAAGTGAAGATACAATATCTACTTAAAGTCTGAAGGAGATCAGATCCTGATCAGTGAGGTATTTGTTGATGACATTATCTCTGGTGGAGATGACAAGATGAGTCATGAGTTTGCAGATGAAATGAAGAAAGAGTTTGAGATGTCACTCATAGGGGAGATTAAGTTCTTCATTGGACGACAGATCCAGCAGATGAGAGATGGAATCTTTATCACTCAGTCCAGGTATGTCAAAGAGGTGTATGATGAGAAGGAATACTGATCAATGACTGGTAAATTGCATTATGTAGTGCATAGCAGACCGGATATTGCACATGTAGTTGGCATTACTGCAATGTTCCAAAAAAGTCCAAGAGAATCCCACTTGGTTGCAGTCAAGTGGATTCTTAGGTATCTGAAGGGAACTATTGACTATGGATTGTGGTATCCATATAGCAAGGATTTCAACTTGAAAGTGTTCACAGATGCTGACTGGGCTGGTAATGTAGATGACCGAAAGAGCACAACTGGTGGTGCATTCTTTCTTGGTGGTATACTGGTCTCATGGATGAGTAAGAAGTAGAGTTGTATCTCTCAGTCTACAGTGGAAGTAGAGTATGTTGTAGCTTTCATGAACTACACTCAGACAATTTGGATGAAGCATGTATTAAATGGCTTCAAAGTTCATATATCTGAACCAGTAAGTATATTCTGTGATAATACAAGTGCAATTAATATCTCCAAGAATCTAGTTTTACATTCTAGAACCAAGCACTTTGAGCTTAAGTATCATTTCTTAAGGGAAAAGGTTCAGAACAAAGAGATTGCACTAGAACATGTTTCCAGTAAGGAGCAGTTAACAGACATATTCACCAAGCCTCTCCCAAAGACTACATTTATGTACTTAAGAGGTGAATTAGGGGTGTTGCCCCTTCAGGAGGTAAACTAAAATCATATGCTCCACATCAGTCAGGTATTGCATAGTCAAATTTATTTTGGATTGATGTGTTGAAGGATGCTACTCCTCAGGGGAGCAACATAATGGAACAGGGAAGCTTGTGCCTCCACTTTGGCATTGTTGTCAAAGGGAGAGAAGATGTGAAGTGGAGAAGATATCTGCAGAAATTGGGGGAGAAGATGTGAAGTGGAGAGATATCTTTGTATATTGCCATCAATGCCAAAGGGGGAGATTGTTGGCATTATGTGAACTGGTATGAGGACATAATGACATTGTATGTTGTCATTGCTATCAATATGCTGAAGAGATAAGAACCAGCATATGAGAGAACTGGTATAACACTGTGAACTGGTATGTGTGCCAAAGTGAAGCGGTGTGCTTGTTCAAGGTGAACCGGCATATGGTTATGGGAACTGGCACATGGAAGCGTTGTATGACTACCGGTTGGTAGTCTCAACTTTAGGGTTTCCAGTTGAAGTGCTTCAAGCCTGTGTGGCTCAACCGGTGACTTTGTGTGATGGGTTAGCATGATAACAAAGAACAGATCATGTTGCCACGTAAACCTTGTGCACGTGAAGGATCTTGCATGAAGAAGATTGTTCCTATCTACCTCAGGAATGTGAGAAGTCTGTAAAATGGTGATAACTTGTGATGGGTTATCAGCCGCCATGAAATCAGTGGAAAACGAATGATGGAGATTAATGCAGTGTGCTCAATGGTCAGGATTGAACCGTTTGAATTCCTTAACCTAATAGATTTAGGGTTTATGCTACCAACCTAACTGTTTTTCCTATAAGGTTGATGTCGTGACTCTTTCTAGGGTTGTTGGCAAAAGTTGTGTCTATGTATTGAAGAGAAGGGATAGGTGATTCTTGTCAGACCAAAAGGAGAGAAGTGATACCTGCAGAGTGTAAGTGCAGATGGTGAAGAGGAGCTTAAGTGGATCTGCATTGACATTGAGTTTTGTTACCAGATCATTGCAATACCTATTGATCTCTAACCACCTCAATAGTTGGAAAATCTCTTAACAGGGTAGCCTTAACTGGCTTGCTGTAAATCCTTTAATAGGGTAATTCAAAGCTATTGAGTTTGAAATCCTTTAGCTATTGAGTTCTTGAAATCCTCTAACAAGATAACCTTTAATAGGGTTTAACCCTTAACTGGGTATTGTAGCCATCCCTTAACCGGGTGATCTCTAATAGGATCGGTTCCTAGCAGAACCTATTGTAATGTCTCTAACCGGACAAGGCTCCTAACAGAGCGGACTTCTAAAGAGTTCAAAAATAGCTTGTGGGTATTCATCGCCACTGTGGTTTTTCCCAGTTGGGTTTCCATGTGAAAAATATGTGTGTTATGTGTGATGCTTTTATCTTCTGATGCTTTGCTATTGTCTGTCAAGCATATGATGGTTCTGTGTTTTATGCCTATCAATAAAATATGTTGAACTAACTGCTATTATGATCTGATGATAGATTACCTGTTTATGCATAAGGGTGAAGTGGTAGTGTAATCTTGAGTTGAGTGAAAAGCTAAGTGAGTAACCAGTTAATGCTTGTCTCAGTCATTCTTAGCTTTACCGGTTGGACTCTGTTTCAAACCGGTGTCACTGTTTGCAAGTCATTTGAAGTGTCTACTGTAAGACTGGTTTAGGACTATATTTTTGTCTGGACTGATTCACCCCTCCCTCTCAGTACCGGGTTAGTACTATCAGTTCATCATTGAGTTATCATAAACTAAGTCAATTTTTTTTGCATCTGTCTCCCTCTCCAACGACGCGGAATGAGAATCTACTGCATTGAGCATGCTTCTAGGATTATTGGAGGGAGTATCACCTAAATCACACTTAAAGGTTGGGAAAATTTTCTCCAATACATTAATGGCCAAGGTTATCAACTATTTGTCTATGGTGTGATACTTGATTAAGTCCTCACTTGTTTTTTCTTAAGAAAAAGTTGGTAGCTTCACTGCTTTGATAGGAGATAGTGAACTTAGATCTGTTAGCCTTTGAGTGAAATCATCTGAGTTAGTGACAATCTATTTTCCCTTATCTACTACAGTGTCTCTTGTTACTATCATCAGAGCCTATTCACTTATCTTCCCTCCCTTCTCCTTCTTTTCCCCTTCTACATCTGCATCTTCCTCTACAACTTCTTCCTTTTCATCATCTACTCTCTTTCCATCTCCAGTCTCCTCATCTACCTTTTTTGAATCAACCTATATCACTAGAGGATTTTGTTCAGCTTCACCAAAGTTGTTAACCTTAGTAGTATTAGTATCATCTACAACTGTGGTTTTCTCATTTGTCTGCTCTACCAGAATGGCTTTCTCTATTGGCTAACCTTTCTACACACCAAAAACTATTGTATTCACTTCCAAAATGGAGGTATCTTGTGCCTACTATGTCAGTTGGGTGTCATCTTGCACAATATTGACCTAATTTTTGTTCTCCTTCAAAAATTGCTACAGAAAGGCCTTTATTTCCTTCCTTACTTCATCAGTTTTTCCAAACATTATTTTATTGACCCTGTGGGTTTACCTGATATTGGTTCTCCTTTAAAACTTGCTTCAAAATAGCCTCTATTTCCTTCCTTCATCAATTTTGCAAAAATTATTTTATTGACCCTATGCTTGCTTTTAAAAGTACTCTTGTCAATATTAAATAGCCTGGGTATTTCACTTTTTGATATTACGGAACACAAGTTAACCAGAACATATTCTTTTACCCTTTCATCCTCAAGAATAGTTGTATGCCTTCTTGCATTGAAAATCTCATATAGACTCTTGGGTATCAAAGATGATAACTCTATCAATGCTTTATTGTATATATTCATATATTCTATTACAACCTCTTCTAATACCCTAATTTTTTTTCATTGTAGTTATCATACCACTCCAAATCATTCTATAAGATTCCTTCCTTAATAACTAAATCAACTATTTTCTTGAATGGAAGAACAATTTTGTATCTCTCCAAATTTACTAGATTTTAGAGCTTCATCAAGTTCAAACTTTGGCTTCTTTCTTGATTTGGCTCTACTGCATGGCTGAGGTTCAGTTCTTTGTCTCTTTCTCGGCTGGGTTTCACCGGATTGAGGCTTCTTCACTACCCTATCATAGGTAGCTATCTTATTCACCTCACTCATTACTTCATTATAATTTGTCTCTACATCTTCAATAGTGGCTGCAACATATGCCCTTTTAGGCTTGTACTTCTTCTTCACTGCTCTATTGGTTAACTTGGTTTGTGGCTTAGGTGGAGAAATATGCTTTTGTTCACTAGAGGTAGGTGCTGACTTGGTTTGCCTTGGACTGGTTTTCTTGGGAGGAGTTGAGACCGATTTTGTCTTCTTAGGATTTACCATGTCCTCTTTCAGAATGTTTTGTTCCCTAGCCCTTTGAATGACTTCCTTTATTATTCCCATTTGTTCTACAAGCTCTTCTACTTATTTTCTTACCTTCCTCTTTCTTCCTTGCTCAGTGAATTTCTTATACAAGTCTATACTTTCCTCCTTGTAAGTGCCAAACCTCTCTTCCTTCTCATCTACTAGTTTACTTAGAAGATGTTGCGCATAAGAATCAAGAGTGTTTCCATCTACTTCATACCCGATGGGCATGATCCATATTGTTATTGGTTCTAATGCCTCCATATGGCATTGATCTTTGTCTACCATAAAGCATTTATCATCTTCAAATTTTTTTATAATGTCCTTTGGAATCCTCTCTCTATTTTGCATCATAGCCTAAAATGATTTGAAATAACCCCATAAAGAAGATTTGTGTGCTACTACGTCACCTAATCCTTGGAAACCTTCTTTAATTTGAACTACCACCAATTTATCATAAACCCACTATTCTTTTCCTACACCAAGGATTTCATTCAAAAAGTAAACTGCCAAATAGATAATCAAAGAGCCAAACTTGAAAACATGCTTCATATCTTGCTTAATATTCTTTAGATTGCTCATTAATTCACTAATAACCTCTCCACATAGATCATATTTATTGTCCTCCTTGAGTATCTGATAGATTGAATATATTGCAATACCAGATACTAAGTTTTTTTTCTAGACTAGTACACCTTATATCCTATCGCAATTGAAGCAAATCTCACATCATATTCAATGATATCACTTATTGTCATTGACCAATTATTATGCTGGGTTCTGGTTACCTCTATCACTATGGTGTTCTATACATGCCTTAGACCAGGGATCTCATCGGTTGTATTTAAATAGGTTATCATTTGAATGGATTTATTTGTGATCTTATCTGGTTTATCTAGCCATAAAAACTCATCATGAATTCATCTTAAGAAATACCTAACCCATTTAGGTTCATCAAAAATGTGAAAGTGAACAAACTAGATATAACCCTTGTCTTGCAGTGATTTGAAATCGAGCTTTAGGTTACCCATCTCATCCATCATATGCTTGGTGTATAATGATAACATATCTTCATTTCCAAGATCTTAAATATTGTAGTGAATGTATGCCCTAATGTCCTTGTTATGCAACACTCTATACAACATAGAATAAAATTCTCCATTCGGATCATCTTTGACCGATTTGACCGAATGTTTCTTGAATACTATCCTTGCTATCAATGATTTATACTACCAATAGAGTTGCTACACCAGATGATGCCATTTCAAAAAATAGGGTATGAGAAACAACTTGAACATGGATAACACCTTTTCAATTTCAACTGGATGCTAAGAATCACTATCAGATTGCTTCAAACTTTATTATCACTGCTTAATCTTGTTTGCCTCACTCTCCTTCTTTTTCTCTTCATTTGTAATGTGAAGAATGAATGATATAATGATGCAACAGTCATCAACAGTAGTGTGGAAAACCCCCACATGCACTCTCACCTTTCACTCTTACAATCTGAAGCCTATGAAGGCCTCAACTCACACCAAAACCAAATCTTTGATGGCAACAAGGTTCCACAGGTTCAACCAGCAATAGACTTCACCTACCGATACCGACAATAGAACAAGGGTCATTCACACTAGCATCCATTTTACACCAACAGAAGATTATACCAGTAAATTATAATTGTAGTTTCAAATACCCTTTTGGAACTTCTCTCAGACTCCAAAGAACTAGATCTCCAACTTTCTTCGACACTCTTAGACACCTATTTGGGTGACAGACCTAGTTAATCAGATTAGGCATGGGTTATAGAGGAAGTGTATGGGAATGGGACCAGAAGGAAGATCCAATGCTTCAGAGGGATTTTATAATGTCTGAATTTACCTATTCAACCATCTAACTCCTTCTACTATCTGGCATCATGCAATCCATCAATCCTTGACTCTACTAGTCTAAACCCTTACAAAGTTTAGGATAGGGCTTGGTGGTAAAAATACCAATCCAACTCCCTTGATCTCACCCCTTTGGAATATCATAATACACCTACCTAAATCGCATCCTACCAAAGGCCATTGAGAGCTAATGACTAGATTGCAAATTAGGGCCTCATCTTTGCAACACCCTAGGGAAATGAGGGGTTTTCAAACTTGTAGAAGCAAATTGTCAATATCTCCTCCCAAACACCACTTCAAGGGGTCAGACCAGATTCATATGAAAGATTATTCAGTGTTATACTATTCCAAATGAAATTTTTACAACATATTCAATGTTTTGTACAGATAGTACAGAAAAGTAACAAAATACAGGCAAAATCTGATTTGTTTCATTTCATACTCTCCACCAAATTTCTCCAAATCATTATGTGCCTTCAACCAACCTTTCTCATCAGTTGTACAAGAACAAATAGTCTTCTCACAATGACCACAACCAACTTTGAAATAGTTGTGACTATTGGAAAGAGGTTACATTCCAACTAACAACTTTTCTAAAGTTGCTTTGACAATAATGACAACTTTTGCAACTTTGAATTTCTAAGCACCTAAACCTTACCAAACATATCTAAGGACATCATTAACCTTTAAAACACCTAAGACAACATTGTAGGATCATAAACACAAATTTAATGATTCAATCTAACATGGCCTAATAAACCTCTAGGCTTATATGTGCACCTGAGAGGTTATTGACCACACAAAGGCATTTTATTACATCTAGGGTGATCCTTGAGATCCAACCCATTATGTCAACATAAGTAAACACAAAAAAAACACTACACACCCCTAATGGCATGAAAACACCATGAAAAGAAGAGGTTCCCTGCACCATACTTCCTGGGTTAAAGAAACTCAAGTCCCTTGAGTGGGGATGTCTTCAATTTTGGTTCCTGTCCTCTCAATGGATTCAAAGGTCATCCATGTAGCATCTTCTAAAGGTTGATTCCTCCATTTGAACAAGTATTCTAAATAAGTCTTCCTCCTTGTTTTCTTGGTGACCCTTTGATCCAAAATACACAATTTTTGGTTTGGGTTGTGTGGGAAGTCCTTCTATCATGTCTATAATAGAGGAATCAGATTGAACTACTTCACAAACATCATCAACAACACCCTTATATGCATATATATTAGAAACATTAAATATAGGTGACAGTCCCACATCCGAGGGTAGATCTATTTTGTATGCATTGTTCCCACATCTTTTGAGGACCTTGAAAGGACCTATCTTCTTCATGAGTAGCCTGGTGTATTTCTCCTTAGGGAGTCTTGCTTTATTGAGATGAATCATCACCACATCTATCCTTTTTAGATCTGTTGCTTTCTTGTATTTCTCAAAGGTATAAATCAATTTATCTCTGACTTGTTGTTGTATATCCTTCATGACTTCAAAAAAGTCATCTGCCTGAGCACTTCTTCTATCAATATTTTGTTCACATATCTAAGTTCAAGAATACCCCTGGGATGTGTACCATACACAATTTGGAAAGGACTTAACCCTGTACTTCTATTCATAGAGTCATTATAGGAAAATTCTACCTGTGGAAGAATGGTATCCCAAGTAGTTCCATGATCCTTGGTCAAGCAACTTAACAAGTTTCCAAGGGACCTATTAATTACCACAGTCTATCCATCAGATTGAGGGTGATAAAAAGAAGAGAAACACAAGTTAGTCCCTAAATTATGCCACAAATTTCTCCAAAACTATCCTAAAAACTTAGGGTCCTTGTCCGAGATAATGCTCAAGGGTAACCCATGAAATCTGACAATTTCCTTGAAGAATAAACCTACAATATTAGAAGCATCATGTGTTACCTCGCATGGTAAGAATTGTGCCATCTTTGAAAGTTGGTCTACCACAACATAAACACTATCATAACCTGATTTAGTCCTAGGAAGGCCTAAGATAAAATCTGTACTAACTGAATCCCAAGGTTTGGTAGGGATGGGTAAAGGAATATAGAGGCTTGAATTCAAACTTGTACCTTTATCTCTATGACACACCACACACTCTGAAGCAAATTTCCTCACATCTAATTACATTCTTGGCCAAAAATACAACCTTCTAGCCAACTCAAGTGTGTTATCAAGTCCAAAATTTCCTGATAAACTCCCACAATCATTTTTCTTGACAATATTCTCCCTCATTGAGAAATTAGGATTACAAAGTTGACTACCCTTGAAAAGTAAACCTTCTTGAAGCATATACTTAGAAAAATTAGTTTGATACCTTTCATTCATAGCTTGAAAAACCTCATAAGCCTCCTTGAAATCTATATCTTCTTGGTACATGTCATTCATAATAGTGATTCCCATGCTTTCTAATTGAATCTCTTGGATTACCAAGTTCCTCCTACTAAGGGCATTTGCAACTTTGTTGGCCACTCCCTTCTTATGCTTGATAGTGAATGTGAAAGCTTGAAGGTACTCCATCCATTTCATGTGCCTTTGATTGATTTTCTCCTACCTTTTCAAAAATCTTAAAGCATGGTTGTCAGTGTAAACAACAAATTCCATAAGTAATAGATAGTGTCTCCATTTCTTGAGAGATTGTACCAAAGCATACATCTCTAGATCATAGGTTGACTATTTTTGTTTTGCTTAATTTAAATTCTCACTAAAAAAGGCCACAGGCCTACCCTCTTGACTCAAGACACATCCTATAGCTTTCTTAGATGCATCGCATTCAATAGTGAATACCTTACGAAAATCAGGAAGGACTAAGATGGGCTGCTCTGCAATCTTTGTTTTCAAATACTAAAAAGACTTGTTAGCTTCATCATTCCAAGAAAATTGACACTTTCTTCCACCCTTGATGGTATCTATCATAGGAGCACTAATCCCACTAAAATTTCTTATAAAATTTCTATAAAAGCTTGCTAAGCCATGGAAACTTTTTACCTCACTTGCAAATTTAGGTATGGGCCAATTGAGGATTGCCTCCACCTTTGATGGATCCATTCTCAGATTACCTTTGGAAACAAAAAATCCAAGAAACACTAATTCCTCCTGCAATAAAACACACTTGTCCAAGTTGACATTCAACTTCTCCTCATGCAACCTTTTCAATACCAAATCCAAGTGCATCAGATGTTCATTTCTATCCTTACTGAAAATCAATATATCATCCTAGTATACTACCACAAAATGATTGATAAAGGGATTAATAACCTCATTTGTTAACCTCATAAAGGTACTAGGGGCATTGGAAAACCCAAATTTCATTACCATCCATCCAAACAAGCCTTCATTGGTCTTAAATGTTGTCTTCCATTAGTCTCCATCTCTGATCCTAATTTGGTGATAACCACTTTTCAAGTCTATTTTTTAGTAGTACTTGGCCCCTCCTAGACAATCCATCAAATCCTCTATTCTTGGCATTGAGAACCTATATCTTATTGTTATCCTATTGATAGCCCTAGAGTCTGTACACAACCTCCATGTCCCTTATTTCTTAGGAGCTAGCACTGTCGGGACTGCACATGGGCTTATACTCTTCCTAACGAACCCTTTCTCAAGTAACTCTTGGATCTGTCAGGCAACTTCGACATTTTGTTCAGGGGTTAGTTTATAGGCTACCTTGTTAGGTAGGGTAGCACCTGGGATAAGGTCTATGCAATGACTGATTTCTCTTTAAGGAGATAGAGTATCTGTGGTACTGTCTGCAACTATTCCCTTGTACCTATCTAGTAGATCCTAAACCTCCTTAGGCTCTACTGTCCCTTTTTCTTTACGGCTCTTAGGCTAATTCTTAGTTTTATACCTAGAATTGACAACTATGGCAAAGCAAGGAGTATCCTTCTCCTTCAAATCCCTCATGAATTATTTCTCATCTACTAGCATGACACTAGTCACAATGTGTTTTTCCTTACTAACATTCGGGAGAGGGGTCATGGTAAAGTTCTCTATATTTTTGGTGATGGTGTAGACATTATTTCTACCCTCATGCCTAGCATCCACATCATATTTTCAAGGCCTACCAAGTAATAAATGACAAGAATCCATTTCTACCATGTCACACAACACTCTATCCTTATATTCACCAATTGAAAAATCTACCCACACTTGTTCACTAATCAACACTTGTTGTCCCTTATTCAACCAAGATACTTTATAGGGATAGGGAAAATATATTCTTTGCAAGTTAAGCTTAGTAACCATTTCAATAGAAGCTATGTTATCTATGGATCAGGGATCTAAAATGACCTTACAAAATTTACCTTGTACCTTGTAGATGGTTCTGAAAAGAGATCTCCTCTAAGGTGGTTCTTTGTTGATTGGCTCCTTCAAGAGTGTCCTTTTTATCATCAAGAGATCTCCTTGCTCCAAGTTTGTCTATAGACTTTGAATTTGATGTGTGGTAGGAGGCCATGCTTTGACTATCTTCCTCTTGAATCAAATGTGCTCTTCTTTCACCCCCTCGACCACCATTTCCTTGCTTCTCTGGACACCTAAAGGATTGATGTCCCACTTGGTTACAAGAGAAACACCTACTGATGAAAACACTAGGTCCTCTTCCACCAAATCTTCCTCTTCCATTTTCTATTCTACCTATGTTCCCTAGTTCTCCCTCATGTTCTTGACTACTTGTTTCTCTTTGGGGTTTAGGGTATGATCCTCTACCATTGAATCTGCCCTTACCTCTTAAATTTGTACCCTTTCCTCTATTATGATATTCTCCTCGCCTCTTTTGCTTCTCCTCAATCCTAAGTGCTATTTGATAAAACTTATGCACTGATTCAGGATTAAACAAACTGAGTTCATCTTGAATTTTGAACTTAAGGCCCTTCATGTACCTTGCTATCTTTTTTGTCTCTCTCCGGTAACTTTGCTTTGAGTGTCATTCTGTAGAACTCCTTGGTGTAGACACTAACATCTAGATCCTTTTGCCTCAAATTTTGTAGTTTCTTATGTAGGATTATCTCATAATCCTCAAGGACAAGCTGCTTCTTAACTTCTGACACCATCCTCTTGTACAAAGTGATGGGGTTATTACCTTCCACCATTATTTCCCTTTGTAGGACATTCCACTAACTAAGGGAATGACCCTTCAATTTTGACTTAGCCACCTTTACTCTTTGGTTATCCTTCACCTCCTCATATTCAAAATAGTTTTCTAAGGCCTCAATCCAATCCATGCACTCCTCTGGATTCATCTTCCCTTGAAACATAGGTAATTATGCCTTAGTGTCTCTTCCACCTACTCTCCTAAGGGCTTCAATGAACTGCCTTTTATTTGCAGGTATAGATGGGTTCTCTCCTTGTTCTTCCCCTTCTTCTTCTTCCTCAGAGTCTGAGCCAAATTCCTTCCCAGCTTGATCCTTCTTCAACTTTGCTAGTTCTACTTCCATCCTTTTATTCTTGGCTATTCGCTCCTTCACTATCCTAGCCAATTCTACATTGGTGACTCTAAAGGGTATCTCCTCTTCACTTTGTCCCTTTGTCCTATCTACCATGGTTCAAACTCTTCCTAAGTTCTTCTAGAGATCTGATACCACCTGATGCAGAGGTCATTAGCATTAGTGTGGCAAAGCCCTCCATGCTCTCTCACCGTTCACTCTCACAATCTCAAGCCTACGAAGGCCTCAACTCACACCAAAACCAAAACTTGAATTTTATCCCTCACAAGGGTTGGCAAACACATTCACTATGCCCTTAGGGTCTCACAAGACCTTCCACAACCTTCTTATCTTTGATGGCAACAAGGTTCCATAGGTTCAATCAACAATAGACTTTACCTACTGACAATAGACTTCACCTACCAGCACCAGCAATAAAACTAGGCTCATTCACACTGGCATCCAGTTTACACAAGAAGAAGATTATACCAGTAAATTATAATTGTAGTTTCAAATACCCTTTTGGAACTTCTCTCAGACTCCAAAGAACTAGATCTCCAACTTGCTCTGACACTCTTAGACCCCTATTTGGGTCACATACCTAGTTGATCAGATTAGGCCTGGGTTACAAAGGAAGTGTATAGGAATGGGACCACAAGGAAGATCCAATGCTTCAGAGGGATTTTCTAATGTCTGAATATACCTATTCAACTATCTAACTCCTTCTTCTACTATCTGGCATCATGCAATCCATCAATCCTTGACTGTACTAGTCTAAACCCTTACAAAGTTTAGGCTAGGGCTTGGTGGTAAAAATACCAATCCAACTCCCTTATCTTGCCCCTTTGTAATATCATAATACACCCCCCTAAATCGCATCTTACCAAATCCCGTTGAGAGCCAATGATTAGATTGCAACTTAGGGCCTCATCTTTGCAACACCCTAGGAAAATGAAGGGTTTTCGAACCTGTAGATGCAAATTGTCAATATCTCCTCCCAAACACCACTTCAAGAGGTCAGACCAGATTCATATGAAATATTATTCAACGTTCTACTGTTCCGAATGAAATTTTTACAAAATCATTCAACGTTCTATATTGACAGTACGGAAAACTAACAAAATACAGGCAACACTAGGTTTGTTTCGTTTCATACTCTCCACCAAACTTCGCCAAATCATTCTGCTCCTTCAATCAACCTTTCTCATCGATTATACAAGCACAAATAGGCTTCTCTCAGTGACCACAATCAACTTTGAAATAGTTGTGACCATTGGAAAGAGGTTACATTCCAACCGACAACTTTTCAAAAGTTGCTTTGACAATAATGACAACTTTTGCAACTTTAAATTTCTAAGTACCTAAACCTTACCAAACATATCAAAGTACATCATTAACCTTAAAAACACCTAAGACAAAATTCTAGGATAATAAACACAAATTTCATGATTCAAGCCCACATGGCCTAATAGACCTCTAGGCTTATATGTGCACCTGAGAGGTTATTGACCACACAAAGGCATTTTTTTACATCTAGGGTTATCCTTGAGATCCAACCCATTATGACAACATAAGTAAACACAAAACAAACACTAGACACCCCTAATGGCATGAAAACACTATGAAAAGAAGAGGTGGCCTACACCATAGAATGCCTTTTTATTCATCGAAAACCTAACTTTATGTCATAATAAATTCACAACCCTAAGGGTTTCCTGAATACTCTGCTTCTCAAGAATTCATCACCGAATTCTCGGATAGCCATGAAATCTTTTGAATATTATTGAACATCAATTGCACTGCCACTTAGAATCTTCTACAACCTTCTGTAGCCAGTTATAGATCTCAAGAGGGGATTTTAAGAATTTGTATGAAAACCTTCCCCATAAGGTCAAATTCCTTAGTTATCGAATGAGGTTACAACACTAGAATTGGGTGTGGATTTATTCTGTGCATCTGAATCTTCCTTCTTAACCCACATCTTCTTATGTAGCTCTCTGGCTTCTTCAGCCTTCACTTTGCCCTTTTCATTTGATATGTTCTTGTCTACCAAAGCATTCTTGCTCACATTCTTGTATCTGCAATATTTTGCAATGTGACCGGATTTGTTGCATGCATAGAAAATAATATTTCCTTGCATAGGCTTGAAGTTCATCTAATTAGGTCTCATCCTACATGTGTTAGAAATGTGTCCAAATATTTCACATGCATAGCACCTCTTATTTTGGAAATCATCCATCACTTCTCTATACATGTTTGACTTATGACCAAAGTTGTTGCATTTGAAACACCGACGAGTAAAGGTAGGACCATTATTCATCATCCTATCTTTAAAATGACTTGCCATATGGATGAATTTATTGCAAAAAAAAAAATCACCATTGAATTTATAGGCATTAGGTTGTCTTACCAAAGGTCTCTTGTTCTTCTAATGATTTTTTTGTCCAAAACTAGAGGATTCTCCTTTCTCATATCCAAGTTGGTGTAGGACTTATCATTTGTTGTGATAGATTATGTGGATTTCTCTTTGGATGGCCTTTTCATGTCCAGTGGTTTTGGCATGATGGAGGGTGGGAGCATTCATGTATGAGATGGTGGTCATTTTGTTCTTGTTGCAGGTATCTTGATGGAGCACATGGAGCACTTGGATTCCATGATGGTATATGTGTGTGGAAAGATCAATCTCTTGTTCGTGTGATGGATTATTTCTTGGCCCTTATGCAATGTATACAACAAGTGGGAGAATGTTGAGAAACTAGTGTTGTACACCTTGCATAGTAATGTTTTATTATTGTATTATTTAAATATTTTGTGAGGTGGACATGGAATTATATTGTAATATCATATTGTATTGTTACACCTAGGAGCACCTAGATGGACATGCAACATATAGAGATTCCCTTGGAATATTCTTGTAATCACTTGATGGTATTGACACATTGGTATTATTCTATTGTATTTATTTAATATTAGGGAATTTAATTGTGATCAAGTACCCAATATTAAATGTAGGTCAAGGGTAGGTAGGAAAATAATTATATTTTATTGTTACATTGTTTTGGGCATATGGTTTTGATGTAATACGGCTTAGTGGTTTTGTGGGAGCTTGTGTTTATAAAAGCAACCACAAGGGTAGTTGTTTGGGTTGGTCAGTTAGCCAGGTTAGCATTTGTGAAGGAAGCATGGCATGGGATGTGTGGATTCATGCTTGTTCACATGGAGTTCTTGTTGATGACTTGTTATGGTTGGGTTTTAGAAGCTTTTTATAGTTGTATTGTAATGGATGCATTGTTGATAATATGTGGTCGATGATGATTTTGGAGGCCAAATTTTTCCCTCATGAGGGTTTTCCCAAGATATATCTCGTGTCACACTTTCATGGGTATGTTGTCTATTCTTTGTATGTGGATTATATGTGTTGATTTGATTAAGATCTAAATTGAGTTATATGGAAATTGTCATAAAGCTGGTTACAAGTTTACTTTCAAGTGGTATCAAAGCTATATGGTTTTATGATGTTTATAACCCTAGTTGGAATCCATGAATGCATGTATAAATGAAAGATAAGACAAGATATGAGGGTTTGTTGCAGGTTGTGGGTTGCAGATTTGTGGGCATTTATTGAAGATCTGGTGTTATAAAAATTTGTTTCAAAATGGGTTTCCATTGATTTGCATTTTGGGGGTTTCGGGGGTGGAGTTTTAGATTTGATCTCGTGTAACAAAATGGACCCCATGGTTGTGATCAGAGAGGTCGAGAGACAAATTTTGATATATAACTCGACCCTATTTGGTGAAGGAGGCCTGAGTTTGAAAAAAAAATTAGACGGTATGGTCATACCACCTGCGCAAGTCGTTAGAAAAAAACAATATTAAAAATTCCTACAAGTTAAAAAAAACCCGATTGACCTTTTTTGAAAAATTATTGAAAAATCAAATGAAAAAAATTGATCAAAAAGGTGGAAAGGAAAAAAAAAATTATTAGGTGTGGGGGGGTCCGCAGACCACCCCCCACCCCTGTGGTACACAGGTACCGACGAGGTACTTGCTCATGTAGGTTTTGTCGGCCTATAGTACCAGTCCAATACCATGGTATCGGTGGGACATAGTCTCGACTAGTAACGTCGATCCCATGGTGCCATTGGTACGGGCCACGGGGAATCCACCATGGGTGGTGGACCCCGCTCCCCACTACGGTCAGTTGAGAAATTAATTTTTTTCAAAAACAAACAATAAAAAATTAAAATATCCACCATTTTTTTTTGTTAAATATTAAAATTTATTTTGAAAAGTTTTTTATATAAAAACTTTGTAATGCTAGCCAATATAATTTTATGTCTCGGGTTTGATTGGTGGGTGGGCCCAGTCAATGGGTCCCACTCAGGATTATGAAAAAAAAAAATTATTTATTTGGCACATGGGAGAAATTTGTAAAATGATTTTTGTGGCATATTGTCGATATTTTTTGGAGTTCAGGCTTGCTTTTTAGCCTAATTGGTTGTTTTCTTTCATAGAGCATATCTTGGGTGTATGATGTCAGATTTTTGACTTCTTATAGTCATTGGACAGGTGACTCAGCATAATTCATAGATATGTAATTATTTTTTCTATATTTTGTTGTTTGGGTAGTGAAATGTCAGCTGGAAGTGATAGTTACCTTTATGGCTTTGAGAGGTCATAACTTGAGCATATGGAGTTGGATTTTGGACTTCAAATAGTCGACATAAAGCTCTAGGAGAGCACTATAAATTGGTTCCAATTTGGAGCAGATTTGACATGATTTATTTTCTGATATTTTGATCTAAGATTTTTTTGGGTTCTTTTGACTTTGGTGATAGTATGAGTTTATGGCATGTTACATATTGGAGATTTTGATTAAATGTCATCATACACTCAATGTTGTATCTGTATTCCTAACATGTTGACATGGTTATCAGTTTTGATTTGAGTATGTATGTTGTATTGCTGGGTCTACAAGTTGTGCAGTGTTGTAGGTGGTCTATACTTACAAGATTGCATTTGTGGCTTGGATATGGGTTGTTTATGCCCATAGAACTTTCATTGTTGATGCATATTCAGATTGGTGGCTTGGTTTAGTCACATGTTTTGTTGATTTCATCCTCATGGTAAGGAGGAGAGATGTTGTTACTAGGCATAGTCATGATGGGGGACCTACACGGTTGACTATGTGATGGTGACAAGCTGGACACATTGAGTTAGATGCTTTCTTCATGGATGTGATCATGATGACATGGTTGTTCCTTGTGTTTAGGGACTTTGGCATGACATGGTTGGATTTGTAGATGCTTTGATTGATGATTATTTGATTTAGATTCCCGATTGATATGGCAGTGTATCTTCTTGTTTGAGGATCATGGTTATTTAACTTTTGGAAGCTCATGATGTCAACTTTGAGTTATTTGATTGTTAGATGGATTTGGTGGATTCTCATGTTAGAGGATGATTTCATCATATTGTCATGGATAGCTTGTATACACTTTCAGTAGGAGCTTTTGATAGTGTGATGTGGTAGTGTAGGATTTGATCTTGATTGTTTGTTGGTGGTTTTGTATCTTGTTGAGATGGAGATCATGGTTTACTTGACATTGCTGATGTTAAATTTGTATGTGTGTGGACCTGGATGATCTTCATTTAGGAGATGGTTATCATGATGCTATAAAGAGCTTGGTATCATGGTTCAATGGGAGCTTGTAGCAGTGATGTCTAGTCACCATTGGATGGTGGATGGTCTTCTTAGTGTGCAGATGTTTGGAGGATGCCTTAGATCATGTTGCTACAAAAGGTTCTTTCACATTTGTAGGTACACTTTTAGGAGATGGTGATCTTCATGATACTTGAAAATGTTTACATCTTGAGGGCTCAAGGAGCCCTTGGTTGAGGTGTGGTTTATTATTTCATTTGACAAGTTATACTTGATTGACATGACGGATAGCTTAGAGTTTTGGCATGATATGGCTAGTTGATGTGTTCATATGGAGCATGTTATCTCTTTGGAGGAGATCGTTAGATCATGTACGCATGTTTATGTTCCTGATTCTGTAGTTGGAGCTTTGACATTGAACTTGGTAGTTCTCTTTGTATTGGGTACATGATCATTTGCTTGATTACTTCATGATATTGTTGTGTTGCATTTTGAATTTGGCATGGATTGGTCAATTATAGGTACTCATGGATCTTAGAGACATAGGTGATGTGGATATTCTCTTATGTTTAGAGATATGTGTTAGAATGGTTGATGGTTTCAGCAGGAAGTCCGAGGAGCAATCACTTGGTATAGACTTGAGAGTATATTGTTCTTAGTTGAGTCATGAGACTTGGATATATTGGATCAGTATTCTCATTTCCCACTCTTGGTCTACTCAGTGGTTTACTACTTGAGAGGTATTTCCCATTGTTTCCTTTTAGGTGCATTATGTTTATGCTTGTCTTTCATAGGTATGGATCTTGAGCTATGGATAGATGGTTAGTTATAGATGATTTATTTGAGAGATGTATGGCATTAGTTATCTCCTTGTGCATTTGAGTTATTATGATGATGGCAGGCATTGATATTAGTTTGGGAGATGGTTTTCATTGTGCATATTCCCTTGGGATTGGGAATGGATATTAGTTTGGTCTTCTTGGGAGACTTACATCCATTTTGATTACATGTTATATATATTTGTTTGGTCCAAGGGACTGAATGATATATTGGGTGTTGTTATGATTTTCATTTGGGGTTTTATGGAGGAGATCATACTTGACATAGTTAGCATTTGGAGGTGTGTGTAGAAGCACATACTACAGGATTTGATTTGTAGTGTTTCTCTCTTTGTTTCAATTATCTTCCTAGATGTTCGTATTCACATTGCATTCGTTGGAGGTTGTTTGCAGCTATGTGTTCACTGGTTTTGTGTTCATGTGTTGTCATGTGGGAGATGGCATATAAGTTCCTTTATCTCTTTCTTTTGTTGGTGTGGAGAACATGGGAGAATGTTGGAGACCTGGTGTGAGAGTGGTACTTGCAGGTTATCAGCTTAAATGGTGTTCATATTGATGAGTTTACATCCAATGAGTTCAACAACTTTTATGAAGGGAATGGTATTAGGAGACAAGTTTCTGCACCTAGAACCCCACAACAGAATAAATTGGTGGAAAGAAAGAACATGACAATCTTGGATATTGCAAGGACTATGATGACTAAAGCTAAATTACCTAATATCTATTAGAGATAGGCTACCAATACCACTATATACACTTTCAACAGAGTACACATTAAAGGTGATACCGGTAAGATTCCTTATGAACTATGGTTTGGTCA
This sequence comes from Cryptomeria japonica, assembly GCF_030272615.1. Lineage (NCBI taxonomy): Eukaryota > Viridiplantae > Streptophyta > Pinopsida > Cupressales > Cupressaceae > Cryptomeria > Cryptomeria japonica. Next base: position 748,543,204 of record NC_081407.1, on the reverse strand, counting down.
TACTCCTACTGTCCGATCTTTCAGAATTTTTGGAAGCAAATGTTACATTAGAAGAGATGATGCATTAGGAAAGTTTGATCCTAGAAGTGATGAAGGAATATTTTTGGGTTATTCTATTAAGAGCAAAGCATATAGATGTTATAACAAAAGATTGAATAGGATATTGGAAAGCATAAATGTCAAGGTGGATGAGCATGACAATAATTAGATCATAGATTATGATTATGGACCAGAAGATGAATTTATCAGACCTAAACCAGTAGTGCAAGAATCAGTTCAGAACAATCAACCACTGACTCCGATAATATCAATAAATTCAATAGTGATAGAGGAACAAAAAAATGAGTTAGCAAATCAAGAAAATTCAAAGACTGTCAAGTATGTAAAGCTAAATCATTCTAAGAATTTATCAGACCTAAACCAGTAGTGCAAGAATCAGTTCAGAACAATCAACCACTGACTTCGATAATATCAATAAATTCAATAGTGATAGAGGAACAACAAAATGAGTTAGCAAATCAAGAAAATTCAAAGACTGTCAAGTATGTAAAGCTAAATCATTCTAAAGATTAGATCATTAGAGATAAAAGGAAAGGTGTGATGACTAGGAGAATGTTAGCTACTGAAGAGGTATGTTTAATTTCTCAAATTGAATGGGAATGTTTTATTGAGGTGAGTAAGGATGAAAATTGGATAAAATCAATGGAAGAAGAATAAGATCACATTGAAAATAATAAGACATGGGAACATGTACCTAGACCTGTTACCTATTTTTGCTACAAGCTCAATATGCCTCAGAAGGAGAAACAAGTGCTAAGTATGAAAAGAATACATGTTTTTGTCTATCTTGTTTTCTTCATGTGCAGATATGGGAAAAGTAAACTATAGCATGTGGGTTAAAATGTGGCTCCCACAAGGGTTGAGCCTAGCATGCTCATGGAGATGAATGTTACAAAGAAAGATAGATCACATAAATGTTCATGCTCCATTGCAAAATTCGTTTTTAAACTTTGGAGAGGCTCACAAACCTTCAGGTAAAGGCAAACTATAGGGGTTGTGTGACAGAGGAAAGGCTCAAGAAGGACCACTTATCCCACATTGGCGCAAAGGAAATTTGTTGCATTTATATGAAAGGTCATATATATCCTTAGTGTCAAAGCTTACGGGCTTTTGAAAAGCAACAGCTCAGTGTTGGTGGGCCTCTCACATGCACACGCATCTCAAAGTGGTCATTTTTTTGCAGTGAAAGGGAAAATTAACAGGTGAGTAGGTTGCAAAGGATCTGACGGCCATCACTATACTGCTATGCAAAAGTGCTCGACTATTAATCACCACAACTTAACAACTAGTGAGGTGGCATATAGATGGCAGGTAAAGTAGCACCTAGGTGGATCATGTAGCGAAACAAAAGGTGACACGTGGTTACATCATGGCATAAGAGAGAGCCACTTAGAGAGACTAAATACCAAGCAAATTTAGGTAGATCAATGGTGGTCAAGAAAGATCTAATGGCTGTCGCTATGTCACGATGGGAAGATAATCGCCAAATACTCCCCGTGACTTGGCGACAAAGCATGTGCTGAAAAGGGAAAGTTAAATATCGAGCAGACCACTGAGATCAATGAATACCCTTGTGATAGGTGGTAGGTTAGGTGGTGCCGCGGTGGACTTTGAGCGTATCACATGGTGACACGCCTCACGATAGGTGGCATTGATTTCATCGAAATAATAGGTATCGATGGAACTGCAGTTTTGATGAGACATAAAAACTATTCACCGAGGGAGGTAGTTTGGCTGAAAGACTAATGCCCAAAAAACCAAATAAAACGGTGGGCCTAGTGGTGTTGAGGTGGCAGATGAGGTTGCGCCCAGGTGGATCAGGTTGCAAAATGGAGATTGACATGTGGCATGAATAGACAAGGATGTAAAGACCAAGTAGATCAAGAAAGATCAATGGTAGTCTGAAAGATCTAAGGGCTATCTCTATACCGCTATAGAAAGAAGCTGGCCAGTTATTATAGCGACTTGGTGACAAAGCACATGCAGAAAAGGTGAGTGGGTAGGAGGTTAATGATCAAGCAGTTCGTTGCTATACCGCATGATGAAAATGCTCATTGGTTATCTCAAGCGACTTGGCAAATAATGATGTGGTCGTCCAGGTGATCGTCCAGATGGCAGACGAAGTGGACCCTCAAGCAAATCAGAGGCCAACACGTGGCAAAAGTCTATAGAAGAGAGGATGTCTATATTTTTATGTCAACTTTAAACTTGAATTTTGAACTAGTTCAAATTGGTTCAACACCTCAAAATGGTTCAATGGTTCAAAGTTTAGTGGTTCAACGCTTCAAGATGATTCAATTGGTTGAAAGTTCATTAGCATTGTTCATTCCCCTAGGCCTAGGAAGATAAAAGAAAACAAGAAGATTAAAAGGCAAGCAGGTTCCTGATAGATCAATGGTCGTCGCTATGTTGCAAGATAAAAATGCTCGATGGATAATCATAGTGACTTGGCAACAAACGATTGGGCCCACTAAGGAAGCATTCAGTTTGGAAGTGCATCATTGGGCATAGGAATAAGTGTTTCAGTTCTATTCCGATGACCTAATGGAGAAAACCATTGAGTGAGTGTGCAGTTTGAAAAATATCATCGGGCATCAGAGTAAGTATTTGGATACTACTCCGATGACTTAGTAGGAAAGCATGATGTTTTGGAGCACACCATCGACTGTCACTACAACATGTTTAGAAGCTATGCCTGATAACCTGATAAGAAGGTGCACCAGTTGTAAACTATCTGTAGATAAATGACACAAAAGAGGGCCAAGCCCAGTAGCGTCCAGGTGGAATCAACGATGAAGAAAGGAGAAGTCATCAGGTAGTAAGTTGTAGTTTCAGAAGAGTTTCTCTCTCAGTTAAGCCCCCTGATTTTGAGGAAAAGCTTAGAATTGATGACAATTGATCCATCTTGGAGCCAAAAATTCAAATTTGAATTTTTTGCAAGCTTTTGTATAAGTGATTGTTTTTTACTCTTTTGGGAGGAGAGGTTCTAGAGTTCTAGAGTTCTGGAGTTTTTGTACTTGTGTAGCCTCAGATATTCAGGCTCCTGTAACTCATTTTTTAGGAGTTTTTCTAGATTTGTAATGCAGAAAGTTCCTTGTTTTCAATAAAGAAGTTGACTTCCCCCTTAAATTATTTGGTCTAAGTGTTATGATTGTAATCATTTTGATTAAAATTATGTGATTCTTTTGTAGAATCCTTCATTTTATCTTAGTTTCTTCAAATGCTTACGGCTGAGGAACATCTTATAGTGTAGGTCTCTGATTGTGTATGTGATTCTATTGAATCAAAATTGTGAGAACATTATTGTTCTTTTTTCTGTGAACATTAGTAAGCTAGCCTTTCAAGAGAATCATTTGTGCAAACATGTATGCTTGAGTTGTGAGTTTAAGTAGTTTCATTAGTTGATTATCTTGTGTATTTTTAAGCAGTTTGCAGGTCTTTTTATCATTGGTGGACCACCTAGTAGTTGTTAATTTTTAGTTTTATGCATATCCTTTTTCCCTTTTCTAAGAAATTCATTTAAGTTCTTTAGGTGATCAAATAGGAAGCCGACCTATAATCCGAAGGTTTGCTGTTATAATAGGATACCCATAGCCTGAGAGTAGTCCAATGTGTCACTGGATTGCAATAATTTCAAGCTTGCATCAGGTGCAAATCCACATGACAATAGTTTTTGGCATGCCTTGTGGGACCGTTGGACTTTATAGTTCATAGAGGCCACCATATGTTGTCTTGGTGTGTGCAGCAGAAAATTATTTTTCACACCTGGTGACTCAAATCTTTGGTATTTTAGCAATCCAACCTTCCTAGCTTATGAGAAAATACTAGAATAGGTAAAGTACAGCCCCAGTCAATCATACCTAGCTATCATCCCCAAAAAGGAGAGTAAGGGTAGTTAACAAAATTCCAGATCAAGTAGTTGGTGTGCTTCTTGTTAATTCCAATTCTTACTCTACTGTTATATCTTATAACAATCCACTCTTTGCAAGTTCTTCCATTTAGAATACACCAAATATGGCTCTTAATCAACCCCCTAGGGTTCATCCATTTGTGCCTTTTAATCAGGGTAGTCCTTTAAATTTGGTTCAACATGATGACATACCAGCTGCAACACTTAAGAGTTTGCCATTTTTCACTGGAGAGGATCAAACAACAGCTATTGAACATATTAGAGATGTGTCTTCCTTGTGTGGAGTGCATCATATTATTGTAGAAAATGTTTCTATAAGGCTTTTGGTAGCCTCTTTCAAAGGGAAAGCCCTTTAGTGGTTCAGTGGCCTATCTGTGAACTTAATAGCTACATGGGATGAGCTGGAACAACTTTTAAATTGACATTTTGAAGACAAGTTAGACCATCTTTCATTGGTGGAGCAACTCACTACCATCAAAAGAGCTCCACATGAGCATATGATAGATTTCAACTACTGATTTAAAAGGACTTGGAGTCAGATTCCAGCATCGGTAAAACCTTCTAATGATTATGCTTTTTTGTTTTACCTAAAGGCTTTGAATAGTGATATTGCACTCATGATATAGCCTATGGGGGGAAATACTTTACCAGCATCATTTGATATTGCTGTTAGGGTTGAGAATAGTCTTATTCAAGCAGGGAAGATAGCACCTAGGCCTCCCATACCAATTTTTGTTGATATACAACCCATTAACCCTATAGTTCCACCTGTTATAGCTGTTATACCTTCATTTCCAGCATATAATTCTCAAGTTGTAGCTCAAGAGCATGTTGTCCCTAGTCATTTGCAGGAGATAATAAGTATTAAGGAGAAAAACGCTAACCTACAGAAGACTTTGCAAAATTTTGGTAATGAGTTGGTTAATATCAAGAAAGCCCAAACTCAAACACCTTACCAAATTCCTTTCCAAGCTCCCTATCAGGCCTCGTACCAACCAAAATCTCAAGGTCAAAGAAGGAATTTTAAACAAAGGCCTTTTCAATAGTATAATCCTAATACACCAAGCTCCTCAAGGGATATTGTTCCAGTCTAGAACAACTTGGTAGCTGACTATGAGTGGTGTTTTCCTTGCAACCGGCCACATAACCAATCTACATGCTCTAATGGCATGTTAAATTAGGCATTGATGGTGCAGAGCACTGCTATTGTTCCAAGAAATCAGTCTCAGGAAGTTAATGAACAACATGCTACACCCATGGAACAAGGTAGTCCTGATGTTACTTTGATGAATTGGCAAGGTGAGGAGTTTTGTGGGGTTAATCAACCTCAAAATCAGTCATATATCCCTATAGCAGCCAACACATGATCCTAGAAAATGGTTATCGACATGGGGCAACAGACTGATAAGAATATGATCAGCCTTTCTCAAGTACCCAAGATCAGGAAGGATCTTTCTCTGCTCAAAATACATAGATTCTTCAGAGATCATAGCTTGTGGTGACCAAAGATCTGCAAAAAAGCCAACCTCAGCCAACACAAGTGCAAAAGGACATTGTTGTTACTAGGGGACAACAAAAAGTTAGTATGACTAATTTTAATATTCTGGATCAGTTGAAGAAAACTCATGTTAGTGTGTCAATGTGGGATTCACTAGCTTTGCCTAGGCAAAAAGATTTGTTACATGATGCTTTGTCTAAGCTTTCCTTGATTGCCCAGCCATCTAATCAACAAGCTTGAAAGGTTGTTCTTACCAGTAAGGCTCATCAGAAGAGTGAACAATAGTTTCAGCAGTCCAAGGTAAATAAACCACCTCCCTTTTATGTCACTCTTATGATTGGCCATCACCTAGTGCATAACTGCATGATAGATTCAGGTGCAAGTAGCTCAGTCATGCCCAAGCAGTTGGTTGACCAAGTAGGACTGACTTATGAGCCATTGAAAAAGGGTGTAGTGTAGTTAGATAGGACTATTGTAAATACTGTAGGAGTCATTAAAATTTGAGTCTAACACTCCATGCTTTCCCTAATTTTTCTATTCTGCAAGATGTATATGTGATAGACTTGCCACCCTACTTTGCAAATTACTTATCAAGAGACTTTACAACCAAATTAGGGGGTTATTTGTCATCTGACTGGTCACATATGTTTTTCAGGACTAGGTATGGAACTAAAGTTACTATTAAATCAGAAGCTTTAGCTAATGATCACATAGAACTCTATGTATCTAGTGCTATCAATACTAATTCGATGATTCATGAGCAAGATGACCAACCCATTCCGTGTGATCCAAATACCCCTATTGATGACATTCTTGACATTGTTCTAGATGAATGGGAAGCTGAGAATCTTGAGTAAGATCCTTTTAAAAATATGGATGAGGTAAACCTTGGAGTCTATATGTTTCATGAACAAGGTTCTATTGTCCTGAATTTGATGAAGGATGTTGGACAACAAGATAACCAACATCAAAATGAGCTTTGGAAGCTCTATTTTGATGGGTCAAGAAGTAAGAATGGTGCTAGTGGTGGTTGCATGTTGATTTCCCCTATTGATGATAAGTATTATGCAACTTTTAGGTTTTCTTTTAGTTGCACCAATAATACAACTAAGTATGAGGCCTTAATTCATGGCCTACAATGGGCAAAGAAGAGAGGAATCAACTATTTGCAGGTTTATGGTGACAGTGAACTGGTTGTCAACCAAGTAAGAGGTCTCCATACCACTAAGAATGATATTTTAAAATCTTATAAACATAGGGTTTGGGATCCTATTGAAGATTTCCAAGCTTTCAATCTGCTTTCTATTCCTATAAATATTAATAAGCATGCTAATAGATTTGCTGCAATAGGAACACAATATGATATTCCAAGTAATATCAGCAATATTAATGAACATCAATATGTAAAAGTGATTGTTAGGTTTTCCATTTCTAACAATGCTGATCATTGGCAAGTTTTTGATAGTGATAAGCAAATTATTAACTTTTTGAGGGAAGAGGCAGAGTTTTCAAATACTAACCAAGAGAAGCTTAAGCAACAGTATGATGATCAGGTCATACAACTGAAAACAAACAAGCTACCTAAGGGTCTGGTCACATTGGAGTCAATTTTCAATGAGGATGATCAAGTGAGAAAATAAAAATCCAGCTTGTAGATCAAGGAGGAACATTATGAAAATGTTGAGATTTTCAAGGATAAGCTATTAAAGCTTGGAAAGGTGTTTACTTTAGAGGAAAGGAATACATTTGTTTTACTATGCTAAGAGTTTAGTGATATATTTGCTTGGCAATATTCTAATTTAAGGGTTTTGAACCTAGTATTGCCCAACATAACATAGAGCTTGAGCCAAATGCTAAACCTGTGAGGCAAAAACAAAGGCCTCTTAATCCAAAGCTTGAGCCCCTTATGGTCAAAGAACTTAGTAAACTCATTGAGAGTATTAGTCTCAAATTTTGATTTCCCTCTTATCCTTCCTATAAGAAATAAATCAACTCTGTCGGCATATGAAAGATCAAGGAAATGGAACTCAAGAGTAACATATAATAAGGTTTGGAGACTTATACACTTTGAACTTGTCCAAAGTTCAGGTGGGTATACCTTCTCTGAATACTTTCACACTTTAAAATTGAGATCCACAGTAAACCAATGCTCAAAAACCTATCGACTTCATCACCTCAATGAAACTGAAACACTAAAAGAAAAAACTTGTATTCATTTCAGTACTGATCTTCAATAAAGATAGAAAGAAATCCTTCAATCTGATACTAGTGCCTTATTCGAGCTATAGAGTCACCTAAATCAAACAATAATTCTCAAAATGGAACACTCATATATATCTCATCATTTTGGCTTTTATGAATCCGATACATGCCTAGCATATATATAGTTCCTCTCGCATTCAACTAAAACAATTCATCAGATTCATAGCAACAAACAATAAACTTGCTGACATAAGTATTTCATGCATAATTAATCCCTCTCCTAAAGAGAAAAGCTAGAAATAACATCTACAAGATTGCCTTACAATCCATGTTCATTCGAACAACCCTAGATTATCCAAATGAAACTAGCAAACTAAAGAATGCATACCAGAAGATAAAGGAATTTTAGGCCTGAAACTTTGATCTGTATATTCATATTCATTCCTGAAAAAATATTACATAACTCAGAGCAATCTCTTTAAAACCAGAAAAGGTCAGAAATATATTTTGCCAGAGGTTCCTTACAAAATTCTTCTGATCATTTTTACACTAGTCCTGGTATCCATTTATAACATTATGGATGCATACAAGCTTCAGACATTCCTAGAAAGGTTTGTTACAAACCATGATACTCTCCAAGAAATAGTTACAAGTCTTTTTCAATATCAACAACCTCTTCTGTTTGTTATTCTGCTACAACCTTTTCTATCTGCACTGGAGTATCATCTTGTTGTCCGATATATTTGTCCTTCCACTCTTGGAACACATCATCACTTGGCCAAGCAAAGCTAATAATCTTTTGTTTCATCCTTTCTAGCCTTTTCCAAGTGACCCTTAACTGTCCAATTTCTGTTTCTATGAAACCATAATGTGATTTCACCTTTTCAATCCCTTCAATTGTTTGGACAAATAAGGATGTGTCATCAGTGTTAATGATTTCATTAACCCTTTGGGACAATTTGTGGTCCAACTCTTCTAGCCATACCTTATCCTCTTTCAACTGAATGGGACCAACAAAACCCCTTGGAAACAATTCATATTTGTGATCTGAATATTCTTTTCTATATAGTTGGGCTTTTCTTTTTACACCTGCCCTTTCCTTTGAGAATATATTCATTTCTTTTATAAACTCACTAGTGGACCTAAGATTGTCATTTGCCTCTCCATCTGCATGGGATGAACACATGAGCTCTAATTCCTTACCTTTAGGCATCCACTTATTAAGAATTAGTTCTAAGGTGTCTTCATCCTCTCTTAATTCAATCAAAATATTCAGGATACTTTTCATAGAAATGTGTACAACAGAAGCCTTGATCGAATCAGCAAACTTCAAAATTTTGGCTTTTACTTTTTCTTCATACTTGCTTGTAAACAATGTTTGAGCTTGTTTCAACTTTTCCAACTCATGTTGGATAGTTTCAGACGATTGGAAATCAGAAGGCATAGGAGAAGGGGGATATTCTATAATGGGACTGGTAGGTGGAGGTCTTGTTGGAGAGGAGGCTATCATGAGAGTAGAGGATTCACCTGGATTGTGCTGACCTGCCAACTGACTCTGAAGTCTAGCAATAATATTGTCTCTATTGGCTACTCCTTCTTTGGCCTCATTGTAAGCCTATAAGATGGTTTCCAATTTTAACTGGAGATTAGCCTTCTCTTTTGCCTCCTTTTCTACTACTGCCACACTGAACTTTATAGTTTCTAAAACCATGCTTGTAGCTTCGACCACCCCTGTATCTTGGACTCTTTTTACAATCATGCCTCCTAGGAGACTAGAATCTGATACACCTTTCCTACTTTTACTCTCATCCTTCTTAATTGACCACATGACTAGAGAAGAATTATCCTTGCTAAAGGTCACTCCTTCCATGGGTTTTGTTTCCTTCCTTAGTACTTCAAGGACCAGAGCATCAGCTATATCCCATTTAGGGAGGATTAAAACACAAGCCTTAGACACCATCTCTCTTCCCTTCTCAGGAGTAATAGTCTTAAACTCTTCAATCATTTCTTGCTTGACCTCTTCTTCCACCTGAGTTACATCTCTGTGTGGCTGTTCACTCTTCCTTTGCTCACATTTGGCTTTGAATTATTCAATATTTTGCTTCCACACAAATTGCATGAAAGCCCCTATTGTAACAAAATTACTGTCAACCAGGAACTCCTCACGGGCTTGCTTAACAGTAAGGTCTAACTCTTTTCCCTTTAGCTCACCATCAGTCAAGTTCATTTCAGCACTAGGTGGCCCTTCTGGCATCCCCTCTTGGGTCTCCTCATATGTGTAGGCAATCTCCTAGAGACTCCCTAACTGTAACAACTGCTCGGCCACAGCCTGCCCATCTCCTATGTGGATAGGGGACTGAAATGGAGAATTTAAAGGCTCATTGGTTTGCACTTCCTTTCCTACCCTTTTCCTTTTAGGGGAGTCTTGGATGTCAATGACATCCTCAATTGCTCTTTTCACTCTTGAAGTGGAAGGCTCACCTGTCACTGTCATCATCATACTATACTTTGATTTCCTATGCATCACATAATCACTTGGTGGGATAGCCTTAGCAAAGGCAGGATTAGCTAAAACCAATTTAACCTTGTCAGAATGATTTTGCATTATAGCCTCCCTTTTTTCTTTCAATGTTTGCATGAGGTCTTCAAAATAAAGAACCAAGAATTTGATTTTCTTCTTAAAAGGATTGAAACTAGAGAGAGGGTCATAACTGCTATCAAATTGATTAATGAAATCAAGAGCCTCTTATATGCAACCCACTTCTCTTTCCTCAGTTCTTGCTCATGCAAACTAAATTCATTTCTAATTAGATCTTCAGGGAACTGAAATTGGTGAGGCCTACCTTTACAAACTGCCCTCTTTCTAAACATGTCGTTGAAAAAACCCTCAGGGTCTGCACATCTTGAAACTGTAGTTGACAACCTACATGGCTTAAAGAATTCTTCAAAATATTTCCAGCCACCTTTAGTGATCACAAAATGATGGGCCACAGTAATGGTTGAGAAAATGGTCCCTTTACCCCTATTTGTCAGCTCTTCCTCTTGTACACCTCCAATTTGCCTCAAGACTTCTGGATTCCCTATCTTCAATGGGACATGATACGGAAATAGATAGGGAGTACCTCTGAAACCATAAACTCTAAAAATAGTAGAAATAGGGTACAGATACATATCTCCCCAATTGTGAACAGTCTTAATACCCTCAGCAAACTCTTTAGGCCTGAGGAATTCCAAGAGAGCCTTAGGAATCCTAGGGTTTTCTATGCACAAAAGAAATCTAATCTTAGATGCAAAGTATCTAGGAAACTTTAAATAGCTAGCATCCTCTGTATTCCAGGATAAAACAATGCTCCAAAGGTGAACAGGCATCTGCTCCTTATCTTTCACCTTAACCAAATCCATTTCCTTTGAACAAAATCATGTGCATTAGAAGGGAATACCATCCAAAAGGTTTGTCCACCTTACCATTTTTTATCCCTACTAGCCCTGCATGAATTGCATTAGCAAGGTATGGGACATAATCAAATGTTATTGCCAGAGAGGGGTTTAGAATTTGTGCAATCATTAGCATCTAATGGGTTGGCATGTTGTTCTCAACATCTTCTCCAAAGATCTGACACAGTGCCCAATACATACCCTTAGCTCTTAGAGTAAACAGATTCAAGGAGAAGGGTTCCATTGTACTGGGGCCTACAACTGTTAACCCTTCTATCTTGACAAAAAATTCTTTCAGTGGGCCACTCCTAAGGTGATCCCTTTGTGCATTATAGACCTGGGCTAATGACTCAAAATCAATAGGTTCTAATAGGTTTGAAGCTTCACTGAGCTTAAATACATTTCTGAATTTATCATCATTTATTTCAATTAGGGCTAATCCCTTCACATTCTTGATACATCTAGCTATAGGGTCATAATTTTGTGCAATTAGAGTCAACAAATCTACATCCATGGACACACTAGGAACAATAAGTTTCCCCACATTCAATTCCCATATTCTATTTAAAGGGGCAAGGGAATGTCTCTGACCAGAACCAACTTTGAACAATCCTAAACCTGACAGCCCTATTTGAGGATCCCTTAACCAATTACCTTTATCATATTAGCCATCTCCAATTCTCAGACGAGGGTTATTTGGTACTAATTCTTTAGCTTTAGCCCCGACATTGGTTGACATAGTTAACTGTTCCAAAAAATCATCACAAATGTTCCTATCCTGGTAATTCACTTTTCCTGTCAACTCCCTTCTAGGTGCCATCTTGATAATGCAACTATATCAATTGATACTTGCACAGAACTTTAATGAAACAATTCACACAACAATCACTGACTTCAAACTAGAATTAGAAAGAAAAAGCACAAAAAACTTGTTATTCACTTGAAGAAAACCGCTTTGCACCAAATGCTCTGTAATAGACTCATTCAAATGATGCCAACATTAAAGTTGATGCAAACTCTAATATGGCAAGTTGGCATTGAATTTTAGAAATTAATCCCGCATGCTTCAGCCATCACCTTATAATTGAATTCACAAATCGAATTCAAAAACGGGCTCTAACGAATCTGTGTGGGGGAAAAAGCGAGACTAGGTCAACATGCCCTAATCCTACCTTTTGACACACATTTGTGGAATACGAAAGAGCCTAGAGGTATCACACAATTGGCTACTTCTTTTTGTGGAAGAGAGAGCCATGGGCTACCTATTAGGATTTCTATTCCTTTGTTGCAAATGATAGGTAGAATGATGCAAGTTCAATCCCTAACCCCAAAGTGCAAGTATGAACTAATAACAAGATTACAGAATTGAACTTAAACAATGGAAAGCTATAAACACAAGGACAAGACAAGAATGTAAATGCATACCTGGTGTTAAAATCTGAGTGAAAATGTTCGAGACGGGGGTGCGAGCGCCACTGTCCTGATTCTGCACCTGAAACTGCTCCTGAAACTGCTGTTTTGCAACCTGAAAAAGCTGTCAAAAATGCTGAAAATTGTTGTCTAACAGAAGGACTAGGGCACCCAGTGCCCCTATCCCAGGGACCAGGGCGCCCCACGCCCCTGTCCTAGTCTTTTTCTCTAAAACTTTGTGTGAAGTTCAGTCTCTGTCTGCTTCCGTCGGATCTGCAACTTGTGGCGTCGTCCGAATCCCGAAACCTGCACTTATATCTGAAAAGGTATGGTGGGAAGCTATATAGGGTTTTTGCCTTAGTCAAACCCCCGCTTTGGTGATTTCCACCTCCACGAATAGCCAAGTTGTATTGTAAAAGTAATGTGTGTGCAGACCTTGTGTGTGTGCAAGATCCTAAAATGCAAGTAAGCAAACTAGAGCAAACTAGAAAGTAAACCCTAATTTCTTGTAAATGATAATGTAAATGCTTCAAATCAAGATGCAAAGTGATCTAAAGCATGAATACAAGTGATATAATGAGGCTTATGCAAAGACATGAAAACAACATGAAATCATATACCCAACCCCAAGGGAGGGGTACAAGCTAATCTTCAGTCAGTGATCCCTTATTGTTCTTCAATGCCTTCAAAGCCCTAAATGGATGAATGAAATTGATAGATGCTTGATGGATGGATGTTGAATGTTGTTGAAGTCTTCAAAGATCTGCTCTTTCGCTACATAGAAGGTCCTTGAAACCAAAAATCCTGATCCTTTCTAATGAAGAAAGAGAGCTCTTATGTATGAAACCCTAGGTCTTAATTTCAACTTTTGGCCGACCTAGAGATTGAATATCCCGTCAATATCTTGGGGTTAAGCTTTATTTTATGATTGGATCGCGGTCCTAAAATTTTGGGAAAAATGTTTGGGACCATGTGCATGCCGGGCGCCATGGTCCTCTCCGGGCGCCATGGTCCCGACAACTTTTCACCAAATTTTCAGGGCCGTCGGATATGATGATTTTAGAGAGAAACCCGAAGTTACATGTGATTTCGAGATGTTTTGACCCCCGAAATCAAGCCCCCAAGTTCAAAATAGGACCTAATTAGGGTTTTTGATTAAATGATGTATTGGAGGAATAAAATGAAAGGGGCACACTTTAATGAAAGGGCCCAACTTTATGATGTGGAAGATGATGAAATAGGACCTTAGACCTAATTACTTTAATTAAATAAGTGCTAAAGGGGAAATGCAATGCAAAATGCAAAATGCGCCGAGGCGGGTGCTAAACTAGGTGTGAAATTGTACCACCCTAGCAAGTGCGTACAATTTACGATGCTACAGAATCATAAATTCTTTGATTATTTCCTTTGTTTCATTGTTTTTCTATTTCGCAAAGCTTAAAACCTCCTCACCTTTTCTTTCGTGAAACAACGACAACCACTGGATCACGGGAACTTGCACTACTTTTATTCCGTCTGGTCTTTCTGTGTTAGTGATGGGCCCCACCTACTTTTCGCTATTTCGTGGGCGTTAAACGTTGTGCAATTTTATTTCTCAAAGAAACGTCAGCCATTAGATCATAATCTACGTGCCTGGTCTTTATCTCATACAACAACTGTCAGTCTTATTAACTAACCACGCACCACCTTGACAGTTAACGGTTTTTGCCACTTCGCGAAGGTTAGACCGCAGGCATCTTCGGGCTGCGAAACAACACAAGTCGTTAGATCAATGTCGTGATGTATACTATTTAACATTCTCGCACCCTTAATTGTGGGCCCTTTAACTCGGAGACCAATTGCTTTATCTTGTCACCGGTTAACAAATGCCATGTGGCAGTCGATCATTTGCTCATGAAGTTCCATCGGGTTCCATTCTCAAACCACCATGTGCTTTACTTTACTATTCCCCACATAACTACCAATTGAACCAAGGCGAGCCCTCAATTACCCATCAGAGCCACATGCACTTGACATGTCACCCTTACACTCCATGGAACAAACCATCTGTCCTGCCATGTCATGCCTTCATGTGATTCCCATGTTAGCAGTCTGGTCTCAGTCTTTCGGTGGAATTTCTTCTTCGGAAAGTGGTCTATAGGTCTCATCGAATAGGAACTTTCATCAAAATCATTGGGCCCACCACAGACTGCCACTTGAGCGCCATCAGACCCGCCACCTGTCTTTCACCATTTTGCAATCACTAATCTCCATTTGACTTGCGGCTATGAAATCATGACAATCATCCGATCAAATCATACTTAATCGGCCTTTAACTTTATGACTCGCCTGTCCTTTGGGCCCATCGGCCCTTTTCACCATTTCGCAGAGCTTAAAACTTAGGTTACTTATCTTCGTGAAACAATGACAACTGCTGGATCATAGGAACTTGCTCGTCGGTTACCCTTGCTATGACCACCTCGCCCGGGCCCACCACCTTTTCGCTACTTCGCGAAGGGTAGAACACATGCATCTTTTGGCTGCAAATCAATGTGAGCCATTGATCGTTTCTCAATCGATCATCCTTGAACCAAAGAAGTTGCTCACCTCTGGGACCCGCCAAGTCTTTTGCTATTTCGCAGAACTTAACTTGTTGGCATCTCTACCTAATGAAACAATGACAATCATTGGATTAACAATGAGTTGCACAATAATTAAGGAGCCCGACAAATATTAGAACAAGACATAGGTAAAGGTGCACAGTTTTAAAAAATTAAGGGATCGCTTAGGGAAATAACTAATGGGGGGACACTTTTCATGATAGACCGACCCTTCTTTAAGTGGTAAAAGTAACGCAAAAATAGAACATAAGGGTTTTTTTCAAACATAGAAAAGGCTAGAACTCAAAAACCTTAAACCCTCTTTTGACCCAAGACAATTAGAGGCAACAAGACCATTATAGACACATTTTTTGTAGACTTCTAGCCAATTATGGAACAAGAATATCCAATTTTAAATAGTGATAACAATGGCTCTAATTGGGGATGGTTGATTGCAAGATCAACACAAGAATTAAAAAACTCTCTAGAGAAAAGACCAAACACAAGCCCAAACAAACAACAACAAAAGAAAACCTAAATATGTACAGAATAAGACCTACTATGCATGGACATTAAGAGAAGTAATGTTTCAGGAATTGTCCATGCATTGGATATTCTTGTACCTCATCATTCATATTCTACAAAAAATATGAATCCTTTCCATTAAGATCACAAGCCATAGAGGGGCCTATCCATAGTGACTCAAATTTCTTGTGTTTTCCCTTATCTTGTCCTTTCGCATTCCATTGAAGAACCACATCACCAATTTGAAACTTTCTCAACGAGGTCCTTTTGTCAAATAGATATTTTGACTACAATTGGATCTTCAAATTCCTCTTGTGAGCCAAAGTTCTAATTTCTTCTATCTCCACCATCTGAATCATCTTGTCTTCCATAGGTTCAGATAACTCCATGTCTTCAGCTTGTAGGAACTTATACATTAGAAGAAGATTATTGAATGGCACCCTAGATTGCATACCATAGACCAAATCAAAAGGTGAGACGCCAATTTCTCTCTTAACAGTAACCCTATCTGCCCAAAGGGCTAATTTCAACTTCTGGTCCCAAGACCTTTTACTTTCCTCCAAGATTTTCTTAATAATGTTAAAGAGGCTCTTATTACTTGATTCATCTTGCCCATTTACCTGAGGATAATAAGGTGAAGAGTAGGACATAACTATTCCATGGCTGGTGCAAAATTCAACAAACTCTTCTGACCTAAAGCTCATGGCATTATCCATCACTAGTTTTACATGCATTCTAAATCTGGTTATGAAATTATCCATCAAGAAGTCAATAACAACCTTACTTGTGGCTCTCCTATTGGGTATAGCTTCAATCCACTTGGTAAAATAATCAATAGCTACTATAATCCACCGATGACCTCTTCCTAATTTTTTAACGTTTTCTCCAATAAAATCAATGCCCCATTGGACAAAAGGGGCTTCCACTATGACTAGGTTGAGGGGTAAAGCTCCCTCATACTTCAATTTTGATGAAAACTTCTGGCATGGGTCACATCTCCAGACATGCTCATGGGCATCTTTAAACAAAGTAGGCCAATAATATCCAGCCTGAACTATCTTACCAATAGTTGTCTTGGCAGAGTAATGACGTCCACACACTCCATCATGCATTCCAGTTAACATTCTCTTAGCCTGGGATTTATCTAAACAAATTAGGAGTGCCCCATCTCTATTCCACCAAAACATATCACCCTGAATGAGGACATATTTTTGTGACTTCAACTTCAGAGTTCTTCTCTGGTTATGGGTAATTCCTTCTGAAAATGTTGCATCTCTTAAAAAATGTACTATCTCTGAGTACCAGGGCTGGGCCTCAATACTGGTGACCAGGATGTTCTCAACTTCAACATGATTCACTTCAACATCAAGAAGGTTTGATTCAGCCATAAGGTTAGCAAGGCCTAAACCTCTCACCAATTTAGTGATCTTAATTTCTAAATCAAATTCCTGGATTCTGGTTATCCATCTGCATCTTTTACCTGTGACCTCAGATTGGGATAGAATATCTTTGACAGCCACATGTGGGACATAAGCAATTACTCATGCATTTACAAGATATGGCCTAAAAGCTTTAATAGCCTTAACCAAAGCATATTCTTGCTTCTCCATAATTTCATACTTTAACTCTGCAGCCTATAAAGATTTGCTATAAAAAGCTATAGGTTGTTTGTATCCTTCATTATGCTTTTGTAAAAGAACTACAACCATTGTGTGATATGAAGCAAAAGAAAACAAAGAGAAAGGCTTACTGTAGTCAGGGGACTTCAACATTGGTGCCTCCTGAATAGCCCTTTTGATTTCATCAAAAGCCTTTGAAGCTTCTTGATCCCAGTAGAACTTTGTATCCTTTTTAAGAAGTTTAACAATGGGATTGACTATCTCTGCAAAATTTGCAATAAATCTTCTAACAAAATTTACTTTGCCAAAGAAAGATTGGATACCTTTAACATTCTTCGGCTCAGGCACATTGTTTATAGCCTCAATTCTTTTAGGATCTATTCTTACCCCTTCTTTGGAGACAATATGCCCTAGCAACTTCTCTTTAGTAACAGCAAAATGACACTTTTTAGGATTTAGGGATACTCCAAATTCCAGAGCTTTATTGAAAACCTGTTCTAAGTGTCCACAGTGGTCCTCCGGCCTTTTGGAGAAGCATGTCAAATCATCTTGATATACTACCATGATAATATTGATGAATTCCTTGAAAGCTACATCCATTGCCCTCTGAAAAGTAGCTCCAGCATTCTTCAAACCAAAAGTCATTCTGACATACACATATGTTCCCTAAGGGGTGGTGAAAGCAGTTTTGAATTGTTCAGATTATTTTACTAACACCTGGTTATACCCTGAGAACCCATCCATCATAGACAATAGGTCACAACCAATTACTCTTTGCAACATTGCTTCCATATTAGAAGAAGAGTAATTATCTTTCAAGGAAGCAACATTTAGGTTACTAAAATCAACACAGAGTCTTATGTCCCCATTCTTCTTTCTAACCAGGACCAAATTTGAGACCCGTGATGAATGCCTTATAGGCTTAATAATTCCCCCTTCCCTTAACTTGGTCAATTCTTGTAGAATTTTAGATTCCAACAGGGGGTTGATAGGTCTTTTTTTTGGTCTAAAAGGCTTAGAATCTGGAAGCAAAGGGACTTCATGCTGAAATAGATCCTGTCTATATGCCTTCAAATCTTCATAATACCAAGTAAAGACATGCTTATATTTCTTTAATAACTTAATAAGGTTTATTCTGACATGAGGAGGCAAATTTTTTCCAATATACACGAACTTAGGGGATGATTCTGTCCCCAAGTTTACTTCCTCTCGTTCATCTAACTTAGTGGTTGATTGCTGGTGCAGATGACTATCATTGTTACTGAACATACCTTCCGGTTCTACCAACCCTTTAGGTATTTCATTAGTTTCTAACTGAATTAGGTCATTTCCAAACATAGTTTTTCTATTTTCAACCACTTCCACCAAGTCATTGCAATCAATTTTTTGTTCATCATAGTCATCAATGCTTTGTATAAACCTGAGAATATCTTCATCATCAGCAAACACTTGCCAATTATATACATTGTCAGGAATGGCAGGCCTAGCTTTTACCTAAACTGTGGATATACCAGTTAGTGTTGCATCATCATTCTTTAATGCAACATTTGCTAAGAAATCCAGCATGATATTCTTAGATCTTTCTATCCAATTTATAGAGAATGCACTAAAATGCTCAATCACATCCCATACTGCATGCTTGTATCTTTTCAATCCATCATTCTTAGATGCATATTTAGCTCTAACTTGAGAAACAACCAATTCTGAGTCTCCTAACACTTTTAACAATTGAATGCCATGCCTTTTTGCAACTTCAAGTCCCAATAACAAGGCTTCATATTCAACAGTGTCATTTGTACACTGAAAGGCTAACATAAAGGAATATTTGAAGGTTATACTTGAAGGGGACACAAAAAGAACTCCTGCTCCAGATCCTTCTTTAGAGAAAGCTCCATCAAAATACATGTGCCACAAACTATGATGTTGAGATTCCAATTCAGTCACAATAGAGTCAGTATTCTTCAATTGAGGTAAAATTGGTTGTAATCTAAAATTGTGAAGATCCACATCAATCATACAGTTGAGCATACTAGGATCTACTTTCTCAATTATCCTAAGAGCACGTGGTTCTCTATACAATTTGACTTGGTTTCCATTAATTGGGATAGTAGCATATGATAGATCCAACTAAACATTTCCACCTACTACTACAGCCCACTGTCTAGATAATAACATGCCATAGTGAGGTTTGGTGTCAATTACAATGACATCCATCTTGTATGTTGCTTCAGGGAATGCTTCTATTTTTACTTCAACATCTTTAATTGTACCTATCATTGGCACTTCTCTATTATCCATAGCATATCATTTCCCATACACTGTACTCATTGACAATCCTATTTCTTTCATGACACCATAAGGTATTACATTTGCAGCTGCACTAGAATCTATCATATAGTTTTTAATTAACTGGTTATTTACTAACAAAGTAACATAGAAAGGATCAACATGTGAGGGTTCTTGTGTAATAGTTGTTCCAAAATATACCTCTAGGGTTTGTAGCTCCTGATCCTTTTCATCCTTAGTTGAATCAGAAGGTAAAGCTGTGTTACTATCAGATATTTTAGAAAATAAAGATAAAGCAGCTTCTCTATGTTCCTTTATTTTCAATAATTCTATCAATGGGACAGTGACCTTCATCTGGGTAAGAGCCCGAGTCATATCAAATGTGGAATTATTAATCAACTTAGTATTAGTCTTAACTTTCTTTGTCTTAGGCTGACTTGCCTTCTTCATTGTGGCAGTTCCTTGTATATCACTAGTAGCTTTATCATCCATAGTTTTAGTTGTATCCTTTAATTTGTCATTCCCCTTTTCTTGACCTTCTTGAGGCAAGGTGGTATTATTTGCTGCTTTCTTCTAGGATACTTCTTTTATAAACATTGAGCTAGGTTCACCTTGATCCCCATCCTTCTTAGTACTTCTCAAATTGTAATTGTGCTTGGCTTTGGCTATGGCATCTTTAGTGAAATTTCTTACTTCTTCATCACTAGGCATTCTGAGATGAACTTCTTCATCTTCAATTGTTACCACATTCAAAGTGGGATGCCAATCAAGTGACAATTGTCCTTGGTAAGACCTTTTACTATTCAACACATCACATTCACTAAATTCATTCTGTAATGACTCATCATCACTTTCTATGATAGTTTCAAACATATTTATGTCAAGATCAGCCTCTTGTCCCATGGATTCTTCAAGGGCTTGAGCTATAGCACATTGATGAGGAGAATGTGGTCCATCACAAGCCATGCACCAAGGAGTATTCTCCATATTATTTCCTCCTTTTAAAGGATCTGGGGTATCCTAGTTTTGAGTATTCTTTGGCTTCTCATTTTGAGGCTTGCCATCCTTCCAAGTAGTGTTGTAAGGCATGTCATGCAACCTAGGAGGCCTATCTTGCTAATTGTAATGAGGCTTATCATTTTGACTCACCTTGGCAGTAAGATCCTTCATAGCAGTCACTAATTTCTCTATTATGTCTTCTTCTTTAGAAACTTTATTAGGTTGTTGTTTTGATTCTTGCCATAGCCTACCATCAGTTCTTCTCCCAATTTTCCTAGATGCTTTCCTATTACTCTCTACATTAATGGCAATTCTAAATGCATCTCTCAGACTATGCACATTTTTATCCCTTAGAATATAGGCCATTTTAGAATCAAAGGCATTGTAATAAGTATTCAAGCACATATTGTCATCTAACCTCATTACCTGATATAGCCTATGCATTGCTTTCTGAAATCTGGCATTAAAATCTGTGACAATTTCATTGTCAGACTTTCTGATATTGTTGAACTCATTGAGCATGAAGCTCACATTTTTTTTGTCACCATACTATTCTTGAAAGCAATTTTTAAAATCTTCCCAAGACCCTATGCTATTCACAGGGAGACCTCTATACCAGTCCCTTTCATCATCTACTAAAGACTGTACAAACAATTTCATGATGACATCTTCATCTACAATTTCATAGTCATTTATTAAGTCACCAAAAGATTTCAAGTGTTCTTCCAGACTGATTGCATTATTCCCAACAAATTTGTGAAGTCTATCCCTCAATTCCGTAGGAACATGGTTAGGGTACCTTAGGATTCCATCAAAAAAGAGTTGCCTATAAAGTTCTAGATTAATAGGTCTTCTTAGGAAGTGGTTAGTAGCAAGGTTATTTCCCATGTTCATTCTTACATTGGGGCTTTGAGTCAGAGAGATCTGGTTAACTTGGTTAGTAATAGGGGCTTGATTGGCTATGGCAGTGCTAATAGGCAAGGATGGCTGAATTTTAACTGGAGGGAGTGAAGCTTGGTGAGGAACAGGTTTATTTAGGTCTACTAAGGGAAACATGATAGGAGGAGCCTTCAAATAGCTAATCTTTCTTTTAACTTCTTGATTGGCTGTTTCTAATTCAGCTTTCTCTGACTCCATTTGCAAATCTTCTTTCTCTTTCCTCATCCTTTCCATCTCTCTTTCATGTGCAGATAACATTTGAGAGATCTCCGTTGTAGTCTTACATCCAGACCCATCTTCCATGCATTTCTACTTTCCTTTGTCAACATTATTTCTAACAGGTTGTCGGTCACTAAGGACTTCCCTACTTGGCTGGACTACTGACTTATATGTAGGTTTGGTCTTGGGAGCTAAGATTTCTCTAATCACTGGACCTTCATCCTCACTCTTGGCCTTTTCTTGGGTAAATAGCTCAAGGTTAGCAATTTGTCTTAGAAGCCTATCTCTCTCCATTAATTTTTCTTTTACCTCTCTCTCTTTATCTTCTTCCTTTTGTGTTCTTAAGGAAATTAAATGATCGACTCTTCTATTCAGGACTTCAATTTCTTGGGATACCTTATCTTCATCAGGGAAGATTTCTTCAGAGTCTGACATATTGACTTGGTCAATATCAATTAAACTGATGTTTCCATCAATTGTCCTAGGTACAAAATCTCTCTTAATGTTTGAACTACTTCTGTCTTTCCCAAAAAAACTAGCATGGGAGATCCCCTGATTTGAAACTTGGATATCTTCAATATTCCCAAACAAGACAGAATGGAAACCTAAAATATCATGCTTAGATTCGTGGGAAGAAGAATTTGAATTTGCATAGACGAGTCTCATGTACCACTGATCTTTGCTGGCCTCTTCGTGACTGGTCAGGTAGTCCCTCTTGCATTGTCTCATGAGGAGGCTTCTTCATGAAAGATCTGGTGTTCCTTCCTCTCTACATTATGCTTGTTTTCTTAAAAGAATTTCACTTATTTAAAAGGATTGGTTATACTTGTTAGAGTCACCACCCACAAAGACTGTGGGAAATAAGAAAACAAACTTTCAACAAAAAACTTCACACTTTTTTAAAACAAAAATCATGAAGATTTTCAAAGAGACAGATAACATAAATCAGAGATCAGGCAATTTTCCACAACACAGATATCCGAACAACTTCTGAACTAATTCAGGCACCAATTTGCAACATAGATACACACTATGATTGTCCCTAGCAGAGTCGCCACTTTTGTTAGTCTCAAATTTTGATTTCCCTCTTATCCTTCCTATAAGAAATATATCAACTCTATCTGCATATGAAATATCAGGGAAATGGAACTCTAGAGTAACATATAACAAGGTTTGGAGACCTTCTACACTTTTAACTTGTCCAAAGTTCAGGTGGGTACCTTCTATGAATACTTTCACACTTTAAAATTGAGATCCATAGTAAACCAGTGCTAAAAAATTTGTGGACTTCATCACCTCAATGAAACTAAAACACTAAAAGAAAAAACTTGTATTCATTTCAGTATTGATCTTCAAGAAAGGTAGAAAGTAATCCTTCAATCTAATACCAATGCCTTATCCAGGCTCTAGAGTCACCTAAATCAAACAATAATTCTCAAAATGGAACACTCATATACATCTCATCATTTTGGCTTTTATGAATCCCATACATGCCTAACATATATATAGATTCTCTCCCATTCTACTAAAACAATTCATCAGATTCATAACAACAAACAATAGACTTGCTGACAGAAGTATTTCATGCATTTTTAATCCCTCTCTTGAAGAGAAAAGCCAGAAATAATATCTACAAGAGTGCCTTACAATCCATGTTCATTCGAACAACCCTAGATTATCCAAATGAAACCAACAAACTAAAGAATGCATACCAGAAGACAAAGGAATTTTAGGCCTGAAACTTTGATCTATATATTCATATTCATTCCTGAAAAAATATTACATAACTCAGAGCAATCTCTTTAAAACCAGAAAAGGTCCTAAATATATTTTGCCAGAGGTTCCTTGCAAAATTCTTGTGATCATTTTTACACTAGTCCTGGTATTCATTTATAACATTGTGGATGCATACAAGCTTCGGACATTCCTAGAAAGGTTTGTTATAAACCGTGATACTCTCCAAGAAATAGTTACATGTCTTTTTCAATATCAAAGGCCTCTTCCATGTGTTATTATGCTGCAACCTTTTCTATCTGCTCTGGAGTATCTTCTTGTTGTCCGATATATTTGTCCTTCCACTCATGGAACACGTCAACACTTGGCCAAGCAAAGCTAATAATCTTTTGTTTCATCCTTTCTATCCTTTTCCATGTGACCCTTAACTACCCAATTTCTCTTTCTATGAAACCATAATCTGATTTCACCTTTTCAATCTCTTGAATTGTTTGGACAAATAAGGATGTGTCATCAGTGTTAATGATTTCATTAATCCTTTGGGACAATTTGTGGTCCAGCTCTTCTAGCCATGCCTTCTCCTCTTTCAACAGAATGGGACGAACAAAAACCCCTGGAAACAATTCATATTTGTGATCTGAATATTCTTTTCTATAAAGTTGGGCTTTTCATTTTACAGCTACCCTTTCCTCTAAGAATATATTCATTTCTATTATAAACTCACTAGTGGACCTAAGATTGTCATTTGCCTCTGCATCTACATGGGATGAACACATGAGCTCTAACTCCTTACTTCTAGGCATCCACTTATTAGGAATTATTTCTTAGGTGGCTTCATCCTCTCTTAATTCAATCAGAATATTCAGGATCCTTTTCATAGAAATGTGTACAGTAGAGGCCTTGATTGAATCAGCAAACTTCAAAATTGTGGCTTTTATCTTTTCTTCATACTTGCTTGCTGTGTAGGGGAAAAAGCGAGACTAGGCTAACA
The DNA here is from genome assembly GCF_030272615.1 of Cryptomeria japonica. NCBI lineage: Eukaryota > Viridiplantae > Streptophyta > Pinopsida > Cupressales > Cupressaceae > Cryptomeria > Cryptomeria japonica. Next base: position 748,518,798 of record NC_081407.1, on the reverse strand, counting down.
TGTCCTAATCCTTCCTTCTGAAACACATTTGTGGAATACGAAAGAGCCTAGAGGTATCACACAATTGGCTACTTCTTTTTGTAGAAGAGAGAGCCACGGGCTACCTATTAGGATTTCTATTCCTTTGTTGCAAATGATAGATAAAATGATGCAAGTTCAACTACTAGCCCTAGAGTGCAAGTATGAACTAGTAACAAGATTGCAAGATTGAGATTAAGTGATGAAAAACTGTAAACACAAAGATAAAAGGAGAATACAGATGTGTACCTGGGGTTAAAATCTGAGTGGAAATGTTCGGGACGGGGACGCAGGCACCACTATCCTGATTCTGCCCCTGAAACTACTCCTAAAACTGTTGTTCTGCAACCTGAAAAGCTGTCGGAAATGCTGCCTGATAGAGGGACTAGGGCACCCAACGCACCTGTCCCAAGGACCAGGGCACCTAGCACCCCTATCCTGGCAGGACCAGGGTGCCCCATGCCCTTGTCCTGGTCTTCTGCTCTAAAACTTGGTGTATGGTTCAGTCTCCGTCTGCTTCTTTCGGATCTACAACTTGCGACATCGTCTGAATCCCGAAATCTGCACTTATATCTGAAAAGGTGTTTTGGGCGGCTATATAGGGTTTTGCCTTAGTCAAACCCCTGCTTTGGTGATTTCCACCTCCATGAATAGCCAAGTTGTATTGTAAAAGTAGTGTGTGTGCAGACCTTGTGTGTGTGCAAGATCCTAAAATGCAAGTAAGCGAACTAGAGCAACCTAGAAAGTAAACCCTAATTGCTTGTACATGATAATGTAAGTGCTCCAAATCAAGATGCAAAGTGATCTAAAGCATGAATACAAATGATATGATGAAGCTTATGCAAAGACATGAAAACAACATGAAATCATACCCAACCCCAAGGGAGGGGTACAAGCCAATCTTCAGTCAGTGATCCCTTATTGTTCTTCAATGCCTTCAAAGCCCTAAATGGATGAATGAAATTGATGAATGCTTGATGGATGGATGTTGAATGTTGTTGAAGTCTTCAAAGATCTACTCTTTCGCTGCATAGAAGGTCCTTTAAACCCAAAAAATTCGGATCCTTTCAAATGAAGAAAGAGAGCTCTTATATATGAAACCCTAGGTCTTAATTTCAACTTTTGGCCGACATAGAGATTGAATCTCCTACCAATTTCTTGGGGTTAAGCTTTATTTTATGATTGGATTGCGCTTCTAAAATTTCGAGAAAAATGTCCGGGACCATGTGCACACCAGGCGCCATGGTCCTGACAACTTTTCACCAAATTTTCAGGGCCGTTGGATATGATGATTTTAGAGCGAATCCCGAAGTTACAGGTGATTTCGAGATGTTGTGACCCCCGAAATCAAGCCCCCAAGTTCAAAATAGGACCTAATTAGGGTTTTTGATTAAATGATGTATTGGAAGAATAAAATGAAAGGGGCACACTTTTATGAAAAGGGCCCAACTTTATGATATGGGAGATGATAAAATAGAACCCTAGACCTAATTAATTTAATTAATTAAGTGCTAAAGGGGAAATGCAATGCAAAATGCAAAATGCTCCAAGGCGGGTGCTAAACTAGGTGTGAAATTGTACCACCCTAGCAAGTGCGTACAATTTACGATGCTACATTTAGCCCCCACTTTAGCGGTCATATGAACACTACGTGCATATGCAAGCTAAAGTACAGAAAATTAAACATTATTTGAAAAAGGATATATCCATAAGTCTGTCGAACGAAGGCCCCAGTGGTATCTGCAGTACACATGTTAGATCACAAAATCACCTAATTCTTACTAAGGAAGGCGATGAAAATTCGAGGGTAGCTATATGCCCCCCCCTGTTTCGGCTTGCTAATTTTAGTGAGTTGAAACAGGGTATCATGTTTACCACTTCGAATTGTTAAAGAATATTGATGACAAATGCTCACAAGAAGATTTGATATGAGATCAAAAACTAATGGAGAGTCATTTGGTAAGAAAGAGGACTAAATCTCAATTCCAACACAACAAAGAGTGTGAGGATTTGAGAGTTCTCTAACACAAGATGAAGGATGTGAATGGAAACAAAATGCAAAGAGAAGAAAAAAAAAAAAGGAAAAAAGCATGAATACACACATTGGTGATCCATGAGAAGAATAGTGAGAGAGAAAACATGGACTTCTCACCCCTATATCTTGTCTAGGTGATCTAGGGGACAAAGGACATGGAAAACTAGCCCCTAGAGTCTGTCTAGGTGATCCATGTAAGGGAGGAGAGTGACAAAGTCTAGCCTTATGCTGCTAGTTCCACTCAACCTCGTGCATGTGTGTGTAAGTGAGGTTAGAAGCACCTCATAGGAGTCTATTCCCGAGTATGCTACAACCTGTATATGTATAGTACAAAAGCGTGACATCTCGCTCTAAGAGTCTGTGCTCTGGTTCCGAGAATAATTACCTTGCATAAAAGAAAATGGAGACATCTCGCTCTAAGAGTCTGTGCTCTGGTTCCGAGAATGACCCATTGCTCAAAAAGTGTAATGTTTATGTCATAAGCAAAGTAGAACAAGGATACCTACCTTCATCACAAAAGAAGATACCCCAAAAATGCAACAATGTCATAGATCCAAGCAAGGATAGGATAATTGAAAAGGGATATCTTGTAGTATGTGTAAAGGAGATCCTTAGAGGAGAAGAGATCTTTGTACAAAAGACACCTATCCCCGAGAGGAATTGTCTTAGACAAATATAACATCTTCTAGAATAAGACAAAGAAGAGAATAAGAATGCAATACTTCCTTCTTTTGCGAGGTGAAAATGATTCTTAATGAAGGATGATGCTCTTTTTAACCCAATTGGGAGAGTGAATTCATTATGGATGTATTTTACCAAGTGCAAAAGAGGTTGTAGTCAAGGACTTACACCTCTTGTAAGAGAGAATCCTTGAACAAACAACAACAAATGCATACAAGGAATAACATCAAGTAATAAAGTTCACACCATCCACAAAATAGGAAAAAGTGGATCCTTAGATAAAAATAAGGAAAGATCATTGCCTCCCAAGGATAAGGATAATGAGAAAGACTTACACAATCTTCTAGGGAGAGATTTAGACATAAGCAAAATGTACTACATACTCACATGAGTTTATGCAAGCAAGACATTAGTGTATGTAAAATGCTCCTCACAAGAAGTGGGTAGGTTAAGAAAGAGAATACACATCTTCTCCCATATCTAGGAAAAGAGGATTCTAAAGAAAAGATGATCAATATTTCCACACTATTACCCCATAGGAACAAGAGATAACATAGAAAAATTAGGCTATTATGTTGCTTCAAAAATATGATTGCACTTGAAATTGTACCATCATGAACGACAATGAGCCCCCAGTAAATTAGCTACCAATGTCACATAATGATGAGCAACATAATAGCCATTAATGTTATTTAAAGACATGATAGATTGAATGAGGTATTTGAATATGACATGCTAAATGCTCACCTATAAGTGAGATCAAAAACATGTATAAAATGATAAAAATTGAAGAAGAAAAGTCACAAGAAATCTTAGAAGAGGGATGAGTGTAATTTATTAGAGCCTTATCCATGGAAGAAAGGACTTTATGAGGAATAGGAGATAAAGATTCATAAGTGGATTTAGAAATTTGAGGGGAGTCATAAAGAGATTTGTTCATCACCAAGATTTCCTTATGAGGGGAATGAGAGTTGAAAGAAGTAGAAGATGATTTAGTTGAAGTGAGATCATCCTCACTACTAAATATAGTATTCACACTGAGAGATGGTCTTTTAGATGCTTTGGTGGGCTTAGAAAGATTATATCCAAGTCCAAATGAATATTCATGCATGTTATGTTCTAAAGGAACTTTAATTCCTTGTTCATTTGTGCCACAACCATTTCCACTATAGCCACTCTTAGCCAAAATATGGAAACCACGACCATAACGATTAGCCATTTCAGAAAGAAAAGGTGGTTTTTCATAAGACAAAGAATCAAATTCTTCAGAATTAGAGGTGTGAGGAGAAGAAGTTTGAGAAGCGGCCACAAAATTATTGCTCATAGGTTCAGGCAAGACTGATTGATCTCTAGTTTCTTCCTTCTTTTTAACTTTAAGCTCTCTAGGAGGAACCCTATACTCACCTACAAAGGTGGGAGTAAAATCAAGAGATCCCCAATCGTCTTCTGCGAGAACCTTCTCAGGATCAAAATCCTTTTCATGTGTAGATTCAAGTTGAGAAGAATCTTCTTCAGGAACTTCAGACTCATCCAAAGAATTTTGATTATCAGAGGGTAATGATTCATCCATAGGTATCTTGTTTAACGAGTCATCACTAGAAGAGGAAGGCTTAGAAGAACTCCCTTTGTAAGTAGATGTTTGCAAACAAGCTTGAAAATTAGTATCACCTACCAAGGTATATGTCTTATTGTTATAAATAAATTTAACTTGTCTATGCAATGTAGAGGGGACAGCTTGCATACTGTGAATCCAAGGTCTCCCTAATAACAAGTTGTATGTTAGATTTCCCGACATAACATGGATAGGAGTAGGCAAAGTAATAGGTCCCACTGTGATGGGTAAGGTGATAATACCTAATGAAGACTTAGCCACATTATCAAAGCCTCAAATGGGACGAGAGTCAGGCTCAATAAGGGATGTATCCACATTCATCTAATGCAATATATTAATGCTACACACATTAAGGCCAGAACCATTATCTACCAGTGTTCGTCTTATAGCAGTGTCATTTATGATAACCACAATCATCAAGGGATCATATTGATGTTGAATTTCACTAGTAGGCAACTCATCTTGAGTAAACGCAATTTGAGCTTTAGGATTCATCATAGAGTTAACCAAAGACACTATATTACTAGATGTATTAGGTGGAGGAACATTCAAATCTTTCAAGGCATCTTGTAACATTCCATGATGAGCAGATGAAGTTTGGATCAAATCCCAAAAGGATATCTTAGCAGGAGTAGTTTTAAGTTGTTCTATGAGATCATATTCCTTACCAAGAACTTGTGAAATCCATGGAGCTTGCGGAAGAATTGGTTGAGGATTAGGAAGAGACACTGGAGTAACAGGAGGAAGATTAGGCTGCCTATTATTTCTAGTATTATAAGTATGGGCAACCACATGATAACTCTCTCTAGTTAGTTGCTTAGCATACTCATAAGGGCTCTTAGTAGAATAACCTCCTTGCACAGTAATAATAGGTTTCTTAGGAGTGCAAAAAGAATCATCAACATAACCACCTTGGACCACTAGGATAGGCTTATTTAAGAGAATTTTGAGAAGGACAAGCACCTTGGACAGTGAAGAGAGGTTTGTTAGGTGTTTCATTCACATGTATCAAATTGATTGAGGATGGTTTAGAGGAATGAACAAAAGTGTTGGAAGAATTGTTGATAGTCTTCTCTTGTACAAAAATCTTATCACGGATTAAATCAATTTTAGGAGAGAGACAAGGGGTAGGCATTGATGTTCTAGTAGGAAAAGTAATACTAGGAAAGGTCTTATCATCCTCTTTCATCAAAGGATCTACATGGGGAATAAACTCTCTAGGAGAAGGATCAACATTACTCTCTAAAGTCTCACTTTTGACATGGAGATCTTTGAAAGAGATGTTAACCATCTTGTTTTGAACTAGGGTTTCCTTATGAGTAGAACCAAGTTGAGGAGAGGGAGATGCTTTATTTTTAGAGGGAGAATGATTGATATTCAAGGAAGGTGAGAAACTATCAAGGGAGTTTTCAATCTTGATTTCATCCCCTTTGGCTAGGGTTCTCTCATGGGGAAGAGACTAATCTACACCTTCTTCTAATGGTTCATCCCAAATAGTGAGGTTGTTGAAAGGAGTGTTTGAAGTATTGTCAATTTCGGGAGAGGAGATAACATTGTTTATTAATTCCTCATCCTTAGGAGGGAGAGCATCAATAGATGTGTTAAACTCATCCTCTTTCCTCAAAATATGTTCAATATGATCTTTAGGGGAGAGAGAGTTAAGGAAATTTCTTTTTATTTCATCTTCTTTCTCTAAGGGATGCTTATGGGTAAGACAAACTTTAGGAGAAGGGTAAGCATTTATCATTAATTCATCATCTCTAGTGGGAATTTTGTTGGAAATGGAAATGCCATCACTACTAAATGTAAGGATAATGTCATCTTCTTGCACAAAAGGATCCTCATGAAGGGAGCATTTTTTAGGAGCCACAAGGTCATCAAGGCCATCATCCAACAAAGCATGATCATATCTACTAAAAGGTTTATCTTTTGATTCAAAAGGAGATATCTCTTCATAGAGGGGATCATTTAAAACAACCATGTTACTAGATTTAGTGGAAGAGTTGATAGGAATGTACCCTTGAGAGGAATCATTCGACTTATCTTTCTCATCATAACGAAATGGCATAGTAACAATGTTTATGAGTTTTTGGTAAAATGAAGGTTTGGTATCTTTAGGTTTCAAAAACTCATCTAAAGCTTCATCTAACTCATAATCATCACAAATATGAACATCTTGCAAGTAAAAATCTGACATTTTGAAATAAAAATTGCATAAAACTTAAACACACAATGCAAAGAAACAAAACACACTCTTCCTTTTCCTTCTTTTTTTTTTCTTTTTTTTTTTATGAAACTTAAATGAAACACACTAAATCTAGATCTAGATCTAACAAATGCAATGCAAGAGAAAGCAATAATAAGATTCACGTTAGGTTCACCAAAATGTGTAGGGGAAAAAGCGAGACTAGGCTAACATGTCCTATTCCTTCCTTTTGACACACATTTGTGGAATACGAAAGAGCCTAGAGGTATCACACAATTGGCTACTTCTTTTTGTAGAAGAGAGAGCCACGGGCTACCTATTAGGATTTCTATTCCTTTGATGCAAATGATAGATAAAATGATGCAAGTTCAACTACTAGCCCTAGAGTGCAAGTATGAACTAGTAACAAGATTGCAAGATTGAGATTAAGTGATGAAAAGCTATAAACACAAAGATAAAAGGAGAATGTAGATGTGTACCTGGGGTTAAAATCTGAGTGGAAATGTTCGAGACGGGGACGTAGGCACCACTGTCCTAATTCTGCCCCTGAAACTACACCTGAAACTGCTGTTCTGCAACCTGAAAAGCTATCGAAAATGCTGCCTGACAGAGGGACCAGGGCGCCCAGCGCCCCTGTCCCAAGGACCAGGGCACCTAGCGCCCCTGTCCTGGTAGGACCAGGGTGCCCCATGTCCCTATCCTGGTCTTTTGCTCTGAAACTTGGTGTATGGTTCGGTCTCCGTCTGCTTCTTTCAGATCTGCAACTTGCGGCGTCGTCTGAATCCCGAAATCCGCACTTATATCTGAAAAGGTGTTTTGGGCGGCTATATAGGGTTTTGCCTTAGTAAAACCCCCACTTTTGTGATTTCCACCTCCACGAATAGCCAAGTTGTATTGTAAAAGTAGTGTGTGTGTAGACCTTGTGTGTGTGCAAGATCCTAAAATGCAAGTAAGCGAACTAGAGCAACCTAGAAAGTAAACCCTAATTGCTTGTACATGATAATGTAAGTGTTCCAAATCAAGATGCAAAGTGATCTAAAGCATGAATACAAATGATATGATGAAGCTTATGCAAAGACATGAAAACAACATGAAATCATACCCAACCCCAAGGGAGGGGTACAAGCCAATCTTCAGTCAGTGATCCCTTATTGTTCTTCAATGCCTTCAAAGCCCTAAATGGATGAATGAAATTGATGAATGCTTGATGGATGGATGTTGAATGTTGTTGAAGTCTTCAAAGATCTTCTCTTTCACTGCATAGAAGGTCCTTTAAACCCAAAAAATTCGGATCCTTTCAAATGAAGAAAGAGAGCTCTTATATATGAAACCCTAGGTCTTAATTTCAACTTTTGGTCGACATAGAGATTGAATCTCCCTCCAATTTCTTGGGGTTAAGCTTTATTTTCTGAATGGATTGTGCTTCTGAAATTTTGGGAAAAATGTCGGGGACCGTGTGCACACCGGGCGCCATGGTCCCGACAACTTTTCACTAAATTTTCAGGGCCATTGGATATGATGATTTTAGAGCAAATCCCAAAGTTATAGGTGATTTTGAGATGTTTTGACCCCCGAAATCAAGCCCCCAAGTTCAAAATAGGACCTAATTAGGGTTTTTGATTAAATGATGTATTGGAAGAATAAAATGAAAGGGGCACACTTTAATGAAAAGGGCCCAACTTTATGATATGGGAGATGATAAAATAGAACCCTAGACCTAATTAATTTAATTAATTAAGTTCTAAAGGGGAAATGCAATGCAAAATGCAAAATGTGCCAAGGCGGGTGCTAAACTAGGTGTGAAATTGTACCACCCTAGCAAGTGCGTACAATTTACAATGCTACACTTGCAAACAATGTTTGAGCTTGTTTCAACTTTTCCAACTCATGTTGGATAGTTTCAGCTAACTAGAAACTAGAAGGCATAGGAGAAGGGGGATATTCTATAATGGGACTGGTAGGTGGAGGTCTTGCTGGAGAGGAGGCTATCATGAGAGTAGAGGAGTCACTTGGATGGTGTTGACTTGCCAACTCACTCTGAAGTCTAGCAATAATACTATCTATGTTGGCTACTCCTTCTTTGGCCTCATTGTAAGCCTTTTAGATGGTTTCCAATTTTAATTGGAGATTAGCCTTCTCTTTTTCCTCCTTTTCTACTACTGCCACACTGAACTTTGGAGTTTCCAAGACTGTGCTTACAGCTTCCACCACCCCTATATCTTGGACTCTTTTTACAATCATGCCTACTAGTAGACTAGAATCTGATACACCTTTCCTCCTTTTACACTCATCCTTCTTCAGTGACCACATGACTAGAGCAGCATTATCCTTGCTGAAGGTCACTCCTTCCATGGGTTTTGTTTCCTTCTTTACTACTTCAAGGACCAGAGCATCAACTATATCCCATTTAGGGAGGCTTAAAACACCAGCCTTAGACACCATCTCTCTTCCCTTCTTAGGAGTAATAGTCTTAAACTCATCAATCATTTCTTTCTTCACCTCTTCTTCCACCTGAGTTACATCTCTATGAGGCTGTTGACTCTTCCTTTGCTCACATTTGGCTTTGAATTGTTCAATATTTTGTTTCCACACAAATTGCATGAAAGCCCTTGTTGTAACAAAATTACTGTCAGCCAGGAACTCCTCACTATCTTGCTTAACAGTAAGGCCTAACTCTTTGCCCTTTAGCTCACCATCAGTCAAGTTCATTTTGGCACTAGGTGGCTCTTGTGGCATCCCCTCTTGGGTCTCCTCATATGTGTAGGCAATCTCCCCGAGACTCCATAACTGTAACAACTGCTCGGCCACCACCTGCTCATCTCCTATGTAGATAGGGGACTGAGATGGAGAATACAAAGGCTCATTGGTTTGCATTTCCTTTCCTACCCTTTGCCTTTTAGGGGAGTCTTGGATGTCAATGACATCCTCAATTGCTCTTTTCCCTCTTGAAGTGGAAGGCTCACCTATCACTAGCATCATGACACTGTACTTTGATTTCCTATGCATCACATAATCACAAGGTGGGATAGCCTTAGCAAAGGCAGGATTAGCTAAAACCAATTTAACCTTGTCAGGATCATTTTGCATTATGGCCTCCCTTTTTTCTTTCAAGGTTTGCATGAGGTCTTCAAAATAAAGAACCAAGAATTTGATTTTCTCCTCAAAGGGATTGAAACTAGAGAGAGGGTCATAACTGCTATCAAATTGATGAATGAAATCAAGAGCCCTCTTATATGCAACCCACTTCTCTTTCCTCAGTTCTTGCTCATCCAAACTGAATTCATTTCTAATTAGATCTTCAGGGAACTAAAATTGGTGAGGCCTACCTTTACAAACTCCTCTCTTTCTAAACATGTCATTGAAAAAGTCCTCAGGGTCTGCACATCTTGAAACTTCAGTTGACAACCTATATGGCTTAAAGAATTCTTCAAAATATTTCCAGCCACCTTCAGTGATCAAAAAATGATGGGCCACGGTAATGGTTGGGAAAATGGTCCCTTTAACCCTATTTGTTATCTCTGCCTCTTGTACACCTCCAATTTGCCTCAAGACTTCTGCAATCCCTATCTTCAATGGGAACTGATAGGGCAATAGATAGGGAGTACCTCTGAAACCATACACTTTGAAAATAGTACAAACAGGGTACAAATACATATCTCCCCAATTGTGAACAATCTTAATGCCCTCAGCAAACTCTTTAGGCCTGAGGAATTCCAAGAGAGCCTTAGGAATCCTAGGGTTTTCTGTGCACAAAATAAATCTAATCTTAGATGCAAAGCATCTATCAAACTTTAAATAGCTAGAATCCTCTCTATCCCACGATAAAATAGTGCTCCAAAGTGAAACAAGCATCTCTTCCTTATCTTTCACCTTAACCAAATCCATTTCCTTTGCAAAATAATCAACGCCTTTGAATAAAAACATGTGCATTAGTAGGGAATACCATCCAAATGGTTTGTCCACCTTACCATTTTTTATCCCTACTAGCCCTGCATGAATTGCATCAGTAAGGTATGGTGCATAATCAAATGTTATTGCCAGAGAGGGGTTTAGAATTTGTGCAATCATCAACATGCAATGGGTTGGCATGTTTTTCTCAGCATCTTCTCCAAAAATCTGACACAGCGCCCAGTACATACCCTTAGCTCTTAGAGTAAACAAATTCAAGGAGAAGAGTTCCATTGTACTAAGGCCTATAACTGTTAACCCTCCTATCTTGACAAAAAATTCTTTCAGTGGGCCACTCCTAAGGTGATCCCTTTGTGCATTATAGACCTGGGCTAATGACTCAAAATTAATAGGTTCTAATAGGTTTGAAGCTTCACTGAGCTTAAATACATTTTTGAATTCATCGTCATTTATTTGAATCGGGGCTGATCCCTTCACATTCCTGATACATCTAGCTATAGGGTCATAATTTTGTGCAATCAGAGTCAACAAATCTACATCAATGAACACACCAGGAACAATAAGCTTCCCCACATTCAATTCCATATGCTATTTAAAGGGGCAAGGGAATGTCTCTGACCAAAACCAACTTTGAACAATCCTAAACTTGACAGCCCTATTCGAGGATCCCTTAACCAATTACCTTTATCATATAAGCCATCTGCAATTCTCAGACAAGGGTTCTTTGGTACTAATTCTTTAGCTTTAGCCCCAACATTGGTTGATATAGTTAACTGTTCCAAAAAATCATCACAAATGTTCCTATCGTGGTAATTCACTTTTCCTCTCAACTCCCTTCTTGGTGCCATCTTGATAATGCAACTATATCAGTTGAGACTTGCATAGACCTCTAATGAAATAATTCACACAACAATGACTGACTTCAAACCAGAATATGCAAGAAAAAGAACAAAAAACCTATTATTCGCTCGAAGAAAACCGCTCTGCACCAAATGCTTTGCAGTAGACTTGTTGAAATGATGCCAACATTCAAGTTGATCCAAACTCTAATATGGCAAGTTGGCATTGAATTTTTGAAATTAATCCTGCAAGCTTCAGCCATCACCTCAGAATTGAATTCACAAATCGAATTCAAAAATAGGCTCCAATGGATTAGAAATTCTCTGAGTATTTCCTCTGTTTCATTGTTTTGCTATTTCACAAAGCTTAAAACCTCCGCACATTTTCTTTCGCGAAACAACGACAACTGCTAGATCACAGGAACTTGAACTGCTTTTATTTTGTCCTGTCTTTTTGTGTTAGTGATGAGCCCCACCTACTTTTCGCTATTTCGTGGGCCTTAAACCTTGTGCAATTTTCTTTCGTGAATCAAAATTGGCCATTAGATCATAATCTACCTACCTGGTCTTTATCTCATACAAGGACCATCAGTCTTATTAACTAATCGTGCACCACCTTGACATCTAAAATTTTTCGCCACTTCGCAAAGGTTAGACCGCAGGCATCTTCGGGTTGCAAAATAATGCAAGCCATTAGATCAATCTCGAGATGTATACTATTTAAGATTCTCGAACCCTTAAGTGTGGGCCCTTTAACTCAGAGACCACTTGCTTTATCTTGTCACTGGTTAACAAATGCCATGTGATAGTCGGTCATTTGCTCATGAAGTTCCATCGAGTTCCATTCTGAAACCGCCATGTGCTTTACTTTACTATTCCACACATAACTGATGGTTGAACCAAGGTGGGCCCTCAATTACCCTTCAGAGCCACATGCACTTGACAAGTCACCCTTACACTCCACGGAACAAACCATCTATCCTGCCATGTCATGCCTTCATGTGATTGCCATGTCAGCAGTTTGGTCTTAGTCTTTCAATGGAATTTCTTCTTCGGCGAGTGCTCTATAGGTCTCATTGAATAGGCACTTTCATCGAAACCGCCGAGCCCACCATGGACCACCACCTAAGCGCTATCAGACCCACCACCTGTCTTTCGCCATTTCATGATCACAAATCTCCATTTGACTTGCAGCTACAAAATCATGACAACCATCCAATCAAATCATAATTAATGGGCCTTTAACTTTATGACCTGCCTATCCTTTGGGCCCACCGGCCCCTTTTGCCATTTTGCAGAGCTTAAAACTCAGGTTACTTATCTTGATGAAACAATGACAACTGCTGGATCACGGGAATTTTCTCATCGTTTACCCTTGCTATGACCACCTCGCCTGGGCCCACAACCTTTTCGCTACTTCGCAAAAGGTAGAACACATGCATCTTCTGGCCGCAAATCAAGGTGAGTCGTTGATCTTTTCTAAACCTATCATCCTTTAAGCAAAGAAGTCGCTCACCTCTAGGACCCACCAAGTCTTTCACTATTTCGCATAACTTAACTTGCCAGCATCTCTGCCTAACGAAACAACGACAACTGTTGGATTGATAATGAGTTGCACAATAATTAAGGATCCCAACAAATATTAGAACAAGACATAGGTAAAGGTGCACAGATTTAAAAAATCAAGGGACCACCTAGGGAAATAACTAATGGGGGGACACTTTTCATGATAGACCAACCCTTCTTTAAGTGGTAAAAGTAACGCAAAAATAGAACATAAGGGTTTTTTTCAAACATAGGAAGGGCTAGAACTCAAAAATATTAAACCCTCTTCTGACCCAAGACAATCAAAGGCAACAAGTGTTGGAAATATGGATGGAGTAACTGAGAGGGGAGGGGTGAATCAGTTACCACAAAAATAAATCTACAAGTCCCTTAGATGTCTTAAATATAAACTGCTGAAACTCGGTAAATTAACTTATCATTGTTCATTAAACATTAACATGCATAAAACAAATAACATGAACACAAGTAACACCAGATATAACGTGGAAACCCAATTTTGGGAAAACCACCAATGTAACTAGTTACTGATTTTCACTCTTCTGAAGTGAGCCCTATTAGGAGCCAACCCTGTTAAAGGTTACAAAACACACTGTTAGGTGTGACCCTGTTAGAGGATTTAATCACCCTGCTAGGAGTGGCCTTGTGAAAGGTCTTAAGAACAATTCAACCGAATTGTCACCTTGTCAGAGGATTTACAAAAATGGTTGTTAGACCAACTCTGTTAAGAGATTTCGGTATCACTGCTACAATGGTTAGAAAGCAACAATGAAGTGATCTGAATTAAATACAACTTATCTTGCTGATACAGATCTCTGTTCTGCGCCAATAGATCCTTACTGATCACATATATCTTTTCTGCACCTCAAGGATATCACTGATCCTTCATCAGAATTCGCACATTTCTGCTCCTTCACATTTCCATACTTCTCACACTTCCTCACACTTCAAAATCGCAACTTGATCTCTCATATATACCATTCAGGTTACCAAGTCGGCCCAATTACAAGTTACAATAAATATTACATAGGTCGGCTACATATACAAGTTTCAATTAATAAATATTGCTTCGGTCGGCTGCATAAACATTTCACTGATGCTCGGTGAACACTGCTGATTCTTCAGTAACCGACTGAACTCGGTAAGTACTACGAACTCGGTAAAGACTGACTTTCCTTCACATATTCTTCGAAGACCGACTGAACTCGGTAAAGACTGCGAACTCGGTATAGCATTCTGGAGTGCTAGGTAGACTCTGTAACTTGCTTCCCTTACCGTCTGAACTCGGTAGACTCTGTCTAACTGCCTTGCCGAACATTCTGAGCTCGGTAGACTGATATGACATTTGTGTAACATCAAAGACAATACACAATTAAACAATTGTATCCAACAACAAGGCCATACTCGACACATTTTTTGCAAACTTCTAGCCAATTATGGAACAAAAATATCCAATTTTAAATAGTGATAATAGAGAGCAACATCATTTTTCCTATCAAACACACCTCTTGGGTGTCAAACCTTGTCCTAACGAGGAAAAAGAATGGTGAAATTAGACTTTGTGTTGATTTTTGAGATCTCAATAGAGCCTCTTTGAAGGATAGATATCCACTTCCCTCTATGGAGAAGATTCTGCAAGTTGTTGCAGGTTCTGAGAGATTCTCCTTGCTAGATGGTTTTTCAGGTTATAACCAAGTTTTAATGAAGGAGGAAGATCAATTTAAAACAACATTTACAACTAAATGGGGCACTATGGCATATAAAATGATGCGATTTGGTTTGTCAGATGATGGTGCCACTTTTCAGCATGCTATGGATATGGCATTTCATGGTTTGATGTATAAATTTGTACTTGTTTATTTGGATAATATCACTGTCTATTCCAGAAATTTAGTTGAACACCTAGCTCACCTAAAGAAAATTTTTGAGAGGTGTAGAGAGTATGGTATATCTCTTAACCAAAAGAAATGTGTGTTTTCTATTCATGAGGGTAAGCTCCTAGGCTATATGGTGTCAAAAGAGAGTATAACTATTGATCCGAAGAAGGTAAATGCTATTCTTTCCTTACCTCTACCAGCACACAAGAAGGGCTTGCAAAGATTCTTGGGTAGGATTAATTTTGGTAGGAGGTTTATTCGAGATATTGCAGAATTATTAAAACCTCTAGCATCTATGTTAAAAAAGGATATTCCTTTCAGCTGGTCTAAGGATGGGAGGAGGAGTTTTGAGCTTATAAAAGAGGCACTTGCAGCTACTCCTACTTTGCTAAACCCAGAATTTCTTAAAAGACTTTATTTTGTATGCTTATGGCAGTATTGACAACATCTCAGCTATGTTGGTTCAAGAAAATGAGCATGGTTTGGAGTAGCCTTTGGCCTTTTTCAGTCAAGGCCTTAAGGATTATGAGGAGAAATATTCTTTTTTTGAAAAACATGTTCTTGTTGTTGTTAGGAGTTTGAAAAAGTTTGAGTATATGATTTCTAACAATAGGATTAAGTTGATGGTTTCTCACCCCTCAGTTAAAGAGTTTTTGCTCACCAAAGACTTAAATGATAAGAGGGTTGGTTGGGTGACTAAGGTGATGGAATTTGATTTTGATATTAAGTTTACCAAACTAGTTAGAGGTAAGGGATTGTGTGAGCAGCTTGTTGATCACACAAATAACAATAAAGAGGATGAGGAGAAGGTTGTTTAAGCCCTCCAAGATGAAAAATAGTTAGCTATTCTTGTTCCTCCTATTAGCTGGGTACAAGAAATGACACATTTCTTGCTGACTGGTGAGTGTCATCATGGATTGAGTAAGTCAAGAAGAGGGTATTATAGACTTCAGTCCATTCCCTATGTACTCTTGAATGGTTTTATATTTAAAAAGGATTTTCATGGTGTATTATTGAGGTGCATAGATGTTGATCAGGTTGATAAGGTATTGAATGAGTTTATGAAGGATCAACGGGAGGACACTTTTCAGAAAGAGCTAAAGCTCTGAAATTTATGAAAGGAGGCTATTATTGGCCTAATTTGTTCAAAGATGCACATTCTTGGGTTAGAAAGTGTAAAGAATGTGCCATGTTTGTAGGAAAAGAGAGGTTGGCAGCGCTGCCATTGCAGCCTATTCAAGTAGAACAACCCTTTATGAAGTGGGGTTTGGATTTCATTGGAGTCATAAATCCACCTTCAAGTGCTAGCCACAAGTGGGTGCTTATAGCCACTGATTATTTTACTAAGTGGACTGAGACTGTAGAACTGAAGGAAGAAAATGAGATAGCTATTTTGAACTTTTATAATGAGTTGATAACTAGATTTAGTGTCCCTGAATCTATAATTTTGGATAATGCTCTTGCTTTTGTAGGGAGCTGAATATCTGATTGGGCAGTAAAGAATGGTGTTTATCTCAACACCTCATCTAACTATTACCCTGAGGGCAATGGACAAGCCGAGTCCACAAATAAGAATCTGCTTAGAATCCTCAAAAGGACAATGGAAGGAAATCAACGAGCTTTGCATACCAAGCTTAAATCAGCTTTATGGGCTGATAGAATAAGACCAAAGAGGTCCACTGGAATGTCTCCATACATTATTGTGTATGGGAAAGAGGTAATGTTGCCTATTTCACTTGAGTTTCTAGCCCTTGATTTATCTAACTAGCTAGATATGATTGAAGAAGAGCCTATGTAAGCAAGATTGGCTCAACTGATTGAGCTAGAGGAAGTTAGAAATAAGGCAATGAGGCAAATTGAGCATCACCAAGCTCAAATGAAAAGATCTTTTGATAAGAGGGCTTCTCCTAGAGTGTTCAAGGAAGGTGCCATTGTCCTAAATTGGGATGAATTCAAGAGCAGGCCAGGCAAGCATACAAAGTTTGATGATTTCTAGAGCGGGCCTTATATGATTTATGAGTGCAAGCAGCACAAGGCCTTACAACTGTCTAAGTTGGATGGTGAAGTTGAACCAATCCCAATCAATGGGATTCACCTCAAGCATTGATTTTGAGGTATGCCTAAAATTTGTTCGTATTTCAGTTTTCCTAATTGTAATAAGTGCTTTGCACAATAGGTTTTAGTTATAGTTTTTTGTTTTTCCTAAGTGCCTAGCGCATAGTTCAAGAGGAGTAATAAGAGTCATACTGTTGCAATCCATCAAAGCTATAAAAGAAAGGTGTCCATCATATGAAACAAGGAATATGTTTATTGCCTCTCACACACAAAAGGCATCTCCCTCATATAGTTGCAATAAATTGTTGCAGTGTTTCAAAAGTGTTTTGTTGTTTTATCCTATCCTAATCTATCAATACAGATGACTAATTCATGATCGTAAGGTGTTAATCTCACTGCCATAAACCACAGACCAGTACTCCATAGATTAGGATAGGTTTTTGAGAGAAAAGAGAGTTTTTTCAGTCATGTGTGATGTGTTGTTTCAGTTTTCAATCAGTCTCACTGACTCTATGCCCAATGGAATGCATAAGGTAGATGGTCAAAACATTTAGCATGCAAACATATGGCAGATGTTGCCAAAAATGTTACCTATTTTCGCTACAAGCTCAATATGCCTTAGAAGGAGAAAAAAGTGCTAAGTATGAAAAGAATACATGTTTTCGTCTAACTTGTTTGCTTCATGTGCAGATACAAGAAAGGTAAAATATAGCATGTGGGTTAAAATGTGGCTCCCATGAGGGTTGAGCCCAACATGCTGATGGAGATGAATGTTACAAAGATAGACAAATCACATACATGTTCATGGTCCATTTGCAAAATTCATTTTTAAATTTTGGAGAGGATTAGAAAGCTTTAGGGAAAGGCAAACTATAGGGGTCGCATGATAGAGGAAAGGCCCAAGAAGGACCATTTATCCTATATTAGCTGCGCGAAGGAAATTTACCGCATTCATATGCAAGGCTGCATATATCCTTAGTGTCAAAGCTTACGGGATTTTGACAAGCAATAGTTCAATGTTGGTGGGCCTCCTGCATGTGCATGCATCTCAAAGCAATCAAATTTTGTAGTGAAAGGGCAAATTAACAGGTGAGTAGGTTGCAAAGGATCTGATAGCCATTGCTATACCGCTATGTGAAAGTGCTCGACTATTAATCACTATGACTTAGCGAGTGGTGAGGTGGCGTACAGATGACAAGTCAAGTGGCGCCCATGTGGATCATGTAGCAAAAACAAAAGGTGACACGTGGTGACACCGTGGCATAAGAGAGAACCACTTAGAGAGACTAAAGACTGAGCAGATTCAGGTAGATCAATGGTGATCAAGAAAGATCTGATGGCTATCGCGATGGGAGGATAATAGCCAAATACTCCCCGCAACTTGGTGACAAAGCACGTGTCGAAAAGGGAAAGTTAAAGCTCAAGAGGTCATTGAGATCAATGAATTCCCTCGCGATAGGTGGTAGGTTAGGTGGTGCCGAGGTGGACTCTAAGCATATCACAAGGTGACATGCCTCGCGATAGGTGGCATGTCATCAAGGTGAATGTTGAACAAACCTTAGTGCAATAGATCTCTGAATGGTTGCACCGAATGCATCATTTTCATCTAAATAATAGGTATCGATGGAACTGTAGTTTTGATGAGACATAAAAACTATTCACCAAGGGAGGTAGTTTGGTAAAAATACTAATGTTGAACAAACCAAAGTAAAATGGTGGGCTTGAGGGTGCTGAGGTAGCAGATGAAGCCATGTCTGGGTAGATCAGGTGGCAAATCAAAAATTGACATGTGGCATGGATGGACGAGGAGGTAAAGACCGAGCAGATCAAGAAAGATCAATGGTAGTCTGAAATATCTAAGGGCTATCGCTATACTGCTATAGAAAGAAGCTCGCTAGTTATCATAGAGACTTGGCAACAAAGCACATGCAGAGAAGAGGAGTGACTAGGAGGTTAAAGATCGAGCGGTTTGAGGACAGATCAACGGTCGTCTCTATACTGCATGATGAAAATGCTCGCTAGTTATCTCATGCGACTTGGCGACTAATGATGTGGTCATCTAGATGGCAGAGAAAGTGGACCCTCAAGCAAATCAGAGGTAGACACGTGGCAAAAGTCTACAGATGAGCGGATGTCTATATTTTTAAATCAACTTTGAAGTTGAACTTTGAACTGGTTCAAATTGGTTCAATGCTTCAAAATTGTTCAATGGTTCAAAGTTCAATGGTTCAACACTTCAAGATGGTTCAATTTGTTCAAAGTTCATTAGCATCA
Source organism: Cryptomeria japonica (assembly GCF_030272615.1). Taxonomy (NCBI): domain Eukaryota; kingdom Viridiplantae; phylum Streptophyta; class Pinopsida; order Cupressales; family Cupressaceae; genus Cryptomeria; species Cryptomeria japonica. Next base: position 748,499,729 of record NC_081407.1, on the reverse strand, counting down.
CTCGTTCCTATGGGCCTAGGAAGATAAAAGAAAACAAGCAGATTAATGGCAACCAAGTTCCTGATAGATCAATGGTCGTCGCTATGGCACAAGATGAAAATGCTTGATGGATAATCATAGCAACTTGGCGACAAATGGTGGGGCCCATTAAGGAAGCATTCAGTTTGGAAGCGCATCATTAGGCATCGAAATAAGTGTTTCAGTTCTATTCCAATGAGCTGATGGAGAAAACCATTGAGGGAGTGCATAGTTTGAAAAATATTATTGGGCATCAAAGTAAGTATTTTGATAATACTCTGATGACCCAATAGGAAAGCATGTTGTTTTGGAGCGCACCATCGGCTGCTAGTACAACATGTTTAGAAGCTACGCCTGATAACCCGATAAGAAGGTGCACCAGTTGTAAACTCTTTGTAGACAAATGACTCAAAAGAGAGCCAAGTCCGATAGCATCCAAGTGGAATCAACGATGAAGAAAGGAGAAGTCATCAGGTAGTAAGCTGCAATTTTGGAAGAGTTTCTCTCTCAGTTAAGCCCCCTAATTTTGAGAAAAAGCTTAGAATTGACGACAACTGATCCATCTTGGAGCCAAAAATTCAAATTTTGAATTTTTTGCAAGATTTCGTGTAAGTGATTGTTTTTTACTCTTTTGGGAGGAGAGATTCTAGAGTTCTAGAGTTCTAGAGTTTTTGTACTTGTGTAGCCTCAAATATTCAGGCTCCTATAACTCATTTTTTAAGAGTTTTTCTAGATTTGTAATGCAGAAAGTTCCTTGTTTTCAATAAAGAAGCTGTGTTCCTCCTTAATTTCTTTGGTTTGTGTTATCATTGTAAGCATTTTGATTAAAATTCTGTGATTCTTCTGCAGAATCCTTCATTTTATCTTAGTTTCTTCATATGGTTAGGGCTGAGGTACATGTTATGGTGCAGGTCTCTGATTGTGTATGTGATTCTATAGAATCAAAATTGTGAGAACATTATTATTCTCCTTTCTATGAACATTAGTAAGCTAGCCTTTCAAGAGAATCATTTATGAAAACATGTATGTTTGAGTTGTGAGTTTAAGCAGTTTCATTAGTTGATTATCTTGTGTATTTTTAAGCAGTTTGCAGGTCTTTTTATCATTGTTGGATCACCTAGTAGTAGTTAATTTTTCAGTTTTATGCATATCCTTTTTCCCTTTTCTTAGAAATTCATTTAAGTTCTTTATGTGATCAAATAGGAAGCTGGCCTATGATCTGGAGGTCTACTCTTAGAACACGATACCCACAGCCTGAGAGTAGTCCAATGTGTCACTGGATTGCAAGAATTTCAATCTTGCATCAGGTGCAAATCCATGTGACAACAAGACCTAAAGACTATTAGAATGTTCTTATACCGGGAATAAATTGAGAGGGGGGGTCAATCAGTTTACTTACAATATCAATACTCAATTCAATTATAAACCTTAAATTGGAGCCCAACTCAATGAAGAATATAGAATGAAAGTACAACACACATAACACCAAAATTTTTAGGTGGAAAACCATGAAAGGGAAAAACCACTGTGGGAAACCCTACTCACAATCAGATGAATACTCTGCAGTAGTATTGTGAATGATTACAATGGGGTATGCACATGTAGAAAGGCCAACAACCTAGAGCGCACTTCTCATCACAAGGGAAGTCTCATTGACTTACAAAATTTTTGGACTACAATCTAGAAAATAATGAAATTTTAAAGTCATCTACTAATGCCTGATATAGTTCCAGCTAAGCACTGATGTCTGACCTGCAATACAAAACCTTTCCAACCTTCGCTGAATGATATAAACTTTTTTGCTCATAAACCAATCTCTGATAATGTATACTTAACCAACCATAACATCAATCCCTACATTAAGGAATTACATGACTAAGTCACCTATAAATATAGCATTATTATGAGGATCCGATTATTTTTGAGAGGGGGGGTGAATTAGTAATAAAACCAATCTGCAACACTTCAAAAAATAGTACCAGTAACTACTCAAACAATCTTCTAAGCAGATCTAACAAACCATTCACTGAAGTGTTCAACAATATGCAAACAATGTAAAGATATCAAATCCACAAATCAACAATGCATCCACCACATGAACACAAATATTTTTGACATGGGTGTTGAACATAGAGTACCACTGAGAGAGGGGTGAATCAGTGGTTCCTAAGTTTTTCCTTTTCTGATATAGCTTGAGAATATCAATTCTGCAATTAATCACTTAAACAACCAAACCGGTAATACAAGAAGGAAAGCCAAAGTGACCATACACACACAAGTAATTCACAACACCAAATTTATGAGGAAAACCCAATATGGGAAAAACCTCGGTGAGAAAAGCTGCTAAAGACTACTTCTTCAATCCAACATCACAGGTAAAAACACTGAATTACAAAGATTTTGGGCACCAACCCAAGGAGCACTAACCCCTACACTTTTAGGGCACCTACCCAAGGAGCGCTAGCCCCTATACCAAGCTTCAACTTGGCAATGTATATTAAAATACTATTTGAATACAATTAAGGCTTCTTGTTGCAAATGAATTCTGCAACTCTTGAATCAATTAACTCTTGATATCTTTCTCTCCCTTTTACACATAGTCTCTCAATGCACCATGTCATAGTAGGATGTTGTCTACTCTACCACACTTTATTGATTAGGCTCAACTACCTATCTATGAAAATACCAGTAGAATCCTCTTATCCGTTTGCCTGCTTACTCACACTGTAACTTGATCAGAACCCCTTCTCAAGTTTTCTCCTTGCTTACACTAACTTCTCTCCTCTACACAATCTTCACAATAGCATCATCTTCTTTTGTCCATAGTTCCCCCCTCTTATCAGATGATTTCCCACCAAGAAGTAATTTAAAGTTTTGACGGTTAGGGTTTCCTCACCATCTACAAGGAAAACCAAATCCAATCAGATCCTGCAAGATCTGATCACCTTCATGTCCATCTATTCATCTCCGTCATTTATGTGCCTTTTAATACACATTTTTTAGACAAGGGAAACATGATCCATTATATAGATCTACATCTATCAAACTACTATTAATGCCTCTGTTGTTTCCTTCTCGAGTTATTCTTTCAATCCGTTCTTCTTGATTCGATCCAGGTGCCAACTACTCCCCTGGTCTTCCTCTATCATTCCTTCTTCCTCAAGCCGCATTAAGTCTGATGCAATCCCTTCATTTGTGGTTCCTTCATTAATGGCGAATATCTGTTTCATCAACCCTGTGGATGAAGCTTCACCAACCACACCTTACTTGCCACCTCAACTTCACACAACATCACACCAATCAAGACATGGCCTCCTAATACGTAGTTAGTCCGGCAAATACATACTGGTAAAACCCTTTGCTAGTAGAGTGTTCTTCTCCTATAGACCGGTGTAGCATCCTGTACCAGTTGCACATCTTAACATTCTTCCTCTTCATCATTAACCAAGAAACCATCCTTCATGCTCAATCTCCATTGGTTGACATCAATGACAACTTAGTGCCAAAATGCCAACAATCTCCCCCTTTGGCATTGATGTCAACATCTGACAGTCCACTCCATACCAGTAAATTTCTCCCCCTTTGACATAATGAAAAAGGGTACTTGCGCACTCCCCCTTTGATCCATACTATGCCCCCCCCAAGCCACATAAAACTTCCTAGGCATATGATACAACTCCCAACTTGTGTTAGAGGTACTCAAATGTGCTTACTAGTAGTGGTTTGGTGAAAATGTCTGCTACTTGTCCACCAGTAGGAACATAGTCCAATCTTACTTCTTGTCCTTCAACCTTCTCTCTGAGGAAGTGGTATTTGATTGCAATGTGTTTTGTTCTGGAATGCATGACCAGATTCTTTGCTATGTTGATTGCACTCGAATTGTCACACTGGATGAGAATGGGATCAGTGATGTCCACTTGGATATCTTTGAGAGTCTACTTCATACAAAGCACCTAAGAGCAGCATGTAGCAGCAACAATGTATTCAGCTTCAATAGTAGAGAGGGAGACTGAGTCCTGCTTCTTGCTATGCCATGAGACCAACCGGTTGCCTAGAAAGAATTCACCACCACTCGTGCTCTTTCTATCATCAATGCATCATGCCAAGTCGGCATCAGTGTATGCTTCCAAAATAAAATTTCCTTGTTTAGGATAACACAAACCATAGCTGAACGTTCCTTGTAGATACCTAAAAATTCTGCTAACAACATTCATGTGTGACTACTTTGGTGCAGCTTGAAATCTGGCCACCATGCATATTGCCTGAACAATATCCAATCTTGAAGTAGTTTGATATAGTAGACTGCCTATCATGGATCTGTACAAAGTCTGATCCACTACTGGTGAATCATCATTCTTACTCAGTTTACTTCCAGTCACCATGGGAGTACTTACTGGTTTGTAATCTTCTAGTTGGAATTTCTTCAGCATATCCTTTGCATACTTGACTTGTGAGATAAAGATTCCTCTATGTTTCTGTAGTATTTGCAAGCCAAGGAAGTAAGTCAATTCACCAAGCATTGACATCTCAAATTCTGATTGCATCTGATTAGCAAATTCTTTGCAGAGAGTATCCTTGTTGCCACCCAAGATGATGTCATCTACATACACAACCACAATAATCATGTGATTCACATCTTTCCTTGTGTAGAAGTTGCTATCAGCACTTCCCTTTTTGAATCCCCGCTCCTTTAGATACATATCCAATCTTGAGTACCATGCTCTAGGGGCTTCCTTCAAACCATATAGAGCTTTCTTTAACCAACATACAAATGTATCATCATCAAGCAGCATAAATCCTTCTGGTTGCTCCATGTATACTTCTTCTTCTAAGTTTCCATTTAGAAAAGAAAATTTTACATCCATTTGGTACACTTTCTAGCCCTTGTAGGCAGAGTAAGCTAGAAACATCCTAATTGCTTCTAATCTAGCCACCGGTGCAAATTTTTCTTCAAAGTCAATCCCTTCTACCTAAGAGTATCCTTTGCACACCAGTCTATCTTTATGCCTCACAACCTTACCTTCTTCATTCATTTTGTTCCAGTAGACCCATTTTGTGCCAATGATGTTCTTGTCTTCCGGTCTAGGGACTAATTCTCAGGTCTTGTTCTTATCAATCTGGTGCATTTCTTCTTCCATGGCATCCATCCATTCTTGTCTCTTGATAGCCTCAATGAAATTTTTGGGTTCAACTTCAGTCATGAGGCATAGGGTTACTTGTTCATCATTTCGGGCAAGTCTTCTTCTAGTCTACACACCATCACTCTTATTTCCCATAATTTTCTCTTCCAGATGATGCAACTGTACATATCGGTTGGGAACCTTCTGAGGTACCGCCTCTGGTTCAGTGTCAGACTGAGCTTTAATATTTTCATCATTGGAGTCATCATACCGGTTAATGTGTGGTTGACATCCTTTGTGCATATCCTCATCAACTCTTACATGCACACTTTCAACAATTCTTCTTAGTCTTTTATTGTAGCATTTGTAGGTCTTGTTGTTTGACAAGTAACCATGGAAGATCCCTTCATCACTTCTAGAGTCAAAGCTTTCCAGACCATCCATATCTTTCATAATGAAGCATTTGCTTCCCAAAACTTTGAAATATTTGGCTGATGGCTTTCTGTCATACCATAATTCATAAGGTGTAATCTTGCTATTTGTTCTCAATTGAACTCAGTTCAAGGTGTATGTAGCAGTATGAACAACTTCTTTCCAATAGGTATCTGACAAACTGGCCTCATTCAACATAGTTATGTCCATCTCCTTGACTGTCCTGTTCTTCCTTTCTACCACACCATTTTTCTATGGAGTTCTAGGAGAAGAGTATTGCCTTCTAATTCCATGTTTTTCAAAATAATTTTCAAATTCATTTGATGTAAATTCTCCACCCTGGTCTGATCTTAGACATTTTAATTTGTACCCACTTTCCTTTTCCACCATCTTCTGAAAGATCTCGAATCTTTCAAATGCTTGTGATTTATCTTGCAGAAAGGTGACCCATGTCATCCTTGAGTATTCATCAATGAAGAGCATAAAGTATCTTTCACCGGCAAGTGCTCTTGTTCTAGTTGGACCACATAGATCTATATGCACAATTTCAAGTGGCTTTGAGGTGTTGTGCTCTTTTGTCCTGAAACTTACTCTTGTTTGCTTGCCTTTTACACATTCATCACAAAATGTGTTTACTGGTTTGATGATGGGTGGAATATTCCTCACATACCCCTTTTTTCCTACTACAACTAAGTTATCAAAATTTATGTGGCCTAATCTTTTGTGCCACAACCAACTTTCATCTACTTGTCCTAACATACATTGGGACTCATAGCATTCCTTCAGCTTATAAACATTTCCATTGGTTCTCTTTCCTTCTGCCACTACTTTACCGATACTGTCCTTTTTTATTTGACAACTGGTTGAGTCAAAGGTGAATTTGTAACCTTTGTTGCACATCTGACTCACACTCAGCAGATTATTTTTGAGGCCTTCCACATAATATACATCATGTGCCTTCAGTTTTCCATCAATGCTTAGTGTTCCTTTTGCCTTTATTTTGATGGAGGAATTGTGTCCAAATCTTACCGACCCACCATTCCAATCTTCAAGATTAATGAATTTTATTTTTTCACCATTCATATGGTTTGAGCAACCACTATCTACCACTAATAGATTTTTCCTTTCAGCATGCAAAGTATTCTGCACTATGAGACTTGATTCTGCCTTTTCCTTTTCTTTCTCAACCTAGACCGGTTTGATTTCCTTCTTCTTGTCAGCTCCTATATTCTACTCAGGTTCAAATATCGGTCTTTGATCAGGATTTTCCTTCACTTTCTTTATCTTCTTGTTTATGCATAATTTGGCTATGTGTCCAAATTCTTGACAGTTATAGCATTTTATGTTTTCAATAAAGTAAGCATCCCTAATTCTATTTTAGGATATCAATTGGTTCTTCCTAGAATCAAATCTCTTATGTCCATATCCATTGCACTGATAGAAAACAACTTTCATATCTTGGAGTGCATTAAATGAATTTGATACATATCGGTCGTGTTGTCTTGGTTCTGAATGGAACTACCTCATTGGGGGTCTTCCATTCATGTTGTTGAATCTGGTGAATCCTTCTCAGTCAATCCTAGCATTCCTCCTTGGATTTGCAAATTTGTGCATGAAAAGTGAGCTTCAGTTCATTTCTGTATACTAGTTTGGATGTCAATTTCCAACAGCATTAGCATATGTCTTTTTGCCAATTTCCTTGCCTACAGTGAATGTCTTCTTTTCTTCACCTTCAATTGAAGAGGTGAACATTATCTCTTTGTCATATTTACCTTTGTGGGTTGATCCTTGACCAACTTCAAAGCCTAAGCCACCTGTGTATTTGGATTGTTTTTGTTTCCTTAACATCTTATCCAGAGCTTTAGTGTTGCCTTCATACTTGCTTCTTATTTTTATTTCTTCCTTTCTTTCCTCAAGCTCCTTTCTGAGATTTATTATTTTTTCTTCCAGCTCTTGATGCTCCTTTTCTTTCTTTGTCAATTCAAGGGTTGTAGCTTCACCGATCCTCTTAGTTTCTTCCAGTTGTAGCTTCAAGTTAGACATGATTTGACTGGATTCTTCCAGAGACTGCTTCAAGAGATCTTGTTCATCTACTACAACAAGCTTAACTCTCTTGATTTCTCTTCTTGTTTTACTTAATTCTTGAAGTGCACTGATAAGTTCACTCTCCAAATCCACGTCAGCCTCAACATCCTCTTCTTCTTCATCTTCAACAGCAGGTCTGTCAAATGACATGAAGAGATTTACTTTTCTGTGGTTCTCATGGTCTTCATCATCATTTGTTGTGTCATCCTCAATGGTATATAAGTTGTTTTGGCTCTGGTAGTCTCTTCTTCCTCTATCTTTGTTGGTAGATCTTTTGAACTCTCTTGACTCATCTCCACAAGTTTCTTTGTGAGGACAGCTTGTAGTGCAGTGTCCTACCTTCCCATAGTTGAAGCATTTAAGTGGTAGCTTTCCATTGTATCGGCCTGATCCTCTTTTGAGCTTTTTGACAAAGTTTGCTACTTCAGCATTAGAGTTTTCACTAGATTCTTTATGAGTAACAACTTCTTTCCCCTTTTTGGTGGTGTTGAAAGCAGCTTGTTTTCTTGAGGAAGTCTGACTAGTTCTTCTCATCTCATAGGCTATCAGGGAACCAAATAGTTCATCCATAGTAAAAGTCTTCAGATCCTTGGCTTCTTCTATGACTGACACTTTAATATCATATGTGGGAGTGAGAGATCTAAGTATCTTTTTGACAAGAATTTCATCTGCAATCTCTTCACCAAGTCCTCTAATAGTATTAATAGTTTCATCAAATCTGTGAAGGTAATCTGCAATTTTTTCATCATATTTCATTTTGATGCTTTCAAGTTGGCTCCTTAGAGTTTGTAGTTTGGCTTCCTTGACCTTTTGCATCTCCCTCAAACAACCTCTGCAACTTGTCCCATGTTTCCTTTACTGAAACACAGTGCATGACTTTGAAAAATTCATTATCGGACAGTCCACTCAAGATGACATGTTTGGCCTTTGCCTTATTTTCAAACTCCTTTGCATCCAGATTAGTGGGAGGAGTATTAGGAATGACATAACCATTCTTCACTGACATCCATACATCAAAGCAAAGAGATGAAATATATGTCTCCATTCTTCTACTCCAGAAGGCATAGTTAGATCCATCAAACATGGGGGCCTTTGAGTAAGCAGACTCACTTCTTGCCATTGTGCTCAAAGTCCAGAATCTACCCAAGGTTTAGAGATAACCGGGAACTTAGCTCTCATACCAATTATTGAACATAGAGTACCACTGAGAGGGGGGTGAATCAGTGGTTCCTAAGTTTTTCCTTTTCTGATCTAGCTTGAGAATATCAATTATGCACTTAATCACTTAAACAGTCAAACCGGTAATACAAGAAGGAAATCCAAAGTGATCATACACACACAAGTAATTCACAACACCATATTTATGAGGAAAACCCAATATGGGAGAAACATCGGTGAGAAAAGCTATTGAAGACTACTGCTTCAATCCAGCCTCACAGGTAAAAAACACTGAATTACAAAGATTTTGGGCACCAACCCAAGGAGCACTAACCCCTGCACTTTTAGGGCACCAACCCAAGGAGCACCAACCCCTGCACTTTTAGGGCACCCACCCAAGGAGAACCAACCCCTATACCAAGCTTCAACTTGGTAATGTATATTGAAATACTATTTGAATACAATTAAGGCTTCTTGTTGCATATGAATTCTGCAACTCTTGAATCAATTAACTCTTGTTATCTTTCTCTCCCTTTCAGACACAGTCTCTCAATGCACCATGTCACAGTAGGATGCTGCCTATCTACAAAACTACCAGTAGAATCCTCTCACCGGTTTGCCTACTTACTCACACTATAACTTGATCAGAACCCCTTCTCAAGTTTTCTCCTTTCTTACACTAACTTCTCTCCTCTGCACAATCTTCACAATAACATCATCTTCTTTTGTCCATAGTTCCCCCCTCTTATCAGATAATTTCCTACCAGGAAGTAATTCAAAGTTTTGATGGTTAGGGTTTCCTCACCATCTACGAGGCAAACGAAATCCAATCAGTTCCTGCAAGATCTAATCACCTTGATGTCCATCTATTCATCTCCATCATTTCTGTGTCTTTTAATACACATTTTTTAGACAAGGGAAACACGATCCATTATATAGATCTACATATGTCAAACTGCTATTAATGCCTATGTTGTTTCCTTCTCGAGGTATTCTTTCAATTTGATCTTCTTGCTTCGATCCAAGTGCCAACTACTCCCCTGGTCTTCCTTTGCCATTCCTTCTTCTTTGAGCCACATTTATTCTGATGTGATCCCTTCATTTGCAGTTCTTTCATTAATGGTGAATATCTATTTCATCAACCTTGTGGATGAAGCTTCACCAACCACACCTTACTTTCCACCTCATCTTCATACGGCATCACACTGATCAAGACACGGCCTCCCAATACACAGTCGGTCCAGAAAACACATACCGGTAAAACCCTTTGCTAGTAGAATGTTCTTCTCCTATTGACTGATGTAGCATCCTGTAACAGTTGCACATCTTAACATTCTTCCTCTTCATCATTAACCAAGCAACCATCCTCCATACTCAATCTCCACTGATTGACATCAATGACAACTTAGTGCCAAAATGCCAACAGTGGCAACTCAACTGGGAAAACCACTGTGGTAATTAACACACACAAAATATTTGCACTCTTTTAGAATGCACTTTGGTTAAAGGCCTAGCCTAGTTAGGAGCTTTACAATATGCCCGATTAAGAGAAGACCTTGTTAGGAGTCACCTAGTCAAGGGATTTTGCCTCAGCCCTGTTAGGAGCTCTACCCTATTAATAATAACCTTGTTAGAGGATTTCAAACTCAAGTTAATGAGACACCTGATGAAGGGATTTACAATATCAGACCTGTTAGGGTCTACCCAGTTAAGGGATTTCAAACTGCTGTAACTGTTAGGGAAAAACAGGGAAAATGATCTGATTATAGAACTTCCTTGCTTGCGAGTACAAATCCTTTTCAGCACAACTCTGCTACACACATGCAGACACTTCTATCTGGCTCGGAAATACCTTATTCTCAAACCACCAAAACTAAAACCTTTCTCCAACTAGCCCTAAATACACTTTTCAGTTAGGGCGGCTACAAACCCTAATTACATCTACAAGATACAATTAATTTACATTTAACATGGCAAAATACACTGCCAAAATATGTTATAGATCATTACAAAAAAATTCTAGATGATTTCTACTATTGAATGATCACCACACATCGATTTGATAAGCAATCAAACCATTGTTTTATTCTTTGAAGTACTTTGTTGTTTCCCAATAAATTTGATCCTTGTACACGCTCAAATACCATCTTATCATTACACATGGATTATGACACATCATCAGTAAGTTATCATCGTGATAAGATCCACTGCCAAACCTTAAATCATTACCGGTTAAACATATGATACTGGTATTCATTCTTCCTCATAGAGTTCATAACAGTCAAATATAAATGTGCTTTCCACTTCACCAAACTTGATGCGATTTCAATCATAGACTCATGCCAATGTTATGAACATATATTCTTAACTGCAACACCTAAATCTTCTCCAATCATTCATACTAGCCTCTTGGTCATCGCTCTATTCCTGTTTACCAGTTGATAACAACTTAGCAGTTTTGTTGACTAATTGATTCCATTACCGATTAGGCTATACTGGTTGATCTAGATGACCTAGATGACTAAAAAAACATGGTTTTCATCAATGAAAACACAAATAAAGTCATCAAATGTCCTATTACAATTATATCATCATCATCAAGCCAACAATCTCCCCCCTAACTTTACCGATCATCTTCTCATCATCATCATCATCTCCATCAGTTATACGAATAAAAAATTTACCGGTCATCTTCTCATATCATCATCATCTCCATCAATTATGCCAACAATAACTTTACCGGTCATATTATCATCTCATCATCATCTCCATGAGTTATGCCAACATACAGATCATCAACCTTATTGACAAGGTCGACTAAACCCTAAACCCATAAACCCAAAATCACAAAAATTACATCACACAATACCACTAGACCAATATTATGATTTACATTACATAGTATGGACCTAAATCAAGTAACCAAACAATTAAATCCATCAGGAATTCTGCTAAGACCAAAATCCAACACGCTTCACTAGCCGATAGAAACCCTTAGTGAAAGTTTAACTGGATCCAAATAGGACCACCATAACAGCACCCCATCTAATGCAAAGTTATCAAACACTCAGGATATGATCAAGAAGCATCAACAACATGATAGAAATTGATTCCATAAGCCGAACCCAAAATCCATAGACGAAGTCACCAAATAGTGGATACCGGTAAAGCCAAAAGCTAACCAAGAAAGCCAAGAACAAGCTGGTAAACAGACAATCTAATTGGGTACCCAAAAAATACCAAAAGAAATAACCAAACCATGAAACCAATAGAATATATAAAGCATATAACCATGAGAATAAGCATCCAAAACTGATTCCAGAGATCTGATCATACCGAATCAGAAACACAACCAAAGCTAAGATCACCAATACTAATCGAGATAGATCTAATAGGGATAGTCTCCAGCCAGGATGCAATGTTGACATCAATAAAAACACTTAACCATATTCATCATATTGCCAACAAAGACAATAACATTATTGGAACTAAATGGGTTTTCAGGAATAAATTGAATAAGGAAGGAAAAGTGGTAAGGAACAAGGCTAGATTGGTTTACAAAGACTATTCACAAGAAGAAGGTGTTTATTATGGAGAGAGTTATGTTTCGGTTGCTAAAATTGAAGAGGTAAGACTTTTTCTTGCTTATGTTGCACACAAGAACTACAAAGTATATCAGATGGATGTTAAATGTGCATTTTTGAATGGAAATCTTGAAGAAGAAGTTTACATTGAGCAACATGATGGATTTTCTTTATCAGAAGACAAGGACATGGTTTGCAGGCTAAAGAAAGCTTTATATGGACTAAAACAAGCCCCTAGAGCATGGTATGCTAGATTGGATAAGTATCTTTCAAAGCTTGGTTTCAGTAAAGGTAATGTTGATAGAAAATTATATTTCAAAATTGAGCATGATGACATATTGATTATTGAAGTCTTTGTGGATGATATCATTTTTGGAGTAGAAGAAGGTTTATGCATGAAATTTGTTGATGATATGAACAATGAATTTGAAATGTCTATGATTGGTGAGATGAAATTTTTCTTAGGCTTGCAAATTACTCATACTGATAAAGGTATTTTCATTTTTCAAACTAATTTTGCGAAGGAGTTACTTAAGAAATTTGGACTTGAGAATTCTAAACCTGTCAGTACTCCTATGATAACTGGTTGAAAATTGTCAAAGGATAGAGAATCACCTAAAGTGAATCCGAGCAGATATAAATCAATGATTCATGGATTGATGTACCTAACTCATACTAGACCTGATATAATGAATGTTATTTGTATTGCTTCTAGATTTCAGTTAGATCCTAGAGAAACTCATGATATTACTATCAAGAGAGTATTCTGATATTTGGTAGGTACAACAAACTTTGGGTTATGGTATCCTAAGGATGATGACTTCACACTATGTGCATATATAGATTCTAATTGGGTAAGAGATGTGGATGACCGGAAGAGCACTATTGGTGGTGCATTCTTTCTTGGGAAGAAGATGGTTTCATGGATTAGTAAGAAACAATCATGCACTTCATTGTCTACTGTTGAAGCGGAATATGTTGCAGCTGCTACCAACTGTACTTAGATATTATGGATGAAACAAACATTAAAGGATATAAGGGTAAGTTATGATGAGCCTATTGTTATTGACTATGATAATACTTCTTCTATTGACATGTCAAAGAATCCAATATTTCATTCCAAATCAAAACACATTTGTATAAGGTATAATTTCTTGAAGGAAAAGGTTGAAGCAAAGGAAGTCAGATTGGTTTATGTGCCTACTAAGGAACAGATTGTAGATATTCTAACTAAACCATTACCTAAAGACACTTTTGAATATCTCAAAGATCAGTCGGGGGTTACCAACCCTCCGAAAGAGACTTAGAGATGCAAGGATGCATCAATCCAGTGAGCTTATCAAACATACTTTTCTTATCCGGGTTGATGAATATGGTGCTACTGTTGGCTTGATGATGATTGTAATGAATGACTTCATATGTTGTCATTAATGGAACATGTACACACACATGTTCACATTGTCTACTGATATTACTTCTAAACTTTACTTGTATTGCAACCAGAAATGAAATTTTATGATGGTATCAAACGAGTACATGTTGTCAACTGGTATATACAAGAATGACCCGACACCAACTTGAAGATCCAGTAGAGATTATCAAAGAAGCAATGCAAGACAATCAATTTATATGTTGATAGAGGTTAACTCTAACCGGTATCAGTGTTCCAACCGGTATTCATTGATTGTGTGATGATTTATCACTGGTCATGATGAGTTATCATAACCAACAAATTTTGGCGGTAATTTGTGATGGGTTATGTTTGATTGTCCAGATGCACTGCACCTAGGAAATCGTGATATAATTTCTAAGCCCGACATGAAATATAAATGTCTATATAATGACATTATGATGAACTATTTTAGAGACATGATATGAGATGATTTGATGTGAAGACAAAAGTGCTAAGTTGCAAAATATGTTTGTAATGTAGTTTTGAGTGCGCAAAAGAGGATCTATTCAAGAAAGTTGTGCTACATCTAGATCACACCTCCTTTTTTTTTCTAATCACTACAATAGTCAAATCCCCTAACCGGGTAAGCTCTAACAAGCTTCATTGTACAAATCCTTTAACAAGGTGATCCATTAGTTTGGATTCAGAAAACCTCTACTGAGGTTACTCCTAATAGGGTACTACCTTTAACAAGGTATAGCTCCTAATAGAGCTTTGGGATCTTTAACGGGATTCGCTCCTAACAGAGCATTTTTGTAGACCTTAACCAGTCAGTTATCTATTGCTGCAAATAGTTAACTTGTGAGTCCCATCTCACCGTGGTTTTCCCATTTGGGTTTTCCACATACAAACACTTGTGTTATGGTGGATGTTTTACTTTGTGTGGATGCTTTAATATCATTTTGGATTGCATGCATAGTGTTGAGTAAAATTATTAAGTATATTTATTGGTCAATGTTTAAAGTAGTATTGTTTTTGGTGTCACTGTTTCACCCCCCCCCCCGTCTTAGTGCTTTATAAGTTTATCAATTGATATAAGAGCCTAAATTATTTAAGGCTTTATCACTTGGAAGGAAACCCTAAAGCCACCATGGGGGATATGAACTACTTTGAGATGGCTAGAGTGCTTGAAGCTACTAAGGATGAGCTTGAAACCCTAAGGGTAATATTCAAAGCTTCACAAGTCAAAAGAAGAGAGCTAACTGAAAAACTATTGGAAATATATGATAATAGTTCTTCAGATGAACCTAACATTGAATCATTATCTAAAGAAGTTGAAAAACAAAATGGTGAGAAGCTAAATCTAAGAAGGGAGTTAGAAGCCCTAACCATCCACATGAGTCAAGAGCTAGAAGCTAGGAGGGGGTCTAAAGATCTTGTCAAAGAAAGAGACCATGAGATTGCTAAGATCAAACAAGAAAATGCAACTTTGTATGAGAATCGACATGCTGAAAATGAAGAAAAAGAAGCTTTGCAGCTAGATCTTGAAATGGCATCATCTCTGAGAGAGACCCTTTCAAAACACAATGAAGATCTTACCTGAGAACTGACTGGGGTTAATGCAAAGATGGAAAAATTCAATAGAAGTTCTACCATGCTAGATGAGAAGATTCAATCACAAAGGATGAAAGGTGATACATCTGGACTAGGCTTTAACACACCTGAGAAAGGAGAGTCTTTCAGAACCAAGAGAAACATTCACAAGGACAAAACTGCTCCTAAGGCTAACAAGCCTACCGGTAAGAAAGTTTTTAAACCTATTTTCTTTATCTATTATAACCCTGGACATACTACAAATGTGTGTAGAAACAAACCCAATGTAAATACAAGCTACAATGCAAATACTAGGTATATATCTAAGAGATTTGAAGGTCATTATTTCACATGCAAGATGTATGGACATAGATCAGTTGAATGCAGATATGGAGCAAATAATCTAGTACCTCACATGAATCCAAGACCTAATGGTAACTAGATGAGAACCTATGATAACCAAGGTAACATGAACTAGCAGAGACCCTATGTCAACTGGTTTAGTCCATTTGAGATGAAAAAGGTAACTAATGTCATTTGCACCATTTGTAACAACTATGGTCATGTGGCTATGAATTGCAGAAGGAGAACTGGAAGAGGCAATGCAGGACCTTAGAGATCATCTGGAATGGCCTTCTATCATTTTCATAAACTGGGACACATGGCAAAGTTTTGTAGCTCCAAAAAGAATAAACCGGTTAATCATTCTAAAGATCAAAAAGGAAAGCAAAAGGTAAATATTGAAGAAACTAGAGAAGAGATGAACCAAATCTGGAAAAAGAAGAGTGATGATATACCTGCAGAAGAACCTAATCCTTCACCCAGTGTGGAGAATCTTGCACCAGTGAACTGAGCCTTTCAACAGGGCTAAGGGGAGCATAGCGGTAAATCTACTTCTAGACCCCTTGAAATATGAGTGGTAAGAGAGTTTGAATTTTGAGTTGTTAAGTGTGAAATCTTTATATCTTTTGTCAATCGGTTTTTCTAAAGTTTATCAACCAGTTTTTACACATGTTAATATTGTATGCATCATAAAGCGATGTATTAGGGTTTGTAACCCTAGTGGTTGAGAATTTAATGCAGTAGGTAAAAAGGATAAGAGCAAGTTTTACTATGTTATTTTTACCCTAAATGTATTCGAAATAGAATTCTTGAGCACTTGCAGAGTGAAGAGAAAATTGCTAGCTAGTTTTAGTCAAATTTGTGTCATGATTTGCATGTTTCAAGTTGATTCGAAGGTTAGTGAAGGCTGAACTGGTGTGCATTTGAGTAATCAATCGGTAACCGAGGCAATGCATGTGAATTGAGGTATTTCTTTGTAAATCCTGTTTCGAATCTAGTTGATCTAAAATGGCTTCATCATCTAAGCAAGTAGAGAGGTTAATGATCACATCAAAACCTATGGAGGTTGTGGAGTCGGAAAAAATTGTGTCTTATAATGCTTTATCTCAAGTTCCTAATGGATTCATTATAAAAGGTGATTTGTCTAGCTACATTGATTGTAAAATTGAGGATTTAGGATCATTGTCAATTTATTCTCCATTGAAATACCTTTGCGATAAGAGTGAAAAGATTCAACTCGAGTATATTAGGGTTTATGAGAGGTTTTCATAATGCAACTTATTTTCTGGAGGATTTTGAAGAGCGACATATCTGAATTATTCTGAGTTGTGTTCATGGTGAGAATATGTATTTGGAAAGGACACACACTATAACCAAGGAAGCTATTCAAGCTATGACTGGTTTTTGGTTAACCTGTGAAGTTCCTTAGTTGACACGAATTTCTAAAGAGACAGTAACCACTTTAACCTTATCTACCTCTGATGGGCATGCTTTTTCTATTAATAACATTAAGGACCCAGTGGGTAAACTGGCTACTATGGTTATAGGCTACCGAATATTCTATTCTGGTAGAATGAATAGTGTATCATCTGCAGCAGTGCATACTACCTATACAATGATTGTTGAGAATGCATATTATGACCTTTGCGAGGCCATAAGGAGTCAATTGATGTTGAATCTATAGTCAATCAAGAAGGACAATAGTCAGAAGATCAAATTTGGTCAGTTATTCATTGGTTTATTCTTTTACTTTTAGAATTTCCTACTGGGAATTGGTGATCTTGAATGGTCTAAAGACCTATTGGTATCTGCTTAGATCAAGAACAACATTAAGGCTATTAAGAACACTTTCTCTACTGCAATGAACAAATATTTCAATGAGTTTCAGAAGAAAATGAGTATGAGGGTAAGGATACTTGAGGATGTGGTGGAAAACTTTGTTAAGGACATCATTTTCACATTCACCACTGATTTTTGGCTGATGGAAGTTATTGAACTGAGAGAAGATGAAATGGAAGACATGAGCTATGAAGTCAATTATGACTTATTGATTGGTTATGCCAATAACCTGTTTGCATCTCCAGTGGACAAGAAGAAGAAAAGACTGGATACTGTTGAGGAGAAAACTACAAAAGTTGAAACCAGTAGTGCTCCAACCAATAGCGGTAAATGAAAGAAGAAGAAGGCTGAGCAAGCACCTCCTATGTCAAAAAGTACTAGAGTGACACAAAGTGTCCAAACTAAAAAAGAACTGACACCTAAGGTATACATAAAGAAGAAGACTGCAACAAATAAAAGAGGTTGGCAACTGATTCTTCAAGCAGAATCTGATGATACTGATACTAAGGAAGAACCAAAGAAGGTAAAGGCAATTGGAAAGAAGTCCAAACTAGTTGAAGCCACCGCTCAGCAGACTATTCCCATTAATGATTTGTGTTACAAGCATATGACTAATTTTGAGAGAACGATAAAGACGTTGGGAAGGAATAGATTTGATAATGTCAAAGAATATTTTGATTCATTTGATGAAGATTAGAAGAAACAAATTGTTCAATAGGTAATCATCTATTTGTGTCATTACAATCGATTACCTCATGATCTTAAGAAGGATATTTCTGATTCTTTATATGCTATTCTTTTGAATAAATGGGAAGAACCTGTGAAGAAAGAAAAATAAATTATTGATAATGTGTTTTTGCAATATTTTCCTGATTTAACTTAACCGAGTGTGGACATTCAATCCCCACCAGTAAATGATCAACAAGAGAAACCCCAACTCCCACCGGATTCACAAGCTACTCAAGAGGAACCTGCTGAAAAAGTTGTTGAACAGACCTCTAAATAGGAGAAGGAGAAAGAACAAAAGGGAGAGAAAATTGAGAAGGAGAAATCTGTTGAACTAGAAAAGGCATTGATCAAACAACAGAATGATGATGATGATGACTCATTTTGCATCAAAGGGCCAATAAATGTTGATAATATGAGTGCATGAGAATTACTGGAATTTGCAAATGTGATGCAATCCAGAGCCCAGAAGATGAGGCTTAAGGAACAGAGAATGGAAGCTGAAACCATTCAAAATGTTGTAGATATTCTGTCAAGCCTTCTACCAAAAACTACTATAGGGAACTTGTCAACTCTCATTAGCAAGCTTGGCCAGTTGGTTGATGATGCATTTGACCAACTTAAGTTCCTTGAGGGAGTAGCATAGACCTATGTAGAGAAGAGCTACAGGAAGAAGCGAGGAGGATAGATCATGAAGGATATTGATATAGGGAGAAATGTCCTATCCCTGAATAAAGACCTATTAAGAAAAGCTATTGAAATAGGAGGGAAAATTCTTGCATTTACATCTAATGCTTCATTCTTTTATACTGATATCAATCAAAGGTGAATGGAGACAGAGCGAGAATTGGAAAGGATATGTAATGCTTACATACCTTTATAGGATTCAATCTTAGCTTTTGGCAAATTTGTGGATGATTTGCGAAAATGGTTAGATTTCTATGATTGTGAATAGGCAAAAAGAATTTGATTCTTGAAGGAGTTGAAGAATTTCTCATACCAAAAGTGGACACGTTACAAAGAGCATACAAGAATGTAGAAGCCATTTTGGCTACTCTAGAGACGTGTACACTTGATTCAATGGAAGAATTTTGTACATAGGTCATGACTAAAATCGAGCTCATTGAAACCTTGCTGGAGACATAGGAAAATGATTTTTCTCAACTGAAGCATACTTTTAGCGACATTTTTCTAAGAATTGCAATGAAAAATTCTTGATTCAGATTTTCAAGTTTTTGTATATGCAAACTTTTGATGCACATTTTTGTTATATATGTATATATTTTACTTTGTAATTTGGCATTGTTATCAAAGGGGGAGTAGTAATATGTATGTGTGTTGTGAAAATTTTGTACATATTAAGGGGGAGCATGTATTGTGATATGTGTGGTATATTTTTTTTGTAAGCACACTTAGTTGTATAGCTTTAAAATTTTCTAAGTGTTGCCATCAATGCCAAAGGGGGAGATTGTTGGCTTGATGATGATTGTAATGAATGATTTCATATGTTGTCATTGATGGAACATGTACACACACAAATATGTTCACATTGTCTACCGATATTACTTTTAAAGATTACTTGTATTGCAACTGGAATTGAAAGTTAATGATGGTGTCAAATCAGTACATGTCGTCAACTAGTATATACAGGAATAATCCGACACCAACTTGAAGATCCAGTGGAGATTATCTAAGAAGCAATGGAGGACAATCAATTTATATGTTGACAGAGGTTAACTCTAACCAGTATTGGTATTCCAACCAGTATTCATTGATTGTGTGATGAGTTATCACCGGTCATGATGAGTTATCCTAACCGATAAATTTTGGGGGTAATTTGTGATGGGTTATGTTTGATTGTCTAGATACACTGTACCTTGGAAATTGTGATATAATTTCTAAGGCCGACGTGAAATATAAATGTCTATATAATGACATTATGATGAACTATTTTAGAGACATGATATGAGATGATTTGATGCGAAGACAGAAGTGTTAAGTTGCAAAATATGTTGGTAATGCAGTTTTGAGTGCGCAGAAGAGGATCTATTCAAGAAAGTTGTGCTACTTCTAGATCACACCACCCATTATTTTCTAATCACTACAATAGTCAAATCCCCTAACCGGGTAAGCTCTAATAAGCTTCATTGTACAAATCCTTTAACAAGGTGAACCATTAGTTTGGATTGAGAAATCCTCTACCGAGGTTACTCCTAACAGGGTACCACCTTTAACAGGGTATAGCTCCTAACAGAGATTTCAAATCTTTAACATGGTTCGCTCCTAGAAGAGCATTTTTGTAGACCTTAACCGGTCAGTTACCTATTACTTGAGACAGTTAACTTGTGAGTCCCATCTCACCATGGTTTTTCCCATTTGGGTTTTCCATGTATAAACACATGTTATGGTGGATGTTTTACTTTGTGTGGATGCTTTAATATCAGTTTGGGTTGCATTTACAATGTTGAGTAAACTTGTTAAGTATATCTACCGGTGAGTGTTTAAAGTAGTCACTGATTAACCCCCCCTTCCCCCCCTCTTAGTGCTTTATAAGTCTATTAGCTACTACTTGGGGGGAGTAGTCAACTGTTTGGTTTAGTATTTTTGGTTTGGTATCCATCCTTTGTCATTGATGTCAAAGGGGGAGAGAGGTATTCATGTGAAAAACTATTAGATCTTTTTGGAGAGAGGTTGTTGGAATCCAAGAACACTAAGAGAGGGGGGTGAATCAGTGTTCTATCAGTATAATCAATTTTTACCTTATTAACAATGTAATTCAGTAACCGGTAAGCAGAGAAGAAAGTAACAACAAATAATAACAATGCAACCACAAAAGCATACACCATAACACATATATTTATACATGGAAAACCTCAAAGAGGAAAAACCACAATGGGATTGGTGACCCAAAATATCTATCCACTGGCCAAATGAATAAATATTACAATAGGGGCACACACATGCAAGAAGGCCAACAGCCTAGAGCGCATTGCTCAACACTAAATATTGAGTTACACACAAAATTTTGAACTCAAGAAGTGCATCTGCTATGCTAGATGAGTTCTAGTTAAAGCACTGTCTATACCAGTTTTCATTGTGTCCTCCCTTATTGATAACTTTCTTCGCTTCCCAAACCTCTAAACCAATATCTAAGACCAACTACAGAATGTTATATTCGCGTATAGTCGATCAACATTGCTTACACAAAATTACATGTCTATATCACTATATCTCACCAAAATGACCTATCCGGATTGACTTAAATACCCTTCCCAAATATAAGCACAAATGCCTTATGTCGGCTTACAATGATGTTACAAGTTATTTACATGTTGGCCTAGACAAAATAAATATTAATTTATATGACCGATTCCGCCTCCACATTATTCTTGTCGTTTAAACCTGCTAGATCAATCTCCTATATCGGCCTCATATATCAGTTCCTAGTTTGTCAGTTTCCTTTTCCTTCCAGTTGCTTGATGATTTGAATGTTGGTGTCCAAACCATGAATACCGGTGAGTACCGGTTATGTGTCCAACCCAAAACTGATGAGTGTTGTCATCAATGACAACACTACTAAACCAGATGAGTGTCAATTGCCAACAATCTCCCCCTTTGGCATTGATGGAAACACTCATGTGAAAAATGGATCGTTGAAGTGTTGTTTCGATTCCCTGCCAAAACTCCAAAACTAATCTCAAAAACTGTTAGAAGATTGCTCCCCTTGAGCTATACATTACTTCTTAGGTCGCAATCCTTTTTCACATCAATCTCTCCACCTTTGACATCAATGATAAAGGTCAGGACAAAGAATAAAAAATGAAGGAATGAAGTCAAGATGTGATTACTGGATCAGATGTACTTGAAAATACCTGGGTAAGCACTTTTCAAAAATCCTATATGTATCCCAAACTATCTTCAATTTGCCCAAAATGGATACAAAAAGCATTAAAAATATATGCATGAAGCCCTTCTTCTGTTACATCTATTAGAGTAGGTTTATTCATTAACTCTATGCTTTCCTTCTTGTGAAGTAACAAAGTGTTCAACCGGGGACTCACCAAACCTCTTAATTCTCTTGCACGTTAGATTAGCCTGTCCATATCCTTCTCCAATGCTGAAATATCAGACTCTGTTATCAAAATCTAACCATCAATGGTGCTTGTCAATGACTAAGTACCATCAAAATTGTTAGCCAAATGTTCTAACTGGGCCTTTCCACCTTCAATTTCATGTCAAGGTCTGTTGTTAGTTTGTCGATGTTAGTATAGGACCTATATATACTGCTACACTCATTTAGAGCCTTATCAATCTTAATTAGTTCCTCAGCTAGTCTAGCCTTGTCAGCTGAGATCATGTTGTCACAAGTGACCTTCTGGGCTACATTATACTGATGGACTTGAAAACAACTAAGAGGGGGGTGAATTAGTGGCACCAAATAAAATACTACTTCAAACACTAACTAGTAGATGTACTTAACAAAGCTTTTAAACACAATGCATGCAATCCATAAAGATATAACAACATCCACAAAAAGTAAAGCATCCACCATAACACAAGTGTTTATACATGGAAAACCTAAATAGGTAAAACCACGGTGACATGAGACTCACAAGTTAACTATCCGCAGTAATAGATAACTGACCGGTTAAGGTCTACAAAGTTCTCTACTAGGTACGAATCTTGTTAGAGATCCCAAAGCTTGATTAGAATCTTATACACTGTTAAGAGTAGTACCCTGTTAGGAGTAACCTTGCTGGAGGATTTAAGAATCCAAACTAATGGATCACCCTATTAGAGGATTTATACATTGAATCTTGTTAGAGCTTACCCAGTTAAGGGATTTGATTCTGTTGTGATGGTTAGAAAACAACAAGAATGACTTGATCTGTTCTAAGTAGCACAATACTTTCTTGATCGGATCCTTCTAAGTACATTCAACATTTCTCTTCAACATAGTCTTTATCTTAACACCTATTGCTCTTCAAAAATATTTCACTCTTCACACATACCATTAGTTGTTGAAGTTTTACAGAGATGTCGATATATATAGACATTCAGATTTCATGTCGGCTTAGGAAATCATAAGACAATTTCCTAGGTGCAATTTATCTAGACAAGTGACCATAACTCATCACAAAAATTAACGCCAAGTAGTCGGCGCTGGTAACTCATCACAAAAATTACCGCCAAGTAGTCGGTGTCGGTAACTCATCACAAAAATTAACAAATACCAGTTGGAACAATTAATACTAGTTTGAATAAAACATATGAACCGTTGTCGTAGAGTCTCTACTTGATCTCCATCTTGATCTTCATTTTAATGCCGACTTAGTATAACCATAAGTTGTCTCTTATGAACATACTGGTTGACACAAAGTACTTGTTAGAGATAAACCTCTTACATACCGGTTATCAATGTAAACAATTGAAGTTACACCGATAGTCAATACAATCATATGTGTGTGTGAGAGTGTTTCATCAATGACAACAAGTGATGAACACATTACAATCATCATCAAGCCAATAATCTCCCCCTTTTGCATTGATGGTAACACTTAGAAAATTTTACAGTAATACCGCTAAGTGTGCATACACATCAAATTTACACATATACTCATACTCCCCCTTAATGTATGCATAAATACAAAATTTTAAAAATACACATACATATTTTCAAAACACACATACATATTACTACTCCCCCTTTGACAACATTGCCAAATTGAAAAAGAATATATATATATATATAGAAAATTTGTAACACAGTGTTTAGCATATACAACAATAAAAAAAAAACTGTATCAAAGTTCAAGCATAAGAAATTCACATAAAAATAATATTGTATCTTGTATTCAATTGTGACAAAGTGTTTGTCCATGAATCCAACATGTTCATAGTATACTCGAATGTAGACAACAACTGTGAATGGAATTCTTCCATTGAGTCTAGGGTGCAGGTTTCAGGGGTTGCTAAAATAGCTTCTACATTGGAGCAGGCTCTCTATAATATGTCTACTTGTGATGTGAGTAGACTCTTGATCTCCTTTAGAGATGAGAGTCTCTTAGCCTTCTCATTATCATATATATGTGGTTTGTTATGCAAATCATATACAGATTTGTTAAATGCAAGTATAGAGTCATGGAGTGGGACATATGCCTTGCATATCCTTTCTAGCTCTTTCTTTGTTTCTGTTTGTCTTTTCAAAATGTCAGAATAAAAGAAAGAAACATTAGAGGTGGAACCAAGATACTTTCCTCCTGTTTCAATATCATTTCTCAACAAATCCTTACTGTGCGACAGAGCTATTTTCCCACTATCAATATCCTTTGCTAGTTTGTCTCCATACTTCTTCTTGTGATTCTTTTCAACATACAGTTGAGCAACATCTTATAGTGACGTGTTGTGATCAGATGCATCTGCAACTAACTGACCAAGTTTTCTAATGGGTGTAGAAAGATGTGCTATAGATATTTCCGGTAGTAAACCAGATAAAATTTCTACTACAATATGAATTGTTTCTATCTCAACCCTTTTCTCTTTCACTCTCTTCTTATCTGCTCTAGATTGCATAACATTAGCAATCTTCATCATTTCTGATGTGCTCAAAGTGTTCATATCAATAGGTCCTGAAATACTTAAAGAATCATCATCATCATCTTCAAGTTATTTCTGCTTTTCTGGTTCAGGGGATACATCCTTAATGACAGCTTTCTTTGTATTCTGCTCTATTGTTTAAGTGACTATGTGGCAACACTTTCAATAGTCTCCTTCTGAATTTCTCGAATGATAGGTGGAGATTGAGGTTTCTCCAGTTTATCTAATGCCAATGGATTGACCACTTTTAGTTGAGTAGCCAGTTGCTCAACTAGTGTAACCTGTACATTTCGCATAGCTGGGGGCTCCATATCTGGTGCAGTGTTGTCTCTAGATAAGTCCACTATGTTCCAAACATTATCATCATTAAGAATAATGGAATCATCCTTATTCTTGAGTGGATAGACCTCATCAGGTTGAATAATTTCCTCTTCATCCATTTCTGGTAGAGTAACATTATCAGTAGCATTAGCCTCATTTTTAGAATGGATGAGTTCTTCTCGCTTTTTGATTGCAGAGGCTATCTGATGTGTCTCGGATTCAATAAATGCCCTTTTTCCATTAAGAAGTTTCAATCTTCTTGTTTTAAAAGCAAAATGTACTTTTTACTAATCAACTAAGGTACTAATTTCATCCATAGATAGGTTAGGAAAATATTGTAAAAATATTTCATCAATTTCTTTTTCCAATTGAACAACTTCCTCCCATTTGACTAAAAGAATATTATACAAAGAGATTGAAATATCCTTTTCCAAGTCATGTGGAAATCTATTGTAATGACCCAAATAAGTGATTACCTATTGGATGACTTGCTTCTTCTCATCTTCAGTGAAAGAATCAAAATATTCTTTGACATTGTCAAACCTATTCCTCTATAGTGTCTTCAATGTTCTCTCAAAAACTGTGTCAGGTTTGTAAGTAGATATATCAATAGGTGTAGTTGCCTTTGGTACTACCTTTACCTTCTTGGATTTTTTGCCGGTTTCTTTTACCTTCTTTGGTTCTTTATCAGAATCCGATCCCTTGGACTTTGGTTGCAAAATCAATTTCATGTCTCTCTTCTTTGTCTCTTTCTTAAGATATACTTTGGGTTCTAGTTCCTTTTTGGTTAGGAAACTCTTGGTAACCCTAGTACTCTTTGTTGCTGGAGATGCTTCATCAAACTTTTTATTCTTTCCTTTTGTACTTTTAGCAGGTGCAGTTCTGGTTTGTTTAGGTGCCTGTTCAACTGCCACAATGTCCAATTTTGCCTACTTCTTGTATATAGGTGATGCTAATAGGGTATTAGCATAACCAACAAGTAAGTCATGGTTAACCTCATAACTCATGTCTTCCATTTCTTCTTCTCTTGGCTCAATTGCTTGCATTAAGCAAAAGTCAGTGGTAATGGTGAAGATTATGTCCTTCTTAAAGTGTTTTACCACATCTTCTGGTAGCCTCATTCTCATACTCATCTTCTATTGGAACTCATTCAAATACCTATTCAGGGAAGCATGGAAAGTATTCTTTACAACCTTGATGTTCTTCTTAATTTGTGCAGAGACCAGTGAGTCCTTTGACCACTCAATGTCTCCAATTCCTAGTAGAAAGTTCTGAAAGTAAAAGAATAGATCGACTAATAGTTGACCATACTTGAATTTTAGACTACTATCCTTCTTGATAGATTGCAAATTCAAAAATAGTTGTCTTCTGATAGCTTCATAGAGATCATAGTCTGCATTATCAACAATCATTTTGTGAGCAGTGTGAACTGCTGCAAATGGAATACTATTAAGTCTATTGGAGTAAAATACTCGGTAGCCTATCACCATTGCTGCTAGTTTTACTACAGGGTCCTAAATATTGTTGACGGAAAAAGCATGCCCATCAGATGTAGAACCGGTTAATTAGAAGATAGTATCCTTTAGAATTTTCCTTAGCTCAGGTACTTCACTGGTTGAGAAATATCCCGTCACAGCTTGAATGGCTTCCTTTGTAATTGTGTGAGTCCTTTCTAAGTACATGTTTTCTCCATGAACTCTACTCAAAATTATTCTGATATGTGCTTCTTTGAAATCTTCAAGAAAATAAGAGGCATTATGAAAACCCTTTTCAAAAACCCTAGCATACTGTGTCTTAATTTTACCATCCTCATCACAAAGTGATTTCAACTGTGTGTAGATGTATAGAGACCCTAAGTCTTCTAACTTGCAGTCTATATAACTCGACAAATCACCTTTGACCAAAACTTTGGTTGGAACTTGCAACAATGCATTATATGACATAATTTGTTCTGCCTTTGTAGCTTCCATAGGCTCAGAAGTGATCATCAACCTCTCTACGGACTT
Source organism: Cryptomeria japonica (assembly GCF_030272615.1). NCBI lineage: Eukaryota > Viridiplantae > Streptophyta > Pinopsida > Cupressales > Cupressaceae > Cryptomeria > Cryptomeria japonica. Next base: position 748,472,515 of record NC_081407.1, on the reverse strand, counting down.
TGAAGTAGATGCCATTCTAGATAAAAAAGATTCGAGGTAGTATGTTCAAAGAAATACCTTGTTTCGCACATGTTGCCATTTTTATTGGTTGAAATGCCCAAGTGCACACCAGTTCAACTTTCTGTAACCTTTGATTCAGCTCAATTTCTCAAATCATGAAACAATTTGACAATTAACAACAAGACAATCTTACTTAGCTCTGCAATTGGTTCAAATTTCTTTCTCGAATGAGTTAGGGAAAAAATAAAAAAAAAGACAGAGTAAAAATCGCTTTTATCCTTTTTACCTACTATAATTAATGCTTGCCCATTAGGTTTACAAACCCTAATTTCACCACTCAAGTGGAAAATCGGTTGGTAACAGTCTGACAAAAAGTTACCAAAATTTCATGATTCAAAATTCTTTCCAGCTCATTTTTCACAAGGGGTTCGGAGATGTTTTACTGTTAAGCTCCCCTTAGCCATCTTAAAAAGGCTTAAGTCATTGGTGCAAAGTTCTCTTCACTGGGTAAAGGAACAATTTCTTCTTCATGTGACTCATTACTTTTCTTCTTCCAAGTTCTATTCATTTCCTCTCTGGTTTCTTCAACATTAACTTTCTGCTTTCCTTTCTGATCCTTAGAAGAGTTGATCGGTTTGCTGTTTCTGGATCTACAAAATTTTGTTAAGTGCCTCGGTTTATTACAGTGATAACAGGCCATACCAGATGATCTCCAAGGTCCTACATTTCTTCTTCCTGTTCTTCTTCTGCAGTTCATAGCCACATGAAAAAATTTATTATAGAAGGTGCAAATAACATTTGTTACCTTTTCCATCTCAAATGGACTAAACCGGTTTTCATAGGATCTTTGCCAATTCAAGTTTACCCGGTTATCAAAGTTCCTTAGCCAGTTACCATTTGGTCTTGTATGAATGTGTGGCACAAGATTGTTTGCTCCATATCTGCACTCTATAGATCTATGTCCATACATTCCACATGTGAAGCAATGACCTTCAAATTTATTGAATACATACCTAGTATTAGTATTGTAGTTTGCATTTCTTTTAGGTTTGTCCCTACAAACATTTGCAGTGTGACTAGGTTTGTGGAAAACAATGCAGACATGTTTAAAGACTTTCTTACCAATAGGCTTATTGATCTTAGGAGCAAATTTGTTCTTAAGATTGTTGCTCTTTGTACTGGAGGATTCACCTTTTTCAGTTGTGTGAAAACCAAGTCCAAAGATATCACCCTTCATTCTTTGTGATTGAATTTGTTCTTCTAGCATGGTAGAACTTTTGACAAACTTCTCCAACTTCTCATTGGCTTTAGTAAGTTGTTTGATGAGATCTTCATTATGCTTAGACAAGTTCTCTTTCAAAGATGATGCATGCTCAAGATCTAGCTACAGGTTCTCCTTTTCTTCTCTTTCTGTAGACACCCAAAAATGGTCAACGCTTGCGAAGTCATACTTTAACAATTGCGCATTGCCTCATTTTAGGTTTTTGTGTCGCATTAACATTTCTCCTATGTCACGCACTTGGTCTTTATCATTTGCGAGCATCGAGTCTTTCTTCTACATTCTTCAGTTGTCTCGCTTTCGAATTTGGTCTTGTCAACAATCTTTAATCATGATTTTGGTTGATCTTTGTCCTTTTGTCAATCTTGTCATATTGTGATCGATTCGTCATCGATCCTTGTCCTTTTCAATCATGTCAATTTGGTCAATTTGTCATTGATTTTTGTCAACCAATCTCAATCAAATCATTTATCAATCGAATCATTTTATCACATTGGTCATTTATCAATCCAAAATCAAATCGAATCGAATCAATTATCTTTCATCAAGACCTAATTCGCCTTCTAGGGTTTCATGATTTAGTCATTTAACCTTGCTTATCATTTTCTTCCTTTAGGATTAATAAATTACTTATTTATCCTAAGTTTTCTCATTACAATTAAATATTCATTTAATTGGCTAATTATTCCTCTTTGTGAATGAATTAATTAATAAATGAAAAATTATTGATTAATTCACTAATTTCTAATTTCATTATTTCCTAATTCCTATTTTCATTATTTCCTAATTCCTAATTTCCACCTATTTTCTAATTTTCTAATTCAAATTCCACCTAATTAACTCTACATCTGGTTTGCATAATTTTACTCTTGAATGCTTTGTTTCCATACCTCTATTGAATGTGCTTTAGAATTAGGTTCATTTCAATGAGTTTTCTTATGATTGAGCTATCATGTTTAATGTTTTGATCTACTTATCTTGTTTTGATGATTCCTAATTCTGATGCTACATTAACTGGTGAACCCGATGTGAAATACTAACCTTCTAACCCCTCTCCTGTGTTTTTGAGTGCTTCTAAGTTGATTTGCAGGTCAAAAACTCAAAAACAGGGCCGTGCAGGGTATCCTGGAGACTTCTGCGCTTGTGTGAAGCATCTTGCGCCTGTGTTGAAGAGTCTTGCACCTGTGTCAAGACATTCTGCGCTTGTGTCAGACATCTTGCGCCTGTGTCATGTCTTCTGCGCCTGTGTAAAGTCCAAAATAGAGGTAAAAGAATGCAGTTTTTACTTGAAAATTTTTATATGTTTTAGTAAATTGCAATTTTGAGGGTCTTCGGTGCATTTCTGGATAGATATGGTGCCCGTAAACATGATGAGACATCATTGATGTTTCCGAAATTTGGTTCTAGATTATTTGAATACCTTTCCAACGCATCAAACGGTTTGTAATTCGGAGCTAGGATGAGAAAGTTATGCCTTCTCGAAGTGGACTGAAATTTTGATAGTTTTCATAAATCAGATCATCTGTGTTTTGGATTTTGGTACTAATTGTTGGTGCAGGATCTTGGCGTACGCATGACAAAAACTACAAATCAAACTACTAACATGTGTTATGCAGATTCGATGGTCAAAGATAACAAATCAAACTTCTGACATGTGTTTTGCAGGTTGCCTTGGAGAAACAACCAAATCGTGTGTTTGATTTTTAATTAGGCATTTAGTGATTTATAAGTAGGTGGAAATGAACCCTTGTTTGCTTTGTTTGTTAAGTATGACATTGGAGTAGGAGAGTATGCTCTCATCCTTCGTAGGGTGATCAGAAATCCAGATCTTCGGTACCATACTTGTGTTGTTGATTGTTTGTCTCCATTAGAGGGCCTGCCTTCCCGACCACTTTGCTTTAGCAAGCAAGTGATAATCGTGAGAAGGGGACGACCCAAAGTGAGTACGGCTAGAATTCCTTGGCATTCTAACTCACTATAAAAAAATACCTGATGAGCGAAAGCTTTGAAGGAAGTGTTACGTGGGAATTGCAGTTACTTGGGAAGTGATGCCCCTTGAAACTCTTTCTCATATCAACATCTAAGTAGGGCCTCTTGGTCTAAATCGTGCTTGTGCGACTACATTTGTTTGGTATCTTGATGGGCTTAATGTCTCAATCATGCTTGCATGACATCAAGGAGTAATGCTTAACAGAAATCCTTACTACATACCTTGTTTTTAGAGGCCAAAAACCCTTCTAGTTGCTTGAGAAGGACAAATTCGGATACTTGGAAGAGATACTAAGTTCGCCATGGGGAGATTCCATGGGGACTGATGCTTGGCTGCCCTGAGAAGTGAGTGTCGTGGAGGGGAGCCCGTGGGGTCAAGCATCTATGTATTCTCCTTGAATCTCATAATGAGTCTACCTCTCAAGTACCTAATGTCTTTGCCTACCCTAGGGAATGTGGAAATGAGCATGATTGTCTTGAGTCTAAGTTATAACATCTTGTATTCTTTGATTGTCAAAAGTTGAATGTTATCCCATTTCAAAAAAGCAAATACATTGATATAACATAAGATTAAACACAAGAGACATTCATCCAACAAAAATTCAACAAGATTCAAAGATCATCTTCCTAAAACATGGTTGTCAAACATTTGTCAAAATCTTGTCTCAACATTCATGTCACTTACATTTAGGTTCATCCTAGGTTGCATTTTTCAAAGTCATTGTCAAGTATCAAGGTTAGGTTTCACCTAAGTCATACTTCTTTTGCATATGTCCTCTTGCATAAGAGTAATATCATTTCATAATTAAACCTTAGATTTCATCTTAGGTTGACATTGTCATACATTTGCATTTGCATATCCCAAGTCTCTTCATTAAGCCTAAGTCATTGTCATATCATATTAAGATCATTTGCATATTAATTATCCTTTTGCATATAGTATCAAACCTAGGTCTTGTCATACTTGAGCAATTCAAATCTTTGATAAACCCTAAGTCATTGTTAGGAAGTCTAGACCTTATCAAAGTCCTTTGTCCTTTTGTCATCAATATCATTTCGTCAAACCTAGCTTAGTATCCAAGCATATAGGGGAGACATTGTCATCTTGTCCTTTGTCAATTAAGTCCTTTTGTCCTTTGAGGTCTAGACATCATTTCAATTTCCTAAGGGTCTATTTTTAGATTTGCATTTCAAAAGTTTGTCAAAAACACCAAAAACATAGATTGCATTTTCATTTATTTAGTTTGCATTTAGTTGCATATCATATATTATCCTTGAAAAATTCCAAAAATATTGCATTTGCATAGTGACATGTCTATTGAAACAAGGTTCCAAGCACCAATGATGCAACAAAGTTTGACATATCAACCGACAATGTAATCAAATTTTAATCCAAGGCAATCACAATTATATCCAACCCAACAACAAGGCAATATCGGTCAAACTTATCATGATGATTTAAATGTCCAAATACAAAAACTAGAGGAGAAACTAGCTCAAGAAAAGGAGATATTGGAGCAAAAAGTGAAAAACAGTGAGAAGATAAGATCTCAAATGTCCAAAATGTTTCGAAAATTTCCAGGTCAAAATTTTGAGCCAATTGATGTAAGATCTCTTCTTGAACGCTCAGACATACCAGCTCTCCTCTCCCAAATAGAGATGATGAAACAATTACAAGAAAGGAGACAACATCAACAACAACATTATGTGCCTCCACAACAAGAACAAGAAGGTGTTTACTATCAATCAAATTTTCAATCATCACAACCAATGGTCCAACATATACAATAGACACAACCAATTGTCCAACATATGCAACCAACACAACCAATGGTTGAATTTCAACAATATGTCCAACCAACAATACAATGTCAACAAATGGTTCAACCAATGGTGGGATATCAACAAGTTCAATCAACATATCAATGTGAACAACCACAATCGCAAATTCAAAAACAAAGGTTGCAGCACACGCCAAGCCAAGTTTCAAACATGTCAGAACAATTAAACCAAGTCCAATATCAAAAAATGACATCAAACCAAAAACAAGTTCAAATTCCAGGTCCAATCATGTCAAAACCTCGAAAGAAAGGTGGCTTTATTGCAATGCTTTTAAGGAAATTACCAAGTGAGTTTATTGAGGAAGATAAAAATAATACAATTATGTCTAGCAATGCCTCATCCCCCCATAAACAAATTGACTCTCCAGTGGCATCTATCCCTACACCTTTAGAAGTTTCAAAAGAACCTTCCATATTGTCCTCATCAAACAATACACCCAAGGATGCAATTATCCAAGAGCTATCCATAATTGATTGCCAAGATAATCCAACTCGTGACGCACATCCTTGTCATGTTTCAGAAATACAAGACCCAATGCCATCATGCACTTTATTGCCATTACCTGTTTTAGAGGACCCCCTTCAAAGTCCCTCTTCCTCATGTTCAAGCATTGATTCCTTGCCAGAATCCATCACAAATGTTCAAAGTGCATTTCCTTCATGCCAAAGCATTAATCCCTTGCCAAAATCCCCCATGCATATTCAAAGTCCAACTCCATGTCAAGAGGATAGTTTAGAGCATGAAGAAATGTGTCTTGAAACAGATCAAGATCAAGATTTCGAAACCTTATCATCGCATCCAATTGTTGACCAGGACTCCATGTTCCCAGACACTCACGATGATTCTCCTATTCTTGTCCATCATATCCAAAGTCCTATTGACACTCCATTCCTCGAGCAAGATCAAGATATCCCAGTTCATCCAATCCCAAATGATCCCCTTCCATTTCATGAACACAATGTCCTTTCAAATCCCATTGATATTCCCCTTCCTCAGAAAGATCAAGATATCCCTTCCATTCTTTCCGATGATCCCATTAAAAGTCAAGAGCAAAGCACCTTTAAAGAGGAATCCAATGATCTTCCTCCTTGTCAAGATCAAAGTATCCTTCCAAATTCATTTCCAACACAAGACCCTATCATTCCTTCAGATCCTCCACAAGATCCACTTGTTCCTCCATCTCCACATCCTAATCCAGCATATCCACTCCAAGATCGCATTTCTTTTGATGATCCCATTATTTCTCCCATTCCGTCTCTTGAAGAGCCTATCATTGAACCATGTCCACTACATGATCCTAATACCCCTCATGATCCTGATACCCCTCATGATTCTAACATGTCAGTGCAAGATGTTCATGAACCCTCGACATGCATAATGGGTTCTTCCACTTTGGTGCAATCTGATCCACTTCAAGATCTCATTATTTCTCTCATATCATATCCACCTCATAATGGACTCGTGTCTTCTTCCCAAAGCAAAGAGTATCCTATTAGTCAAAATATTGATAAAGGCAAAGGGGTAGATCTCCATAAGCAAGCATCCCTTCATATCAAAGAAGATCTTAATGGTCATGGCTACAGAGCTCACACTCAAGGCGTTGGTATCCCTTCAAAGTCAAAATCCAAATGTCCACCTTCCCCATCATCGCTTCCATCCATTCTAGGTCCCTATATCCCTCCATCTCCTATGCAACATCAGCAAAGGCACACATCTTGGAGAACCTTCCATCCATCCCACAGGCCTCCATATCATTCCCATCCACACCGACATTCATTCCCTCTTCCAAGCAATTTGGATGCCAAGCATAAAAGTCGTAAGTCTAGAAATCCACATGTATTCAAGGATCAACATGTCCAATCTAATCGACATGTCAAAACAAAGAGCAATATGATCTATAAAGAAAAGGAAATATCCAAAAGGCCACAAAGCCCCATAGAGAAAAATCAAGCAAAGTCAAAATATATATGGGTTCCTAAATCCCTTGTGCAAGCAATGCACTCCAAGGAATCACAAAAGCATGAAAAGTCAAAAACCATGTGGATCCCTAAGCGGCTCCTTGAAGCACAAAAGCCTAAAGAACAACCCAAATTGGCATCTAAAATTGCTGTTCCTCCATCCAAACCTTCCAAGTCTATTCCTCCATCACGTTCTTCATCCATTTTGGGCCCTTTTGTCTGCAAATCCATAGCTATTTCTCCATCAAAATCTCAATATCCAAAATACATCTTTCCTCCATCAGTCCATCACCCCTCAAGGTGTGTGCCAATGTTGATCTTGCCAACATTTCCATCTACTCAAGCCCAATTCTTCCAATACCCTATCCATTATCCAAAGCATATTTTCCATCCTTCCATCCCTCTTATCCCATCCTTTGCATAAATCCTCGCCTTAGTTTCATCTCATTTTCCATGTCCTTATCCTACCAATGTCTTTGAGCATACTTTTAAAGGTCATGGTCCATTCTTTTCAAGGCTACTATCCAAATAAAAAGACGCTTGAGTCCTTCTTCCATCCCCTATCATGTGTCCATCTTCTTCTGAAAAAGTCAAAAATACAAAAAAAAAAAAAAAAGTGACAAAAAAAAAAAAAGAGACAAAAAAGTGAGAAAAAGAAGAAAAAAGTAAAGAAAAATAATTCGTTCACTGGTGAAAACCTGGCAAACAGGCGCCTTGGGCAAGTACCATGATGAAAACCTGGCAAACAGGCGTCATGTGTAATCTATGAACTTCTTGCACACCACGCTTGGGGGCAGATTCCCTTCTTCATATCCTATTACCCTTCATTATCCTATCATACCATGTCATTACCCTTCATATCCTATTGTCACTCATGTCCAGTTTCCCTTTCCACCTTTGATCTTGACAAGGCTGACGATCATCATGAGCATGTTGTTTGCAGCTTTCAGTCCATCATAGCTTTTGGTCATTTATCCATTTTCTTATTACAACCTTTCATCCATATTCCTTGGCTTATTGCAACTTTCTGCCACTATCCCTTAGCCTACCCTGACCTTCAGTCCATGTCCTTTATCCATTCTTGGTCTTGCTTATCCTATCCATCTCTTATTACTATCCATACACTCTTTTTGTCCCTTGATCTTGATCTGACATAAGGACATGAAATGCAAAACATGGTTTCAAAAACCTCTTGACATGTCCCTCATGCCATGTTCTTGCTTTACATTGTCATATCCAGTCTCTTGTCCCATCACGCAATAGCCCTTGAAAATTGCATCCTTATTGTCTCCATAATAAAAGGCCTTTGTCTTCCCTCTATCCACCAACATTTCAGCAAGCCTATTTATTCACTTGTCATATTCCTTGCCTTGCTAGACACTGGGGGCAAAATTTGAAAAAAAGTCTTAAAAATTGAAAAATGTCCTGAAAAAAAAGTCTTAAAAATTGAATAATGTCCTGAAAAAAGTCATCAAAAATCCAAAAATGTCCTGAAAAAAAAGTCTTAAAAATTGAAAAAAGTCCTGAAAAAAGATCAAAAAAATCAAATAATGTCCTGAAATAATCCAAAAAAATCAAATAATGTCCTGAAAAAATTCCAAAAAAAAATCAAATAATGTCCTGAGAAAATTCCAATAAAAATTAAATAAGGTCCTGAAAAAATGAACAAAAAGTATAAAACTCCCAAAAACAAACATTTTGCAATAAAGTATTCCCTTTGTGCATCGACAGCTCACTACGTATACATCCAACAATTTGCAATCGAACACTGTGCTTTAATGAAATCATGCGTTAATAGATGAACCTTTTCAATCAACTCAAACATTCAAACTGATCAAAATTGTCTTATCACTCGAATATCAGCATCAAAATCATTTGTCCTTGTCACATTATCATGGGTCTTATATAGGGTGTGGTATACTCGAAACCAGACTATGTCCTGTCTTAGACGGGGTACCGCATATCCTGAAACTAGACAGCATGATCATCCTATCAACACTTTCAACTTTTGACAATAAAGATCAAGATGTTTGTTTGATTTGCTTGAATTTGTGAGTCTTATCTTTTTATTGATTTATCTTTGGCTTCGATCATGTTCCTATGTTGCTCGATGATGTCACTGAGTGATTTAGAGTGATCGGGATGGTTCATGTTCCTTTTCCTTTTTGTTGTGATTGTCGTTTGTCTGTGATGTGTCTGTCTTTCGCAAAAAGGGTTGCATTTCAGCTCTGGCCTTCAATGCCATGATGCTACGCATCCATTTTGCTACATAAAAATAAAGGTTCTCACCTACAAAGTGCATTACTGAAAGCAAGTTTTTCGTCATCTATAACTGTCCTCTGTCTCATTTCTTCTTACTAACATTTCTTCCATCAGTCCGTTTAATCTGTCTACTCCTATCATTTTCTATCATTCTTATCGATCAATTGGCCTCTTTTCTGGATGTTTCCGGCCAATTCTTCGAGGGGGCATGCATATGTCATTGTTATTGTCTGGGGCATTTTCATTATTGTTCTTTGAAACAACGCTCAGAATCGCATTGTCTCAAAGAGGGGCAAAATGTAGACACCCAAAAATGGTCAACGCTTGCGAAGTCATACTTTAACAATTGCGCATTGCCTCATTTTAGGTTTTTGTGTCGCATTAACATTTCTCCTATGTCATGCACTTGGTCTTTATCATTTGCGAGCATCGAGTCTTTCTTCTACATTCTTCAGTTGTCTCGCTTTCGAATTTGGTCTTGTCAACAATCTTTAATCATGATTTTGGTCGATCTTTGTCCTTTTGTCAATCTTGTCATATTGTGATCGATTCGTCATCGATCCTTGTCCTTTTCAATCATGTCAATTTGGTCAATTTGTCATTGATTTTTGTCAACCAATCTCAATCAAATCATTTATCAATCGAATCATTTTATCACATTGGTCATTTATCAATCCAAAATCAAATCGAATCGAATCAATTATCTTTCATCAAGACCTAATTCGCCTTCTAGGGTTTCATGATTTAGTCATTTAACCTTGCTTATCATTTTCTTCCTTTAGGATTAATAAATTACTTATTTATCCTAAGTTTTCTCATTACAATTAAATATTCATTTAATTGGCTAATTATTCCTCTTTGTGAATGAATTAATTAATAAATGAAAAATTATTGATTAATTCACTAATTTCTAATTTCATTATTTCCTAATTCCTATTTTCATTATTTCCTAATTCCTAATTTCCACCTATTTTCTAATTTTCTAATTCAAATTCCACCTAATTAACTTGTCTCTAGTTCTCCCTATTTTTGTGTGCTTCATGTGTCATACTCTTGACATAGAAATTTGTCATAGAGTCTTGTCTTGACATAGCAACTTGTCATAGAGTCTTGTCTTGACATAGAAATTTGTCATAGAACTTGTCTTGACATGGAAATTTGTCATAAAATTTGTCATAAAATTATCATAATCCTCTTTGCATAGCAATATGTCATAACTTTGCTATTATTGATTTGAATTTCTATTCGAATCTATTCCATGCTAATTTGTCCATTTCTCCAATTTCTCTATAAATTGGATGATTTTCAATCAAACCTGGTCTGAATTTTCTATCAATTTACCGAACCTTCGTTTCTAGTACTCTTGAGCCTTTTTGCTTTCAATTGTGTGAGCACTTGTAGGTGAGATCCACAAAACTATTGAAGAGGAAAGAACAACAATGGAGCCGCATGGAAGAAGTATTCAACTCTACATCTGGTTTGCATAATTTTACTCTTGAATGCTTTGTTTCCATACCTCTATTGAATGTGCTTTAGAATTAGGTTCATTTCAATGAGTTTTCTTATGATTGAGCTATCATGTTTAATGTTTTGATCTACTTATCTTGTTTTGATGATTCCTAATTCTGATGCTACACTTTCAGCAATCAAATTCTCATGCATATTATCTTTTTCCCATTTGATCTTTGTAATCTCTTGATCTCTTTCCCTGATAAGATCTTCAATAGCTCTTCTGGATTCCAGTTCTTGACTTATGCGGATAGTGAGACCTTCTAGCTCTCTCCTCAAATTCAGTTTCTCACCATTTAACTTTTCAACTTCCTCTACTAAAACATCAATATTGGCTTCACCTGAAAAACTATTATCAGATATCTCTAATAGTTGTTTAGATAGCTCTCTCCTTTTGACTTGAGAAGCTTTCAGTTTAACCCTTAGGTTTTCAAGCTCATTTCTGCTAGCTTCTAACTCTCTAGCCATCTCAAAGTAGCTCCTGTCCCCCATGGTAGTTTCAAGGCTCCCTTCTAAGTGGTTAGGCTTCAAATAAGTTTGGCTCTAATACCAATTGATGGACTTCAAAAGCACTGAGGGGGGTGAATCAGTGACATGAAATAAAATACTACTTCAAACACTAACCGATAGATGAACTTAACAAAGCTTTCAAACACAATGCATGCAATCCATGAAGATATAACAACATCCACAAAAAGTAAAGCATCCACCATAACACAAGTTTTTATACGTGGAAAACCCAAATAGGTAAAAACCATGGTGAGATGAGACTCACAAGTTAACTATCTGTAGTAATAGATAACTAACCGGTTAGGGTCTACAAAGTGCTCTGCTAGGAGCAAATCTTGTTACAGATCCCAAAGCCTGATTAGAAGCTTATACCTTGTTAAGAGTAGTACCCTATTAGGAGTAACCTTGTAGGAGGATTTAAGAATCCAAACTAATGGATCACCTTGTTAGAGAATTTATACATTGAAGCTTGTTAGAGCTTACCTGGTTAATGGATTCGATTCTATTGTGATGGTTAGAAAACAACAAAGATTGATTTGATCTATTTTGAGTAGCACAATACTTTCTTGATCAAATCCTTCTAAGTACATTCAATATTGCTCTTCAACATATTCTTTATCTTAACACCTATTTCTCTTCAAAAAGATTTCACTCTTCACGCATACCATCAGTTATTGAAGTTTTATAGAGATGTCGATATATAGACATTCAGATTTTATGTCGGCCTAGGAAATCATAACACAATTTCCTAGGTGAAATGTATCTGGACAAGTGATCATAAATCATCACAAAAATTACCGCCAAGTAGTCAGTGCTGGTAAATCATCATAAAAATTACCGCCAAGTAGTCAGTGTCAGTAACTCGTCACAAAAATCAACAAATACCGGTTGGAACAATCAATACCAGTTTGAATAAAACATATGAACTGTTGTCCTAGAGTCTTTGCTTGATCTCCATGTTGATCTTCATTTTGATGTCGGCTTAGTATAACCATAAGTTGTCTCTTATGCACATATCGATTGACACAAAGTACTGGTTAGAAGTAAAAATCTAACATATTGGTTATCAGTGTAAACAATTGAAGTTATACCACTAGTCAATACAATCATATGTGTGTGTGAGAGTGTTTCATCAATGACAACAAGTGATGAACACATTACAATCATGATCAAGCCAACATATACTGCTCAACCATCTGTCGGTTTGACACTTGTTTAAGAGTTTGGAACTCTTTGGCAATGTATTCTATCAAACCTTTCAATTTACCGGATGGACTGGCTACCGAAATTACATAACCCGGGACTAGTCGCTACAAGACGACAATGGCTTGCTCAATGACTTGTTTTTATTCAGTCCCTTCCTTCCTTAACTTCTGAACTGTAACATACATCAATTCAAAACTGCTCAGTTGCTCAATATTCTTTTGTATAAAATCGACTTGACTGGATGAGTCGAGTTCCAACAATGAGTTACTAGACTCTCCAACCTGCAGACTAGCACTGGTGGCTTCGCCACTTGGTGCAGTAACCTGCTCAACCTTAACCTCTTCTATATGTACAATTATTGTTGGAGGTTCAATGTACTCAACCTATTTATTTTATGTATCTACATCAACAACCTCTATATTCAGAATGTTTTATTTTGATGTATCCTTCTTATAATATACAGTTACAATGTTGTCTACCGGTATCTTTACATAAGGTACAAGTGGTTCAGCCAGAGGAATATCCTTTGATATTTTCTGTTCAACAACTAGTGGATCCATACCCAATATGCCTTTTCCATTTCCATCAACTAATATGTCTTAAATACTAGACTTAGGAGAGAATACTGGTAGAGTAAACAAACCAGGTTTATCGACAAAGAATTTTACCCATGCCTCATGGGTTTCCTTAATTATTTCATTTACTCTACCTACCATGAGACTTACATGTCGGTGTTTGCTCCAAAAAATTGTTTTATTCGCAAAATCTAAACACTGTTGCATCTCTTCATCAGTTATAGCACCACAAACAGTTAACAATTCTTGTACCTTTATGTGTTTATCCTCTTCTACCGCAGATAAACTCCTATCATCTAGTTTATTATACAAATGTACTGATATTTGTTTTTCTATCTCTATTATTCTTTATCATCTATATGTATATAATAATGTTGGATATTACTCAAATTTCAATCTTTAGTTATTTGATCTATTAATTTAGCAACTAAAAGAGGAGGAATGACTTCAATACTCTTACTAGATTCGAGAGCTATATCTATATCTGATTTCTTCTTCTTGTCGTGAGTAGAAGTATAATCCCTAGCCGGTTTTCTCTTCTCTATAGACTTCATCTCCTTCAAAAATTTCTTAGGTACTGTTGGAGGGGTAACCTTTACTTTCTATTGTTTCCTTTCCTCAGGTTTCTTTCTCTGTAGTCATATATAAGTCTTCGAGCTCTTTGGGGGCTCATCTTTAGTATCAAAACCAAATGTAATAGGGGCAATGTATGCTTCTGAATTTTTCCTCTTCAACATACTCTTACCAGTCTCTGTTACTAGAGATGACTCATAAACCAATCCAATGATCTGTTTTATCTCAGAGGACATCTTCTTCATAGCATGCCCAGCTTTATTTATCTTTCCTTCCCTCTTGTTCTTACTAAATCCAATTTCAACTTCAGTTTCTTTTTGCTTTGTAGTCCGAATGGCTTTCTATGCTTCATCAACCAGGGCATCAATAAGAGTCTTGGTATACAAGTCCAAGATCTAAGCGTCTACCTCATAGCCCATCACAGTTATCTAGATATTCCTTGGTTTTACTACTTCCATCAATGTTTCATCCTTCTTTACAATAAAACATATTTCAGTTGAATATTTATCTACAATATGATTTGGAACCCTTTCTCTCTTCTTCATTGCTTTCTGGAATGATTTGAAATAACCCCAAAGAATGGAATCCCTATCCTGTCCCATATTCCTTATAGCATCTTTGATTTGTTTTTCTACCGGTATATCAAATGCCCATTGGGTCTTACCGGTTCAAGATAACTCATTCAAAAAGAAAAGCATTAAACAGACAACAAGGTTGCCATACTCGAAAATACCCTTTTTCTCACCCTTAATCTTCCTAGGTTTATTATCGACCCATCACACATCCATTGACATAGATCTAGCTTTTCATTCTCCTTAATCATTTTGTGAGCACAGTAAATGCATGAACTGGAAATAGAGTTTAAGCAATTTGATTGTGCTACCTTGTAATCAATTATCATGCTTGCAAATTGAACTTCTTTGTCCCTGATAGTGATAACTCTCATTGACCGGCTATCAAATGTTGCACCGGTTAAATTCTCCACCTCATTATTAGATATCTTCTTCTTTCCAAAGGTTGGACCGCTCTGGAGTAAACCGGTGATCACACGAATAGCCTCCTTGGTGATTTTGTGGGGTTGGTCCAGTCATATGAATTTGCCATGGACTCGGCTCAGTGCATACCAGATCATTTCATCTTCAAATTCTGGCATCTCCAAAATGTTGGTAAAACCCTGATCCTTTAGCATTTGAAATGTCGGTTTCATCGACCCATCCTAATTCAGCAAGGTGCCAATATAAATGTTCTTGATCTCAATAGAACCCAAATCCTCCAAAGTGTAGTGAATATATGCACGAACATCTTCGACATACAAAACTCTATCAGGAACCCTAGAAAATGTGCCAACTGAATCATTGACCTTTGCAATCTGAGGTCATTGCTTGAAAACTGGGTGAGGGCAGTCCTTAATGCCAACAACAATAGGAGTAGCCACACCTACCGAAGCAAAAGATGATCCAAAAGCCATTGCAATCAAAGGATAGTCTGGAAACTGATAAAATACCTAACAACCTTCGTCGGTGAAAGCTTTTTGAAAATCCGCCGTGAATACAACAGAATTCACTTGAAATGATTTTGATCACCTCGAATTGCCTTGAAATCACTCTACTTCACTCTGAATGTTGTGTGATCGAAAATGAACCAACATTTTCGCTTTTATTCTGCAAAAACCCTAATTTTTCATTGTCATTAAGGCATGCCAGCATATCATACCAGACTCAAAATTCATACCCTCGGTACTACAAAATCTTCAGACTGACTTCTCCAAGATCTAAAATAGGCTTTTAGATAGCTACCAGGGGAATTGCAAGATTTATCATTAATTTGCCTCCCCCTAAGGCTAATACCTTAGTTACCAGATGAGTTTCTTGCCGGTGCAAGAACATTCTGCTCTACCAATTGAGTAACCGGATTGATTTTCTCTACTGGTTGATCTTTAGATCTCCTAACCTACTTCTTCTCATGCTCCTTCCAGATATCTTCAATCTTCTGTTTTCCTTTCTCATCATTTCCTATCAGATTGTTCTTGCTTTTGCAAAATTTAGCAATATGTCCTATTTTGTTGCATGCGTAGCAACTGACATTATTCTTCTGAATTGATTTTCTATATCGATCATTCCTTGACCTGCATTGATTAGCCATATTCCAAACTTTCCACATGCATGATATTTTACTTTCATTCTAGAATCTTTTGTCCTATGACCATACTTACAATTTGAACATTGACAGGGAACTGCATTGTTATCCTAATTTGTTCTATTTCTGCAATGTCTTGCCATATGACCAAATTTGTTGCAAACAAATCATCTACCATTGAATTTATGTGCATTGGGCTGCCTTACCAGTGTTTTCTAGTTCCGGTTGATAGGTGGATTCTCCTTCTGACTAGTGATCTCATTTTCATTTGCAGTACTAGAGCTTTCTCCATGCTCAAATCCCAGACCTCTAGTATCTCCCTTGTGCCTTTGATCCTTCAATAGCTCATCAAGCTTTGCAAAACTGGCCTTAAACTTGTCTTTGTATTCATTAGCAGTATCCAGATCTCCCCTTAGGACTATTATCAATCTTTCCAACTCCTTCTCATTGTTTTGGGATTGCACCAATTCAATTCTCAACATATCATTCTAATGTGCCAACCTTATGCATTCCTCAGATCTATCTTTCAGAGATCTACCAAAGGTTTTCTTCATTCTTCTTCCAGTCTTCAATCTCCTTTGACATCCTCATAGTTAGGGCTTGCATTTCATTCTTGATGACACCATTCTCTTGACTTAGCTTCTGACATTGTTCCTTAAGAGCATCCTTTTGTTCATCATCCTAATTTTGTAAGAGTTCTTTCCTTCTAGCTTGAACAGATGACATCCTCTTCTATAGGATAAGAATTAATTCCTTTGTAGAGTTCAACTCAACTTGTAATTTCAATTTCTTCATCCTTTCGGCATCATAGTCCTCAAGTGCTACTTCAAGTTGTTTCTCCACACTCATCTCCATGGATTCCGGATTCAGGATCTTCCTCAAGTTGTTAAACTTATTCCAAGGCACCAGGCTCTGATACCAATTGTTGGAATCCAAGAACACTGAGAGGGGGGGGTGAATCAGTGTTCTGCCAGTACAATCAATTTTAACCTTATTAACAATGCAATTCAGTAACTGGTAAGCATAGAAGAAAGTAACACCAAATAATAACAATGCAACCACAAAAGCATACACCACAACACATATATTTATATGTGGAAAACCTCAAAGAGGAAAAACCATGGTGGGATTGGTGACCCACAATATCTATCCACTAGCCAAATGAATAAATATTACAATAGGGGCCTGCACATGCAGGAAGGCCAACAACCTAGAGCACACTGCTCATCACAATAGGAGCCTCACTGATTACAAACATGAAATATGGAGTTACATACAAAATTATGAACTCAAGAAGTGCATCTACTATGTTGGATGAATTTTGGTTAAAGCACTGTCTGTATCGATTTCTACTATATCATCTCTTACCGGTAACTTTTTTCACTTCCCAAACCTCTAAACCAATAGCCAAGATTAAATACGGAATGTTATATTTACATATAGTCGATCAACATTGCTCGCACAAAATTACATGTCTATATCACTATATCTCACCAAAATAAACTAGCCAGACTGACTTAAATACCCTTCCGAAGTATAAACACAAATACCTTATGTCGGCTTACAATGATATTACAAGTTATTTACATGTTGGCCTAGACAAAATAAATGTTAATTTATATGACCGGTGCCGCCTCCACATTATGCTTGCCGTGTAAACCTATCGGATCAATCTCCTATGTCAGCCTCATATACCATTTTCTAGTTTGTCAGTTTCCCTTTCCTACCAGTTAGCGGATAATTGGAATGCCGGTGTCTGAACCATGAATATCGGTGAGTATCGGTTATGTGTTCAACCCAATACAGATGTGTGTTGCCATTAATGAGAACACTACTAAACCGTATGAGTGTCAATTGCCAACAGAGGTATTCATGTTAATCTAAGGGAGAGATATATTTTAGTTCAGCTTTTGGGATATTGTTGGCATTCCTTGGCACTTGGATGTTTTTCACATCCAGTGTTTCTATCAATGCCAAAGGGGGAGATTGTTAACAATATGTTGGATATGGTTAAGTGTTGTCATTGATGTCAACAATGTATCTTGATTAGATCTATCCCATTTTAAGTTTTATAATTTAATTGAGTACTATTATTGTCAGTAAATTGATTCACCCCCCTCCCGCTGCTCTCAGTTTACTCCCGGTATTAGAACATTCTAACACCAACATGATAGTTGACTATTATGACAAAGGCATCAAAAGAAGTGTGATGTTTGATCTCAAGCATTGTGTAGGTAACCTAATAGGGAAATACATTAAGGATCTAAATTCTGCAAACAATTTATTGATGGCTATGGATTTTGTGATATTTCCTTTTATTTCAATTTTCATAATGGTTAAGTGTAACACAAAAGAAGGCACAACTATTAAATAACTAAAGCAAGGATTTGGAGATCACCAATGAATGATATGAAACAACATATAAGCCTACCATAGACTTCCCCAACTCTTGAGAATGAGAAAAATGACATGATATAACATGGCACATTAATAATTACTGGATGAGTAGCTACAGATGATCATGGAAGTGAAGCATAAAGAAAAATGTAAAGACTCGCCATAAAATTAACATAAAAATATTTAGTAGATATGATACAAAATCGCAAAGTTTTAGTAAAATAACATAAGAATAAAAAAACAAAGATTGCATAAAAATTTAATATTAAGATTCAAAGATTATTAGAATTTTTAATTATATATAATATCTATATTTTAATAATAAAATACTATTACACATAAAAAATGGAAGTAAACAATCACACCCCTATAATCCATACTTGAAACATAAAAATATGACCTTGCATTCCTTCGACATACTTTAAACATATAAATTCTTATTAAGATCTGTAAAGAAAATAAATTTCTATTTTTCAATACCTCAACTATTGATCATTATATATTTTGATAAAAGAGATCATGCCAATTCCTTATGAAGGTAGAGCACATTCATGCTCGAATCATCGAGCCCACTCTATACAAATGCTCTCAGAAAAGAGCAAACGAGTTAAAAACCATAATTAACAATGATTACAATAATAATTAAGGCTTCATATCAAACTCTATTTTTTTTTACTTCAGAGCTTAAGTTGTGATTGCCTTTAATATTTGATGTAATAAGATAGTTCTTTTTTCCTTCAAAAGTTGAGTCATTAAAATCAAAATATTTAAAATATTAAATCTCATCTTTAATATTTCATATGATAAGTGAGTTTGAAAAGGTAGGGAGCAAGAATAGGGGGCGGGTTGAAAATCAAAAGGTTATATATTAATTGTTTTATCATTTTAATGGAATATATTAGAATACTTAAATTTTAAAAAAATTATATAAAAGATGTAGAGAGATATTCAAAAGATTTAAGAATTTATGTCTTTAGTCATATTATTGTATATATAAGTTTTTTTTTAAACGTTGTCTTAAAAATATTTGAAATATTATTTAAATACACATGAACAAAAATTTAATAATAAAAGTTTTTCAATCTCAATACCAGATGTTCAATCCCCAAAACTACCAGTAAATCATCAAATGAACATTATCAAAACAAGTGTTTAGTGAACACAAATCTTTGGAGGGAGAAGCTAATGGCCAAGTGAAAATCACTGACATTTTGAAAGTAAGTAAGGGCATCCCCCTTCCTAAACAAAAATGAAAATCTTATCTTGGAATGTTAGGGGCCTCAATGCCCCTAACAAGAGATGCTTAATCAAAAGGAGACGTCTTTTGATTAATGCAGATATCATAATGTTACAAGTAGCCACCTTTGCCAATCACTTCAAATTTTTTAAATAGGAATCAGTTCAAGTAGAAGGTGCATCTAGTGGTTTTCTCATCCTATGGAAGCCATCTATGTTGCAAATGGAAAGGCTTGCCTTAGATAAACATTGGCTTTTGGTAACAGCAAAATTCCTTGATTCCAATTTTTCCTTTCTTCTGATCAATGTGTATGGCCCAGTGTCTTCTAACCTAAAACGAGCCTTGTGATTGGACTTGGATGTCATCATTGCCCATTTTCAAAGAGAAAACCTATTTATTGGAGGGGACTTTAATGCTATTAGAAGTCTATATAACAAAAGAGGTGGTATCCTTAGACTTGGTAGATCTCAACAAGATTTCAATGACTAGATTGATCGAAATGGGTTGCTTGAGGTGAAATTTGGGGAGAACAATTATAGTTGGAATAATAGAAGATTAGGGTTCACCAACATTGTGGAGAAGATTGATAGGTTCTTTTGGCTCGGTGATTTTTTCAATCTTCCTTTCTCGATTGCAAAATCCTTTCATGCTTAGGCTTAGACCATTATCCTCTGCTATTGAATTTTCAAGACTCTTCCTCTTTGGCCAAACCTCCCTTCGAATTTGAGAATATGTGGATGAAGGATCCTAAGTTTCTCTCTCTCATTGAGCTCTGGTGGAAAGAAGCTATCTTTCATGGGTCTAAATTATATTGTTTTGTATACAAGCTGAAATTTATTAAGAGGAAACTCCTTCAATGGAATGTCGATCATTTCAAAGACATCTTTGCAACTAAAAGGATATTAGAATCCCAACTAGAGGAGCCAAATGAAAAAGTCATCCAAGATGGTATGACCTAGATAGATTTTTTGAGACAAAAAGAGCTATTAGCTGAGTGTGAAGATATATTATCCAAAGAGGAGATCTTCTGGAAACAAAAATGAATGAAAAATTAGCTACAAGCTGAGGATAGGAACACAAAATTCTTTCATAATGTGACCAAACACAAAAGGTCTCTCAATAGAATTAACAAGATTTAGCTTTCAGGCATTCAGATTATTGAGGATCCATTGATCATTTGGTTAGAAATCTCTCATTTTTTCTTCAATCTGCTCAATAACGAGGAAGGCTCTAACCTTGGAGATCCGAATAGAGTTCTTTCAACCATCCCTAAAGTCATCACAAGTGCTCAGAACTAGAGGCTTAATGAAAGTTTTACTATGGAAGAAGTTTCATTGGCTTTAAGTAGTCTCCCCTTTGACAAATCCCCTGGCCCGAATAGGTTTCCTTCAAGTTATTTTAAGAAATGCTGGCATATCTTGGGAAAGGAGCTAGTAGATGCTCTTGAATCAGCTAGGCAATCAGGTCATATTGTAATGGAAATCAATAATACCTTCATAGCTCTCATTCCTAAAAAAGAGAAAGTGGTTAGGCTGGGAGACTTTAGACCAATTTCTCTATGCAACATAATCTACAAAATTATTTCCAAAGTGCTCACCAGTAGGCTCAAACCCCTTATGGATAGCATAATTTTTGAAGAGCAAACAGGCTTCGAGCTAGGAAGATCAATTCTAGATGGGGTCATTTTTTCTCAAGAAGGAATCCATACTCTTCAGAAGACTTACAAACTAGGGATGATCATCAAGCTTCATATCACTAAGACATAGGATAATGTGGATTGGATATTTCTTTGCAAGATTATGCAGGCCTCTAGCTTCAACAAATAGTGGATCAACTGGAATTTTGAATGCATTTACACTCCAAGGTTCTTCATCCTCATTAGTGGAAATCCAAAAGGATACTTTCCATCCTCTAAAGGTATTAGAAAGAGGACCCCCTTTCTCCATTTGTTTTCATAATAATGGAAGAAGCCTTAGGTAGGACTATGAAAGACATGCATATGAATGGCACAATTAAAGGCATTAAAATAGCCACAAACTTCTCAACAATGCACCAATAATTTTTTGATGACAACCTTCTACCGAGGGAGGCCAAATCTAGGGAACTTGCTCATTTCCAAAGAAATTTATCTTCCTATGGCAAGGCTTCAGATCAGGTAGTCAATACAGAGAAGTCAAAAATATATTTTGTCTCCACCTCCCCTCGTGTTGAAATCAGAATTATGAATAATATCTTCAAATGCAAGAAGGGGAACCTTCCTTGTACCTATCTTGGAATCCCAATAGAAAGAGTTTTGCACAACAATAAGCTTCGGGACCATTTAAAGACTAAATTGGAGTGGAGTTCTAACTCTTGGAAAGGAAAATGGTTGTCTTGGATGGGAAGATTGGCTATGTTGCAAGCAATCATCTCAACTCTTCCCATTTATCTCCTCTCTTACCTTGCCCTTATAGTAGGTATGAACTCCTTTCTTATTCAGAAAATTTAGAATTTCTTTTGGCAAAATTCAGAGGATAGGCACGTAATTGCTCTTATAGCCTGGGATAAAATTTGTAAGCCAAAGAATTTGGATGGCTTGAGTAATAAAAATCAAGACTTTCAAAATAAAGCCTTAAGATCTAAGCTAGTGTGGAAGATAACCAAAGATCCTTCAACAAGATGGGTTAGGCTAATGTATGAAAAATACATTGTGGCAGGTCCTCCTTCCAGTTTCGTGAGAATAAATAATCCGCCCAAAGGATAAAAAATTTGGAATTTCATTATCAAATGTAAACCTATAGTGGCTGACTACATATCTTGAGATGTCTATGACAACTGATCTTGCTTATTCTGGGAGGATTCATAGGGTGGTTACCCAAGTATTGATAGCCAACTTGATATCCAAACTACAAGAGCTTGGCTAAGACACAATTGGGGAGCATTCATAAAGGACTATATTGTTTTCTCCAAAAATGAACTCGTGAGATGGCATTGGAAAATTTTTGAGGGGATCCCTCTTTCCACAAATGAATGTTATCATCTCTAAAACATCTTAAAGAATATCCAATTGGTTTTCAGAAATGGAAAAGACTCTATAATTTGGATTCCATCCAAATTAGGTCAATGTACAACCAAGGAAGGATATAACCTTCTAGCTAATAAACTGGAACATTTTGACCTCCAAGTCAATCCTAAACACTTTTGGATCAATAGATTCATCCCAAAAGCAAGGGTGTTTGCTTGGCTAGCCACAAGGAAGAAAATCCTTACAACAGAAAAATATAAGAAAATGGGCTTTGAAGGCCCCTCAAGATACGTACTCTACAAGGTTCATGAAGAATCAATGGACCATATCCTTCTTAATTGCCATTTTTTGCCCAAGTGTTGCAGGTGGCTCTGTGCTAAATTAGGATGGATCACCGCCCTCTCTAGTGACATTGGTTCCAATTTTCAAGGATGGCCAGCTAGACCCAAGGATGGAATTCTTAGTCCACTATGGGAAGTCAACCCCTCTAGTCTAATTTGGCAAATTTGGAAATAGCGTAATAGGAGAGTCTTTGACAATCAGGCCAGAAAGGTAGAATCAGTCATTAATTTTATTGAAATCTCCATTGTAGAGACTATCAATCACAAATTGGCTCCCTACCCTAACCATAATAGGGACTCCATAGATTGGGATGACAGAATTAGACTCAAATGGAATAGAATCAAAACTCATCCCTTTATGAGTAAAAACAAAGCTGAGGAAAGAAGCAATGCAGTTTGACTCCTGCCAAGATCGGGTTGGTTAAAGCCCAACTTTGATGGTACTTCAAAAGGCAATTTAGGTCCCTTCGGAATTGGGTGTGCCATTAGGGACCATGAGGATTATTTCATAGTCAAGTTAGCCCTTCCTATCCCACTAGATACAAATAATGTAGCTGAATTCAAAGCCATCTTGATTGGTCTCACTGAGTACTCTAGGAGAGGTGTCAAGAATATCGAAATTGAAGGGGACTCTACACTAGTGATCAATGCAATCGGATCTGTGAAAACTCCCAATTGGCATCTTCAAGCTATATTGGATAAGATTTTACAGCTTTTGATTGTTTTTGATAATTTTTCATGCAAACATATATACAGAGAAGCAAACTCAAAGGTTGATCTTCTCTCAAAATCTGCGACAAAAGGGGGCTCATCTAGTTGATGGGCGCATGATTATGGTATTAAATATCTTGATTAATCAATCCCTAAAATGTTTATTTTTGTCCACTGCATGCCATTGGATAACTCATTCAAATAAGTCTGAGGTGGATATATGCTCATTTTTTGTTTTGTATGCCTCTAGTCAATTTGAAATCACATTTATTTGCATTCTCTATGGTTGGCAGCCTTCTCGAGCTATGTTGTCACTCATATTCAAAATTTCTCTTCCAACATTAGAATAGTACTTTTATTAAATAGTTGGTATGGTCTACTTGGCAGTCGATGTGGTGTTTTCCTACCCATTCTCACTTGCTTTCATCAACAGCTATTATCTACCTGCAGTAAGGCCGCATTTATATCACCCCTGCCATCATCTCATATCAAGAAATTATTTCCATTTTTCAAGAATGCTGACCTAATTATCCATCCATCTATATTCACGCCATCCTTTGAGTTTATTTCCTTAGTAGACTCTTTTTTAAATTTAGTGCTATTGCCATTCTAGTTGGGATTTCTATCTTCATCCACTTGCAGTCTTCACTTCTCTAAGCATTGGCTTCACTTAAGTGGGGTTTTTTCCACTAAAATAGCAAGAGGTCCTTTTCTTCTCAATTCGGAGACTTAGTTTTTGGTTTCGAGTTGTTTTAGTGATTACAGACTAGCCTCGCTCCCTCTCCAATGGTTCGAGCATTTAAGGCTTCACTACCGCATTTGTTGGCAAGGTGTACGTGGTAGACCATAATCTTTCCATCTCTACTCGACAACCGAAATAGGCAGTGCAATTTATTCCTCTGTTAGGAAAGGCAATTTAGAAAGATATTGTTTGAGCGATCCAAGGCTCTCGGTATTTAATTCTCCCCTCCGCACGATCAGAATATGCCTTCAATTAAATTCCTCGTCAATATGGGTATTTTATTGAGCATAATTGAGGGACTTTTTGAACGTCTCTTTTCTTTTGTTTTATTTCATTTCTAATATTCTCTTCCAAGCTTTTAGTTTTATTGACAGAAAATAGAGTTGTCCTCCCACTCCACTCGAAATGGCAGAACCATCAATGGAGATGATTGTCATAAGGTTATACTCGGACCCGATTTCCTGCTTCGGGGTTGACACTCCTATTTCTCTGTCAAGCCCTATTCGACAGTGTAGTTTCAAAGAAATTACAGGCCTAAGGATGAAAAGACTGCTTCGCATAGTCAATTATTTGATTATCCTAGCTACAAAAATGATTTTGGGACAAGCCCATCTTGGTAGAACCGAATACTACAGGGACAACACGCAAATATCCTCAAGGTTTGTTGCCTCGGTTCTCGATGCAGGTTTTTCAAAGGTCGTCACTTCTTCTCTTGTAGCGAAATTGTTTGAACTAGATCTCTTGGATGCTGGATACGGTTTTATACTATGCATTTCCTAGTTCCAGTGTGCCAAGGCCTTCTGATGTCTTTGCAGCTCATGAATATGGAGAAAAGGTCAATTTTTACCCTCTAATCTTGGACCTCAAGGGCCCGACCTTGAGAAAGCATAGACAAAATGTTAGAGAAGTAGTAGATTTTTTGAGGTGGAGAGTTCTTGATTACAAGCCAGAAGACACCTCAACAATTCAAGGAGTATGTGGCTAGTAATGGCTTCCTCCCTACCTTAGAGCCAAATGAACCTGACCACCCAAATTGCCAACCTCAGTCAGAAATTCAACACATTTCTAAGATCGGAGGAAGTGGAGGTTCGAGTCGTGGCAGAGGCCGAGCAAGATTTCACGGGAGGCATGGTCGGGGTGGTGGTCGACTCCGGGACAGGGGCCGTGGTAGGGGATGTGGCTGTGACAGAGAAACAAACTCCTCTAGCTCTCCTTCCTCATCTTCTGCATAGCATATAGGAAAATATGATACGTTTTTGTTTATCTTTCATTTTTTGTTAATACCTCTAATGTTAGACCCCAATACGCGCTATAAACTCTGTTATTTTTTGAATGTTCGCATGCTTATTCTTGTAAGGTGTTGACTTCAATCAGGACCCTATAATACTTTTAAAAATCTGGACATATTTGCAATCTTATTTCCTGTAATCATTATTTTAAAGTAAAAAAATTTTTAAAAAATTTTTTTTGGCTTTTGCATTTGCTGACCAAATATATATATATATAAAATTTATCACATATCAAACGTGAGGAAAGAATGCCTTTTAAGTATGGTTTAATAGGAAATCTTGATGAATTGAGTTTCAGAACATGAAATCATAATTAATAAAACCAAAAAAGGCTTCACAAAATAGTGCTATCAGAATCTCTTTTTTTATTGCTGTGACAACTTGACAAGGAACTTTGAGGCTAACTCCCATGATCCTAATCACATTTCAAGGTTTGAAAAGACTAGGCTTAAGCTATTGGAAATGTGTAATTTTGGAGTCTTGGTAAAGATGGGAAAACAGAAGTGCAAGCAAATAAATCATGAATTCAAAAAATAAAAAATTAATGTTAGGTGAAAGAATTTTGTAGGTCAATAGATTCCAAGCTTCTGTCTATTTATGGATAAGCATCACTTGGAGAAATATATGGCATGATTTGAATCGGCATGATTTGAATCGAAGGTTTGCATGGGAGCTCATTTATATGAGTAAATGTCTAACGGTCCTTTTTCTGAGATGGTTAGACATTCGCTGTGTAGAGGAGTTCCAACTACAAGCGAGCATTTAAATTGCTTTACCTGAAATTCATTGGTGTTGTGAAAGAAAATTCACACTTGTTCTCACTACCAAAAACATATACAAATTCCATCATCATTTGTACACATTTACTATCTTCTATATAATGGTGACCTACATATCATTATTTCCTAAACCAGTTGAAATATTGAGCATCCTATATATATAGTGTTAAAATTTTGCATCATGAATGGTGCTTTCCAAAACAACCCTCACTTATTTTCTACAGAAAAATTGATCTAAAGGTGCAGCAAAAATAGTTATGAAATATAATCCGACCCCTCGTTTCAGGATAAGAAAGATCATAGTAGAGACAGCTATTGGAAGTGTTTCCCAACGGTGGAGAGTCATTCTTGATGGCTCCATATGCCAATTTTTCTGCAACTCGTCTAGAACATCCTACCCACTCGTGTAAACATAGAAGTACTCGAAGGCGAGCTTGAAAACCTTCTAGGCAATCAAGGTCCCAGAAAAAGAAGCTTCTCAGACATGGGCAATCAAAGTCCACCCCTCATGTGAAACGTAACACCTTAGTTTAGTGTACTATCCACTACAAACGATTAATGTGATGGTGATAGTGGCCTTAAATGGCGTTACTGGAAGTAGAATTTGCCCTGTACACCATATCTGACAGGTATTAAAGCCCCTGAACCATTACATTTCATATGCATGAGCTTATGCACAAGTGAAAGACTATCATTTTAATTGCAAAGAATAAAAATGTACATGGATTCCTCAACTGTGATGCACCTGTAGAATGCCTCTCGGCATAATCAAAGTGCAAGGCAAAAATGTAAGAGTTGTGGTAAAATATTTCATAAGACAATGAAATCTTTTCTAATGAAAAAGTTATAGGACAATGAAAATATTTCAACCTAAATATTAGTGTGAAAATATTGCATGGCATGCAAGATAGATATATAGATATATGGAGAAATGATATTGCTTTTATATCTGACCATGAAAAGGGTAAGGGTGGCATAGCAATTTTAATGCATCATAAATGGGAAAGAGAGTTGAAAATCATGATGCCTCCCCTTGCAATAGGCTGGCCTAGGTGGTATTTAACAACGCAGGAGAAATATTTGGCATATTCTTTCTTTATGTCTCAAATGATTATAGGGAAAGGGCAAATATTTCAAACTAGATGGCCACACAACTTCCTAATGTCTTGGTGTAGGAGCACCCATGGTGATCATGCCTCTATGAGGTCATTTTGATTTTTTAAGTTTTGGTTCTTGTTAAATGTCTTCAAATAAGGTCTTATGGACCATTTGTGTGAGTTTGAGTTCAATTATAGAGTCATGGTGTTCAATAAGCTTATATGGACAAATGTTGTCACAATGTTGTCAAATGTGTGTCAATGATGAATTCATGAATTTAATCTTGTTCATAGGTCTATTTGACCTCTTTTAGACATGTTTAGGTGATTTCAAATTATTTTGATGGTTTTTACAAAGTTTTTTAAGTAACAAGCAAAAGTTTCTAAAGTTGTCATCATGTAAAGTAGTCACATTGGAGCATCGACGGTCATAAGGTTTTGAAAATTAGTTTTGTTAGTTGGGATGGTTATTCAAGTGTATATATATTATTGTACACCCTCGGTGGAAGGTTTATAGATGGTAAGTAAAGGAAATTAATAGAAGAACACTGTTCTATTTTGTGCATACACAGACTTTTTTTATTTTTCCTTATTTCTCAGACCTATATGGACTAGTACAGTCTTTTCACATCATGAAAACTATTATGAATTGATAGTAATTCGAGTTAACTTCATTTCTCTTTTGGTTTGAATTTCATCGATTGAATTGTGTGGATTTTATAAGAGTTTCTTTGTAAATTGCCCGTACACGGCCGATGATAGGGCTAGAAAGAAGTTTTTTTGTTTAAAGCCATTCCACTTATTGTATAGCACTGTAACTTAGTGGAATGACACATTTTATTATGTATCTTTTTTTTGAATATCTTTCAGGTACAAAGGAGTTCAAATGATGGCTTTTGTGGTGATTCCCTAGGACTGTGACACATTGTCAAGAGAAAGTGAGATGTTGGAGGGTAAGGTGTGGAGAAATCTTGATGTGGCGGGCCATTCAATGGTCTAGGAGGTTTGTGTAGACCCAATGCAATATTTTTTATGTGTTGGTGAGGTTTGAGAAGGTGTGAAAGTGGGATACCCAATAAACCCTCTTGATACAAGACTTAAATAGACCTTTAAGGAGGATTTGGTGAATGGATAACTTGTTGTCTTTGTAGCCTACCAAAAATGGTAAAATCCCTCATTTGGTGACCTGCCTTAGAGGTTGATGTTGAGTTTTTAGTGTGGTAAGGATTTTCCTTGGTAGTTGCTTTAAAAAAATAAGGCTAATTGAGCCCCTAAAAATGATGGCAGTCCTAATTAGGTCCATGTTGTTTGAAAGAAACCTTAGTGATTTTCATATATGTTGTGAAAATATGTAATGGGTATCTTAAAATGTATTTTTTTTGTACCTATCATCACTGTATGAAAAGTTATTCTCCTAAAACCCGATTTGGAGACCTATTAGGAAGGTGCTAAGGTTGTGATGGAAGTACTAAATAACTAAGTTAGAAGGTTCATGTTAGTGTTGAAAGAGTGTTTTGGTGATGCAAAAAACCTTTTTAAGTAGTTTTCCCCTAAAGTTTGGATCCGTTTTGAGTTAGCACTCAAGTTTGGGCTATTTGTTGTCAAGGTGTGAAGGGATAGTGAGTAGGTAAGGTGAGCTAGGAGAAAGATCCTCCTTTGGAATTTTGTGAGCACTTTTGGGGAATGGTTTTGAGATTTTTTTAACATCTTTGATCCCTTTGCATCATGTCCCATGGGTTTTCATTAGGTACTATAACATGATTGATAATAAGAAGATAAGAAGGGTGGGAAAGAGGCTTTGTGGAAAGGTGATGAATAGGTTTTCTCCTTCAAGGACCTTGATGATGGTAACGTGGTCTTTGTTGTTTCAGTTTCCATGTCAGACCATTCTGCCATTGTGACTTCTATCTATTGGAATGTATTCTCCCCTCAAAAGATTCCCCCTAGGCATGGCCTCTTCAAAATTAATAATGCTCTACCTAAAGATGAGGATATCTCGGCAGCCATTAGAGCTACTGCTGCTATCACCAAAGCCCTCAACAAGAGTAAGAACCATATTCAAGTTTGGGATTCTCTAAATTAATTGTGGCCAAAAAGAAAGGTTTAGATAGGAATATTAATAATAATTTATTGCATCAAAAGCACCTTTTCCTAGAAAGTCAAGTTCAGGTTAGCAATCCTGGCCCTCTTCTAGTGGCCAAACCAGTGAGGACTAGAACTCTTCTTAGGAAATTCAAAACTATAAATTTCAAGAGTAGAAAGTTAGGGCCAAAATGAATTGGTTGAAAAAGGGTGACAAGGGATCTATATATTTCTTTAACCTTATTAAATTCAAGCAAGAAAGTGAACTCATTGGCCCTATAGTTCACGATGGTCAAAGCTCTAGTGATCCTATCTTTTAGAAGATAGATTTTCAAGGGTTCTTTCAGAATATTTTCACCTTAGAGTAGGATGGAAAGAGCCAAAAGGTTAAGTAATTTTGTATGAAAATTATCCCCAATAAGGTTACATATGAGGATGCAAAATTTTTGGATATAGACATCTCCATCCAAGGGATTGAAAAAACTATTAGATCCCTAAGCAATGGAAAATCCTTAGATTTTGATGATATTTCTACTGAATTTTACAAGAAAAACATTTATTGGTTTCTTATAAGCTCATAGATCTCTATAATCTTGCATTCTCCTACAAATCCTTGGGAGAAAATATTAACAAAGGGATGATAAACCTCATCTCGAAGGTGGGAGAAGAGACTCAAATTAGGAATTGGAGGCCTATAACAATGTTAAATGTTTCATATAAGATATTAGCT
Organism: Cryptomeria japonica; assembly: GCF_030272615.1. NCBI lineage: Eukaryota > Viridiplantae > Streptophyta > Pinopsida > Cupressales > Cupressaceae > Cryptomeria > Cryptomeria japonica. The sequence continues at coordinate 748,442,267 of NC_081407.1, read as the reverse complement.
AATACCCTGGCTAGAAGGCTCACTAGGTTATTGGGGAAAGTTGTCTCAGTGGCTAAAACTAGATTTATTAAGGGGAGGTACATTCTTGAAAATTTGGTCACTAGTTGGGAAGACATCCACAAGGCTAGGTAGGAGAATTACAATGAAACCATGATTCTTTAATATTTTGAGAAGGCATACGATCATATAGAATGGTCTTTTATGCTAGACATATTTTAATGCCTTTGTATTTCTTCCTTAATTTTGCCAGTGGATTAGTATTTTGTTTAAAGACTCATCAAATATCATTGATATTAATGGAGACTTGTTAGAGCCTATTAGTTTGCATAGATCTATTAGTCAAGGGTGTCGTATTGCATGTCTTATTTGTTATTGTTGTATTTGCATTATACTATATCCTTAGAACTGATCTAATCTCCCTAAAATTAAAGGGCATCACACTTCCCAATAAAGAGAAATTTCTTAATTCCCAATTTGTTGATGATACAACACTCTTTTTTAAGCTTTTTCAAGATCATTTTGATAACACGGTGAATAGAATGGAAAAAATTGTAATGCCTTTGGGTCTAAGGTGGCACCTCACAAATCCATACTTATAGATTGGACTGATGATCCTCCTAACTAGATTTATTCCAAAGGATGGGGGTGGTCTAATTCTCATAAAGTGTTTGGGTATCAATAGGCCCAACTACGAACTCTTGGGAGAGTTGGGCACAGTGATTGATTACTTTTCTTTTGGTTATTGATATTATTAGATAAGATAGAAAGAGGAAATGCAAGAACTAGATGTAATGATGTAAATTTGACAATAATCAACATGAACAATAAGCTACAAATTATAGATGCAAACTTTGAAGATATATCTACAAATAGGTAATTGAAAGGAACTCGCATCTGCAATTTGAGCCTCAAAGTGCTAGACTATGGGGCTAATAATTTCTATCCTGGATGTCTAATGCAAATATCATAAATAGATCCTAATATAGGAATTCATAGAGATTATCTCTATGAACATCTACTAGAAAAATGTCTGACTATGGTGCTAAGCCATAGCCTTCAAGATTTTTCACTACTTCAAAGTTTGACTCTCTTTGTCTCAATCTGTACTTTATGAATCCATAATCCTTCTTTGTCAAATTTGAATCCTACACATAAAAGAGACAGAAAATAGTGTTGGGCAGTATAGGGTTTTGCCTTAGTCAAAACCTAGGTTGGAATTAACCCTACAACAATGAGGATTAGGAAAATGAGAGCTTATCCCTAGTAAGGCAGAGACTAAATCTAAAATGAATTTTTTAAATAGAAATTTTGAACTGAAATGATTATACCTTTGATTAGTGATGCACTCTTTTTTGTTAAAGTTGTACAAGTGTTGATACAATAACATGATAAATCATAAAAAAATCTTGGTTATGAACACAAACTTAAATACAACTTGTTGTATCTAGATGCTCCTTATGCTCAAATCTTCTCTAGAAGGAATAAGGAAAGGTTGAAAATGAAATTTTTAGATGATCAAATTAATTAAGGATGATGGCTTTATATAGGGTTCTCAAGATATTTTCACATTTTGGGCTGATTTCCAATGGTCATATCAATCTATCAAGAATGGATCACAAATGGTGGGAATTGGTACTCCAACAATTTCAAATTTGGGCTCTTTTAGGAGGGACTATGGAAGCCCTAGTACTATGGCACCTAGCACCATAGTCCACCCAAAAAGAGGTGGAACAAAGAAAAGTTTGGAGTGCACAAGCCAAGGATATTATATCAAGTCATGTCATGAGCTTATGAAGATAGTTTGGATGTGGAAGGGCCAAAAACAAGCTAAAAAATATAAAGGAGGCACACTAAAACAAGGACCCAAAAAGGAGCGTGAAATTGTAAAGGGGTTACAATTTAAGACACTACAATACACTTTCTTCTAGAATTTCCACTTCCTCTTCCTTAAAGTCACTATAATCCTTAGAGTCTAGAAATTGGTAATCCTCTCTATGCCACACCATTGGTGTAGCTTTCCATATCATTAGTGCAACCATAGAGTTTCATGCCCACCACAAAAGGTGTCAATTTTTCCAACTCTTCATCATTTTTATGAATTATGGGTGCTTTCTTATTTAGTTCTCTAACTAATACCTCCTCTTTTCTAATAGTTTGTTCTTCCAAACATAAATTTGGTCTTTTCACTTTAGTCACCCCTTTTATTCATTTTTTTTCCCTATGTAGTTTTAGCCCATCCTAGTCTTTTGTGTTAAAATTGCATTGAACATCAAATTTTCTTGTGTACATTTGACCATAAATTCATGTAAACAAACATCAAGGGCCATAGCCTACTTTAAATGTTGAATATCAATTCAAATATTTTCTACTAAGATTTTATGAACAACCAAAGTTTCCTCAAAGAGTCTAATCATTTTTACCATAGGCCTCTCAAGTTTTGTAGCACCTTCATTTAGTTGTGCTTACTACATTTGTATATCCGTCTTACTCTTTTTACTTTTGTTATATGACCTTTTATAGAGAATACACACTTGTAGTTTTTTCAATTTCAAATTTGTCTACATATACTTTTCTCAAATCTAATTTGAATTAATTTTTGGTAAAGGTCATAGAAATTTTATGAAGATAAAGATTTAATAATACATCTCATATTCCCTATCTTCTGAATTCTCATCTATCCTTATAAATGATCCTAGTTGGTTCTCTCTGAATTCTATGGTTACCAATCCAAAGATTTTAAGGGGATATTGTATAATCAGATTCAAACTGTGACATACATATATTTCTTATTTCAGAGAGTGAAAATTTTCTTCCTAATCCTTGATAAAGAAACCTATGCCTCCCATCACATATGATACCTGATTTAAAATTTCCCTCTTAATGCTCTTAGAAGGACATTCCAATAGAAAGAAATCATTCAGCAGGGTTCTAATTTTGACGTCTTCCCTAAATATGAATCACACCAATTCCTCAATTTAGTTTCTGAGGCCAATCCCTTGCCTATCTAATAAAGCAAGCAAGCTCTTTAAGCTTAGAATTAGATCTACGTAGTTTATCACCTTCACGAAAAAGGAAATATGCCACCCAATGATCCTAGGGTTGAGAGGAACATAGTTTTCACCTATTCCCATTTGTTTATCTTTGCTATCCACTCCACTTCTTTACAAGCTTCTTTGCTTCATGTTAACAAAAATATATGAAAAGTAGACAAATATCTTTTAATAATATATATTAAATAACTCTTAATGAATAAAATAAAATAATTTTTAATAATTCTAAATATAATAATTTTGAAGTGTAAGTAAAAACAAAAAAGCTCTTAAATGTATATCGGTTTTTTACATGTCAAAATATTTAACATAATAATAAATATAATATCAGTATTTAAAATTCAAATAAAATGAGTGCCACTTCAAGCAATGCAATAATAGCATTTGTCTACTAGTAATAAATGATTTATGACATACCAAGAGTAAATAGAATAATAGCTTAAGATAATAGATTGTTCAAAGTTATATGTATCACATCAAAAAGTGGCAAGTATCCATCTTTATAGCATTGTAATAAAATTATTTGTTGTGTAGTTAATAGATGAGTCATGGAGACAATTCAAAGGTAACCTAATTCTTATGAGTTGAATATTTCATGATTTTACTAAGTTAGTGAATTTTAAAGTTGTGAAGATTGTTCTTTACCCTAAGCTTGATTCATATAAGGCTCAATATAATTGACATAATTGATTGAAGTTGATTTTATTCATTAACATAAATATTTGTTAAATATTCATGAACAAATGATTTCTTTGTAACGCACCTTTAGACTTTGATAGATTAATTTTGACTTTCACAATTAAACAAAATAATATATTTCTAAACTAATTCTAAAATATAATAATATAATTATTAACTAAATCAAATTGTTCTAAAATAAATTATAAGAAAAAAAATCTCTTCAATAAGTAAAATAAGTCTCTATATGCATATAACTCTTGAAAAATAGAAATAATTTTTCAAAATAGAATAAATATTAATATAAATATCTATACATATTAATTTTAATTTTTTTAAATAAATGTAAATTCTATATTAAAAAATTTGGTACAATCATTATGAACTTCAACATTACTCATAATCTCTCTTGATGTAATTAATTAATCAGTAATTAAATTTGATAAATACAATGAATGGTGCATATTTTTGTCATGGTCTTGTATGTACATTGTCATTATGTGCATGACTTTAATTCATTTGCATGGTCATTACGTACCCTTTACTTCAATTTTCATTGTCTTGCAGATTGTTGACCCGCCTTGTCTGCCTCTTACAGGAAGCTCAAGTCTGCCATTCATGGTGTGATTGTTACTGAGTAGATCATTCATTGTCATTGTGCATGCACGTCGTCTCATACATGAAGTAAACAGTCTCCAAGGAAAAATTGCAGCCTAATTTTCCACACATTTATTTAGCGTGTGAGAACACACAAATATATTGACTTGAGTAGACTTTTATGTTCGGGTTAAGATGTTGTAGACTCTACAAATATATTGGTTATTACAGAGTACACTTTCTTATAAAAGTGGCTGACAAACACAAAAAAATCGTTTAACCATTTTACATGACTTCCCAACTTTTTGATTTGCAGCATTTGTTTGATAATATGATGAAACTATAGAGATCCGGTCAACCACTGAGAGGGGGAGGGTGAATCAGTAGATAGAAAATTAACTGAATTTTCACCAAACTTATTTCCCAACTTAGAATCAACTCACAAAGTTTACCGATTTAGCCACTTTAACAAATCTGTAGTTGTATGTTGAAACCTTACTAGTTGACCTAATGCTTCAGTGATATAATGCAACAGATCTAAAACTTAAATACCATTAGACCAAAACCTTAAACCACTTCACTAATACTAGTAATACCATATTTCAGATCATTTCTAGTCATTTAAATTTATCTATGTAGATTTACCAGTCATTCATATAAACCATACCAAAAGCACATCCACAAAATCATTCACCACTTGACACAATGATTTTTCATGTGGAAACCCAAATGGGAAAAACAACGGTGTGGATGAATACCCACAAGTATTCTTTGAACTTTTTTGAAGTTCGCCCTATTAGGAGCCAAGCCTAGTTAGAAGCTTATACAATAATGTTGTGTTAGGAACAGATCCGGTTAAGGACCACCCGGTTAAGGGATTGACTACAAATACCCTATTAAAGGTAATGCCCTGCTAAAGGCAACCTCAGCGGAGGATTTCAAATCCAAGCTAATGGATCACCTGGTTAGAGGATTTCAACAACAAGCCTGTTAGAGCTTACCCTGTGAGGGGATTTCAAAATTGTTGTAATGGTTAGAGAACAACAGGTTCTTTGACTGATCTAGAAATAGCACTTCCTTGCTAAATCAAATCCTTTACCACTCATATCTTCCTTCACATCATTATGTAGACACACCTCCTAGTTCGACAACAATCACTTTCACACTCTATCAAATTGCCAACAAATCATTCAATCAATCCATTAACCTTATAAGCAAATACATTAGGTCATTAACACAACACAACACAAACACTAAAATTCTCATAGAGATTACAAAAACATTGGTTCAATCTTGACCATTAGAGTACATTGCAATCAACTTCACATTCTTCTAGGCATCTACAACCACTCCTAGATCACCGCACTTGAATCTTGTAACTCATCACGTGATTGTCACTTCATACTATGCATTTGATCATTCTCAAGATAAACGGTTATCTTAACGTGCCAAAACCATATAGAAACTGATTATGTGCAACATGCTTGTGTTGTATCTTCATCACCGATCATCATCTGATCATAAACCATCACAATCTATCTCCGAGCTCCATCGATTAGGGTTCTTCTTCTCAACTGGTGAGGATTACCAGTTGATCTTCACTGCTTCATTATCGGTTGCTTTTACTACTTCATTACTGGTTGCAATACTTGCTTCATTACCGGTTGCTATTGACATCAATGACAACACTTCCTAATATACTTCTTGAATGTAGTCTCCATGCAATGCCAACATTGTCATCATTGGATACTTTGATTAGTGTGATGATTTTGATCATTTCATTTATCAAATTTAATACTTGATTTTTAATTTTAGTTCCGATGAGGAACTATAGAAGAAGCCTTTCATATTAACTAGTGATTAAACTTGCTATGAACATTCAATCACAATTCACTCGTATTTTAATATTTGTCCCTTTTCTTATGTGCGTCCACTAAATTTGCATATTTTTCATCCCAAATATTAAACTAATGTTTTTTGGTGCCTACTCATTGCGGTTGTTGGCAGCTTGCAAAGGTGTGCTTAGTTCTCAATGCAAGAGAACACACAACTTCAAAGAATGCATGCACAACTTTAAAGAAGGCTAAATAAATAGATGGTCACTTAGGCTGCAAGTCACATTTGGCATTTAGGGTATGAGTTGTCTCTGCATGCTTCTCTAAGGTGGAAGATCATGGGAGTGTTTAGGGCATAGGGTGGACTAATGGTCATAATTAAAATGCAAACAAATTTAAGAAAAGATGTTTGGACTTTTAGATTTTGAAAAAGACTTTTGGACTATCCCAAGGATTGTGGTGGTTGTAAGCCATAACATTTGGTGTAGCATTTTTTTTTTTGGCATAAGCTACTTGTCACTACTCAAATTGGACAAAACTTCCCATCTCCTTCATTTTCTTGTTTTTGTTCTACAATAAAAATTAACTCATTTGCACATTACTTGTTATTATTCATCCACCATCTATGGTGCTTATTATCTTATCTAGATCTTTGTGCCTTATTTTATACTTAAAAATTCTCATCTACCTTCTCGAAATTTGCAATTTGATTAGGCTTATTGTTATCATCTTCCCATTCTGTGTTTTGCACAACAAACACATACCTTCCCTATCAATGTATTTTATATTTGTGAAGCCTATCTCTTTCAAGTCGTCCTCCTTTACTTTTAATGAAACCCTCTTTTCATTTCTTTTTTTACTCATCCACCCTCACTCTCTTACTATCTCCCTTGGGGGATGATTTTCTGTTGTCCACAAAGTCTTTTTAATCTTCCTAGTTTTGCCTTGTCTCCCCTACTCTTACCACATTATTCTGTAAACTTTCTTTGCCTTTTCAAATTTATTTCTTTAAAGCATCTTAACAATTTTTAGCATATAGTAGCAAATTGCAAGTGTTTATCATAAAACTAATCCTACGCCAAACAAATGTCTAATAAACATTGCAAAAGATATTGGGTTTAGAGGGAAATATAAACTTGTTTATGATGACTAGAATATTTCGTGCACAACTGTAATGCCCCGCTAGGAAACCCCGAAGGGATAAGCCAAAATTACAAGAATAGAGTGCAATAATTTTTTTTTTAAAGTTACAACACATAAGATGCAACAAGATATCAAAGATTCAGATTACATAGCGGAAGACTTCAACTAACACCTAAAGAGTTTCCCAACGAGATTACTTAAATTTCACAATTCAATTTACTCACACAATTAATCCAATAAGCTAATTATCTTAACAATGAGATAACTCTTAATTAGGATAATTTTCTTTCAAGAGATGGAAATATAAATCACAACAAAGATTCATCCATTAAGATCCATTCATCATCTTCATTCAATCTTTTCATTTAAATTACAAACCATACATCTAACATTCTAATACACTAGGATATCATCATAACGTAAGAGATCTTTCCAAGCATATTTAGTTTTCTAACCACAACAGAATAGATTCCAATACTCTAAGATACATTCTTTCATACTCCATTTTATTGCATTTTAAAAGACAATTGCATACTAGCATCTACGATAAAATCTCATCTAACCACTAAAGCATTCGATAAACATGGCATTCAAGAAAGAACTGCATATAAGCATTTATAGTTAATTCCAATCATCCACTTAACCATTCTAACATAAGCTAATCATACATGATAAAGCTGAATAAAGGAAACATAAGCGAAAACACCACATAACACCATAATGATCTCGGAGTTCACCCGTAAAGGGCTACATCTCCGGGTCCGCGCAACTGCAAGACCCCTTTGATAAAATATAAAGGTTAAGAATACAAGAGGTTACACCATTACAATCCAGGCATCAAGGCGAAATATAACAATATACAAGCGACCACACTGGTCAATTAATACATAATCGATCCCTGAAAAGAACAGGATCCAGCTGAACATAATCAAAGCAAAAACAAGAGGTCCATGAGAGCATCCATAAAACTGAGCCATCACCACCCAAGGTCTAACATGAAACCGACACTCACAAGGGCAGAGACAAAAGGACGACTCACAAAGGTACTCCTAACAGGACAACGACAACACACTAGCGAACGTAGGGACAAGTGTCATCACACAACCTGGTATGGATACCATGGCAAGTCTTCATAGGTCCCGGTCCCACACATTGGGTTACCCTAGCAACCTAATCCGAGCTTCCGGCCCATCCAAGCCTCATGTCGACCCACACATCCTCTCGCGGAGACAAGGAAGATGGTTTGCCATTTCAGGCCTTCTCACAGCATGTCGAATCTATGATAGCACTCGTCCCATGTGTGAGGCACATTATCTTATTTAGAGATTACATTCTAATCTACTTAAAGGTTATCACTTATTAGACTCACTTTCGACGGGTTACCCAGTAGCCACTTTGGGCGCGGCCCCCAATCGAAAGCCACTTTCCCATACGACACTAGACTAAACTCGGACGAACTCAAAACCAAGGAATACACATGGTCAGAAGAACGGAGTTCAAGAAGAGAGAAAAAATCATCTGGTCAAACACGACTCAAGATAATCACTTACTGACGGTACTCTAATCTAGAGACCCGACCAACAACGGTCAACCACAATCATCATTCGACTCACACACAAGGAGGATATGATCAAGATGACACTACCACAATACAATAGTCAACTCGGAACAGAGGACTGAATCAGGTACCCCAAGTCAATCCATACGACAGGGTCCTACTAAACAAAGCAAAACATGCCATTTCATAATTAAAGGCGAATACAGAAATTAAACTCGCAAGGCAATAATCAGAAAAGACAATATTCCTCAATTGATTTAAACATTAAAATCGATCAAGTTTTCTACATGATCTAAAATAGATTACAGTTATCTACCTCAACTAGGGATAAGTTGTTCTTGGTTTTCTAACTCCTAAGGTTCAAAGCATCGAACAGGCAAATTAAGCCATAAAGAGTTTTTAAACCAATTTACATTAATAAAACTCAGACAACCATTAATCTATTAAATAAGATATTTAATCTCCAACAAAACATCATTAACAAACTGGTCTAAAATCAATCTCTACAGATTCCTAATTTCAATTCCAGATGCATAATACGGATCACGGAATAAATAAATAAAGGAAATTCAGTTGTAGATACTCATTTCCAAACGCACATGATATAAACTTATTAATCCAAGATTGGACCCAAGTATAGCCAATTAACATTTGATGATGAAATTATCAATATTAGAACTTAATGAGACAAGGTGCACAGATCATGAAATGGAATTGAATGATTAATTCACCTATAAATTCTATTATATACTTAATCAAAATCAAGTTATCCTTTATCATGATATGCCCTTTAATCATAATTAAGCATCTAATTAAATTTAACATTAAACACAACTCTCTTTAAAATGATATAAAAATCATATGTATTTTTTTTGATACTAAACAAAATACATTAAAACAACCATTTTTTTTTTTTAACCATGATTAAAACAACCAAAAAAAAATGCAAAAAAAAAAAAATCATGGAGAGGCGAGCTGGGAAGGGCCGTGCCCTAACCCTAGCCGCTGGAAGAGGGGCGGCGGCGCTTGCGGTGGTGTCCGCAGGAGCCGCGGCGCCCTGCGGCCACCGCGGCCCCTGCGGCCACCACCGTGGGCCGCAGCCGCAGCCACAGTCTGCGAGAACGATAAGGCGCGGGGGAGGAGCACGGGACGGGGGAAGGAGTAAGGGGGTGAGCGGGGGAGAGGGGAGGAGGAGCGGGTGGAGCTCCGCTCCCCGCCCTCCACCCCAACCAAGGTTTCGTTTAAAAAAAAAAACTCGCTCAAGCCGAAATAAAACTCACTCCCAGGCCGAAATGAAATGAACGCCCAGGCCGAAATAAAATGAATATATTATTTATTTTTTTTAAAAAAAACACACAGTTCGTAAATAAACACAAACGCCCAGCACCCAATTTCGTAATGAACATAAATTTCAATAAAAACAGTTTCGCCCAGCTCGATGAAATTATAATATTGTTCGGGGATTAAAAATCAATGTTTTCATTTTCCCTAAAAAGCACAGTCCGAACCATTAAAACAAAATGCCCATTAACAGGCTTGATAAAGAATTCCGATTCAATACCAATTCGGTTTAGACAAACTGAGATTGATATCACATTTCCATTTCAAACAAAACTAAGATTGAGAGACAAATCCTACCTGATCTCGCGTTCCTGGCAAGATCTGTTGAGAGTCCAAATCTCCAGCTCCCAAATCCTTCCTTCTCCATCCAAAATCCTCCAATTTCATCTCCAAAATCTTTGCCAACAAAAATTCCTCCAAAAATGTCCCTCCTTCTATTTTTCCCCAAATTTGGGTTATATGGAAGAGTTGACCCAAAAATTCTATTTTTGGAATAAAAAAAATTTATTTAAAAATAATACTCAAATTAATACTTTTCTAGCTATTACAATAATTTAAATTGCTTTTTTTAATTCAAAATCGATTTCTCTTTTAATCAAATTTAACCTTTCAATTTCCAAAATCCAACAGAATATTATCAATCTATTGCGATAAAATACAAAAATTTCTTTTTCAACAGCATATATATATAATGCATTTAATATTCAAGATCAGTCATTAATCGAACTTACTCCCAATTTAAAATAGGCAATTCATAACAACAAAAATCGCATTACGAAAACCCGATTAATTTAATCCATTAATCTTCAATGCACAATGCATATTTAATCAAGATAATTACTAAGGGCTAATTAATCAAATTAACCAAACACACCAAGCACGCAAATCGAGAAGGTCAACCAAACAGATGACTCGCAAACCCAAACCAACAAGGGATTACCGATGACGACTGGCGATGCTCACTGGAGCACGACTAAGGTCAACTAGGGTCTTACGACCACCTAATCTGACTCTAGGGATTAAAAAGGTACACTCAAACCTGCAATCCAGGTGAAGATGAACCTCGCACTCATGCGGCATTGTACCTGAAATCTCCTGCAACCAAGAGTCATACATGCATACATATATAATAACTTAATGAAAACGTTAGCTCAATATTGATACCACGGAATAGGTACACTAACAACTTGCATACAACTAGTGTGAAAACCACATCATTAGCTATGCGTAAATCAAACATCTGACTATAATCATTATATTAAGATAACTAATCAAGATTAAACCAAGGTTAGAGATTGATTAGGGCAGGGGTACTACAACAACCTTAATAGTCTTTAATTCAAATGATCCAACATTATGAAAATGCATAATTCCATCTATCTCAAATAAATTATAGAAATTATTTTAAAGTAGCATAACATGATTTGGAGAACTAAAAAAAAATCTAAAGCAAGGGAAAATATTTATGTTCTTTTGTGCCTTTTATTATCTTCAATTTCTTCCTTACCAAAGCCACATTCTCTTTTAAGTTGACTTTGTTAACTATAATAAATGTTTGTTACATTTTTATAAGTAAATGATTTGTTTGTTAAAAAGTTTAATAATTTGATGGACTAATTTTGACTTCCACAATCAAATAAAATAATATAATTCTTAACTAATTCTAAAGTATAACAAAATAATTTTTAAATAAATAGATTTTGTTCTAATGTAAATTATAGAAAGGAAAAACTCTTCAATAAATAAAATATATCTCTTAAAAATATTGAAAAATTAAAAATTAAAATTATGAAAGGAAATTTTCACAACTCTAAATCTATTTTCATTGTCAATATACTACCAACTCTAATTTGGACTATGGAGATTTCTTAACTATTCGTATTTTGTTATACAAATAGCTGGAAAAATACTGAAAAAAAAAAATCTTGACCAGAGTAGAGTTATGTTTGGGTTAGGATACCATGAACTTTCAAAATATCTCGACTTTATCAGCGTGATGAATTTGATCACATCATTCATCAAATTTAATCTTCACTATTAATTATTTAGTTAAAAAAAATTGAAGCGATTTCAAATAAATGGTTTAGGTACTTCAAAAGTGTCATTTACTATATTTTAATTATTAAGATATATATATATATATATATATATATATATATATATATATATATATATATATATGTATATATATGTATATATATATATGTGTATATATATATGTGTATATATGTATATATATATGTATATGTATATGTATATACATATATATGTATATATATATGTATATGTATATATATATATATATGTATATATATGTATATACATATACATATATATACATATACATATACATATATATATATATATATATATACATATATATATATATATATATATATATATATATATATATATATATATATATATATATATATATATATATATATATATATATATATATATATATATATATATATATATATATATATTTGGCAAGGTGGCAATGCCACTTGACATATTTTATTAATAATATATAATTTTTACAATATATTTAAAAACTGATTCAAATTAAGCTCCCAAAGAAAAGAACCAGCAAATAAAACTCTGGTCATTGCTCATCAACATGACTATAGAAGAAAAGTAGTGAACGATCCTCTAGCCAGAGCTAGTTACAAAATAGAGATCAACAAAGGAGCATGCAAGCTCATTTTATAGAATAGGAGCATGCAAGCTTATTTACAAAATAAGGACATGAAAAAGAAATAACATAGGCTGCCCCATGAATGAAGAAGAGAGCTCCAAAAAGAAAGAGGACTAAACCAGAATCGAAGGATAGATCCATCTTCATGGGATATCTTGAAGGCACTGCAACAAAGAACTCCTGCAACCAAAATTGACATGCCCCTGCACCAAAATACACCTGCAACCAAAATATATATATATATATATATATATTCTACAGAACGTAGAGAACTTACAAGAAACACAAGGGTCCAAAAAATAACTGACACCAATGACATGAGATCTGCGGTCCGCCATTATAGACAAATGCCAAAGTAGAATAGGTGAATGCGGAAATGCTGGAGAGAAATGAAGCCCACAATTTTTATGCCGTAAATGAAAAGAAAGAGGAGATATATCATAAAAATTCTGACAAACCAAAAGAAGTAGCGTACAAAGATAATCATGAAAACAACGCCACGCCAAACTTAAAATGACATATGAAGGACGGATTCTCAATGTGAAAATAAATATCTCTAGATTTCTCACCAGAAGAGAGTACTAAACACACGAACAACATCTATAACAATCAACTCGTAATTAATGAATGCCAAGTGATGATCGAGTAAAGCAAAGTACCTCAAATCAAAACCAAATGGAATTATGAAAAGGAATACCTTACCAATTGAAGAGAATATCAACTCATATAAACGAGCAATCATATAATAAGAAAGATTAAATACTCCACTCCCTACAGGGTATTCATAATAGGTTATATTTTTATTAAAAGTGTCTTTTTATATTTTTATTATATTTATTTTTTATTTTTATGTTTAATAGTTTTGATTAACATATTAATTTTTTTATTATAATAACTTTTAAATAAATAATAAAAAGTAGTTTTTCAATAAATAAAACAATTCTAAGTAAATTTAAATGGTTCTTCAAACAAAAATAATGTAAACAATGTAAAAATTTAAAATAATTCTTAAATAGTTATATAATAAATTAAAAAATATTTTGATAAATAAATTCATGATTGGATTATGGACGTTTCTTAGATAATGTATTAAAGATAATCTTTACTAGTTTTCATCCAACACAACACTATTTTGATCATGTTTGTTTATTGATTCTCAATATTGTTTTATTTTCAATTTGTAAACCAGGATTAAGGAATTCATAACCCAAAATATTAATTTTCAAAATAAATATACATATTTTTTGCTGCTTCAACTTTTTGATTTCATGAATTCCCAACAACTTATTGACATATTATTGATTTTCTAATTTAAATTTGATCTATTTTTAATAAAATTTATGGTGACTAAAGAATCCCTCTATTATTTAACTATTGAATATAATTTATACAAATAAAGTGTTTAAAAGTTAAAACATAATTTTTAAATAATATTAATGAAATATTATGATAATCAAACTTTAAAAAAAGGGCGTATAAAAATACTTTATTATGCCCTCCTTAATAGTCATAAAAGAGGATACACTTCACCACCGTAGATTTTTTCTCAAACTCCATAATACTATTATTGTGCCAAAACTTAATTTATATTGACAATCTAAGCATACTTTATTAATAACTTATTTTGAATACTATATATTGTCTGTGAGAAAAAAAAATATTAATACAAAATTTAATATTTTTCACATAATATTAAATACTAGAATAATAATATATGACAGGCCACATATTGACATAACTCTACGCTTTGAGGACATCCACTCCTTTATAATCCAATCTCAAAGTATTAAAACACAAAGCCTCAATTTATTTATTCCTCCATTCCCATTCTATCCTATTCATTCCTGTGCTTCCCACTGCCCCAGCTTGGTCTACCATGGCTCCTCTTTGCTTCTACTCTTTCATCATGCTCTGCATCTTTTCAATCTCCGCTCTTCCTCACTCTCTCAATACCTCTCAACAGCTACAATTGCTCCTGCAATTCAAAACGGCTATTTCCAACAACAACACCTCTTCACTGCCAGATTGGACTCCTCTTCACCCCCTCTGTAACTGGTCTGCCGTTACCTGCGACCCCTCTTTCCAGTCCGTCGTCGCCCTCAACTTATCCGACATGAACTTAGACGGCACCATCTCTCCTCTCCTCGGGAATCTCTCCTCTCTTCAATCCCTCGATCTCTCCAACAATGCCCTCACTTCTACCATTCCACCTCAACTCGCCCAACTCACCCATCTGCAGGTACTCTGGGTACACCGCAATCAATTGCAAGGAACAATTCCCCTCTCTCTTTCTGCTTGCCGAAATTTGAATGACCTGGCACTCTCCTATAACCAACTGCATGGCAGCATTCCGCCTGAGCTGAGTCTCCTTACAAGATTGAAGTTCCTCTACTTAGGACAAAACAATCTCACAGGTGTTATTCCCCCTTCTTTCAAAAACCTGTCCACTTTAGTTGAATTGTACTTGGGAGAAAATGATTTGTACGGCCCCATTCCTTCTGAATTGGGAGCCCTCTCTCAACTACAGAGGCTATCACTTAGTACGAATCAGTTGTCAGGTCCCATTCCCCCTGAATTGGGCATGCTCACTCACCTGCAGGTTCTTTACCTTTATACAAATAACTTATCAGGCACCATTCCCAGCTCCTTAGGAAATCTGTCTTCCATGACCGATTTAGAATTGACAGAAAATGATCTTCATGGCCCCATTCCCCCTGAATTGGGCACGCTCACTCACCTGCAAAA
The DNA here is from genome assembly GCF_030272615.1 of Cryptomeria japonica. Lineage (NCBI taxonomy): Eukaryota > Viridiplantae > Streptophyta > Pinopsida > Cupressales > Cupressaceae > Cryptomeria > Cryptomeria japonica. Next base: position 748,426,619 of record NC_081407.1, on the reverse strand, counting down.
TCTTGACCTTTGGGGGAATAACTTATCAGGTGCCATTCCCTATTCTTTAACAAATCTCTCGAAATTGAGAGTATTAGGTTTAAGTCAAAACCAGCTGAGTGGACATATTCCACGGGAAATAGGTACCAAGCTCTCCAATTTGCATTTACTCAGTTTATGGGGAAATCAGCTTAGTGGAAAAATACCAAACTCTCTTGGAAATTGTTCCAACCTCACAGCACTTGTTTTAGCTGAAAACCAGCTGAATGGAATGGTGCCAATGGAGCTGGGCAAGTTGAAACTCCTTACCCGGCTTTACCTACATACCAATCAACTTGTTAGTGATAGCAGCAACACATTGTCTTTTCTAACTTCTCTTACAAATTGCTCCCACTTGCAAGAAATATTAGTGTCTAATAATCATCTCACTGGTATATTGCCCCCGTCCATAGGCCAACTGTCTTCCAATTTAAGTTTCTTGGATTTATCAAACAACATGATAAGCGGAAGAATACCACAGCAGATTGCCAATCTAACTGATTTAATCTATTTAAGTTTGAGGGATAATCTTTTCAGTGGCAATATTCCATCCGGAATTAAAAGATTCCAGAAGTTGGAAAGATTGTATTTGGGTGGGAACAAATTAGAAGGAAGCATTCCAAGTGAGATAGGTCAAATGCAACATCTCGGACTCCTAAACTTTAGTCACAACCAGCTATCTGGAAAACTGCCAGATTCCCTTTGTAGCCCTAAGCAGCTAAGACGTCTTTTACTTCAGCACAACAACTTGTCAGGGGAGATCCCTGTTGTTTTAGCAGGATGTCAGAATTTGGAGCTCATTGACTTATCTTACAATAAATTAGGTGGAAGGATACCTCCTGATTTCATTGCCAGCCTCAAAAATCTGGTTTTCTACCTCAAACTTTCGTGGAATTCTCTGGAAGGGTCTTTGCCACTAGAGATGAGTAAAATTGCAATGGCTCAAGCCATAGACATCTCTGGAAATCGGCTTACTGGGCTGATTCCGAATTCTCTAGGAGACTGCACAGCATTAGAGCATCTGAATCTGTCCCACAATGCCTTTGAAGGTCCAATTCCAGACTCGCTCTCCAAATTACAAAATCTCCAAGAAATGGATCTTTCTACCAATTCTTTATCAGGTTCAATACCAATGTCCCTTGAAAGATTAAAAGTACTTCAATACATGAATGTTTCATTCAATAATTTGTCAGGGCAGATTCCAAAAGGAGGGTTGTTTCCAAATAGAACTGTTATAGAATTGTTTATGGGAAACCCTGGCCTCTGTGGACCAATGAATTATTCATTGCCTCCATGCCCAAAGAAGAGTCAAGAAAAGCATTCACTGCTTAAAAAAATAGTCTTATCAGTTGTTGGAACTATTGCGTTTATATTGTGCTCCTTCATCTTACTAATTTTATGGAGATATAAACTTTCAAGCCAACTATTCCATCCCTCAAACTTTATTTTTCAAAAGCTTAGCTATCCAAAATTTTCTTATCAAGATCTTGTCACAGCAACAGCCGAATTTGATTAGTCAAACTTGCTTGGAGTGGGTAACTTCGGATCAGTCTACAAAGGAATTTTGAGGGATGGTAAGATAGTTGCAATCAAGGCTCTTAATTTGCAGAATGAAGAAGCTCATAAGAGCTTCGACACAGAATGCAAAGTATTAGGGAGGATTCGGCACCGTAACCTGATCAAAATCATAAGTGCATTTTCCTACTCTGGCTTCAAAGGTCTGGTTCTTCAATTTGCTTCCAATGGGAGCTTGGAGAAACATTTGCACCCAGACAGGGATGATCAGGAATTTTGTAAATTGGGATTGGAGGACTGTTTGAGCATTGCTGTAGATGTTGCCCATGGCATGGAGTATTTACATCATGATTGTCCTTTCCAAATTGTGCACTCTGATTTAAAACCTAGCAATGTGCTCCTGGACGCCAACATGACGGCCCTTGTGACTGATTTTGGTATATGCCGTTTGATTACTCCAAATTCCATAGATTCATTTAGTGCTGCAACATTTGCACTCAACGGATCTATTGGCTATATTGCTCCAGGTAATTTATTTGAGTTCTTCTATATTGTCATTATCATTTCCTTTTGATAGCTTTTCTAATTTTTCATGAATGAAATTGATTTACAGAGTATGGATTGTGGGGGGGTGTTTCCACAAAGGGAGATGTTTACAGCTATGGAATTCTGATATTAGAGATGGTTACAAAGAAGAGGCCAAGTGATGACATGTTCGTGGGAGACATGAACTTGCAGAAGTGGGTAAGGTCAGCTTTTCCAGATAGACTGGCAGATATTGTTGATTGTGGGCTATTGAGAGATGTGAATGAAAACATGGAAGCCAATAGGTGTCTTCTTTCTTTCATTCATGTTGGTTTGCTTTGTAGCAGTGAATCACCAAGAGAACGACCTTCCATTAGAGATGTAGCCAGGTTCTTGGAGAGTCTCAAGACATCTTCCATGGGGGGTGCAGTTGCTTCAAATTTAACAGCCACCATATCAGACCTCCTGCGCAATACCAATCGCGCAGAAACATTGGCATCTGACAGTCAAAGTTCTACATTTTAGATATTTAGAAGCTCAATTAGTAAGTTTTAGTCCTTTTATGTTTGGTAGTTTCAAGTTTGTTTTTTTCAATGTAAAATCGTTCTTAGGATAAATTGTAGTTCTTCCGAGTCTGCGAGGTGTTCCAATTCATGAATAAGCATTATACTACTTTGAGAGTGGATAATGTTGTCTATATAAACTTTCTAAAATACTGTAAAACGTGTATTCAAATCACTTTGTCTCATAATAGGCTATCAGGCCGTGTTTAACATTCTTGGTTTTGTATAAAATTCAATGTTTGAATATTAAAAAAATTAAAAATATTAAAAATGTTTGATATATAATTTATTTTAATTTTAAAAATATTAAAAATTAAATAGTTAAATAATTTGTATTAATAAAAAAATATTGAATAAAGGAGATGTATTAGTAGTTGTATTAATTTTAATTTTAATTTAGAAGTATATAATCTTATTTAAATTGTACATATATAATAATGGTTCTTTTTATTGCAAATTTTTCTTCTGTTTAGATCTCTCTTAATAGTTAGACATTTTTATTTCTTTATATTATCTACCTTAACTTATTTTTTATGCATTCTCTCTTTTTTTTGAAAAATTTTATGCTTTCAATCCTTTCTTTGTTCCTCTTTATTTTCTTTGTTTATAAATATTTTTTCTATAAATATTTTCACTTTTCTTTATATTTTTGAGTCCTAGTTTCCTTTTAATTTTATTCTATTTTCTTCTTTTATTAATTTTATTCTTTTGTCCCTTCTATTTTTCTGTTTCTAATTATTTATTATATATATATATATATATATATTCTATTTTTCTATTCCTTCTATATTTTTGTTTCTAATAATATATATATTTTAGTTATTAATTTTTTCATCCTTTTAGTTTATGTATGTGTATGTGCACACACACAAAAAATAAATATTCATGCAATTTTACTTTACTTAGTTTGTGCTAGAAGATGCACAATAAATCTTATTTAAATAATGTTCTAATTTTTCTAAATTCAATTATATTGCAAAGTGTAATTTTTTACATATTTATATCAGTTATTTTTTACTTTTTACAATATATTAAAATTACACATGATGCCTATTGTGTGTGTATCTAGTTGGTGAGGATTGAGGTGGTGTTATAAGTTATGGACGTTGGATTAATGACATATTGACTTAATATGCAAGGAAATTTTCTCAATTTATCTCTCATAACTATTAATTAATTTAGTAGTTTCTCTCAAAGATGGTTCAATGTAATTATTAATTGGCTAAAAGACTTTTTTTATAACGAGCATACAATCTTGTTAGACATTATAACTTCTAATTCATATTAATATGTCCTAAAAATGTACCAAAGGTTAGATTTCTAGTAGACATTAAAAAACTCAAACATAAAACTATCTTTGTATTACAAGAAAATTGGGCTTGAATAGTAAATGACAATTATATTGAATAATGATATCCTTGTATCTCATTGTATGGAACAAGGTTTGTGGAAACGAATCCCTTCATTAATCTATGACAAGATTTTTATGCAAATAAATTTAAATCTAATATAAATTTATTATATCTAAATTAAAAAACACGTAAAAAGACAAAATAAGTGCCTTTTTCATATTTTTTGTTCTTTAAATATTATAAAAAATATCACATATTCACCAATGGCAAAGGTGGAGCGGAGCAGCGCAAGGTCGAGATTCGCAGGGCGAAACCATGGTTTCAGTGTAGACTTTAGGCAGCAAGGAAGAAGATGTCAAGCTCGACAACGTATAGAAGGACATAAAAAAAAGGTGCTTGAAAGAGGAGACTTTAGACAGCTTGGAGGAGTCGCTTCGTGTAAGGGGAATACAATTGTTAGACAAAGGAGATTTAGCAAGACTAGTCAAGGTCACAAACCCTTCTATAGTTTGAAAGATTTAGCAACCCTCCGAAATAATATTCCATTTTTTTCCACTTTGTCCTTCCGAGATCTGAGTAAATCCTCCCTTGTTGAAGAAGGCATGGCCTCCAAAATATTGGGATACTTTTAAAAGAATAAAAAATCCCTAAAGACTTTGTATGGGAATAGGAATGGAAATTCAAGAAGTAATTGATGAATTTTCATCCTCCTCTTGTCTCTAATAAGTTTAGGAGATCAAGTGACTTCAACTTTCAACTCTCCTTTTCAAGTAACATACCATTATTTTATAAGTCTTCTTTAAATCTTCTGAGAAGTTTATGAGTGAGGGAAATAAATCTTGGGAGAAGATTCAAGATGGGATTCAAAAGAAGTAACCAATCCTAGATTTCTCTGAGTCAAAAGGTATGGGTTAGGAAGGATCAAAGTTTTATAGTAGAGAACGCAACAGAAGAAACATCCCAAACAGAGATCCTCAACTCAACTATAGATTCTCCCTTGGACAAAAAAGAAGAGTAGAAAAATAGCTCACAAATTGAAGTCCAGAATCTTTATTCAAGTGAGGAGGTGCCAATGGAGCAAGTGATAGGGATTCTAAAAAATAGGAAGGAATTGAGTATTGCCTTCTTAAAAGAAACTCTTGTCCAAGCTTGCTATTAAGAAGCTTAGGATAGGCTCATTAAGGAGTTGGCAGACCAAGTGCTAGGGGAAGACATGAAAAATGAAGATCAAAGTATTGGATTCTAGATAGTTAAAGAAAAAACTCTAGAGTGTCCCTATGAGGTCCCTTTTGCTCTTATTCAAAAAATGTGATGAAAACAAAAGGAAATTCTCCATATTGTCACTCTTGGTGATGTATTGAAAGTTATTAATCTGCCTCTATCATCTTATTTGAATAAATAGAAATTTCCATGGATGATATATGGTAATAGGGGTAGCAAGGGATCACCAAAGAAATTTCCATGGATTGATATATCTTAATCAATAAATAGAACTTATCTATAAGTATGAAAGGTGCAATTTGGAACCTAGATCACCTTGAGATTAAGGGACTAAAATTTTTGATCGATGCAAGAAATTTTCTTGTGGAGGCAAAAAGTCATAAAATTTGGGGGAGTAAGGATTATCGTTTGATGTCTAGTATTCAAGGTAGAGAGATAAACTTCATAAATAATTTGAGATATTTTCGAATAGATTTTGCAGAAAAAGGGTTCTAAAGATAGTTATGAAGCCTTTTAGTCAATTGTATGTTGAGGAAATTCAAGATAGACCTATAGAAGATTTGACAGAGCATATTTCATACAAAGATAAGAAAAACAATTTCCCTTCTAGAACTTCTAAAATGGGATTGACAGGGAATGAGTTCTCCACTCTAGTAAGGGCCAAAAGAGGTAGACCATTGGGAAGTTCAAAGAAGTAGAAGGAGAAGCAATGTATTGTAGAAAAATTACAATCAATAGCAGTTCAAAGCCTAAAAATAGATAAATGAAGATCTCTTAGGTTATTCAAAAAAAAAATTGAAAGGATCTTAGTCTATGCTATTTAGGAAGTTTGAATCCTCGTCTTCTCATGTTATTGCAGTAAGGAAAGAGAATTAATATCAATTAGTTGATGATTTGAATCAAAAGGAAACAAGTCATTTTAAGGGTTGTGGTGATCATTTATTTCTACAAAAAAAATCTCATTCAAATCATAGGGAGTTAGAGTTACCAGAGAAAGACATTTTGATTCCGATGGAGCTGATAGTAGTTTGTGATTTTTTAGGTATCTCAGATCCTCAACATATAGAAAGTGAAGATTCTTAGAAAGAAAAAAATTTCCTAATCAATAAAATTTTAGATCTTGGGGAATTAGAGGAGGAGGATAATGGGATGATATGCATAGAATTAGAGCAATTAGAGGAAAATGTATGTTATAAGGAAAATGAAAAGGAGAGGGAAATCTTTTTCGGACCTCATGAATCTAGATGGTGAAGCAAAAGATTAGATGAAAATCACAACCTTGTGGAGATCAAGGAAGAGGAAGGTCCTTCCCCTTGAAAAATGAAAATCTTATCATGGAATGTTAGCGGAATGAATGCCCCTAACAAACAATATTTGGTCAAACATTATATAAGTTCTTCAAAAGTAGAAGTTTTTATGCTTCAAGAGATAAAATTGAGTGGAGAGCAGGTGATATCTTTTAAGAAGAAGTTATGATTATGGGAGGTTGAATCAATAGAAGTCATGGGATCTTTATGGGGTCCAGTTATCTTCTAGATTCCAATGAGAGTATCTTTTGTGAAGATAGCAGGTAATAGACATTGGCTTGAAGGCTCTTTAAGAAATAATAGAGGAGATCTCAATCTTGTAGGTGTGAATGTATATGGGCTAACTTATAATAACCAAAAATTGGAATTGTGCAGGGAATTGAAAAAAATTCAAATTGTCCCCTTTGAAAACATTATCCTAAGAGGAGATTTCAATTCTATTCTACACCTATCAAAGAAAATTGGGGGTATTCAAAAATATTTCCAGTCTCAAGTAGACTTCAATAATTGGGTAGTCAGTAATAATATAATGGATATAGAAATTGAGAATGACATCTTTACATGGAATAATAGGAGATTAGGCTCCATATATATAGCAAAACAATTTGATAGATTTTTTTCAAAGGTAACCTCTCCAAGTTTCCTTTTGAGTTTAAATCCTATATCATGCCAACCTCAAGATTAGATCATTTTTCAATTAAAATTGAAATTTTGGGCAAGAAAAAACCTTTTGAGAAAGTGTGGATGAAGGATCAAAGGTTTCTTGAGCTAATAGAAAAATGGTGGAAGGAAGAGAACTTTGAGGGTTCTAAACTATTTTTCTTTGTGTCCAAACTGAAATCAATAAAACAAAAGTTATTAAAATGGAATAGAGAACATTCCTTAAACTTTTTTTCAATTAAATCAAAAGTAAAAGAGGAATTGGACACTTTAAATGAACAATTAATTAGGTAGGGCATGGATCAAAATAGGTTTGTGTTGGTGTAAATTATTCTTCATTATTACACTTTACTTAAGTTGACTTAGGGTAATGCATTTCATAGTAGTTTGGATATGTGACACTTAGGGAAGTGTGCACATAGGGATGATGTATGTAGGAGAAATTCTAGCTTTTGTTGTCTTATCTAGTTGTTACATTCCACCTTCGGTGGGTGATCCACTTCTTGTGGAATATTTTATTATTTCTCCTACCTACCCCTACCTACCCTTGTATCTTATTGAGCCACATGTCATTATTGTGTGCTCACATATCTATATGGCTTTGCCTTTATAAGAAGGCTCATCTACATTGTATGTAATTTTGAATGATCCTGTTGATCAGTATTTTGCATCTTGATTACAATATAGTTTATTCTTATCAATTCTATTGTATGTCTTATTGTGCTATTCAATGTGGTCTTGATCTTGGCTATCTTCAACAAATTATTACATGGTATCTGATCCATTGGGGATTCATTGAGTAGTCTATTTGGAGATATATTGGAGTGTTTAATTTTTGAATCAAATGAGTAGTAGAAATTAGAGGCATTCTATAGTGGCTTTGACCTCACTGTTGCGTTTGAGAGGCCGTTTCCATAAATTTTGGCTACAAATATGGCTATATTTCAGTTAAAATTGTTTTAGTAGGAGAACCATTAGGCTCCCTCCCCAACAACAGCTTGCGGAATTTCATTTTTTGTTATTGTTTTATTTCTGCAAAATTTAATTAGATCTGGGCAAATGTTGTTTTGGGCAATTATTCACCTCTATTTCTATTTCTTTGTGGATCATGATTAAGTTTACCTTGATCCACAATATGGTTGGAGGCAAGCTATTTTTTGTATTCCTTGACCTTATTTGTCGGTCAGATCTGAGATTTTTGTTGCAGTTGATCTGCAATAGCTTCATTGTTTGCGTTGGCTGGGAGAATATTTTGTAGGGTGTTTTCAGTAGTTGAGGCAACCATGTTGATCGAATTTCTTTTGGATCGACGTCATTTGTAATATTATTTATATTGGCCTTCATCCACAGTCGGATCTTTCAGATTTGGGTGCACCTTGCTTTGTAAGCCCCTATCCATTTGATCATTTGTGCTTGGTGGGTTTAGTGGACAGTTATTTTGCCATACTTTACTGGTGCCCATAATTACTTGGAGCTTACTTTTATTATATTGGACGATGTCGTGAGCTATTTGTCTACCTAGATCGAGCTTTATTACCTTTGTTTATGCTTCATACCAACGATTTTTTGATTCAGAGCATGGCCTTTGTGATATCGTGGACACCGACTTTTCTTTATGCTTGATGGTGGTTTATGCAAGGTGACATTCTTCATTGGCCCAATTCCATGTTGTACGGTGATGAATTATATTTTTTTGTAGATATCTTTCACACGAATGTGTACCATTAATCTGTAGCCCTCTCTTTGGAATGTGGAGTAAGGAGGCCCCACATGGGCCCCTCCACTTATTTCCTTTTTAAAGCTTATTTTGATGATTTTTTTTTTTTAAAAGGGATATTTATTATAAGCATTTGGGATATGCTTTGATCAGAGAATATTCTTTGTTGATGTCATCATATGTAAGAGATTTTTTTTGCCCCCTCTCCATTTGCATTTTTAGTCTGATAGGCGATTTTCAAATGGCGATATCTCAAGCTCAGGACCTCCTTTTCTAGTGGATTTTTTTTATTTGGGGTAGAATTCTATGCTCTCCATAGTGGCATAAGTGGTTTTCCATTTTGATCCACATATTTTTCAAAAAATTCATATTTTCACTATTGTAGCTGAGCAATCCTCATTTTTTAAATTTCAAAGGCTTCATTCGAGCTCATACAACCTCCTTTTTAGGTGCCATTTTTTAAAAGTGTATAATTTTTCATCTACTTTTATCTGGTGTCATTAGAGTTTTTACCATTGTGAGTAGAAATTATACTTTTAGTACTTGGTCACTTTTGGCCTATTTGGTACTTGTATTTTCTTGGATCCCAGTTTAGATCACTTACAATATTTTTTAGAGTGTCTTATAGCCTATTTAAGGCAGTTGTAAAGTTAAAAGAAGAAGTCCACCTTGCCTTGTTTTGCAAGTGGTCATTGTAATTGAACCAAGTATAAAGTGTCAATCATCATTTTTATTTTTTTTGGGGGGTTGGGGTGGGGCGGGGGGCGTGGGGGTTATTTGATGGAGTGAAATGTGGGGTGTCTTGTGTGATTGTACCTCTTTCTATCTTGTATTTTTTCATTTTGTTGCTATGAGTTCTCTTAAATTTCCACTTTTAACTCTACATAATTATGCATCATGAAAAATTAAAGCATGGAGTAAGTTAGTAAAAAGGACTCATTCATTATGTAAATGGAACAATAACATCACCACCTGATCCTAAGGCTGGTCCTAATGCTCAAGTTGAATGGCTCATGAAAAATTCTATGGTACTTGAAACTTTGAGAAAGTATGTATCAGATGACCTCATTTTTCATATTGAGAAATGTACTACAGTTAAAGAGGCTTGGGATATTTGTGAGAAATTATATGGTCAAGTTAATGAGATTAAGGGCTACAAGCTTGATGGTGAACTCACAGCATTGGATCCCAATAATTTTGATACAATCCAAGATTATGTCACGAAATCAAATGAGCTACGAGCAAAGCTTAAGGATTGTGGCATTGACAAAAATGATGCTCAATTGGTTTACAACTTGTTGGACAAGCTTCCATTAGAGTATGCAAGCTTTGTTTCTAGCTTTCACACCCCAGCATTTGATGCATTCATGATGTTGACACTTGAGCAATCTAAGTTGACCAAGATAGGGATTCTCAAATATTCAAAGTCACAAGCTTCCCTAGCTAATAAACGGAATCAAAGTAATCAAGGAAAAGGCAAGAACCAAAAGAAGTATAAGCCAAAGTCACAACAAGATGGAGCACAATCATCCTCTCCACAACATGGTGATTCTACATCCTCACCTTAGAGGAAATAATATAAGGACAATTTATTTTGTGCATATTGCAAGAAGTTGGGACATGATGAACAACATTATTAAAAGAAGGATATTGATGAATTGAAATATCTTCTTGAGAAGAATAAAATCAGTTTGTCTTCTAGAATGTCTACTTTGGCTTCTTCTTCCAAAGAAAAGGATAAAGGAAAGGATCACACTTTTGAGTCAAGAGGAAAAGGACAAGCTCTTTGTGCTACTACAAGTCATGATTTAGGGAGATGGCTTCTAGATTCAGGGGCTTCTCATCATATGGAATCTTCGCAGTCTATTTTCTCTTCATTTGAGCCTTGCAACATGCCACAGATTTTGATGGGCAATCATACATACATGGATGTGATTGGGAAAGTATCTATTGCCATTGGGGATAACTCCTTCAATTATGTGTTGTGTGTACCCCATTTAAAAAACAAACTTCTTTCCATCTATCAGATCACTCATGGCACAACAAGGAAAATTGTGGAGTTCACACTTGATTTAGTTATCATTGGAGACTTGGAGACTAGACCTATCATTGCAACTCGGGTAGTTGATCATGCATCTCGGTTGTACTCTTTTTCACATTTTGGTCCTATTGATGAGGTTGATTCTTCCTATGTTGATCACACTTCTTGTGATGATTCATATATCGAGGAGAACTTTGGGTACTTGAACTTGGGGATTCTCACATGTGACTTCATTCTTGAGCCTTGCATACCATCTTCTCCTATCGATATCACACCACCTATTGCACCTGATGATGCAAATATTGTTACAGTTTGGTCTTCTTGTGATTGAGTGCACAACATGTTATACCTTGTCTTCCAACTTTAGTTCATTGGGTTGACTACTTGATAGACATTGCAGGTTTGTTTGTGGAGCCCTACATTACAGATTTGGTAGACATCATTGATGACATGGGTGTAAGCATGGAGTTGTTCCATACTTTGGGCCAACTAAGGGTAGTCCAGCTGAACTACTTGTTCGACCAGACTACCCCCGGGCCATGTGGCGCTGAAATGGCATCAGGAGTCTGGCCAGACTCCCTTAGTTCAAATGAGTCCATTCAAAAAAATACAAACTTCTTTTTATATTTTGAAATAAGGCTAGTCCAGCCAGATTGAGGTCGATCGGACTGAGTTTGGCTAGACTCAGCCTGACTGGACTAGCCTATGTGTCATGTGATGTGGCACAAAAAAGGTGAAAAACTCTATATTTCAGAGACTTTTCACTTTTGCTCAATTTTTCTTCAAGCAGAATACTTGTTTACAAAAATCGAAAAATACCCTTTTGTAGAGCTCAAAGTCACGAATCTAGACATATATATTTTTATAGTATTTTGATTAATTTTAATATTTTTATTAATTAAACATTGCGAGTAGATTTTTAAAGTTAAAAAAGAGGCTAATTAGAAATTAAAAAATATATATTAAATGATATTAAAAAAATTTAAAAAATTTATTTTCACTAGAAGAGAGAATCTTCTTGAAAAGGGTATTTTTGTTTGGGTAAATGATAAATTTAGTAGTCAAAAGGTGACGCCGAATGAAAACTGTCAAATTTAGCTATGTTGGACTTCAAAATATTATAACAAGAAAAATTTACATCAAAATTAAATTAAATTTTTTTTAACACTGCATATATATGTTCTCTATTTAAAAAAAAAAAAGGAAAAAAATAAGTTCGTTTTCATTTTGTTTGGTGATGCCGACTAGAACCTCTGATTTTCAACATTTTTTAGCAATGAAAAATCTGTCTTTGAATTTATAAAAAAAACATCAATTTTTTTCCTAAATTTTTTTAAAAATAACAGACATAAATTTCATTCATATTTCTACATTTGATTAGTTTACATCATTTCAAAATTTAAATTAGAAATGCCACTTTTATGCGGTCGAACTTAAACAATTTTAGTTGTGTTGGTGGGTTCCTTTATAAAAGTGTGACATAACATTCTGCTTTTACCCATACATCTTCTCTTTGATGAAGATGATCCTTCTTCGATTGTTGCAAGAGAACACTCTAACCCTCTTGTTCATTCTCTACATGATCATCCTTTCGAGGTTGACATGATTGTGGATACTTATGCACAACATTTGGAGGAGGTGTCTATATCCTTAAAAGACACATGTGAGTCTTTGGATCTTGTTCTACATTCATCTCCACTAGATATTGGAATGCCTTTTTCAGCAGTGTGGACCAATACACCACATTTGAAGGGAGTAACTTTCAGCATCAACATGGGGACACTTGAGCAGTTTTCGGAGACTCCATTCATCATGAGTTTTTTTCTTACATCTTCCCTTCATGATTGGGGAGACTTCATGGATACAAGTCTGGTTTTGTTTCTTCCTAAGGGGAGGAATGTTGTTTGACGATCGTGGACCAATTTCTTCATTCAGTTTCGAGCCTCTACCATTGGTGAAAATTCTTCATTGAGGGGAGGCTACATGGTCTCTCTTTTTCTTTCTTATAGGGAGGACTTTTTCCTCACATGGGGTTTTGTCCTTCTCATACTTCTTCGAGAGTTATTTTGTATAGTTTTAATCTCTCTTTTGTGGGGGAGTTTTTTCCCATTGGGTTTTTCTCTCTTTCTCCATTTGTGAGAGATTGCATTGGTTTGTGTGCATTTGCATTTTTAGATGGGTACCTAACATGACCTAGTAGTCGGGACCCATCTTGCATTGTTGACTTGAGTCTACATTCCCCTAAGTTGCACTTAAGTGGGGGTGTTGGTGTAAATTATTCCTCGTAATTACACTTTACTTAAGTTGACTTAGGGCAATGCATTTCATAGTAGTTTGGATATGAGACACTTAGGGAAGTGTGTACATAGGGATGATGTATGTAGGATAAATTCCACCTTTTGTGGTCTTATCTTGTTGTTACATTCCACCTTCGATGGGTGATCCACCTCTTGTGGAATATTTTATTATTTCTCCTACCTATTCCTACCTACTCCTACTTACCCTCATATCTCATTGACCCAAATGTCATTATTGTGTGCTCACATATCCATATCGCCTTGCCTTTATAAGTAGGCTTGTCTACATTGTATGTAATTTTGAATGATCTAGTTGATCATTTTTTTATATCTTGATTAGATTACAGTTTATTCTTATCAAATCTAATCTCTTATTATGTTATTCAATTTTCTCTTGATCTTGGCTATCTTCAAAAAATTCTTACAATTAAAGAGAATGAAGAGGTTTTGGCTAAGGAGGATATTTTGGAGACATGTCTAGAGAAGTTTGGTTATCTAAGGGAGATAGGAATTCTAAATTTTCTCATAACAACACCAAGCAGAGAAGGGCTATCAATAAGATATTTATAATTAAAGATGATCTTGAGGAAATAATAAGATAGTTAATGCCTGTTTTCATTGAGATCTTAAATAATTAGGAAGGGTCTGATCTTAAATCCTAAAATGCATTATTGAATAACATCCCATGGCTGATTTCGGTAGAGCACAACAAGATGTTAATAGGAAAATTTTTAGTCTCAAAAATTGAAACAATCCTCAAACAACTACATCTTGATAAATCTCCAGATCTTGATGGATTCCCAACAAGTTTCTTTAAAAAATGCTAGCATATTTTAGGAGAGGAGATGATTGAGGCTTTAGAAGTTGCAAGGAAGTCAAGAAGGTTTTTAAGGGAAATCAACAATACCTTTATTGCATTAATTCTCAAGAAAGAGAAAGCATCAAGGTTGGATAAATATAGACCTATATCCCTTTGCAATAATATCTATAAGTTCTTGACCAAAACTTTAGCAAATAGGCTGAACAAGGTTATCTCAGTCATTAAATCAGAAGAGCAAACCAGGTTTGTTCTAGGAAGATCAACTCTTGATGGAGTCATTATAGCTCAAGAAGCAATCCATTCTATTCAAATCAACAAAAAACCATGCATGTTGATTAATCTGGACATTAAGAAAGCATATGAGAAGGTCAATTAGACATTTTTATGCAAATTTATGGAAGCTTTAAGGTTCTTAAAGGAATTGTTATATCTCATATTTTACAACATCTCTAGTCCCAAATTCTAAGTTCTAGTGAATGGATCTCTAGCATGTTTTTTTAAGATCTCTAGAAGAGTTTGTCAAGGAGATCCCCTTTCGCATTTCCTTTTCATAATAATGGCAGAAGCTTTGGGAAGGACTTTGAATAGAGATCAACAAGATGTTCTTCTCATAGGTATCAAGATCACCAATGCAGTTGAGGCAATTACTTGCCAACAATTTGTAGACAATACTATGGTCTTTGGTCATGTCGAGAGAACGAAGGCAAACAAATCTAGGAAAATTCTCAAAATCTATTCTAAAGCATCAAGATAGTAGGTCAATCATCTCAAATCAAAAAAATTCTTCTTCAATGATAAGTCTATAACAAAGAAAGAGATATTGGCCCACTTAAGCTTTAAAGCAGGGAAACATCATTGTTCTTTTTTTGGATTGCCCTTAGATAAGGGATTGAGAATCACTAAATTTTGGGATTTAATTGGTAAAAAAATGGATTCATGGAAAACTAAATGGCTCTCATGGGCAAGGAGAGTAACTATGCTAAAGGCAGTCCTCTCAACTCTTCCAATCTATTTAATCTCTTGTTTATCACTATCAATGAGAGTGAATACAAAGATAGTGAAGAAAATGAGATCCTTTTATTGGCAAGGTATGGATGAAAAAAATAAAATAGCATTGATTGATTGCCTAGGATAAGATATGCAAACCTAAAAATCTTGGTGGAGTCAACTTGAGAAACCAATTGTGGCAAAATAAGGCCCTGGTAGCCAAGCTAGTGTGGAAATTATATAATGAGTTGCATTTAAAATGGGTCTGAAAGCTACATTTAGAACCCATAATCCCCCAAAAGGGTCAAGGGTATGGAGCTTTTTATTAAAATGTACAAACTTGATTTAAAAATAGATATCTTTGGATAAAATGATGAATGCTAACAACATTACGTAAATCTGTGAAAGAATTTGGGGAACTCGTGTCAAAGACTATAATGAATTTCTTGAAGGTGATTCTTCTTTGGGATGGAAATAGAAAATGTTTGAGGATCTAACTAGTATGAGAGAAGACATATCTCATTTAATGGAGATCTTGCATAGAAAATCCATATCATTTTGAATTGGATCACATACTTTGATTTTGACAAAAGAAAATTTAGGAAGCTACAATTCTAGAGGTAGTTGTACATTAATAATTGAGAAACATCATCTTAAAAAGACTAAGATTCTGATTTAACTTTATTTGGAAAAAAATGTGTCTACCTAAAGCAAGTTTTTTTTGCTTGGGCAGCCCTTCAAGGTAGAAATTTAATAGTAGACTAGTTTAGGAAGATTGGATTTGTTGGTCCTTCCATCTGTGTCTTATGTGAGGAGAGTGAAGAGTCAATTGATCTTATTTTGTTGAGTTTCCCCTATGCTTACAAAATGTTGGCGATGATTATGTGCAAGATTGGGATGAATGACAACTCTTCCCAATGATATAATGAGCATGTTTGAAAGTTAGCTTAGATTATTCTCATCAAGCTTATTCGACATAATGTGGATATCCTCTCCTTCTATATAAACATTGGAATTTTGGAAGGAAATAATTAAAAGGATCTTTCAGGGGAAAAAAATTATCTTGGGAGGTCCTATCAAATAAGATTGAAGAAAATATTGTGGAGGTAGTGAATAGCATATTATCAACACATGGATCAAAAGAGTCTTAGTTCTCTAGTTGGGATGATAAGATAAAGGGAAGATGGTGTAGGTTAAAGATCCCTCCATATGTGGGTAAGGGGGCGAATCATCTAAGAAAGTTAGAAGTCAAAGTGTGTGGACCTCAATTAAATTAGGGTGGTATAAGCTAAATTTTGATGGAGCTTCTTGAGGAAATATTGTAGCCTCAGGAGCAGGCTGCATTATTCATTCTTGGGAAGGATTTGTAGTAGCCAAGTAGGCTAATTTCTATAAATGGATACAAATAATATAGGAAAAACTCAAATTAGTAACTGAAGGGATGTTAATTTACAGAGAATTAAGAATCAGAAAGGTGGAAATTGAAGGTGAATCGATAATAATCATATATTCTCTTAAAACTGGAGAAAACACAAATTGGAAGTTGAATTCATTCCTACGTAGGGCATTAGAGCTCCTAAATCTCTTCGAAGCTACAATAATTAACCACATTTATAGAGAATGGAATAGTTTAGCTAAACAATTCGTGAACATGGGAGAAAATGGTATAAATTATAAAAAAATTAGTCGGATTGATATAAGTCAAAATTAGTGGGATTCCATTTCATACAAATTTCCCGACTATTTCAAATATTAGAATGTGATGGAAGCCAAGAAATCTGTAGGCGATTATATTAAATGGAACCCATTTTTTTTGTTTTATTGAGCAATTGGAAAGCATTTTAAATTCATGTTAATTCCACCAATTTAGTGAAATCTAGAGGGAGATTGTCCCAGGTAAGAGTTAGATAAAAGGACAGTAATGCAACATTTAGAAGTCATTTTAATAACATGTCAATTCCACCAATTTAATGAAATCTAGAGGTAGATTTCCCTATGTCAGTGGTAGATAAAAGGTCAATTTAGGTGGGGTCTTCAAATGGCAAGATTTTTGAATTTTGAAATTTTATTTTCTTAGGCTTCAATATCATCAAAAATATTTTCCAAAGAATTTTTAGGTTATTCATATCACATTTATTGTGGAATGGAGTTAAGGCTATCAAAGAGTGATGGATTGAGGCTAGAATTTGCCTCATCATAAATGGTAGGTAGATTTAGTAGTACCCATGAGGTTGGACTTTCAAAAATTACTAGAATATGAAATCTATCAAAAAATCTAATCTAATGGGGAATGTCAAGGGTCGAGACATTCTCATTGAATGCTCTTCGAGATTGTAGTATAGCTTGCTATTTTGGTGGAAGGGGTACATTAAATTTTTCTTTCTATCCAAGGTGATGGATAAAGTTAGCAGAGGGGGATAATTTTGTGTTATTGGTGAAGTTGTTTTACATCAAGTTAGTAGATTTTATTTGGAAAAGGGGAGATAATGCTGGCACGAGTGGAGTAGATATAGAGAAAAATATTAAATGTATCTAATGGCTTCTATCGCATTTTTTCTTTAGTTTGATTTTCCCTTTTTTAGTATGTTCTTTTTTATTCTACCGAATTCTTCAAGAAACTTCAAGGAGGAATTAGTAGGTTGTGGAAGAGGGCTAGATTTGAGTAGTGGGGATAGATTCACCAATTTGTCTCATGGCCTCTAAAAGACAGATGGTTTTGTTTTGCAAAATTAAGGAGAGAAGGATGCAGGAAGTTTCAAATCTCTCCCATGCTTTGGTTGTTATGGTAGTTAAAAGGGTTTTAGGAAATCAATTTCTCTTGGAAAACCATAAATATAGGGTTAATACAAAGATTCCAGTAGTCTTCATTGCTACCCTTCTTCATATGGGATTATCAAAAGATAAAACAAAAATGCTTTGCAAGAAGGTTTTCAAGGAAGGGTTTTTGGATGATTTAGGAAGGGTTCTTAGAAATATTGATTGAAACTTTATCATTCCTCTCCCCAAATATTACATGGTGACTATTAGGAATGGTAAACCTCCACCTCATTTCCTTATTATGTATATTGGAGATATGAAGTAATTCAAAGCGAGAAAGTTCGAGATTAAAAAGTGTGATTTTCTTATGGAAAGTATTTAGCCTCATAAAGATTGAAGAAGAGGCTTGGATTAGGGATTACCAGGAAGAAGATGGAATTGATTCATCACTGATAGAAGATAGGGGGAATGAGTGGGCAGACAAGCTTCAGGAAATAGTTGATGAACAAGGTCTAGAGTTGCAAGTTGTAGAGGTATGCCTCCCTGAGGGTCCACTCCTTTCATTTGTTGAGGTCAGAGAGACAACCACAAGCAATAGTTGGGTCACTCTAGTTGTCAAATTGGTGGGATTCCCTTCTAGTTTGGGATCTTGATTTGTTGGTCCTTCCTCTTCCCACACGTCAAAGTATTAAGCAAGGTGCTTGAGCCTTTTGCCCTGGGTTTCAGGCTCTTTCTCATAATTTTTTCTTTTATTGGATTTTAAAAGACTTAGTAGCAAAGGTGGTTGGTTTTTCATGAAAAGAATTTGAAGAATTTTGAAATTATTTTTGTCATCTTTTTACATTATTGTTAAACTTTGGTTTCATTTTCCCTGTATTTGCTACAAACCCATAATTGTAGGTAGATAGATCTAGTTGTAGTTTATTATTCTTGATTTAGCTAAATTGAGATCAGGATTTGTTTAAAAATATCAGATATTGTCTATGTTTATTATCTTTTTAATCTAATATAGTTTGGATTCATCCTTTTATAGACCAAGAAAAAGAAGACAAAAATAAGCAATTAAACTTTACATAGCCATTTTTGCAAGGTAAAAGCTTACCATAAAAAATCACTCTATTTACAACTGAATATATTACTAAATAATATTCTAAGTTTCACAAGAGTTTTAACATATAGTAAAGAGTACTACTAGTATAATTTTAATAGTACCTATTTACTTCAAAAGTCTCAACATACCAGCTATTATTCCAAAGACTCAATATATTAGAAAATACCATACAAATACCACAAATGTTATTATAAACTAAGTCTTAACAACATATGCCAAACTTGCATGCCAAAAAATAACCATACATACCAAAATAGGATCGAAAAAATAATATGCGTAAAATTGTATACCTCACACACGTATAGAACCTTAGAAATACTATGTAACTTCCACCTTCTAAGGAGTTTATTAAAATTTATTATAGATGGTGTTCATTACATCTAGACTAACCTTCCTTTTTTCAAGTTTTATATTTGTCATAGAATCTATTATAACATTGTTAATAATATTTATTTCATAATATATTACTAAGTGGGATTTTTTTTACAACTAATAACTTATTTTTAGGGCATCAACATGTGGTGCAAATTTAAACAAAAAATATCATGCCCCATTTTGATGAAGTGCAATTGGTTAACATGATATATATTATAAACCATTTTGAATAATTATAAGAAATTTTTAAATAGTAAATGAATATGTTTAAAAAATTTGCAAGGTTGAGACACCAAATTTCTCAACATTCTCTCATTTGTCAAATACATTGCAAGTTTGAGACACCTAATTTTGTTATAGATATTGGTGTTACATCCAAACTAACCTTCCTTTTTTTTGTCTTGTATATTTGTCATAGATTCTATTATAACATCTTTAATAGTATTCCTTCCATAATATATTATTAGGTGGAAACTTTTGTATAACTAATAACTCACTTTTAGTGCATCAACATGTGGTGCAAATTTCAAACCAAAATCCATTGTTGCATTTTGATGAAGCACAATTAAATAATGATATATTATAAGAAATGTTGAATAATTATAGTAAAATTTTAAATAATGAAAAAAAAAAATTCAAAACATTTGCAGGGAAACCTAATTTCTCAACATCCTCCCATTTGTCAAATACCTCACAAGAGGTGGAGGACCAAACCATAAAATGTTTCTGAACTCCCATGTAAAAACCCCATAGCATATC
Organism: Cryptomeria japonica; assembly: GCF_030272615.1. Lineage (NCBI taxonomy): Eukaryota > Viridiplantae > Streptophyta > Pinopsida > Cupressales > Cupressaceae > Cryptomeria > Cryptomeria japonica. The sequence continues at coordinate 748,406,594 of NC_081407.1, read as the reverse complement.
ATGCTCCTAAAGAGTGAACAAACAACTAAACATTCTAATTAAAATATAAATCTAACATACAATCCATGGTCATCATCAACAAACCACATTTAAGAGTATTATGAAGGAACACAAAGTTAAAAAAGTTGAAAGTTATTTTATATTAAATCTGAAAACTTTTGTAGCTTTTATTAAATTAAATAAAATAGCTCACATAGCTTACATATATGCTAAAACAAAGAAAGGCCAAAAGTCTTATCAAGAAGGAGAAACAAAACAAAAAATAGAAACTATCCAAATTGTCAATTGCCACCCCAAAAAGGAACACATAAATAGCTAAATAAAGCAAGTAATTGATGATAGTAAGAGATCATCAAGTATTCAACCATTACAACATCTTCCTTGCTTTGGAAATATTTTGTAGTTATATTATCTTCCCCACCTTTTGAAAGGATTGAACCTCTTTCTTCAGAAGGGTCTAGTTTTAAAAATATTATGAGATATTTTTAAGTAATCCAAGTGAACATGTAGGAATTAGGTAAACCTATGTATTTTACTAAATACATTTTATTATTCTTGGATTTTGTGGTAACAATTTTACTGACCACCATCTTTTCAAAATGCTCCCTTTTTATCCATGGAAATGCATTTGTTGAAAGTCTTTCAATACATTTTCATTAGGAACTGATTTAGACTAGAAAGGTAGCGATAAATATCAACAACATTAGAAATTGGATTGATATCCAATCTTCAAGAAAATCCAGTAAATAGGCATTCTCGTTGATTTTATTTAGTATTTTCTATGGTTCCACTTTTCTGGGTTTCAATTTACTGTAAGTTCCTTCAGGAATATTTCCTTACAAAAATTACACCTTGAATACTTCACCTTCATATGCATTCTCATTTTGATGCAAATTACCATCCCTTTTGTATGTGCATTATTTAACTTTGTAGATTGCTTGTCACTTGTTTTATTTCTTGTATATGTCCTACAAAGTCCTTTCCATCTTGATTAATTCATTTCTTGAAAAAGAAGATTAATAAGAGGGTGGTAGGTGTAAGGAAGTTAAGTAGCGAAACAACTTCCTACACTAACCTTGAGAGGAGGGTCATGCAAAAACTTTTACAAATCATTATAGCAGTTACGAAGACTTAACAGAAACAGACACAACAACATGCATACCACAACACAGTGATTTACATGGCAAAAACCCTTTGGGGAGAAAAACCCCACACTCCAAAAGTAGCTCAATATATTATTCAGCAATAAATAACAAATTACAATATACTTGCAAAGAAATATCTTCAAAGGAGTACCACTAATCAAAGACTTGGAGATAACTCAATCTCCATAAGACTCTTACACACAACCTCTATCTCATCCACCTCATATATACGAAATGCAGTACAAGAAACCACCAAACAGTATTACAAAACAATGGGCTAAAACCACCCAATAAAGTAGAGCCAACCTTATCTCCATTTTAGATGCCTTATGATGTGTCAAAAAACACATCAACACATGTCCCTCCCTTTTATAGCTCATTATTGTGTCTGATACATTTTATATTTCTTATTTTAGGAGTACAAACTTTAGGAGGCCATAACTTGTGAACCATGTGTCTGATTGACGAACCATTTGAAGCACTAGAAAGCTCGCAAAGTGCTCTATCACTTCATAATCTACTACACTATTTATGTCCACTTTTCAAGGCATTTTAGAGCCTCTAAAGTCCTCAAAATCAAATTTAAACCTTTCATCGCACCCCTCCAAAACAAAAACTTTTATATCTTCAAAACTAGCTATGATCTTGTAATAAAACTTTACTAGAATGCTTATCTAGCCAACTAGAAGCTTTGGGGAGAATTTTGCACCATTTCATGCTCAAATGAAAACTTACTATAAATAGTAACCACATGTAAATGCAAGATTGAGACACCATTTTCCCAACATTCTTCCATTTTTTGAACACCTTTCAAGAGAAAAGGGAGTATCAACACAATAAATTAATTTCTAGGGGCCATGAGGACCATAGACTCCGAACACCATCTGAACTTCTTTGTGCTCATAGCCTTAGTTAAAGAATCTACAACATTCATCAAACTTTCTACCTTAACCAGCTTCACCCTGCCATCTTCGACCATATATTTGACAAAATAATACTGAACATCAATGTGCTTGGTATAAGCATGAAATGTTGGGTTCTTATCTAGGAAGATCGCACTCTATCTGTCACAATAAGTTATTATTGTAGCTTGTTTGATTCCAATATTTGAACATAGTCTCTTAAGCCAAATGGCTTCTTTACAAGCATGAGTAACTATCATATACTCTTCTTTAGTAGTGGAAAAAGAAACCACAACTTGTTGCTTACTCATCCAACTAATTGCACCACCAAATCAAGTAAACACATAAGCACTAGTGAGCCTTCTGCTATCAATATCACTTGCCCAATCTGATTCAACAAAACCATGAATATCAAGGAAAGTCATGTCTCCAACCAAATTACAATGATAACACAAAGAATACTCTTAGTTACCCTACAAATATCTGAAGACTTTTTTGATTGCATCCTAATGAACTCTACCAAGATTAGACATATATCTAGAAAGAACTCCCACTGCTTGGGCAATATCTGGTCTAGTGTAAACCATAGCATACATCAAACTTCCAACTACACTCTGGTAAGGCACTCTGCTCATGTCTTCCATCTCCAATGGGGATGTAGGACAATCTGCAACAAATAATTTCAGTCCAACTGTAAATGGAACACGCAATGGTCTATAATACTGCATGTTGAACCTCCACAAAATTGAATTCACATACTTACTCTGACCTAGCCATGTCTTTCTGTTCACTCTATATCTTCTAATTTCCATCCCAGAATGTGCTTTTCTGCACCAATATCTTTCATTCAAATTTACCAGTGAGTTGAGACTTTAAATCTAAAATCATACCTTTCCCTTTAGCAATAAATAATGTATCATCAACATACAATGCAATCTACAAGAAATGATCACCATCAGATTTATAATAAACATGGTGATCTGATTTAGAATGCTCAAATCCAAAACTCAACACATATGTATCAAATTTATGGTACCATATCCTAGGACTTTGTTTGAGGCCATACAAATATTTCTTCAATTTACAGACCAAATTACTTTTACCTTTCACCACATAGTGCTTTGGTTGTGTCATATAAGTATCCTCCTCCAAATCACCATGAAGAAAAGTAGTTTTTACATCCATTTGCTCAATCTCTAAATCATAAGCAACAATAATAGAAAGAAAAAATCTAATGGATGTCATTTTTGCAACAACAAAAAATATCTCACCATAATCAACACCCTCAACTTGAGAGTAACCTTTTGCAGCCAACCTTGCTTTATAATTCTCAATGCTTCAATCTAAACAAATATTTTTATTGAACAACCATTTAAACCCAATAGGTTTCTATCCTTCAGGAAATGATACAAGATCCCATGTATAATTCTTTTTCAAAGATGTCATTTCTTCTTCCATAGCAATCTTCTAGGATTCCGCATTATTGATACCTAATGCCTCTTATACAGATCTAGGTTCATCCACATTAGTATTCAAAGAAAAAATACATGTCCAATCATCAGGTGAATACCTTTCAGGTGGTTGTCTATGTCTTGTAGACCTTCGACCAAGCTTAATTGGAGGTTCTTCCTCCTATTATGAAGATTCAGAGCTAGACGAGCTCTCCTCAACTTCTTGCCTATCAAGGGGTCTTGATTCTACTCTCTCAAGAATAGAAGGGAATTGAATCACATCTTCCTGCTTAGTTTGTTCTAGTTGCAATGTAATAGAAGGAGACCTAATTTCTCTAAAAATAGCACTTCTACTATGAATTACCTTTTGTGCAACAACATCCCAAAGCTTGTATCCTTTCACACCATAACTGTAACCGATTAAGATACATTTCACAACTTTGTTCTCCAAATTTGTTCGCTTTTCATTTGGCACATGTGCATATGCCTCGCAACCAAAAACTCTAAGATGTCTCAATGAAGGCTTGTGACCTAACCATGCTTCCGTGGGAATTTAATCAGCAAGAGATGATGTAGGAGACCTATTAGTTAGGTAGCGAGCAGTGGCAACAACTTCAGCCCAAAATGTTTGTTGTAGACCATCACCACCCTGCATAATCCTAGCCTTCTCCATCAGTGTCCTGTTCATTCTTTATGCAACTCCATTCTATTGTGGAGAATGTAGAGTTGTCTTTTGTCTATTAATTCCACAGTCTTTACAGAATCTATAAAAATCATTAGAGCAAAATTCATTGGGGTGAACCCACAATACTGGTTCCCACTTTTGACCAACTTTGACACTTAGATGAATATTTTGAAAAAAACCTTCACTTTCCGACACCTATAAATTTTAAACCGTTAAGAATTTGAAGATGATATAAAGTAGTGATTTTTAACATCTTGTTTGTAGATTCTAAATATATTTTTTTCCAATTTGTTTGAATAAAATTTTATTGATTTTTCCATCTCCCTCAAAAAGTAGTTTTTTACAGCAAACAACATTTTTTAAGAGTGATGTGTATCCCGAAATGCATAATTTTTTTTCTATAAATGATAAAAACTTAATTCTTTTGAATTTTGGTTTGTAACATCAATACCCAGGGCATGCAGTTGGTTTGATAGTGATATGTTGAATATTTTTTATTTTATTAAGTTTTGAAGTTTGACTAATTATAATTTAGATATAGGTGTACGTTTGAACACATAACTTGTTCTATATATATCAAAATTCAATTTTGTTTTTTTTGTTAGAAAGAAAGCAACAATACCTAGTGTATAGATGTTTTTCAAATTTTTTTTGAATTAGTTTACTATTTTTCCCAATGCATTGAACAAAGAAGTTCATGTTCAGTGAAAAACTTACATTCATAAGAAATCAAATAAAAATATATTAATGAAATTAAATATATTAAAAGTTATACTATTTGGAATGCTTATAATAAGGACTAAATACTTTTAAAAAAAAACTTTTAAATGAATTAATTTGACCCCCCAAAAGCTAATGTAAAACTCATTTTTTTATCAGCATTTGATAGATGCAAAGGAGACTCCATTGCAAGTATGATTTAGAAGTAGAGAGGTTCTATCCAAGAAATTTTGATTTAAGAGCCTTTGATTTAACTCTCTTCAATTAATTACTTAAAATGGGACCTTTTAAAGCTTAAATCATTATATTTTCTAAAAAATGTATGATTTCAGCAAAAATCAGGACGTACCAAAAAGTGGGAACCAGCTTTGTGAGTTCACCCATTGCCATTATCAGTCATCAAACATTTTATTTTCTTTCTAGTCTCCAATTGAACCATTGCTTTAGATTCGTTAAATCAACTTAAAACTTCAAATTTGCTCTTCAGAAAGTATACACATTTCCTTCTACTAAAATCATCAATAAATGAAACATAATATGTAGATTTTTTAATCAAAGGAACATCTACAAGACCAAACGCATCAGATTGAATAAGATCCAAAACACTATAAGATTTATGAGAACTCTAGTAAAACTAAACTCGGTTTTGTTTTTCATAAATCCAATGCTCAGAGAAATCAAAGTCAAGATTATAATCGTTCAAAATTCAACAAGGTTTTTATTTTTCAAGGTCCTTAGACACTTTTCTCCAATGTGGCCAAGTCTCTGGTGCCATAGCATAGTCTTGTCTACTAGTAACTTTTCTTAAGAAGAAAGAGCACCCTTATGTACCCAGAATCCATGTCCATCTACTGAAGGAGAAACCCTCAAATCTTTTGATTCAAAGTATCCACAGATTTAATTTTTACAGAATTGATATTGCACTCAACTGTGTATGCCTCTAGCTTAGGCAAAGTGTCAAACCTGATACCCCTAGCAATAACCATAGAACCCTTAATCATCATACATATTGCATTAGAAAAGACTACCTGCACACCTGCATCTATCAGTTTTCTCACAGATAACAAATTTCATTTTAATCCAGGGATATGCAACACACCGCTAATCCTTTTTATTCTATCATTAGGAAACTTGATTCTAACATTAACTCAACCAACAATGTCTAAATCTGAATCATCACCCAAGTACACCTTACCCCCATTAAATTCTTCATATTCATAAAACCAATCTTTATTGGAATTCATATGAAAAGATGCACCTGAGTCAATTAACCATGCATCATTACATGTATGAATAGCCAAAGATACAATGAATGCATCATCATCTTCCTTCTCGGACTCAGAATCATAATCAAACTTCTTGCTTTTCTTCCTCTTTTCTTCTTTGCATTCCTTATGGATGTGACCTAGTCTACCGCAATTCTAGCATATGACTTTGGACTTTCAAGGAAATTTTGATTTCCCTTTGGATTTGGACTTATTGTGCCTCTCATTCTTCTTTCCTTTTTCCTTAGATCTCCCTCAAACACTGAGGGATTCCTTTGAACTGATGGATACCTTCCTCCGCATCTCTTCATCAAGAAGGTCACCCACCACATCTTCAAACTTTAAAACAACAGAAGTACTACTGATAGCCATAACAAGAGAATCTAACAAATTAGGCAAAGAACAAAGAAAGATCTCGCATTTCTCCTCTTTGTCCATCTTAGCACCAACAGATACCAATTGAGAGACCAACATATTAAATTCTTCCAAGTGGTTTGCAATTCATCCACCCTCTTCCATCTTCAAGGAATACAGTTTCTTTTTCAAGAAAACCAAATTCAATAAGGATCCTTCTTGATACATTTCACCAAGCTTCGTCCATAACTTCTTTGCAGTATTATCTTCATAGACATTGATTAGAATAGAGTCTTCCAGGCACAATCTAATTAAACCCTTGAATTTTTTGTCCATAACATCATATTGAGTAGCCACATTAAGATCTAAGGGTCTTGAGACATTCGCATAAAAAAAATTCCACATACCTCAATCTATTAACAGATCCTCCATCTTTAACTTCCACATCTGAAAATTACTTCCATTAAATTTATCCACCTCTATTCTCTTCGATGAACTTCCCATCTAAAAATTGCTGCAACAAGATCAAAAAGTGTCTCCTACACAATCTCCCACTCAAATCTAGATTATTTCAAAAAACCCAACAACCCACAATTGAAACCAAAGGTGATCAGGCTCTAATACCACTTGTAAGGAAGTTAAGTAGCAAAAAAAATTCCTACACTAATCTTGAGAGGAGGGTAATGTAAAAACCTTTACATATAATTACAACCGTTACAAAAAATTAACAAAAATAGACACAACATGCATACCGCAACATAGTGATTTACATGGGGAAAACCCTTTTGGGAGAAAAACCCCACACTCCAAAAGCAACTCAATATATCATTCCGAAATCAATAACAGATTACAATATAATTGCAAAGAAAGCTCTTCACATGAGTACCACTAATCAGAGACTCGAAGATAACTCAATCATCATAAGACTCTTACACACAACCTCTATCTCATGCATATTATATATAGGAGATACAATACAAGAAACCAACACACAGTATTACAAAACCATGGCTAAAACCACCCAATAAAGTAGAGTTGATCTTATCTCCATTATAGATGCCCTGTGATGTGTTGAAACACACATCAACAAGTGTCCCTCCCTTTTACAACTCATTAATGTTTTTGATGCAATTTATATTTCCTATTTCAGGAGTACAAACTTCCAAAGGTCATAACTTGTGAACCATGTGTCCGATTGACAAACTGTTTAAAGCGTTGGAAAGCACATGAAGTGCTCTATCACCTTGTAAAATTCTATGCCTGTTACGCCAACTTTTTAGGATGTTTTAGAGCTTCTAAAGTCCTCAAAATTAAATTTAAACCTTTCATCGCACCCCTAAATAATAGAAACTTTCATATCTTCAAAACTAGTTGTGATCTAGTGATGAAACTTTATCAGAATGCTTATCTAGCCAACTAGAATATTTGGGGAGAATTTCGCACCATTTCTTTCTCAAATGAAAAATTACTATAAATAGTAACCATATGTAAATGTAAGGTTGAGACATCATTTTCCCAATAGTAGGATGAACTATACTTGAATTTTCTATCAAGTGTTTTCTAATGTGCTCTCCAAAAGTGAATAAAATTTTTTGTATCTAAATCACTAATAATAGTTTTTGCAATCCATGTGGACAATAAATTTATTTGAAAAATAAATTAGCAACATTTCAAGTTGTAATGGTGAAAAATTAAGGTTTCCACCCCAAGAGTGTGAAAAAAACTATTTTTTTCTTAAGTTGACCATTACATTCAAAAGAGGGGGAATCCAATAGACTCAGTAAAAAAACAATAAGGATTAAAATTGAATATTGATTGGATTAATTAAATTGGGATCCCTCTTTTGTGAGTTTAAATGCCAAAATTAAGAAAAGTGTTGAAAATGAAGGTAAATATGTAGAAACAATGAGCTACAGTCATCAAATTGAGGAACACACACCTTGATTTGAGCAGTATATGAAGATTCAAATCTAATCCCTGAAAAAGCTCAAAAAATGTCGGGATTGGAGCATCCTTCACTCTCGTCCTCCTAACATTTTGCACACCGAAGAGGGTTGATTCATTTCTACAAATAATGCCAATTTTGAAGATCGCAACTCCATACCTATTTCCTATGCACAAAAAGAAAGGGAAATAGGTTGGGAATAGGGAATTTCCTTAGGTAAAACCCTAGTTTTGGAATTAACCATGAACTTGAGATAAAGATAATTGAAATTGATGTAATGGAAGGTTCTCCTTTTGAGGGAGATGTTGAATAATGACTAAAAATCAAATGATTTACCTCCTTGTGAAGTTTTTTTATCTCCACATAGAATTTGGGCTTGATGAAGTTTTCAACAAAAATAGGATGAAAGATCTTTACTTCAATGCTTGATTCTTGACACTATTACTACTCTAAGGCTTGAAGAAAGACTGATTATTGCTCAATTGCTCGAATTCTTGATGTCATATGATTTTCAGATGATTGATAGATGTCAAATGAGAGGGGAAAACCTCTTTTTATACTTTCTTGTAAAAAAACTTGCTAATTTCTTGACATGAGCCAACATAGAGCTGGAATTCTCACTCAATTTTGAAATAGGGGAAAGGGTTTTAAAGAGACCCCAATCAAGGGGGACTAGAGCATGGTGCCTTGGTCCTAGCCCTATTTAGGGCTCGGATAAGTTGTTGTGTGCATAGAAAAAGTAAAAAATGATGCAATGCATGACGGTCATGAGCATAACCAGGTCCTAATTAGGCCAAGGGGTGCAAACACTAAGGTAGGGACCCAATGCAGTAAAAATTGTACAAAGGTGCAATTTTAGGATGCTACACAAGTGTATATGTAGTCTTTTTACATGGAAAGATGATGTAGGGGCTTCAAAAAGAGCAATTTTTGTTTCTTCCTAGATTTTAGAAAGTTTATTTTTTAGTTTTTTCAAACTCATGTTTTTTATTATTTTAGAAAGTTCACAATTCATTTTGAATTTATGATTTTTTAGATATGTAGAATTTTCTCATGGATTTTTTGATAAGTTTGGAAATTACAAAAGAAATGGGAAGTTCTGAAAGTTGTCAAAAAGTACCAAAAAAGGGTAATTTTAGATTACATGATATTGTAATTTCTTTTGGGTTGTAGAGACAAATTGTAGGAGAAGAATATTGAAGGAAAAATTTATCCATTATATTGTCTCTTCATGTTTTTATTAATGGTGTCATTTATGTTTTGAATTGGCTTCATCACCTAGTACCAGAGTAGGAATATTACTAGGACAAGAAGAGGAAAAGGTCTTTCCCAAATGCATAGGGATATGCAAAATCTATAGAGACAAGTAGAAGAGATTACACAATTGATACAAAAAAGGTAATAAGAGGAAATAATTATGATGAAGACACAAGACAAAGAGATGCAAATGAACATTGAAATTATGAAGAGGAAGAATAGTTAAGGCACCTAGGCTTTTAAAGAAAGGATACTGAGAGCATTAGAAGGTTGAAATGAAAATGAAGGAAGTAAAATTGGAGGTTCTAATTATGTAGGTAGTCTCAAACCAGATAAGCTAGTAATTTGGTTGAATGGTATGGACAATTGTTTTGAGTGGAAGTCTATGACAGAGGAAAAGAAGGTAAAATTTTCATGCACCAAGTTAAGGGTGTTAGGGTTTCAAGCAGATCCGAAGCAAATATGAACTAACAATTATATGCAGATTTAAATACAAAAGATAAAGAAATAAAACAGGACACAGATAACACAGAGATTTAATGTGGTTCACCCAGAATGGGTTACGTCCACCATACACAGCCGTCCAATCTTTCTTATTATCCAGCAAAAATAGTACATCAACCTTCCATTGCCTTAAGCATCCCAACCGCTTATAACATGCATTTTTAGGGCAACAAACAAAGTCGGCCTTTTTTAGGGTTTTATTATAATGTTGGTTTTCATCAACAAAAAATGGCAAGGATACATGCTAAGTGTACGGTACTTTGCTGATCAGTCGCCACATTTCAACAATCTCCCACTTGGAGACTGATCAGGCTCCACACCGAACAATCTCCCACTTGGAAACTGATACTACACGACACCACTGTACATGCAACATCCGCTGGATAAAACACTAGGACTTGACTGGTATAAATTCCACAATTATCAATCAAGAAGACCAACAGAAACTGATGAAGAAATCAGCTTCTCCTGTGGAACTGCCTTTGTGAACATATCGGCAGGATTCTCACTTGTGTGAATCTTCTCAAGCCGTAACTGACCCTCCTCCAAAATAGTCCGGATGAAGTGGTACCTGAGCTGAATGTGCTTTGTCCTTGAATGAAAAGAAGAGTTCTTTGCAAGATGAATGGCACTCTGGCTATCAGTATACAATGGGCTATCCTCTTGTGTCTGACCCAATTCCTTCAGAAAACATTGCAACCAAATCATCTCTTTGCTGGCTTCTGTAGCAGCAACATACTCAGCTTCAGTGGTTGAAAGTGCAACAACCTTTTGCAGCCTAGAAATCCAACTGACTGCAGTTCCCCCTATAGTAAAAACATACCCTGAAGTACTCCTCCGTGAATCAATATCACCCACCAGATCAGAGTCAACAAATCCACTTAGAGTAGCATTAGATCCTTTGAAACATAATGCCTTCATAGTAGTTCCTTTCAAATACCGAAGAATCCATTTCACAGCATTCCAATGTTCCATACTTGGATTACTCATAAACCTGCTCACAACTCCCACTGCATGTGCAATATCTGGCCTTGTGCATACCATTGCATACATCAGACTACCAACAGCTGATGAATACGGGATGTTAGACATTTTATTAACCTCTTCCTGTGCCTTTGGGCACATCTCCTTAGTCAATTTGAAATGACTAGCCAAAGGTGTACTAACTGCTTTTGCATCCTGCATGTTAAATCTTTTCAACACCTTCTTTATATACTCACTTTGGGACAAATTCAAGGTTCTATTTTTCCTGTCCTGTGTAATCCTCATATCGAGAATTTGCTTAGTTGCACCCAAATCCTTCATAGCAAATGACCTGGCTAATTTCTGTTTAAGATCATTTATATGTTGCATGTTAGACCCAACAACAAGCATGTCATCAACATAAAGCAACAGGATAATATAACTGCCATTATCAAATCTCTTAAAATATACACAATGATCAGAATGACATCTATGATAACCGTGTTCAGCCATGAAACTATCAAATTTTAAATACCATTGTCGGGGTGCTTGCTTTAGGCCATACAAACTTTTCTTCAACCTGCACACCAAGTTCTCCTTACCTTTGACCTCATATCCCTCTGGTTGCAACATGTAAATTTCCTCCTCCAAATCTCCATGGAGAAAAGCTGTTTTGACATCTAATTGTTCAAGATGTAAATCATCTGCAGCCACAAGACTAAGTACAATTCTAATTGAAGTCATTTTTACAACTGGAGAAAATATTTCATCATAATCTATACCCTTTTTCTGTGCAAAACCTTTTACCACAAGTCTGGCCTTATATCTTTTCTGACCTCCTTCCTCCTCCTTCAGTCGATAAACCCATTTGTTAGGCAAGGCTCTTTTTTCTGCAGGTAAAGGAACTAAGTCCCAAGTCTTATTTTTCATCAGGGAGTACATCTCCTCTTTCATGCCTAGCTGCCACTGTTGTTTGGCATCCACCTGCATTGCTTCTTCATATTCTTCTGGTTCACCAGAATCTGTTAATAAAATAGAATACAAAGAAGGAGAAAATCTTTCAGGGGGTCTACTTGTCCTCGTAGAACGTCTAACACTTGCAGGAGTTTGTGGGACAATCTGTTGTTGCTGAGCATCAGGTACCTATGGCATTTCATTTTCATGAATCTCATCCAACACCACATATTCTTGTTTGTCCTGTTCATGCTTCTTTTCCTGCATCTGTTCTTTATACATAACCTTCTCATTGAATATAACATCTCTACTTCTAATTATTTTCTTATTTTCAAAATCCCATAACCGATAGCCATATTCATCTATCCCATATCCAATGAAGGTACATTTTTGAGATTTAGCATCAAGCTTGGTTCTGTTTTCTTTATCAACATGGACAAAAGCTTCGCAACCAAAAGTTTTTAGAAAAGAATAATTTACCTTTTTACCAGTCCATGCCTCCTCTAGAATACCACCATCCAAAGGGGTTGAAGGTCCTCTATTTATCAAATAGACAGCAGTATGTACAACATCTACCCAAAAATGTAAGGGCAATCCAGCATACAATCTCATGCTCCTCGCACGTTCCATGATGGTCCTATTCATTCTCTCTAACACACCATTTTCCTGTGGAGTTCCTGGAACTGTCTTCTGCTTTCAAATCCCATTTAAGGAACAATAATCTTCAAATGCTTTGCTGCAATACTCACCTCCATTATCCGATCTGAGACACTTCAACTTTTTTCCTGTCTCATTCTCAACCAAAGCTTTCCATTTCTTAAAAGTTTCAAAAAACATCTGATTTTTGTTTTAGGAAATATACCCATGTTTTTCTGGTTGATTCATCAATAAAAATAACATAATAACAAGAGCCACCAAGAGATGATACCTAAGCCGGTCCCCATACATCTGAATGTACAAGCTCTAACTTCTCACTCTTCTTCTCTTTCCCAACCTTGAGAAATCTGACTCTTTTCTGTTTACCATAAACACGGTTTTCACAGAACTCTAAATCAATCTTTTTTAGTCTTGGCAATAGATTTTTGGAGTGAAGGATTTTCATCCCTTTCTCACTCATGTGCCCAAGCCTATGGTGCCACATTATCGAATCTTTTCTTGCAACATTTATTGTTGTTGTCCCTGCAGTAACTTTATCTGTAGCAGCTAAGGTAGAGTAGGTGTTACCAGTACACAGATATAATGTGCCTACCTTCGCACCTTTAGCTACTACTAATGATCCTTTAGTGACCTTCCACATACTGTCTGAGAAGGTAACTATGCAACCTTCACTACCTAGTTGCCCTGCAGAAATTAAATTTCTTCTTAAATTAGGAACATGTCTTACCTCCTACAGAAACCAGTCATTACCATTCTGCAACTTGATCTTTATCTTTCCTTTTCCAACAATTTGATAGGGCTCATCATCACCCAAATATACTTGTCCAAAATCACCTTGAACATAATCTAGAAAATATTTTCTATGGGGTGTAGCATGAAATGAAGCCCTAGAATCTATTACCCAGGAATCATTAACATTATCCAAACATAAGATTAAAGCATCTTGTAAAGTATTACTTGCAATATTAGCTTCCTTACTGTCATTTTCATTTTTGTCTCCTTCTTTGTTTTTCTGAGACCAACAATCTTTCTTTAGATGACCAGGCTTTCCGTAGTACCAGCAATCTTTCTTTCCTCTAGATTGAGAGCGTCCTTTCTTTGACTTCCCTCGTGACTTCTCATTCCCAGGGCCTTTTCCTCTTTCCTTTGATCTTCCTCTGTTCTCCACATTCAAAACACTACCCAATGATGTTGGAGTCTCACCTGTGCTTTTCCTTCGCATTTCCTCGCTTAGGATAACACCAACAATATCATCAAATACCAAAGTATTTTTACCAGAGACAGAGTTACTTACAGCCATAACCAAGCTATTCCAGCTTTCTGGCAAAGAACATAAAATCAAGAGAGCCCTAACCTCTTCTGCAAAGGTAATTTTTACCGAAGACAATTGACTGGTAATTGTATTAAATTAATTTAAGTGCTTCGCTATAGATCCTCCCTCACTCATTTTCAAATTAAACAAATGCTTCATAAGAAATACCTTATTCAAAGCCGAGGGTTTCTCATACAGCTTAGCCAATGTTGCCATCAAATCTACAGTCGTTTTTGCTTCTGTTATATTGAATGCTACAGACGCCGCAAGGCACAATCGAATGGATCCCAGTGCCTTTCTATCTAAAATGTCCCACTCTTCATCTGATATTGTGGTCGGTTTCTTTGCCTTTCCTTCCAATGGCCGCCACAAATCCTTTTGATACAGGTAATCCTCCATCTGCATTTTCCATAACTGATAATTTTGGCCGTTAAACTTTTCGACCTTGAATTTGGAATCCTCCATTGCTCCCACTCAAATCTAAAAGTCTTGCCAATTTACAGAAAACCTCATTCTGATACCAATTGTTAGGGTTTCAAGCAGATCCGAAGCAAATATGAACTAACAATTATATGCAGATTTAAATAGAAAAGATAAAGAAATAAAATAGGACACAGATAACACAGAGATTTAACGTGGTTCACCCAGAATGGGTTACGTCCACCATACACAGCCGTCCAATCTTTCTTATTATCCAGCAAAAATAGTACATCAACCTTCCAATGGCTTAAGCATCCCAGCCACTTATAACATGTGTTTTTAGGGCAACAAACAAAGTTGACCTTTTTTAGGGTTTTATTACAATGTCGGTTTTCATCAACAAAAAACGGCAAAAAAAAATTTCTCGGGGGCTGCCGCCCCCGAACCCCTGCTCGGGGCCCGGCTCGGCCCCAGACCCCGGCAAGGATATGTGCTGAGTGTACAGTACTTTGCTGATCAGTCGCCACATTTCAACAAAGGGGTCACACAATTATCACGTGGGATCATTTGTAGAAATAAAGAATCCAAAATGGAAAGGAAAATATATGAACTTGGGACAAGATGGAAAGGAAACTGAAAGAGAAGTTTTTACTTGTAGACAATGCACAAACTCTTTTCTAAGTATTTCAAAACGTAAAGAAAAATTTGCCTACTATAGAGGATTATACATGTGAGTTCTACAAATTGTCCATTCATATGGAGAGCTAAGAGACTAATGAGTAGATGGTTGCCAAGTATGTGAATGGTCAAAAATTTTCCGTCCAAGATGAATTGAGTATGCATGGGGTTAATAGTATTGAAGAAGCATTCCAATTAGCCTTAAAGGTAGAAGAAAAGCATAATAGACTTGTAATGTTGGGAAAAATGAGCAAATGAGAGATCTAGAGGAAATCTTTTCTTCCCTCCGAGGAGAGATGAAAGTTTCACTTCGGATTTCCCTTCAAACACTTTTTATGCATTACATTAGAAGAGGTAGAAAATGCATTAGATTCAATCTCTAGAGAAGGAGATTGAATTCCGAGTGATGTAAGAATGGTAAGTTAATCCCCTCTTCTAAAATGAGATTTGAATTGATTGAATTGTGTACTTATGACTAAGTGAAAAAGTGACAAAGATATGATTATAAATCAAGATAGAAGTATAGGATGAAGTTGTGCACTTGGATCTAGCAAAAATATGTTGAGACGAAGCCACCCTACGAATCCGAGAAAATGTTTCTTGGACCATGGTGAAAGTGTACACGATCCTCTGAAAATTTCTCAAAATGAAAAAGCTTTTTTCAACTTTGCAAATGGAGTCAAAATCTAAAAGTACAGCTACGCACCTTCAACCTACACACAGAAAAGAGAAGAAAAGGGGTTGGGAATTGGGGGTTTTACTTTAGGTCAAACCCTAGTTTTGGAATTAACCAAATGATGAAAAGAAAGTACTTTCAAGTAAATGTAAATGAAAGACTGAAATGTAAATCACCTCAAGGGAGGTTGTGATAGAAATGTTGATAGAATTTCTTATATGAAGTTGAATGTTGGAATGAATCTCCTCTTCAATGGTTGAATCCTTGACGTGAATGCAACACCCAGCCTTGAAAGGAGACTTGAGAATGATCAATGCTGGAAAGGAATGCTTGAATGCTTAAAATTATGCCTGCCTTATCGCTTATCCAACTTTTTTGCTTGTTGAAATTATGCAAATAAGAGGGAAAATGTGACTTATATACTCGTCAATTGGGGCTAATTGACCAATTTTCCATCACAGGTCGACACTAGGGGAGTTTTTCTTGCTCAATGCAAAATTGGAAAGGGTCTTGCCCCAAAATAAGGTAGGGGGGACAGGGGCGCGATGCCCCTGGCCTGTCTTTTTTTCTAGTACAGGATGTAGTTCGAGCAGTGAGCAAGGCAAGAAAGATGCATTTTTCAAGTGCCAAGCAAGTGTATAGTCTCTAATCATGCCTAGGGATTCGATTCGCATGCGTAAGGACCCTAATGTGGTAAAAAATTGCAAGGGTCGCAATTTATGATGCTACAAAACTAATTCCAAAGGAAGAGAGGAGGAAAAAGAGGTACAATATCCATTCTAAGGTGATTTAAATTACAATCAAGGAGAATCATCTTAGGGAGAAGAAAAAATAGGCAATACCCAACACGACATGCAAAATTAGTGAGGAAAATGGTTTGAGAGGGGTAGAGATTATAATGGTGGTAGATGGTGTGAAAACCCATGCAAGCTTTTTATTTTCTTTAATTGTGGTGAAGACTTGGCCATAGGGCATTTGAATGCTCAAAGTATAACATGAAAGAATTATAATAGGGAGAGCAACATGGATTGAACTTAGCTCAAGTTGATATTGCAAAAGAAGAAAATGAATCCCAAGTTTCACCAGATGTGGGGAAGAATCTCATGATGAGAAGAGAAATGGTTATCCTAGTAAAGAAGAAAAAAAAAAAAAGCTTGTGAAGTTTCTTGGCTTTGAGCAAATATTTTTTGAACTGGGTGCACTTTAGGTTGAAAGGTATCTCATGTCATTATTGATAATGGTAGTTGTGAGAATATGGTTTCTAGAGAAATGGTAGGTAAACTAAAATTTGTTTGTGAAAACCATCCTCATCCTTATTTTATTTCATGGTTTAAAAAGAGAAATGAAGTTGTTGTTGATAAGAGGTGCCTGGTCAAGTTCTCTATAGGAAAGACTTATAACTTGATGAAGTATGTTGTGATGTCATTCCAATGGATGCATGTCATACATTTTTGGGAAGAACATGGCAATATGACTGAAAGGCATTGCATGATGGCAGAAAGAATACATATTGATAGTACTAATACTTATTGTTAGTACATATGCCAAGCTAACAAGATGAGAGGGGGGAGGGTGAATCATACAAACTTAATCTTCCATAAAAACAACAGATTCAACCTCGGTAACATATACTTCAGCAATATAACCAAAACTGCTAAACATGCAAACTCATAAGCATATAAACATCATAACACTCTTAACACCAGATTTAACGTGGAAACCCAAACAGGGAAAAACCATTGTGGGATTTCGGACCCACTAAGAAATATACTCTTCTAGAGTATGCTCGGTTAAAAGAAAATCTTGTTAAAGATTACAAACACGTTGCTAGATGTGACCCGGTTAAGGGATTTCCCTCAAATCTGTTAGGATCTTCACCTTGCTAGAAGTGACCTTGTTAAAGGATTTCAAACACTCAATTAGAATGTCACCTTGCTAGAGGGTTTTACAAATAAGACTGTTAAGTCCACTCAGTTAAGAGATTTTTTGTCACTTCACAAAATAACAGTAATAAAAATCTATCTGCAACTTCACATCTAAAATGCTAAAGAAGATTCTTATTTGCTCAATACAATCTAGTCATAGGACTTATCTTGTCCCTCTGCTGGGCTCTATACTCTGTTAATCAAACAGGTCTTCAAACTTCCGTGCTCGGTAATCACCATGTAGCATCCCTGTGCTTACACTTGCCCGCATGCATTGTTTATCAACAGTTCCTTATTTATAAAAAATTTGCTAATCATTGAATCTCCTTGATCACATTTCCCATGATCAATCATAGCCACCAAATCTTTAAACTTGACCAGGTTCAATGTATCCTTTTGATTTGAAAATGTTTTACCTCACCTTGGAACTTGCATACATTTCTTCGAACTTGTGCTAAGGTATTACGGTTCAATCTGCACTGTAGATCTTCCTACTGATTTTCCTTTGCCATAGATTCTTTAACAAACTTCATGCACAACATACCAATCATTTAAGCAAAACTAGCTCATTAGCTTCCTTCATTAAATAACGCTTTTAATCAATTAATGCAATCTGTTATAGCTTGGTTGCAACTCGGTAAATACTAAACTTCACTCAATAGACATTTTGCCTTCATTAACCAATAGCGATAACCTTAGGGTTTACCGACTAGGTTCCTTAGGGTTTACCGACTAGGTTCTTTGCTCGGTAACATAGTATAGTATTAACCTTACAATCAAAAACATATGTAGGATATTAAAACAATCTAAACATCATGATCTCATCATTGTCTAACTCGGTAATAGTTGCCTATTGAATAACTTATTCCTCCCCTTATTCATCATATTCTTTCTGTGTCTTTTACCGACATCTTTATACTCATCAAATCATACTTCTTAAGATATGGCAACATCATAGTGAATTAGAAAATCAATTTCTTGACATCAATGACAAAATAATAGTATTAAGACAGTAAACATCCTTAATCAGTTATATCCATAATCATCAACAACTTTCTCAATATCCTTATTGAAATGCCAACAATCTCCCCCTTTGGCATTGATGGAAAAACAAATTGATTTGACCTAATTGATTTAGATTCAGATTGCTGTGAGATTCTCAAATGCTCTCCCCCTGTCATTAGACTTCTCCCCCATACAATAGTCTTCTCCCCCTTTGACAACAACGCCAAAAAGTAAAGAACTAAAACATGATTTCTTCCACTGAGAAGTGAATTCCTTACTGTTATGTGTCAACTTAGTCTCGGTCAGAGCATTATGTCTTCAATTCTTGTTCCTTGTATTTGTTTCTTGCACACCTTTAGAAAATCTCCTAAATTGTGTAAATAAGCATCAATCCACACATAATATTCTATAGATTCATCGAATTGATGCTTTCACCGAACTCTATCAGTGAGTAGAAGATACGGGTAGGACCCCTAACTTGTTTCTGAGATACTCAAAAGTGTCCCTTGGCAGTGGCTTGGTGAAGATATCTGCTATTTGTTCCTTTGTGCTAACATATTCCAACACCACTTTCTTCTCTTGAGATTCTTCTCTAAGATAATGATATTTGATAGAGATGTGCTTTGTCTTGGAGTGCATAACAGGATTCTTTGAAATGTTATTGGCACTAGTATTGTCACAGAATATAGTTACTAGCTCGGTAACTTTCTCATTTATACCTTCCAATAGTTGTTTGATCCATGCTATATTGGTACAATTCAATGCTGCAGCAACATATTCAACTTTTGTTGTTGACTGTGAAACACATCCTTGTTTCTTGTTAAGCCAACTCACTAGTCTTTCTCCTAAATAGAAAGCTCCTCCACTTGTTCTTTTTCTGTCATCAATGTTGCCTACCCAATCAGCATCAGTATAAACTTCTAAATCAAAGTCATTTCCTTTCTGATATACTAAGCCATAATCCTCAGTACCTTTCAAGTATCTAAAAATTCTCTTGATTGTTGTCATGTGTTTTTCCTTGGGATCTGTAAAAAATCTTGCAACTATACCTACTGCATGTGCTATGTCTGGCCTACTATGAACAACATATTGTAGCTTTCCAATCATGGATTGGTAAAGTGTCTCATCAACAGATGCAGATTCATCATTCTTTGATAACTTACAGTTGGTAGTCATAGGAGTACTTACTGGTTTTGAGTCCTCCATTCCAAATTTCTTCAAGATTTCCTTTATGTACTTGGATTGAGTAATGAAAATCTCACCTTTCATTTGTAGTATCTGTAAACCTATAAAATACTTTATCTCACCAATTAATGACATCTCAAATTCTTTGCTCATTTCAGAATCTCACAACAATCTCACAGTTGGAGTCATGCTCATGACCGTCATGCATTTCATCATGAGATTGCTATGAGGATGCAAAGTTGGAGTCTTCTAAACAAAATTTTATTTTCCAGCAAGTGGTCTTCAAACTATGTAGTACTTGCATTAGCAAGACTGTTGAGGGCAATAATAACTTTGTTGAAATACATATCAATTACATATTCTCATTTCACTTCCTCAATCCCAACAATATCATTGATCATTGAGATAATTAAGTGGTATCTTCTACTTAAATCATTATAACAATAGAATATTTGATGTATAAGAGAAATACTTGAGACAAGCATAAAACTTTAAAAAGATGAAATGTCTTTAGAAGCTTTCAACTTGTATACAATTTACATGAGTACAAACCTTAAGACGTTTCTAATAAGCCAAATCTATATGAAATCAAGTAAAAACAATATCTATTAATATTTTCTAAATTGACTCCACCAATTAGTTATGTTTGAAGTTACAAGAATATCTATCAACAAAATGATAACTTTACAAAGTCATTACAAGCATAATTAAACTTAAACAAATGGACTTCAAAAATGCATACCTCTTGTAGGATTTTGCCAAGATCAAGGGCACAATGAAAAGCATAAAAGAGAGACAATAGAATGACAAGAACAAACTGTATTCTCATCAATATGCAAATGATCAACTAGATTAACCAATACAATGAATAGAGGCCTACTTATATAGGCAAGGCCATATGGATGTATGAGCACACAAATATGACATGTGGCTCAATGAGAAACAAGGGTAGGTAAGAAATACTAGGGGTAGGTAGGAGAAATAATATAATATTCCACAAGAGGTGGATGACCCACCAAATGTGGAGTGTAACAGCAAAATAAGACCACAAAAGGTGGAATCCTACAAGCTCTATCCCTATGTGCACACTTCCCTAAGTGTCTCAAATCCAAACTACGAAGAGATGCATTATCCTAAGTTAACTTAAGTAAAGTGTAATAATATCCAAAATGAATATTTATTTACACCAACACCTCTCTTAATGTGTCATGAGTTTTCCTCCAACCAAAAAGTTCCTATGATACTTTCTAACTATTGGAGGATGCTAGTTACTTTTTGTTCATTGGAACATCATTCAATATAGAAGAAATTGAGGAATATTTAAGAGTCATATCCCATTTTATTTTTTCCTTATTTAGATTTAGAAAGAAGGATTTTTTTTGCCTCTTGCTTGGTTTGATTCTTCATTCTAGATACGCAGGACTACTTTTCTAGTTGAGAAGCATGTAATACGATAGTGACTATTTAGAGAAATACTACCAAAATTGGTAGATATTGTTGCTATTATATTCTATATAATCATACAATTTTCCTTGACGCAATTAGTCTTCTATGGCACAACCTTTGAACTTGTCTCTTAATATATTAATCCAGATATTATACTTTTTGTCTATAAGATCGTATTGTATGATCATATAGTGCATTTTTTCACCTTTTTAGATCTCCTTAAATAGTTATTGACCTTTAAATTTTTCTTGTTACATTGAGGTTGTAGTGTGTGATTATCTAGTGCATGTGACTATGACCTAACATTATAAATATTTTATATCACACATGCACCAATTACTATCCATTATCTATAACTAGTACATATGAATTCAAACTCCCTTCTCACTATTCCACATCATCATCATAAATATATAGGAATTTATTTTATATCACTCTAAAAAATATTGCAGTTCAATTCATGAGTTATATGAAGAATTGTGTTGAATGAAAACTAGAACCATTAACATGTACAACTTTGCCTCAATAGGAAATGAGCCTAAACCCTTTTAAAAATAAGTCATATTGGTTTAATGTAGAGATTAAAGGTAAATGCAATTATAAAGTCACCACCAAGTGAAACACAAATTTGGTATATTCCTCAGGGAAATTGGTTTCATGGAACACCATAAAAGGTAGAGATTGGATATTCATTAAATAGAATTACTATAAACTATTAAAAAACTAACAAGAAAATTGTAGAAAAAGATCATAAATATTTAACCTCTAATAGAATTATTTTTATGTGAGCTTTCATTTCAACTTTTCTAATCACACTCTATGATATATTATGAGGAAGAGGAAAACAACTCCAACAAAATACTTTACACCACCTTCCCAACTTTAACGGATTCATCTTTCATTAATATTAGTTGTTTGATTCTTATTAAACTTGAAAGCCAAGTCACTTTTGTCTTTTATGGCCTTAAACCTAAAGCACTTTCACCCTCCTCACACAATATTTGAAGATTAATTGCGTCTACAAATTTAGATATTTTGAACTAATGCATTTCTTGAAAAATAATCACTGAAGAATATATAGTATCAGTTAAATATATAAACTAAATCCTAAAATTTTCAACCATGATTTACAATGACTTTTCTATATCCTAATTTACTTTGATGACATGCTTCTTTAAAAATACATAAATATTTTCTAAAGTGACAGTGAGATCAAATTTTGATATTAACATAATATCATATATTGTCTTATTTGAAATAATTGAGTGGGTAATTAAAATCAAAGTACCACCACTTTTCTATTTTTATTGATATTCATCTTTTCCAATCTTATTTACTTTGCATGTTTGCATAAGAATAAAAGCAATATATGTTGCAATTATGCATATTAGGAAATTCAAAGTTCCCATTTCTATCCATGTAATTGTCCTAATATCTACTATCACTTAAATATGCAGCCTAAAACCTTAAACTTTCATCCATTATTTACAATGACTTTTCTATTTTCTAATTTCTAATTTACTTGATTATATGTATGTTTGAAAATTCAAGATTTTTTTCTAAATGGTTAGTAAAATCAAATTATCATATTAACACATTATCACCTTTTATACCATTTTAAATTAATTTGTGTTCCATTCAGATCAAAGTACCACTAGTCACTTTTTATTTTTTTTATGTATTCCTCTTTCCCAATCTAATTTATATTTATTGCTTGAGTAAGAATACAAAACAAAAATTTGGTGCAATTGTGCACATTAAAAAAAAATTCCAAGTCCCCATATATCCATGCCATTTTCCTAACATTGAGTATCACTTAGATATTTTCAATCATGTTTTACAATAAATTTTCTACTTTCTAATTTATATGGACTATATGCTTCTTTGAAAATTCAATTCAAGGCACTTTTCTTAAGGGTTAGTAAAATCGAATTCTCATATTAATGAATTATCTTCTTCATATTATTTTAAATTATTAAACATGTATGGTGCAACTATGCATATTGTAGGTAGATTCCAAGTCCCCACGTATCCATTCCATTGTCCTAACATCTATTATCACTTAACTATGCATTCTACAACCTAAAATTTTCAACTATGAATTGCAATGAATTTTCTATTTTCTAATTTACTTTGACTATATATTTGTTTGAAAAATCAAGAAGTTCTTTTGGGGGGTTAGTAATATCATATTCTCATATTAATGCATTATCATCTTTCTGTTAGGCCCAATATGGAAAGCTAATGTACTGAGAGGGGAGGGGTGAATCAGTACTTCAAATCTTTTCTTCAACAATAACTTTACTATTAAGCATAAACCAAAAACTACTGTAACATAATATAATGCTAAAACAAATAAATAACAATCATACATGATTCACTCCATAACATATATTTTGGTTGCGCAAAAACTCTTGGTTAGAGAGAAAAACTGCAGTGGCGATGGCACCCACAAGTTCACTAATGCAATAAGAAAGGTTGCTCAGTTAGAGCTACATGTTTAGCTATTTCGGATAGCTTACCCTATTAGGAGTATCAAGATCTTTAGATCTACCTTGCTAAAGGATTTTACAACACTTATTCTAGATTTTGCACCTGGTTAAAGGCTTTACAATTTATAGACTTTGTTGGAGCCTTTTACCTTGTTAAAGGTTTCTCTTATAACTCAAAATATTAAAATCAAAATCTTACAAAATATCTGCAACTTCATATCTGAAATGTTATAGCAAATTCTATGTGCTCAAAATAAAATTACCTTGCTTATAGGATACCTCGGTAAACCATTAATTAACTTGGTAAACCTTTCTGTTTACTCTGTTCCTTTACTGTTCTCTGAAATCCTTCTTGGTGACCTCTGTGTATCTCTGTCAATCGTAATAGTCATAACACTCAGTGCTTTCCCATGATTTTTCTTTTCACATGTCTTGCTTCACACACATATATTTGATCCTCAATTCATGTTGTATAAATAGATCTCTTGTAATGGTGATCTTGTTCATGCTTCGATCTTACAAACATGATTCATTAAATGAATAACAATACAAAATTTTTTCATTAGATAGATGTTCTCAAAATCATATAAAATCTATAAGTACAATTTCCAATGTGTTAACGGTTTCTTGTTCCTCGATCTTTGTAACACGTTTCCCATATGTGTCTAGGTTCAATGAATCTAGTAACATGTTTCACTTGGTGTGTATTAACTCAGTATACCATCTTTGCTGCTCGGTAGTCATAGAATGTTACTTGGTAGACAGCTCGGTGTATACTAAACTTTGTGACTTGTAACTTCTGTAACCGACTGCTCTGTGCTTACCGACTGAATATTTTGGTAGTAATAACCGACTAGAGTATATAGAATGACTTTGGACATAAAACTAATGACAACTTAGTAAATAGTAACAATCTCCCCTTTTGACATTAGTTTTGAAATGTTTGACAAAACTTCTTTCAAAGTCATAACTCAAACAATCTATATACTTACAAAATTTGACTAAACTGATAGTATATACAATTGCCAATAAAATAGTATACTCAGATATACTCCCCTTATCAATATATTGTACATAACTCTGATTATGCATGCACTGTGATCAATATTTTGTATTCACTGCTCGGTTCACTGCTCGGTGATCATTGCTCCCCCTGTCAAAATTATCTGTATACTCAAGTATGCTGATCTGCTCGGTATACTCCTCTTGTAGACACTATACTCCCCCTTTTTGACAAACATCAAAACTAGTTACCATTCGGTAGAGGCAACTGGTCAAAAATGGATTTATACTTTGTTCTTGCATCGGTGAGAGCGACAGAGAGTGCATCCTTGACACTATCCATGAGTGAATTATGAGTTGTAATATTAGCTAACAGTGAAATCAGACCATCTAAAGTGCTTCCCTCTGGCTGAGTGGATAAGGAGGTAGCCTTGTTGATTTGTTCTTGGATGGAGGACAAGTGTGGAATGAATAAGTTTTGAAGAGTCATAATGTCCATCCTTATTTTGTGCTCTTCATTCCTAAGTTCCAATTGTTGAGCCATGAGCGTTTGTAACTTGGTATAGAAATTCTAAATAGAATTTGGCTCAGTGGTCAATTTATTGGAGAGATCAGTGATCTCTTTCTCAATCACTTCTGTTTTATTCTTGATATCTTTAATGAATAAAGAAAATGGCTTTTTGTACCTCTTCAATCATTTTTGCAGTGAGCTCTTTGTCCTTCAATTGCTCAAGTATTCAGATGCGTCTACTCCAGATGTCTCGATCTTATTGAGGAGTTCATCCAGTTGAATATGGATGGCTGCATCTTTTGTCACTGTAGCTTCAAGTAGCATTTTTGTTAATAGTGCTTTGACCTTCTGAAGTA
Source organism: Cryptomeria japonica (assembly GCF_030272615.1). Taxonomy (NCBI): domain Eukaryota; kingdom Viridiplantae; phylum Streptophyta; class Pinopsida; order Cupressales; family Cupressaceae; genus Cryptomeria; species Cryptomeria japonica. Next base: position 748,380,784 of record NC_081407.1, on the reverse strand, counting down.
CTCTATTTTTCTTTTGTATAGCCATTTGTTTCTCTTGTTCTGCTTTGGCTTTGCATGGTTCACTGAATTCAATAAGTGCTTGCCCTTTTAATTTGGATATGTCTACATTCAACAACACAATTGGTTTTGACAAATCTAACTTGAAACTATGCTTTTTCATTTTCTTTTCTTTAGGGGAGGAGGTTTTCATCGGTTGAACTAGTACAATGGCTTGGGAGGCTTGTTCACCCTCAGTAGGTTGCTCGGTAGAGGCAACACTTTTGTCAATTTCTTTAGCCTCAGATGTAGCCTTTGGTGAGTCCTTGCTTGGGGTCTCAGTTGTAACATTGTCAGTACTTGAAGGGGCTTGAGAAGTCTGTTCCCCGGTGGCCTGAGAAGTAGCTTCTCCTTCTGTAGACTAGCAACCCTCTTTTCCTTGTTCAGTATCTTGAGGTGTCTCGGTTGAAACATGTTGACTTACCGGAGGATAGGAATTGACTTGTTCCAAAACTGACTCACTTGATACCAGTTTGGCATAAGCATTCCCTTCTATCATTTCATGTTCATGTACCTCGATATCCATGACATCCTCATCAGGTTGTATAGTTTCAGCGGGATCTTGCTCGGTGATATCAGCTATTTCAACTTCACTTTGCTCATCAGCACTCTTGATTCAAAAAATTTCTTGCCATTTTTCTTTTGTCTCTTTCTCTACTTCAAGATAAAGGCCATTCATCAGTTTCATCAGTTTCAAGGCTCTTTGCTTGACTAGGAAGTTAGTCTAGTAGTTTTTCAGATGTTCACTTATCTCATCTAGTGATATGTCTGGAAAGAGATGTACCAGACTTCTTTCTCTCATCTTCTTTTCCAAGTCCATAACATATTTCCACCTGTTATCAATGTGTAAGTACAATGATTTTGGAAGAGAATTAGTTACTTCCAATGGGACTAATCGGAATTTCAGAAGAGTGCAGATTATAGCTTCTTCTATTTGTCTCTTTTCTGCATCACATCTGGAGTCATATTTTACATATCTAAATGCTCCAAATCCACCATATTGTTTCAGATTTTCACAAAAATTATCAAAACTATGTACATTTTCCTTTGTGCTTTTGACAATCTGAAATTTATTTTTGTCTTCGAATTTAGTGTTACTTGACTCTTTATTCAAAATGAGTCTCCGAGTAGACTTCTTATAAGTTTTTGTTACCTTAGGCATTGCAACATTTTTCTGCTTCTTACTCGGTGACACTGCAGATGATCTAGTATTGGGGCGCTTCACTGGAGGAGTAGGTGATACTTGTGATGTATCCTGTTTGTTCCTTTTCAAAATTTTCCCTTTTGGCAACTTGGTGCTCAATGTAATTGCTTCTTCTTGGGCTTTAGATTCCTCCTTAGTGATGACTAGATCGCTCTTGACAAGAGTGGAGGAAGAACCTTCTCCAAATTTCTCAGTTAATGCTTTAATTATTGTTGTTGCTTTCCTTGTAGCCTTTGGTACTACAATGCTCATTTTGACTTTTTCTTTAACTTCTTCATATGTACCGTATCTGATCTTGGTAGCATGCCTTAGCAGTGCAAGAAAGGCATCTATTTGCTGCTGTGTAATGTCAAAATCAATCTCATAACCCATAGGTGGAAAAGATTGAGTTCTTGGTTCTACCATATTGACATAGCAGTAGTCGGTGTCCACTTCAAAACATATATTGTCCTTATATTTTTCCACTAACTGGGGTGGTATCTTGTGCCTGTTATGCATCTTTTCCTGAAACTTGCTAAAATAATCATCCATAATCTCATTTAAGTTATCACCTAGCTGATTGATGAAGTCATTGATTTGATGGGTGATTGGTCGGTGTAGCTCCCAAACTACATTACCGACTGATGGAAAGAATTTCTCAAAATAGAAAAACATGCATACCAAAAGTGATCCAAACTTCAGTGTGTTTGCCAAGTTGTTCTTCTTCGGCTTCCTTATGGTGTTGAGATTTTCAAACAGATTTTTCAACAACACTTCGCATAGATCAATCTTCATACCTTTCTTCATAATTTTATAGGCTAAATCAATAGCAGCACAGGGTACACTGTTTTCCCTTGCCGATTGAAAGAAACAATAACCTATGACTCTAATTGCAAACTTCAGCTCTGCATTTGTGACATTGTTCAGTTTCAGACCTCTGCAATCAGACTCAACTCTAGTTAAAGTGATCAATTCCTTCTGTGAAATCATTTTTTGAGCTCGGGCATGGTCAAAAATAGGGTAATTGGTGATCAAGTGGATGATTTCCTTGGTGATCTTGAATGGTTGCTCCTCTAACCACATAAAGTCATCATGAACTCTGCTCAAAATAAATTTAACCGATTGAGGTTTGAAGACTCGAGGGTACATTAGGGCTTTGGTCAATCCCTTGACTTTAATATGTTCAAACTTGCTATCTAGTTTTCCATCAGTACACAATTCATCATGTGTGTCCTTGATCTCTGTGTGACCTAGTTCCTCAACACGACACTTAGTGAAGAATCTGACATCCTCAACTAATAAAACCCTATCCGAAATGAGTGAAAATGCAATTTTATCATCCGGTTCAAATGCTACTTTGGGAGGTAGAGAGTATTTCAGTGAGGGCTTCTCAATGTTCTCAACAACAATAGGTTTTTGAATCTTAGGAGCCATTTCAAACTTTGGATAATCACTAACAAAAGAGCCTTAGGGTTTGAAAACTTTTAACCAGTAGACGCTTTCCACTTAGTAAATATAAAACATATATTCACAACTGATATGATCGGTTAACTTGCTTGACAATGCGTTGTGATTGATATAAATACCTTGAATTTCACTTCGGAAGAGATTTGATCACCTTTGAATCGCTCTGCTCTGCTTTATGAAAACTTGGTAAGTGTAAAATGACTGTGCAAAAGCTTTAAGTACACATTTTACCTTATCGGGCTCTGTGCAGTTAGGTCAGAAAACATTAAATGTACTCGGTTCCACTAAACTGATTTACCTTCCTTTTTATGCTTTTACTGAGTTGCCAGACTTCCTGCATTTACCGACTTGACAGGCTTCCTGCATTTACCGACTTGACAGGCTTCCTGCATTTATCGACTTGATTAGTGCTCCAAAAGACTTGATAAAATTTCAAACTTGCTAATGCATCTTAGCTATGCAGATTTTGAATTAAGTACATGATAAAATAGGAACTATTAAGATTTAACCTTGAGAGAATGCAGTCCCTTCATACCTTTACTGATTAATTTGGAATAGATGCACCTAACTCGATAGGTAAGGTGCTTTCTTCATTTGACACAATTTCCTTCTTTTTCCAAATCATCTAGAATTTGCTTTTTATTTCTTTAATATCTCCTCTAGGTTGATCTTTGCAATCTCTAGCCAAGTGTCCAACTTTGTGACAATGAAAACATGCCATACCAGGATTTCTCCATGATCTTTGGTTGTTCACTCCAAACCTTATAAAGTAGTTGCCACTTATATGTCCATATCTTCCACAACATTCACACCATATCCTTGTACTATAATCCCATGGTACTGCAGTATACTATCTGTTAAGATCTGTGTGAGTTCGGTAGCCTCTAGTATTTGCTTGGTGTGCAGACCACATATAGTTCTTCTGCTTAAACCAACACTTCTCGATACTAAGTCCATATCTATTGTAGTTTTTACAAAACCCTTTGAATTTTGCCTTCTGATAATTGCTAGCAGACTTTGTCCTACATTGGTTAGATGTGTGACCATATTTATTGCAATTGTAACAATAACCATTGGACCTAGTGACATTCGGTTGCTTACCTTTTCTGAGTTGGCACATGTTGGCATTATGTCCTTGTTTTCCATAGTAGTTGCAAATAGGCTTCTTTCCTTTGATGTTCTTCTTGTTTCCAACTTGTTTTGATGATTCTCCTCTCTCGGTGATGTGGATTCCTTTCTCGGTAGAGTCTTTTCCTTTAAAACTGAGTCCTGCATCTTTGTTGGGTCTTCTTGTATTCAGTTGCTCATCCAACATCTTTGATGCTTCATAACTTTTCTTTAGTGTTTCTTTTGACTTCTTTTCTATTTCAAGTTCATCGGTTAATCTTGATATTTCAAGTTTCAATACTTGATTCTCATTTTCTTTCAGATTTGCTTCATGATGTGCATAACCCAATTGATCAGATAGATTTTGTTGAATTCTAGTCATCCTTGTGATTTCATCATTCTTTTCAGACACTAATGCTTCAAGTTGTTGTTTTTCTCTTTATGTATCTCTTATGTTATCCTCAACTGTCCTCAATGCATCAATATTTTCAATCATCTGTGTGCTAAAATGTTCATGTTCTCTTTTCATTGCTTTTAGCTGACCAGTCAGTGCTTTGTTCTTTTCTTTCAATGCTCCAATCATTTCTTTAGTCTCTTTAAATATACTATTCTCAGATGATGTCTCAATTTGTTCCACCAGCTCTTGAGAGCCCTCCAAATCATTAGACAATCTTCTTCTAACTTTCAGTGATCTTTGCATTTGTTTCTGCATGTATGCAATCACTTGATTAGCATTATCCAATTCATTTTGAAGATTCACAATTCTCCGAGATTGTTTGTAGCCTTCCATTGATAAGATCTTTCTCTTTAGGCAATTAAACCCTTTTCCAAGATTAAAGCTCTGATACCAATTGTTAGGCCCAATATGGAAAGCTAATGTACTAAGAGGGGAGGGGTGAATCAGTACTTCAAATCTTTTCTTCAATAATAACTTTACTATTAAGCATAAACCGAAAACTGTTGTAACATAATATAATGCTAAAACAAATAAATAACAATCATACATGATTCACTCCATAACACATATATTTTGGTTATGCAAAAACTCTTGGTTAGAGAGAAAAACTGCGGTGGGGATGGCACCGACAACTTCACTACTGCAATAATAAAGGTTGCTTGGTTAGAGCTACATGTTTTTCTATTTCTAATAGCTTACCGTATTAGGAGTATCAAGATCTTTAGATCTACCTTGCTAAAGGATTTTACAACACTTATTCTAAATCCTGCACCTGGTTAAAGGCTTTACAATTTATAGACTTTGTTAGAGTCTTTTACCCTGTTAAAGGTTTCTCTTATAACTCAAAATATTACAATCAAAATCTTACAAAATATCTGCAACTTCACATCTGAAATGTTATAGTAGATTCTATGTGCTCAAAATGAAATTACCTTGCTTATAGCATACCTCGATAAACCATAAATTAACTTGATAAACCTTTATGTTTACTCTGTTCCTTGACTGTTCTCTGAAATCCTTTTCAGTGACCTTTGTGTATCTCTGTCAATCGTAACAGTCATAACACTCAGTGCTTTCCCATGATTTTTCTTTTCACATATGTCTTGCTTCACACACATATATTTGATCCTCAATTCATGCTGTATAAATAGATCTCTTGTAACGGTGATCTTGTTCATGCTTTGATCTTACAAACATGATTCATTATATGAGTAACCATACAAAATTATTTCATTGGATATATATCCTCAAAATCATATAAAATCTATAAGTGCAATTTCCAATGTGTTAACAGTTTCTTGTTCCTTGATCTTTGTAACACGTTTCCCAAATGCGTCTAGGTTCAATGAATTTGGTAACACGTTTCACTTGGTGTGTATTAACTCGGTATACCATCTTTGCTGCTCGGTGTATACTAAACTTTGTGACTTGTAACTTCTGTAACCGACTGCTCTATGCTTACCGACTGAATATTTCGGTAGTAATAACCGACTAGAGTATATAGAATGACTTTGGACATAAAACTAATGACAACTTAGTAAATAGTAACACTTTCATCATCATATTTTAAATTATTGAGTGTGCCATTCAAATAATAATATCATCATTTTTTAATTTTTCTTCACATTCGTCTTTCCCAATATAATTTTCTTTGACTATTTGTATAAGAATCCAAAAAGTTTGTGTGGTGCAACTATGCTTATTAAAACTAGAATTCATCTCTCCATCTATCATTGTAATTGTCCCAACATCTCGTATCACATAAATAGACAACGTAAAGACTAAAATCTTCAACCATGATTTACAATAGTTTTTATAAATTTTTGAATTTACTTAGATTATATGCGTGTTTGAAATTCTATAAGTTTTTGTGAAGGGTCAATAAAATAACATTCTTATAGTAATTTATTATCCTCTTTTGTCTAATTTTAAATTATTGTGCGTGTGTTCAAATGAATGTAGCATGAATTTTCTATTATTTTGATGGTCCTCTTTCCCAATATAATTTACTTTGATTGTGCATGTTACGAATCCAAATATTTTATATGGTACAACTATCATATTAAAGGCAGATTCCAAGTCCTCATCTATCCACACAATTGTCCTAATATCTAGTATCACTTAAATATGTATCTTAAAGCCTAAAAATTTTAACCATAATTTACAATGACTTTTCTATTTTATATATTACTTTCACCATATGATTGTTTGAAAATTCAAGAAGGTTTTGTGAAGGGTTAGTAAAATTAGATTCTCATATTAATGTATTATCCTCTTTTTTCTTATTTTAAATTATTGTGTTGTTCGAATCTACTTACTCTCAATCTTTTTTTTTTTTTAGATTCCTCTTTTCCAATTTGTTTAATTTGACTATTCGCATAAGAGTCCAAAAAAATTGTATGATGCAAAAATCAAATTTCAAGTTCCTATCTATTCATCTCATTGTTCTAAAATCTAATATCTCTTAAATATAGAGTCCAAAATGTAAAATTTTCAACCATGATTTACAATGACTTTTCTATTTTCTAATTTATTGTGACTAAATGCTTATTTGAAAATCCAAGAAGCTTTTCCAAAAATGATTTACAATGCCTTTTCTATTTTCTAATTCATTGTGATTTACAAACATTCCCTTTCTCGTATCATCTAAATATAGTCTAAGGCCTGAAATTTTCCATGATGATTTACAATCACTTGTCTATATTTTCTATTTACTTTGGCTATATGCTTGTTTCAAAATTCAAAGAGTATTTGTGAAGGGTTACTAAATGAGATGAGATTCCCATACTAATGTTTAATCCTCTTTTGTCTTATTCTAAATTATTGAGTGTGTGGTTCAAACCAACTTATCATCACTTTTGTATTTTTCTTGGCAGTCCTCTTTCTCAATCTTATTTACTTTTGATTGTTTGCATAATTTTTTATTTTTTAAAAGTGTATAATTCAACTGTGCATATTAAATGTAGAATCCAAATCCCCATCCATCCATGTGATTCTACCTTAACATCTAGTATCTCTTAAATATACAGCCTTCTTTTACTATACGCTTGTTTGAAAATTCAAGATATTTTTCTCAAAATAAGTAAAATAAAATTCTCATACTAATGCATTATTCTCTGTAATCTTGTTTTAAATGTACTAAATGTACGGTTCATATCAAAGAACCACCACTTTTCTATTTTCCTAAACTTGAAGCTTTCCCAATCTAAATTATTTGATTGTTTACATATAAATCAAAAAATTTAATATGATACAACTGTGCACATTAAAGGTAGATTCCAATTTCTTCACGTCTTCCACTGCCCCCACACAGAATATCTTACTTTTCTGTATAGACTTGAAAGGGTGTTATCGGACTTCTTTCTACATTCACCATGTTCCGAAAAAACATTACATCTATTCCTTAAATACTGATTTCGAAAGGCAAACATAAGTTATTTGGAATTTGTGCACACAGACATAATGTTCGTTTTCACGTTTCTTTCAACTAATGAAAAATTGTGCACCCCTAAATATTCCTCTTCATCCGAACCACGTGATTAGATTTTTTTCCCTTGAAAATGAATTGTCCTACACTTTGGGGACAATTGCATGCAAGTTGTCAAGCAAATAGAGGGACAATAAAAAATCAATTCTACATTCAAACCAGACATTATAAGTGAACACAATTTTTTATATTAATTTAATAATAAATTAAAGTTTAATTTAATTTCATTAGGTAGTTGGATTGCTAAATGATTAATGATTGTGTTGATAAAAAAAGAAAATAGAAATTTTTACTTTCAGAAATAATATACAATCTATTGTTAATATTAGACAAAAAGTGATCATTTATATATATAAAATTATTACTCATGATTTGGTTAGTGTTTAGATCTCTCTATGATTGAAAATCTTAAGTCCCTAGAATTTGAACCAAAATATTTTGGTCTTAGAAATAGTGAAAACTTAATCTGCCTATTCTTATTTATCTATTTTATATGATATTCCATAGTTTTGGGACAATTGTCAAGAAAATGGAGACATAACAAAAATAAAATATAAACTTAATATTAATGGAGCGGTAAGGGGAGTGGTGAGTGAGAAATTCAAATTTCAAACTTGGGAATGGTGGATTTCTTAGGGATGGCAGTCATTCTGTGGGTGGAGCTGGTAATCAGGCTGGTTTCGAGGCCTCTCAAAGTACTGAAGGGGACAAGGCGACAGTCAAATTGGTGGAAGACAAAGATTCCAAAAACAGGGACCCACATGATAGAGGTAAGGAAAAAAAAATGGTCATCACTTTTTGGAGTAAGGTCGCTGGTGAAATCTGGGCTTCCGGAAGTTAAAAATATATCTGATCCCGCGAAAGGGGTTGTTGCTATTTCTGTTCCGGATAAGCTGGTTGATCTCACTGTGTCTGGATTAGCTATGACCTTAGTTTGAAGGTTTGCTGGTTTTAGACCTAACATTGATGTTGTTAGGAATTTTATAAGGAGGAAATGGGTTCTCAAAATTCAAGTGGATGTGGTGGCTATGCCTAGGGGTTTTTTTACCTTTGCTTTTAATACCGAAGAAGACATGAATAAAGCTCTATGTGAAGGACCATGGATGTTCGGCAAGTCAACCTTGGCTTTACAGAAATCGGCTCCAAACATTTCTCTTGATGAGTCCCCTTTTGTGTCGACGCCTGTGTGGACGCGTCTCCCTAGCCTTCTGCTGGAGTTCTGAAATGAGGAAGTCTTTAAGGGGATAGCAAGTTCATTTGGAGAACTTCTCTCGATCAACCCGATGACTGCAGCAAAATCAAGGTTGGTTTTTGCCCGTATATGTGTTAATGTTATTCAAATGACGAATATGCCTCAATCTACTGAGATTATATCTAAATTGGGGAAATGGACCCAAGTGATTGAATATGAATCTCTCCCGTTTGCTTGTTTTAATTGTAAAAAGTCGGGTCATTGGGCGAAATCTTGCTCGCTTAAGAAGAGTAAGAGTTCTAAGAGTGATAGTAGTTCGAAGCAGAAATGGAAAATGAAAGGTAAGAGAGATGACCCATCTATAGAGTGTGTTCCTGATAAGGAAGTTTTTGAGTTGGAAAATGAGGAAAAGAAGGATATGAATAGTAATAATGAAAAATCTGTTTGTGCTTGCTCTAATAATCAAATAGAAAGCATCAAAGAGGAAGAGCAAAGGATAGATGTAAATTCTCAAAAATATGATTCAGAGGACTAGAAGGGAGGGCCTATCATTCAGGATAAAGTTGATGAGAGTTCCAATGATGATGCATCTGCCTCATCTAATACAAAAGAATATGAGGGAGACTTTAATGAAGCACAGGACTATAACATTTCAGATTTTGAGCCTTTTTTGTTATTAACCAATGGAAGCCCTAAGTTGTCTCAATGCAAAACCCCATCTAATAGTTTGAAAATGGTGGTTCTGGAGGGAAATCTTGGGATTCTCAGTACTAAAGAAGGAAAATCGAATAATGGAGGACCCAATGGAGGTATCTCAACTAGAAGCAAGAATAAGAAAATGGCAGATGTTGGAAGCCACAACAAAAAGTAGGGGAGACCTTCTCTAAAAAATCAAAGGGAACAGGAAAGTTGGAAGAACCGTGCTGATGGAACACAGAGCTCCATTGAGTCAGCCTTATCCTTGGTTCAAGTATGAAGATAATTTCATGGAATATAAGAGGGCTGAATGCCCTCCATAAGAAGGATGTGTTACATAATATTATAAGAGATAAACTGGATGGTGTCCTTGTTCAGGAAACTAAGATGTGTAAGGATAAAGTGGAAAGGATTAGAATATTCAAATTTAATGGAGTTATTGGAACTAGTTCGGAGGGTGCCTCTGGAGGGACAATGATTTTTTGGAACCAAAATACTATTATAGGGAAGGAAATCATTTTAGAAGTTAATAGGACCTTAGTTCTGCTCAATCATATTAAGGATAACTTTGTTTGGGTTATCACTAATGTCTATGCACCTAACTCTAAAGTTGGGAGATCTAAATATTGGAGGATCCTTGCTGAAGACAGACTAAATTTTGCTGATAAAAGCTAGATAATAATGGGAGATTTCAATAAAGCTCTTAAAAGAGGATGAAAAGATGGGAGGCCTTCCTTTGCAGGTGGAGGAAAGAAAAGATCTCATGGATTTTATTAACAATCAAGCTCTTATTGATGTGGATCTCCAAGGGATTAATTATACCTGGACCAATCGCAGAACTGGATTTGATCTTATTCAAGTAAGGTTGGATATATCCTTGATTTCTCCTGAGTGGTTGTCTACGTATAGTTGCTCTTTGGCATCAATTATTAAGATTGGTTCTGATCACTACCCTATTTATTTTACAGCTAATTCTTTTTTTGCTAAGAGAAATTTCCCCTTTAGATTTGAAAAAGTGTGGTTATCCCACCTGTCTTTGGAAGCTTGTGTTGTTGATTAGTGGAATTCTGAGGTTGAGGGAATGAATTTATTCAGAATAGCCAAAAAGCTCAACATAATAAAGGCCAAAATCAAAATATGGAACAAAGAGATATTTGGTGATATCTTCAAAAGCAAAGCCCAAATTACGACTGAAATTAAGGAAGTCCAAGATAAAATCCAAGAGGAAGGGCTTTCAGAGGACTTGAGATCTGTTGAAAATGGGTTGTTGTCTAAATACCACACAATTATCTCTAATGAAGAGATTTTTTGGAGACAAAGATCAAGAGCCTTATATTTGAAAGAAGGTGATAAAAACACCTGGTTTTTCCACTTAACAACTCTAAAGCATAGGGTAGTTAACAGGATTTCCAAGTTATCTTGTAATAGGGGGATTTTATCAAATGAAAATAGCCTAAGGAAGCTTTGGATTTTTTCAGCAATCTCTTGGGAGAGGTGGATGATTTGGATTTAAGAAATTAAGACCTTCTTGTGCAGGCTATCCCTCCCATTTTGAATGAGGATGACAACAATAATCTCTCTCAGATACCTTTTATTCAGGAAATAAAAAAGGTGGTGTTTTCTTTTCAGGGAGATAAGTCTCCTGGCTCGAATGGATTTCCAATTTTCTTCTTCCAATCCTTCTGGCATATTGTGGAGACTGATATCTGTAATGGAGTTAAAGAATTTTTTGGTTCAAGGAGGCTTTTAAAAGAATTGAATGGGACCTTCATCATTCTTATTCTGAAGATTTCTGGAGATGACTCTCTTAATAAGTTCAGACCTATTGGTCTTTGTAATTTTGTTTACAAGATTATGTCTAAGGTTCTTACTTCTAGAATGTTGGATATTCTTCCCAAAATTATTTCAACTTAGCAAAATGGTTTCGTCCCCAGTAGATAGATTTTGAATTCCTTTATTTCAATTCATGAAAATATTCACTCTCTGACGGCTGCTAAAAATCAAGGTTTTTTTCTTAAGCTGGATATGTCTAAAGCCTATGATAGAGTGGATTGGCAATTCCTTTTCAGAATTATGAAAAATTTTGGGTTTGAGGAAAAACTGATTCAGCTCTGCTCCCAGTTTATGGAGACTTCCTCCTCTGTAGTTATTGTTAATGGATCCCCTTCCAGTTTCTTCAAAAGCTCTAGAGGTTTAAGACAAGGGGATCCCATCTCCCCTATCTTGTTTACTATTTTAGCTGAAAGTTTGGGTAGATTTATTAAAAAAAATGTGGAAGAAGGTAAACTCAAAGGCCTGAAACCTTCATCTTGCAACTTAACTTGTACTCATGAATAGTTTGTTGATGATTCGATTACTATGGGGGAAGCTACTATTAGGGAAGCAAGAAATATGAAGAATGTTATGGACACTTATGAAACTGCTTCTGGCCAAAAAATTAATTGGGATAAGAGCTCTTTGGTCTTCATCAATACCCCTGTTGAAAGACAAATAAGGATTGAAAGAATCCTTGGATGTAAAATTGTTGAGTTTCCCTCAACTTATTTGGGCCCCCCTCTTTGTATTAAGCCTTCGGAGAATTTCTGGATAAAGTTGGTTGATAGATTCAACTCTAAATTGGCTGGTTGGAAAGGAGCTATCCTAAGTCAAGCGGGCAAGGTAACGCTGCTTAAAGCTACTCTTCAAAATTTGCCTATTTATGCCTTTAGTCTATTTAAAATCCCTAGAAAGTTTGCAGAGGCAATTGAAAGAATCCAAAAAAGGTTTCTTTTGTCAGGAGTGGAAGACAAGAATAGAATTCCCCTTATTTCTTGGAACAAAATTTGTTCTCCTAAGGCTTTTGGGGGGCTGGGTTTAAGGAATATTATTTCTATGAATAATGCCCCGTTAGCTAAACAAATCTGGAGAAGGAAAGGGGAGGAAAGAGAATGGAATTTAATATGGAAAAATAAATATATTTATATGCAACCTTCTGAGGAAGAATTTATGGATAACTCTTTTTCTATTGAAGGTTCTGCAATTTGGAATGTAGTTCAAATAGCTAAAAGTTGGGCTGCTGCTGGAAGAATGTGGAAATTGGGGAATGGAAGAATTATTAGATTTTGGGAAGACATATGGTTATTGGATAAACCTTTGGAGAATATTCCTAACCTTAAGGAATGAAAAGATTGGTTCAAAAATAGGTATGGTGGTTTTGTCAGAGACTATTGGAGAAATGGGAAGTGGACTGAGTTTAGCCAGCAATGTCTGGGATTAAAGTTTCTTGAGATTTTGCTTTCTTCTAAAATTTTGAGGGACAATAAGGGGGATAGTTTTATTTGGAGGGAGACTTCGGATGGGAATTACTCTGTGTTTTTGGTTGTGGCTATCCACAGCAAAGTTTTGGAAGAGATTCCAATGTGGGCTAAAGTGTGGATAAAGAAGTTAATACCCAAAGGTAATATCTTCTTTTGGAATTTTTTCCAAAATAAGGTGCTGACTCTTGATAACCTCCAAAAGCGTGGATTTGTTTTTCCTAATAGGTGTTCTCTTTGTTGCAGAGAAGAGGAGTCTTCTTGTCAAATCCTCTACCAGTGCACTTTCAGTGAGGAAATTTGGAAAATTATTTTTAGTAGGTGGAACCTAAGCTGGGTTTTCTCGAACTCACTGGGGGAGTTCTGGCAGCAATGGTACTGTCCTAATTCCAGCTCTAAGAATGTTGAGCTATGAAAACTTACTCTCCCTAATGTTATTTGGAATATCTGGAAGGAGCGTAGCAATAGGATTTTTAGGGATAAAAGTGCTAACCCTGAAGTTGTGGTGGATAAAATTAATAGAGGAATATTTGAATGTTTAAATGGAGCTAACCATGGTTTAGCTACTAAAGAGGACTTTAATGATATATGGAACCTTTCTAATATCAAATCAAGTAAGGATAAGGGTAGGGATGGTCTTGTGTGGTGCTTTCCATCTCAGGGATGGATTAAGGCCAACTTTGATGGGGCGTCTAAGGGGAATCTGGGTAAAGTTGGTTATGGGGGCATTGTCAGGAATTTTGTTGGAAGTTGCCTTGTGGTTGTTGACGGCCCTCTGGGTAATCAAACTAGTCATTATGCAGAAGCCTCTATAGCTTTGAATACTTTTATTATTGCAAAAAATCTTAATCATGGTAACTTATGGCTGGAGGGAGACTCTCTAAACATTATCAAGTGCCTGAAGGGAGAAACTAAGCCACCATGGTCTATAGAAAATATAATTTTTAAAGCTAGAGAAATTATAGCTAGCTTTAAAGTTATTATAATTGAATATGCCTTTAGAGAAAAAAATTTGGTTGCAGATGGCTTGGCAAACCTAGGTGTTAATTCTGAAGCTCAAAGTATTTGGTATGGGGAAGGTAATATTAATTTTAATATTAAAGATCTTCTAAGAAAGGATAGATTCATGGGGAAAGATAGATCACACAACCAATTATGAAAGTTGTAATGAGTAATCTACACATTTATAGAAAGGTTATGATTACTTGGCAAAGTGACAAAATCCTAATCAAAGATATTAATCTTCTGCACACTTTGGGGGTTAACATTTTCAAATTTTCAAGAGGCAACTGGAAGGAAGCTCTGAAATTGCAGAAGAACAGAGTTGGTAGTTTGAACTTGAAAATGGGAGGGGATCTAAGGAGAGAGGAACAAGATAACATCTCCAGATGGAGGGAAATGCCAAAGGTATGGAATAAGCTGGAAAAAGGGTTCATGATGCATTTCATGGAGAAGCTAGTCGATTATGATAAAGGTAGGGTTAATCTTGCAGTTACCAAAATCACTGAAAACTGGATTAATGGGTTATTCAAAATTCATGGTTTGAGGTGTAAGTTGGATGCGAACCTCATAGAGACAGTAACAAGTATACCCTACTCGGGTCTTAATTTTTTTAGAGATTTGAAAGTTTCTAATAATGCATTTAAGCTTTTTCCATGCAAAGAGAAGGAAAGGGCAAAAATTGGTAAAGCTATGGGGGGATATTATGTTGCTTCCAACATTAAGAAAATTAGGGGTTGTGTATTGAATGCTATCATGGAATACATTATAGTGGAGGGTCATTTTACTAGGGTCCACACATACCATTTTGTGTTGTTAAATCATTTCAGGCATGAGAAAAGGATTTCCTTTTCCTACTACCTCTTCAGGTCTCTATCGAGGTCTCTTAATAAGCACAACAAGAATCATTTGACTCTGGTGCTTCATTGTGGCCTCATTTTGTTCATCTATGAGCATTGCAAAATCCTTGCTATCGAGGAAAATAAAAGATTGTCTGCATCTCTAGGGAAAGGTAAGAGAAAGGTGGAGGAAGACGGGCCCAGCAAGGAAGAGCCGACTCAGAGCAAAAAGAGCAAAAGTGCTACTGGGATGAAAATTCAAGAAGATAGGAATGATTCCGAGGATACCGAAAAAGATGGTGGTGAGATGGAAATGGATGAGTCTGGAGGGGAGGAAAGCTGGAAAGAAGAGGATGTGGTGGAAGAGGTAGGAGAAGTTGAGGATGTGTCCAACCAAGATAGTCCTACCCACAGTGTTAGTTTAGGCAATGTCAATAGCCAGCCAATAGAGGAGGAGGATGATAAGATTAATGAGGAAAAAGAAATGTATATTGAGCAGGAGAAGAATAAGGAATTTGAGCAGGAAAAGGACAAGTAGAATCTATGGAAGGATAAGGAGTTTGCTGGAGAAGGGTTATTTCTGGATAATCTCAAAAACCTTTATGAGGCTAGAATGGGTTTTTATAGGTGGACTTATGAAGTTATTAAGAATCAGGAAAAAAATGGGAAGTAGTGGGAAGAGAAAAGGAAGAAATATGAAAGGGACTAGCAGTCATGGAAGTAGGAGATAGAGGAAAAAGCTAAGAAGATGGAAGCTCAGATTGATAATCTAGAAGAAGGAAAAACTGCTATGAAAAACCTGTTGGTTATGATTCCGGATATCTTGATAGTTGTTACTAAGAACCTAGAGGAAATCTCTAAGGTCCTTGAAAGCTCCAGCACTCCCAAACCTGTCATGGACCTTGATATTGATGAAGATGCCATCGAGACTGGGACTACAGAAAGTGCTCTTGGTGGAGCGGCAAAGAGAACTAGGGAAAGCATGAAGAAAGTTGTTGTGGCCTCTTCTAAGGAAATCCCTAAACTTAGGGATAATATTAAATAACTGTATGGGATTAGCGAAAATTTGGCTAATGCCTTAAAAAACATTAAGTAGTTCCTTTTCTATTTTTTGTCTGTTTTGGCTGGTTGTTTCTGGTTCTATGGGGATTTTTTGTTGGATTTTGCTAGTTTCTTTGCTGGTTTTTTAGCTATTTGTTCCTTCTTATTTCTTAATGCTCTATTGTCTTAAGGATCTTTTGTAAAGGGTTTTGGGGTCCCTTCAAAACCTTCTTTTACCATAATCAAAAACAAAAATAAAATATAATCAAATAAATGTAAATAATAAGTACATTAATTAATTTAGTTTAAATCAATTAGTTAAAAATTAAATGATTAATAATTATTTTAATTAAATAAGATGTTTTTGATATTAGAAGTAGCCAAAAAACCAGGGGGCTAACCCATAGGAACAACAAGGAGAACAGTGGCAGACCCATTGTCCGCATATAATTAGCAGAGTTACAACCCTTTACCTCTATCAAAAACTATGATCATTCTACGATAGTTTAGCAGATATAAAGTAGTAATAAACAAAGTTTTAGGCATATGCCATGTAGAGTAATAAACATAGAAATTCAAATAAAACATAGGCTAACGCTATCCGCCCATAGGCTACTAAGAGTAAACAAAAAACTAGTTTTCCATAGCATTCAGAGAAATCATTTCTTTTTCCCATGGCTCCTCTTGGGGAGGAGCTTTCTTGCCCATTCCTTGGTGAGGAATTTGAACAGGGCCTTGTAGTCCTCACCATCCTTTCCTTTACCCTTGGAAGCACTTTCCTGCATGAGGCACAAAGTGGTTGTCGAGCAGTGCATCACATTCAATGCGAATTTAGAAACATCATGCATTTTGGATTTCGCTGCCTCCAGTGTACTGGTGATATCTTGCACATTATAAAATAGGGCCTCCACTTTTTTCCCCAATTCCACCAGGTTATTATCATCCTCCTCTTTTATGCTACTCACCTCCTCCACAACCATCAGATTTTTAAAAGTCAAGGAGGGGGAATTTGTAGGCTCCAGACTCTTTGGATATGTGGGGTTTTAGAAGCCTAGGTGGAACTAACAGAGTGAGGGGTCGGGTTATGGTGGAGCATAATCACATTATCAGTTGGGTTAGAGTTCCCAGTGTCATGTGAAGAGGAGGGATCTCTCAGAGACTTTTCAGAGGGTTTAGAGGCAAGTCTTCTTGAGCGGCGGCGGGTGTTGGCCTCGTCAGTGATATCCAAGTCAGAATCAATCTCCTAGATTCTGACTTTCTTGGGAGTTCTGACCTCTTTAGGGGAGTTTTTTTTATTTTTCTTGTTGCAAGAGCCAATTTCTAGGAGCCAAGGGGGCTAGCATCATTTTTAGCAGTGGGGTAGGCTGAAGGACTGGTATTAGTCATATTCTGAATGAAGATAGAATGTGGTGAGAAAAGAGCAAGGTGGAAGTTGTAAAGGCGAAGAATAAAGCCCTAATGGAGGATGAGGAAATCTTAACCCTTTTTCTTGGCCTCGGCAATATCTTTTACATTTGCATCCAGAGAATGCAACAAGAAATATGAAATGGAAATATAGTCCTTATTTCTCAAATGGTTAAGAAAAGGGAGATGGTAGTAGTAGAAGATACCATACCTTCCCTCCAACATGAAGTATTTCATCACAATGTAAAAAACCTCATCCCATGAGCAAGGGAGCTCCTCCCTGTTGAATCTGCCTACCCTCTTAACTGGGTTTTCACCCTTGCGAAAGAACTGGTTCAGGCTGGTGGTATCTGCAATACGACTCTTCTTTTTCCATTTCCTCCCCTCCATAGAAAGACCCGTCACCTGAGCAATAACCTCTTCATTAATTTCGAATGAGATACCCCCCATGGTAACTCTTCCATCTTCCCAAGAATTCACAAATTGCTTGGAAATTATTTCATTATTCCCCTTGATACTTTCCATGAATTTATCAATGTCGCCCTCTGAACAAATGAACCACACCACTAGCTTAGCTTTGAACTCATCAAATTTATCGGGTTCCAGTCTGATTCCTGTGCCCCCCCCCCCCCCCCATTTTCATTTTCTCTAGTTTAACAAAGTAAATGTGAGACCTTCTAGTAGAAACGTAAAGCCGAGGTGGGGCTAAAGCAAAGTTGATATAAAATCTACATCAAACTTGAGATAAGAGAATGTAATAATCGGGGTGATTATTATCTCTTATGTCCAAGTAGATATCAAAATTATGAAATCTACTAGAAACGTGCGGACCTTCAATCCAGCCAATGTGATTTAACCTTTCCCTTCATTCACCTTTATCGTCGCTAGTTGGCTCCGTCCGGTTAATAATTAGGGAATAATCATTCTTGATGTCTGTACTATCATCATAAATACATCCCTTGTGAGGGCTATGACAAGGCCTATCATGGCTACGTGGAAGCCTAGGTTCAAAAAGGCCAGGATTCCCATCCCAATTTAAAATGTGAAAGTTGGCTCTCTTCATCTGAGAATGGATAAAAAGATTCCTCATTGGACTTAGCTTTTTTCCCTCTCCAAGATCACCTTGGTGGTTACCAGTAGTAGACCAGGGTCCCTCCAACATCGTAAGTCATTCTGCAGCCTTCCCACTGCCACCATGGAGTCAGCAGCCACATTGGTGCAGGAGCACCTTCATAATTTTGGCTTGTTTGATCCTAATGGGATCAAGAATTGAATAAAGGACTATTGTAAGAGTCCAAGTGTTTTTTTTAGGTTTCATTATGGTTTCTTTCCAGTTTTGGCCCATAATGCCTTGTAAACCAAAAATGCAATTATAGTGAAAATATGCTCAAAACCTTGTAACAAACCTAGAAAGGAATTGGATTAGGTGTATTTATTTATTTGAAACCTTCTCAAATGGTTAGGTGGAAGATATTTGTCTTGTAGGTCAAAAATGCACTAAGAGTAAAAAATTGTCAATGTTGTCAAGCAACATTTTGACAAAAAGTGAGAAAAGTTGTAAAATCACTCTACAAGGTAGTTATGGATGCCATAATGATTCGAATGGTTTTATTTTTCCTATATAAAGACACTTCAAACATTGTAAATGGGTTGGATTTGTATTAGCAAGTGGAAATTAATGAAATATGACTATTTTTCATGCTTTTTAAGCTTAATCTGTTGTAACAGTTTGTACAAAGCAATATTTCCATACTATTCTTTCATGGGAGTTTGTGTCATGTTTTTATGAAGGTTTTTCATTCTTTGTGTTAGGGTTTTTACTATGTTTTGGTTTATCAAATAAAATCTTTTAGTTTTTGCCAGTTGACTACCCTGAACTGGGGTTTTGAGGAAAATGGGTTGAAACACTTGGTCTCCATGGGTAACCAAGCAAAAATGAACCTCAGAGACCAAGTTGGACCTTTCTGCATATTGTATTTTAAATTTTTTCTATTAGTCATGATGGAAAAGATGAGTTTGAGCACTTATTAGGCAAGTTGTCTAACTTGGCTAGTATTCTTCCTTTATGCTCGAAATTTGGGTTCTAAGCACCAAAAATTGAAACAAGACATGGAAAGAGGTCTGCACCTATCCCATGAATAATTTTTAATGTATTGGAGCACCAAAATTTATCCATTTTGCATTATAAAGTGTCACTGTTTGTGAAGGGTAGCAAACTCCCTGTTTTGGGAAATATAATGGTTTTTGTTACAAAATTTGCTCTATGAATGCTTTTTGTATTGGAAAATGATTCTTGATGTTGTAGAAGAGTTTAAAAATTGTTTGGTAGGATCTATTTGCAATGGTGGTGTTCTAGGTGTACTCCTAATCAGCTGTTATGTAGGGACAACTATGGAAAATCTGAAAAAACAATGATTTGACAGTGTATTTTGCTTATTTAGAGTTTGTTTGTCAAGTGTTTGGCAAAATGAAAAGTGGAAATTGTTTGATCAGTGATCTCCAAGGTGTGGTAGAGCCCAATGGTTATTTTTAGGCCTTGGTTTGTGAAGGAGTTGTGTAACTACCAATGCAAGCTTGAAAACCCTCTTGAAACCCTACTTTTATGGCTATAAATGTGGACAATCACTATTTGACCATCTCAAGGCTTAAAAATTGAAAAATATATGAGCTAAGACCTTAAATAGACCATCCCAATCAATATCCATGTTTCCTTTTTCCATCGTTGGATAGTATGAACAAATTTCACCTAAATTAGCCCTACTCGGCTAGTAGCCTTTTTTAGCCTTGTTTTGTAAAAAGTGTGAACCCGATTTGTGTAAGGTTGAATGGTCTTGAAGAACCATAGGAAATCATTTTAAAACATTCAAGAAAGCCTCCTAACACCTTATTTTGAGCAGTGTTACTATATTAGGGGTTTAGACCTATAAGAAGGGTTTGAGTAAGTGTTGAGTAAGTGAGCTTGGTAGTTTGAGTTGAGCAAGTGTATGAACAAATGATGGGAAGAACTCAAGGAGGAAGTTTTGGGCTGAGTGAAGCTTGTGAACATTGAAAGTGGGCCTTATCAAGAAAGCCAAAAATTTTCCTCTCTCATTTAAAGGAGTCTCTTAACAAGAAGATTATACTTAGCTTTAATTGGTCCTTCTGTGGGTTTCTCCCTATCAAATTGGTATCAGAGCAAGCAAGTAGATCCTTGCAGTTAGTTGTGAGTTGTGAGAGTTGAAGAAAGAAGTTCCTAACAACATAGAGAGTAGATATGATCCAAGACAAGCCATTTTCATAGCCAAGTGCAAATGTAAGGGTAAAGTATGTAAAGTTGTAGTTGATAGTGGTTCTCTTGACAACGTAGTCTCCATAGAAATGGTGGAAAAGATGAATCTACCAAGGATACCACATGAGTTACCTTACAAAGCATTTGGTTTGAATGATGATCATTGGGTTGATGTCTTAGAGAAGTCTATTGTTCATTTCAATATTGGTCCTTACTATGAGATGGTGGAATGTGATATTATGCCCTTGAGAGATTGTCATTTGATTTTGGGAAGAGCATGGCAATATGACAATTGCACTATGTATGATTCTTACAGGAATGTTTATCAATTTTCTAAGGATGATCCTACATGGCGTATAACAAGAGGTCTAGGGTTGGTTGAGAGAATAGTTTTCCCTGAGCATAAGAATCACCAAGGGGAAGATGTTGAAGAAGCAAATGGTGAAGCAGTACACACAAGAGGTTTAGAGGAAGAAGTGAGCCCAAGTACCATAGAAGGTGAGGTTGAAGAGGTAGACAGTCCATTCAGTGACTTTGAGCAGCAGATGTATGCTGAAGTGAAGAGTGAGCAGCAAAGAGTTGAAGAGGAACCTTATATGGCAAAGGTTCTTGAGGATGAGCAAGGATTAGAGACCAATGTGGCTAAAGCACATAGTCTTTATCCTTATGATGGAGTTGTTGAATAGATTGGACAAGAAGAAGACATGGTACAAGGATCACATGCACTTGAAAAGCCTATTGACGGGCAGGATACATAGATAGTTGTTACTGATCAATATGTTGCTATAGAGGTCTATATGCATGAACACTATCAGATTGGCATTTGTCTTTATGAAGGTGTCATGACCTTTATGGGAGCACTGCTCTATCCTAGGTTACTGATGCATGACACCAAGCATCTATATTGGTTCCCACTAATGAGAACTTCTCCTCACTTTGAGATGAAGTTCATTGAGATTTCTCATACCTATTCATGGAATTGTTCTTGGACCGAGAGTTTACTGGAATGGCAGTTGATGGTGTCCTTTACACCTTGTGAGCAGCTACATCTATGGTGGATGTTGATTTTTGCAGCAAGGCCTAGAGTGAAGATGAAGGAAGGAGCTTTTAATTTGGCCATGCATGATGAAGCCGAAGACAAGTACATGCCAAATTTCAAGATGAAGCCTATATGATTTGCAGGTATCATTTCCAAGAGGACTTGGAACTTTTTCACTTTTGGGGAGTATGGTGCAAGAGCACCTTCACAATTTTGGCTTGTTTGATCCTGATGTGATCTAGAATTGAATAAAGGACTATTGTAAGAGTCCAAGTGTGTGTTTTAGGTTTCATTATGGTTTAGGTTTATCTTAGAGTTGTTTAGATAGTTTTTCTCAAGTTTTCTTTCCAATTATGGCCCATAGTGCCTTGTAAGCCAAAAATGGCATTATAGTGAAAATATGCTCAAAACCTTGTAAAAATCCTAGAAATAAATTGGAGTAGGTGTATTTATTTATTTGAAACCTTCTCAAATGGTTAGGTGGAAGATATTTGTCTTGTAGGTCAAAAATGCACTAAGAGTCAAAAATTGCCAATGTTGTCAAGCAACATTTTGACAAAAAGTGAGAAAAGTTGTAAAATCACTCTACAAGGTAGTTCTGGATGCCATAATGGTTGGAATGGTTTGAGTGTGACTATATAAGGACACTTCAAACATTTTAAATGGGTTGGCTTTGTATTAGCAAGAGGAAATTAATGAAATATGATTGTTTTTCATGCTTTTTAAGCTTAATTTGTTGTAACAGTCCGTACAGAGCAATATTTCCGTACTGTTCTTTCATGGGAGTTTGTGTTATGGTTGTATGAAGGTTTTTAATTCTTTGTGTTAGGGTTTTCATTGTGTTTTGGTTTATCAAATAAAATCTTTTAGTTTTTGCCAGTCGACTGCCCTGAAGTGGGGTTTTGAGGAAAATGGGTTGAAACACTTGGTCTCCATGGGTAACAAAGAAAAAATGAACATTGAAGACCATGTTGGACCATTGTACATATTGTATTTTAAGTTTTTGCTGTCAGTCATGATGGAAAAGATGAGTTTGAGCACTTATTAGGCAAGTTGTCTAACTTGGCTAGTATTCTTCCTTTATGGTCAAAATTTGGGTTCTAAGCACTAGATATTGAAACAAGACATGGACGGAGGTTTGCACCTATCCCATGAAGCATTTTGTAGGGATTGGAGCACCAAAATTTATCCATTTTGCATTATAAAGTGTCACTGTTTGTGAAGGGCAACGAACTCCCTATTTTGGGAAATATAATGGTTTTTGTTACAAAATTTGCTCTATGAATGCTTTTTGTATTGGCAAATGATTCTTGATGTTTTAGCAGAGTTGAAAAATTGTTTGGTAGAATCTATTTGCAATGGTGGTGTTCTAGGTGTACTCCTAATCAGTTGTTATGTAGGGACAACTATGAAAAATCAGAAAAATAGTGATTTGACAGTGTATTTTGCTCGTTTAGAGTTTGTTTGCCAAATGTTTGGAAAAATGACAAGTGGAAATTGTTTGATTAGTGATCTCCAAGGTGTGGCAGAGCCCAATGGTCATTTTTAGGCCTTGGTTTGTGAAGGAGTTGTGTAACTACCAATGAAAGCTTGAAAACCCTCTTGAAACCCTACTTTTATGGCTATAAATGTGGACAGTCACTATTTGACCATCTCAAGGCTTAAAAATTGAAAAATCTACAAGCTAGGACCTTAAACAGACCATCCCAATCAAGATCCATGGTTTCTTTTTCCATCGTTGGACAATATGAACAAATTTCACCTAAATTAGCCCTACTCGGCTAGTAGCCGTTTTTAGCCTTGTTTTGTAAAAAGTGTGAACCTGATTTGTGTAAGGTTTAATGGTCTTGAAGAATCATAGGAAATCATTTGAAAACATTCAAGAAAGCCTCCTAACACCTCATTTTGAGCATAGTTACTATATTAGGGGTTTAGACCTATAAGAAGGGTTTGAGTAAGTGTTGAGTAAGTGAGCTTGGTAGTTTGAGTTGAGCAAGTGTATGAACAAATGATGGGAAGAACTCAAGGAGGAAGTTTTGGGTTGAGTGAAGCTTGTGAACATTGAAAGTGTGCCTTATCAAGAAAACCAAAGCCTTTCATCTCTCATTTGAAGGAGTCTCTTAACAAGAAGATTATACTTAGCTTTAATTGGTCCTCCTGTGGGTTTCTCCCTATCACGCATTCCCTTCTCTAAAGACATGTCAGATGGTGAATCCATCCAGATTGGCCAGGAGGATCCTGACATCCCTCAAAATGGACTCCACTCTCCATCCAGCTATACATCTCCCCCTCACCATTTCCACAATAATCTATGAGTCTCCTTCAATTTTGAGCTGTTTAATTCCTATGGAATTGGCAAATTTTAGACCCCATAGGAGGGCCATTCCCTCCGCTTGAGTGACATTATTATTCTTTTGATTGCCTGCGTAGGCTACCATAGTGTTCCCCAAGTGGTCACGGATGATTCCACCCCCTGCTTGGCAGGCATTTTGGGCGGAACCATCAAAGTTCATTTTAAGCTAGTGGATTTTTGCGGTTGACCATTTGGTCAGTCTCCTTTTGTTTTTGACACTATTGTTGAAGATTTCAAACTCTGGGGGGAGCTTCCAACTTTCAGCAATTTTTTTCTCCATCCAATTAGGAGGATTGGGGGGGCGGGTGTTTCCACTTTGTCACCAATAAATTTTATGAAATCATCTTAAAGCAATTGTGTAAGACACTTTCAGGAGGGGTTTCACTATCTTTGAATATTCTATTGTTTCTCTCTTTCCATAAATCCCAACAAATGTGTGGTGGTATTTGCCTCCATAATTGGATGATGAGGGGGTGATGGGAGGGGGGATTCCATCCAAAAACAAACTTCTTAATTTTATTTTGGAAGACCCAATGGAGACCACCTTTCTCGAGAGTGTTAATCCACAAATGGTCAGCAAAGGGGCAGAGGACAAATAGGTGGTCAATAGTTTCCTCATCATCTTTACATAGGCTACATCTATTGGGGAGTTGGAAACCCCTCTTTTTCAAGCTGTCCAAGGTTAGGGTTTTATAATGAATTAGAGACCACCAGAAGAAGTTGATTTTTGGGATTAGCTAGGAGTTCCATATCTTCTTCCAGCACTCAACATCATCAGGGGGTCTTAGGAGCTATCTGTAAGAAGATTTGATTGAGAAGATGCCCGATTGGGTCTCTTTCCAAATGAAACTGTCTTCATGAGGGGCTAAGGGGATTCTAATCTCCAACATAATATTCTGAAGGTCCTGAGAAATGGGTAGCAGGTTGGGCCTATTGTTGAAGAACTGGACAATGTTCTTCCATCCTCTCCTTCCTAATTCCATATAACTAGCAATATAATCCCCCAGGAGTTCCCTTAGTTGGTGCATAATTTGGTGGAAGAAAGTGTTAGCTAGGGGCCTGTCCTCCACCCAAAAGTCTTCCAAGAATCTAACCTTTCTGCCATTTCCAAGTTGCCATTTCAATCCTTCTCTTATTATCAATCTGCATTTTAGGATGTTATTCCATAGCTTAGATCCCTGGCGAAGGTCTCCCGTACTCAAATTGTAATAGAATTGCTCCCGATCCAGGTACTTCATTCTGATAATGTTACACCAGTCCGCCTCACCTTTAGCCAAGGTCCATCCAATTTTTTCCATTAACACCTTATTCAGGGCATTTATCTTTCTTATATCCAGGCCACCCATTGACTTGGGTAAGCACACCTTGTCCCAATTGACCAAAGCAAGGCATTTTTTTCTCCTCCAGGCCCGTCAACAAGAAGGTTCTTTTGATTTTCTCAAGTTTTTCCCCCATGGCTCCAGATATTTTAAACATGGAAAGGAAGTACACCAAATTTCCCTGTAGGGAAGCCATGAAGAATTGGAGCTTCCCCGCACTACTAAGGAACTTTCCTTTCCAACCAGAAAGCTTCTTTTGTGTCCACTCAAGGATAGTGTTCCATAAAGTAGACATGACTTCTTTGACCATAAGGGGGAGTCCAAGATAAGTCCTTGGAAGAGAAGCAGTCTTACATCTAAGAATTGATAGAATTTTGAATTGGAGATCATTAGGAGTGTTGAAAAAGAAGAGAGTACTCTTCTCATAATTGATACATTTCCTCGAGGCCTTGGTGTAATCAGCCAGTAAGTTCTTCCACTCTTTGGCCTCCATGACATACCAAAAAGAAAGGTGTCATCAACAAATTATTGAATATTAGAGGGGGGAGCATGGAAGCAACTTTGAATCCTTGAAGTTTACCATTGGTAACCAGATCAGCCACATTTCTACTCAAGACTTCAGCAATCATGATGAAAAGGTAAGGTGACAGAGGGTAACCTTACCAAATACCTTTTTCAGCTTTGTAACAACCCCTAGGAGTCCCATTAATCAAGACCAAGAACTGAATTGTGATAACACACTCCCGTATCATATCGACTACCTTCTGGTTGAAGCCAAACTTTAAGAGAGTTTTGAGTGAAAAACACTAGTTAACTTTATCATATGCTTTTGAAATATCCAGTTTGAAGGAAATACTTGGTATCTTGCTCCTATCCATGGAGTAATTATTTCATGGGTGGCAATGGCAGCATCCAAAATTTGGCGACTCGGGACAAAACCTTTCTGGGACGGGATGATAAACTTCACTAGGAGGGGTTTAATTCTATTCACATGGACCTTGGAAATTATCTTGTATATGGTATTGCATAGACTTATGGGTTGGAACTCTTTCATGCAATTGGGGTTTGCTGTCTTAGGGACAAGAACAATGTAAGTGTTATTTATTTTTTTCAATAATTTCCCCATCTTGAAGAAATCCTTCACAGTTTTTGTAACATCATAATTAAGGATGTCCCAAAAATTCCAAATGAACACCGGGGGGAAACCATCTGGGCCCAGGGTATTATAAGCACCCATCGCAAAGACAACCAAATGGACTTCTTCTGAGGAGATAGGAGTAGTTAGTTGACAGTTATCATCCTCCTCAATGACATTCGGAAGCTTGCTCAAAAGGCTATCTTGAAGAGATACATCATTCCTTCTAGACTCTGTATATAATTTTATGAAAAAGTTAGTGGCACTCTATTTGATTAAGAAGTCACCAGTGATCTCTTGATTAGAGTGACCCTTTAAACTCTTGATGTATTTCATTCTCCTATGAATGCAGGTCGATCTGTGGAAGAAGGCCAAATTTTTGTCCCCTTCCTTCAACCACTGAATTTTGTATCTTTGCTTCCAGTAAACTTCCTCCTTAGAGAGGATATCCTTCCAACTCTTGTAGCAGTCCTCTTCCTCCATCAAAATAGGGTCAGGGGGGTTACCAGTAGCCATAATACTCTAAAGTTGATCTAGTCTGGAGCCCAGAGCCTTCTTTTTCTTGAAGATATCTCCAAAGGTAGTCTTATTCCAACCTTTGACTTCCCTATTGATGAGTTTTAACTTCTCCACAATTCTAAACATAGTGGTCCCTTGAACTAGGGTGGCCCACTAGTTCCTAACCAGGTATCTAAAATCCAGGTGAGAGGCCCACATAATCTCATAATGAAAGGGGGGGGGGGGCTGGTAGGATCTATCCTTCCAATGGAGAAGAAGGGGGTTATGATCAAAAGCAGTCCTTGGGAGCATTCTCAGGAAGGAGTTATGGCTAATGTCCCAGTTGGTGGAGACCAAGAATCTATCTAGTCTGACTTGAATTAGGTGTTTGCCTTTCCTATTGTTCGACCATGTGAAGGGAGCACCTTGCAAGTTAATATAAACAAGGCTAGAAACATTGATGAGGCTGGCAAGATCTCCCATACTATCAATAAAATTGAAAAGATGTCCACACTTCTTAGAGGGATAGAGGGGAGAATTAAAATCTCCTGCCAGCATGTACTGGGCCTTCTTCTTAGCCAAGATGGGTTCAGAAAATTTCTTCCCACACTAGTCGTCTTCCCACCTTGGAGTTGGGGGTATATATGTTAAACAGTTGCCAGCAATGCTCGCCTTGTGGGAAAGTAACCACTAAGAAGTTCTGGGAGATAGCATAAAACTTGCCTTGAATATTAATGGGGTTCCAAAGGGTGGCAATACCCCTAGAAGCCCCCAAAGCATCCACATACAGAAAATTTGCCCCTGGCCAGAGTTTACCAGCAATTGTAGCAAAGGTTTGGTAGGACATTTTGACTACCTGAAGAAGGCAAATATCAATTTTCATTTCCAAGATGTATTTTTTTATAGCAAATTTCACCTGAGGGTTGTTCAGACCCCTTATGTTCCAAGAGAATAACTTCATTTCTTATTTCTATTGATTCCATCAAGGGTTAGCTGCCTGCCCCTTGCAATGTCCCTAGCCATAACTTTATGTCTCACAACCCTTTCGAGGGTCTACCGACTTTATTTTCAGTGCCCCCTACATCTACTTTCTTGGCCTTGGGTTTTTTCTTTTGGGTTATCCATTCTTTATTATCCACCTGAGGAGGTCCCAAAGGTGAAAGCTTCAAGAGAGGGGGCATTGTTAGGGAGTTTCCTATTAGAACAGGCATTTCATCCTTACCAGGCGAGGAAGGAGGGGTTGTGATTAGCAGCTTAATCTCAGAAACAAGAGACATAGCTTCATATGAAGTGGAAGATTGATGGGTTTGTGGGGTAGGGATAGCAGAGGGCGTGAGGGGGATGTTATCAAAAGGCAAGCCAGGGGGTGGTGGGGGTTTTGGGGAGAGGCGAAGATTCATCAATGGTGGGATTTCACCATCTTCCATGGGAATAGCTGGATTAACAATCTTATCAGGACCCACTAGGGATTTTAAGATTTCAAGGATCCTGTCCATGTGGGGGTAGTCCTCAGGGATTTCATTCAAGTTGGTTAGCTCCAAGGGAGCAAATGATGAGGGTGTACTCAGGTTGATGGGTTTGGCCATGATAGCCTTTTCTTTAAGCTTGGGTTCTGTAGACACTGGGGTCTTTCACTCAGTGCAGGTATGGCCTTGTTTATTACACTTCTGGCAAAAGAGGGTAGCATTTTCATAGACAATAGTTTGGGACCATTTTCCCCACTTTGACTTTAGAGAAATAGATTTTTGAGAGCCTTATTAATCATAACATTGACACAAAAGCGAGCATAAACCAACCTGGATTTATTGAGAGTGACCCAATCTGCTACAACATGTTAAGTTCTGATACTAAATGTAAAGTAACGATGCCAATAGCTAACAAGATGAGAAGGGGGGGGTGAATCATACAAACTTAATCTTCCATAAAATCAACAGATTCAACCTCGGTAACTTATACTTCAGCAATAAAACCCAAAACTGCTAAACATGCAAACTCATAAACACATAATCATCATAACACATATAACACCAGATTTAATGTGGAAACCCAAATAGGGAAAAACCACAGTGGGATTTCAGACCCACTAAGAAATATACTCTTCTAGAGTATGCTCGGTTAAAAGCAAATCTTGTTAAAGATTACAAACACATTGCTAGATGTGACCCGGTTAAGGGATTTCCCTTAGATCTGTTAGGATCTTCACTTTGTTAGAAGTGACCTTGTTAAAGGATTTCAAACACTAATTTAGAATGTCACCTTGCTAGAGGATTTACAACTAAGACTGTTAAGTCCACTTGGTTAAGATATTTTCTGTCACTTACAAAATAACAGTAATAAAAATATATCTGCAACTTCACATCTAAAATGCTAAAGCAGATTCTTATTCTGCTCAAAACAATCTTTTCATAGGACTTATCTTGTCCCTCTGCTGGGCTCCTTACACTATTATTTAAACAAGTCTTCAAGCTTCTATGCTTAGTAATCACTATGTAGCATCCCTGTGCTTACACTTGCCCACATACATTGTTCATCAATAATTTCTTATTTATAAACAATTCTAACTGCTTAATCTCCTTGATCACATTTCCCACAATCAATCTTAGCCATCAGATCTTCAATCTTGACTAGGTTCAATGTATCCTTCGATCTGAAAATGTTTTACCTTGCCTAGGGACTTGCATTCCTTTCTTGGAACTTGCACAAGTTATCACAGTTCAATCTGAGCTGTAGATCTTCCTGCCAATCTTCCATTGCCATATATCCTTAACAAACTTCATGCGGAGCATACCAATCATTTATACATCTCCAGCTCATCATTGTCCTTCATTAAATAATGCTTTTATCCATCCAATGCGATCTGTCATAACTCAGTTGCAGCTCGGTAAATACTAAACTTTACTTGGTAGACATTCCACCTTCATTAATGGATATCGATAACCTTAGGGTTTACCAACTAGGTTCCTTAGGGTTTACCGACTAGGTTCTTTGCTCAGTGACATAGTATAGTATTAACCTTTCAATCAACAACATATGTAGGATATCAAAACAATCTAAACATCGTGATCTTTGTCTAACTCGGTATTAGTTGCCCATTGAATAACTTATTTCTCCCCTTTCTTATCACATTCTTTCTGTGTCTTTTACCAACCACTTAATTCTCTTCAAATCAATCTTCTCAAGATATGGCAACATCATACTGAATCAAAAAATCAATTTCTTGACATCAATGACAAAATAATGTTATAAAGATAGTTATCATCCCTTTTTAGTTATATCAAATAATCTTCAACAACCTTCTGAATATCCTTAATGAATATCAACAATCTCCTTTCTACTGAAAATCCCAACAATCTCCTCCTTTGGCATTGATGGAAAAACCAACTTTTAAATGGTAATACCAACAAGATATTCAAATTGATTCAGAATCAAATTGCTATTAGACTTCTCTTGTTATCTTTGAGCTATTAAAATCTCCTGAAGTCTTCTCCCTTTTGTAGTCTTCTCCCCTTGTCATTAGTCTTCCATTATCTTTTTCATTTAGGATTTTACCATTTAGTCTTCTCCCCCTTTGACAAAAATGCTAAAAAGTAAAAGAACTAAATCATGATTTCTTCCTCTGTGAAGTGATTTGCCTTGCTGTGTATCATCTCAATCTCAGTTAGAGCAACTTGTCTCTATTCACTATTTCCTACACACCTTTAGAAAACCTTCTAAAGTGTGTAAATTAGCATCAATCCACACATAATATTCTATAGATTCACCGAATTGATGCTTTCACCAAACTCTATCAGTGAGTAGAAGATAGGGGTAGGACCCCTAACTTTCTTCTGAGATACTCAAAAGTGTCCCTTGGTAGTGGCTTTTTGAAGATGTCTGCTAATTGCTCCTTTGAACTAATATATTCCAGCACAACTTTCTTCTCTTGATTTTCTTCTCTGAGATAATGATACTTTATAGAGATATGCTTTGTCTTAGAGTGCATTACCGGATTCTTTGAAATGTTAATGGCACTAGTGTTATCACAGAATATAGTTACTGGCTCAGTAACTGTCTCATTTATGCCTTCCAATAGTTGTTTGAAATACATATTCAATACTGCAGCAACATATTCAGCTTCTGCTATTGACTATGAAATACATCCTTGTTTCTTACTAAGCCAACTCACTAGTCTTTCTCCTAAAAAGAAAGCTCCACCACTTGTGCTTTTCCTATCATCTATGTTGCCTGCCCAATCAACATCAGTATAAACTTTTAAATCAAAATCATGTCTCGTTTCATATACTAAGCCATAATCTTTAGTGCCTCTCAAGTATCTAAAAATTCTCTTGATTGCTGTCATATGGGTTTCCTTGGGATCTGCAGAGAATCTTGCAACAATACCTACCACATGTACTATATCTAGTCTACTATGCACAACATATTGCAACTTCCCAATCATAGATCGGTAAAGTGTCTCATCAACAGATGCAGATTAATCATTCTTTGATAGTTTACAGTTAGTAGTCATAGGAGTACTTACTGGTTTAGAATCCTCCATTCCAAATTTCTTCAAGATTTCCTTTATGTACTTGGATTGAGTAATGAAAATCTCATCTTTCATTTGCAGTGTCTACAAACCTATAAAATACTTTATCTCAACGATTAATGACATCTCAAATTCTTTGCTCATTTCATTTCCAAAGTTCTTGCATAAGGAGTCATTACCACAAAAAATAATATCATCAACAAATATGGCTGAGATTAGTATACCATTGTCCTCATCATTCTTCATGTACATGTTGTTTTCACTTGTTCTTATAAAACCAATATTGATTAAGTAAGAGTGCAGTCTCTCATACCATGCTCTAGGTGCTTGTTTCAGACCATATAAAGCTTTGTTCAATTTGCATACCTGATCTTTACTCTTGTCTTCAACAAATCCTTCAGGTTGTTCAATGTAAACTTCTTCTTCTAGTATACCATTCAAAATGCAAATTTAACATCCATTTGATATACCTTGAAATTTTTGAAAGCAGCATATGCCAACAATGTTCTTACTCCCTCAAGTCTAGCCACAAGTGCAAAAGTCTCACCATAATCTATTCCTTCTTCTTGAGCATAACCTTTGCAAACTAGTCTTGCTTTGTTTCAAATGACCTCACCTTTTTCATTTAGCTTGTTTCTGAAAATCCACTTTGTACCAATTACATTTTTGTCCTTTAGTCTTGGAATCAGTGTCCATGTGTCATTCTTCTTGATTTGATCAATCTCTTCTGTCATAGCATTTACCCAATCTTCACTGTTAAATGCCTCTTTTACTATTCTCGGTTCAAATTCAGATATCAGACATGTGTTCTATCTCAATTTGTTCCTTGTCATCACTGGATCATCCTTATCTCCTATAATCTGACTTGATGCATGATGTCTTTTGACATATTTGGCTAATATAGGCTCGGTAGGTTCTGTATGATCTTCTTCATCACTCGGTAACTAGATGTTATCTTCATTTTCTTCAACAAATTTCTCAGTAGGACTTCTCGATTGAACATAAACAAATTCTTCATAATCTTCTGGCTCTTTGGAATTTCCTTCATCATTTCTTTCTACAAATTCATCAATTTTCACATTTGCACTTTCTACTATTTTGTTAGATGATTTGATCAAACATTTAAATGCTTTACTTCTAGAAGAATAACCTAGAAATGTTCCTTCTTCACCTTTCTGATCAAACTTTCCATTTTTGTCTTCTTTGTGAACATAGCGTCTACTTCCAAAGGTTTTAAAATAACTTACATTAGGTTTCTTGTCATACCAGATCTCATATGGTCTCTTCATAGTTCTTTTCTTCAGTTGAACTCGGTTCAGGGTGTAAACTGTAGTGCTGATTGCTTCTCTCCAAAATGTTTGAGGTACCCATATTTCTATCATCAGGGTTCTGACACAATCCACAATTGATTTGTTTCTTCTCTCGGCTATCCCATTTTGTTGAGGTGGTCTTGGTGTAGATACTTGTCTTTTTATACCATGATCATTGCAAAATAAGTTAAATTCATTAGAAGTGAATTCTCCTCCTCTATCAGATCTAAGACATTTTAGTTGTCTTCCTGTTTCATTTTCAACTCTTGCCTTGTACCATTTAAACATTTGAAAAGGTTCTGATTTTTCTTTTAGAAACATAACTGACATCATCCTTGAGTAATCATCCACAAATAATATGAAATACTTATCACCATAATAACTTTGAACTTTCATGGTACCACAAAGATTAGTGTGTACTAGATCTAAAATTCCTTTAGAAGTGTAGGAATTACTTGTAAAGCTTGATCTTTTCATCTTACCCATCTGGCATCCTCGGTACATAGCATTCTCAAGTTTTTCCAGACTTGGTAGACCTCTTACTCGGTGCTTCCTACTTATTTTGATTAGATTATCAAAATTTACATGACAAAACCTTTTATGCCATAACCAAGTATCATCTATCTTTGCATAAAGACACTTGTTCCGAGTTGAGTCAAGATGAAATGTATTACCTTTTGTTTGTGTCCTGGTAGAAGCTAACTTTCCATGCTTGTCATGAACTTTGACAATTCCTTTATGAAATTCTATTATGTATCCTTTATTGTTTAGCTGTGCTACACTCAACAAATTGTATTTCAATCCTTCAACCTAGTATACATCATCACATTTAGCATTGTCAAGAAGTGTTATAGATCCTTTACCTTTCATCGGACATGGTGCATCATTACCAGATCTTACATAGCCTCCATCATAGTCTTCTAATTTAACAAACTTGTGTTTATCACTTGTCATGTGATGTGAGCATCCACTGTCTATGATCCAAGAATCATTATTATTTATGTGAGATATTAGGGCTTTTTCTTCATACCTTTCTTCATCTGATCCATCTTTAATAGCCACATAAACAACTTCCTCAGTATTAGTTTCATCAGATTTATCATTATTGGATTCCTCATCAGCTACTAGGCATGTCTTTCTGTCTCTCCTTCTGAAGTCTCAGTGTCTTCTGTATTGGTTGTCTTTCTGCCTATTATCTTGGTATTCTCTTTTTTCACTAGATTCTTTGTCAGGGTAGTTAGAAGCCATATGTCCTATTTTATCATAATTGAAACATTTTAGAGGTAGCTTTCCTTTATACTTACCTTTTCCTCTTGGTAACCTTCTGGCTAATAATGCTTCAAACTCTTCTTGCTTCTTGATTTCCTCATATAGTTTGTGCACTTCTTCCATGTTCTTGCGAAATCTTTCACTTGCTCCACTGTGGTTCCCTTCAGAATACTTACTCATTCTATCATTGAAATCATCAGATTCACCAATATGAAAAGAAATGAATGCAGATTCAACTTTATTTACCGAAGACCCAATGTTATCAAAATTACTTAACTCAAATGCATGTAGCATCCAAAGAAACTGGCATGTTAGGTACCAACCTCAATTCATTGATTGCAGAGATTCGAATGGCATAAGTAGGTAGAAGGGTTCTCAACAACTTACTTATTACGTCCTTTTCCTCAATAGTTCCTCCTGCTCCTTTAATTTGATTGACAATCTCCTTTAACCTTGTACTGTATTGGGTTATTTTCTCACCTTCATTCATTCTCATGGATTCAAGTTGTCTTCTTAGACTATCTAGTTTTGCTCTTTGAACATTTTCATCACTGCCATACATAGATATGAGCTTGGTCCACATTGCCTTTGGATCATTACAACCTTCTAGATCATTAAACTCTGAGTCGGTCAATGCTGATGTTATTTCAATCATAGCTTGAATGTGTTCTTACTTTGCCTTTATCTCTTCCAAGGTCATCAGATTGGTGCTTGGTGGTATGTAATCATTCTCCAAATAATATGTTGCATATTCTCCAATTCCTGATAAATGCAGCTTCATCCTTTTCTGCCATGTGGAGAAACTTGACTTGTTCAGCTTTGGTGCATCCCTTTTATACATCTTCGGATATTTGCCTCAAGTACCTTTAAACTTTTCTTCCGGAGTCCAAGGCTCTGATACCAATTGTTAAGTTCTGATACTAAATGTAAAGTATTGATGCCAATAGCTAACAAGATGAGGGGGGGGGGGGGGTGAATCATACAAACTTAATCTTCCGTAAAATCAACAGATTCAACCTCGGTAACTTATACTTAGTAATAAAACCCAAAACTGTTAAACATGCAAACTCATAAACACATAATCATCATAACACATATAACACCAGATTTAACATGGAAACCCAAATAGGGAAAAACCACTATGGGATTTCAGACCCACTAAGAAATATACTCTTTTAGAGTATGCTTGATTAAAAGAAAATCCTGTTAAAGATTACAAACACATTGCTAGATGTGACCTGGTTAAGGGATTTCCCTCAGATCTGTTAGGATCTTCACTTTGTTAGAAGTGACTTTGTTAAAGGATTTCAAACACTCATTTAGAATGTCACCTTGCTAGAGAGTTTACAAATAAGACTGTTAAGTCCACTCGGTTAAGAGATTTTCTGTCACTTACAAAATAACAGTAATAAAAATATATCTGCAACTTCACATCTAAAATGCTAAAGCATATTCTTATTTTGCTCAAAACAATCTTGTCATAGGACTTATCTTGTCCCTCTGCTGGGCTCCTTACTCTATTATTCAAACAGGTCTTCAAGCTTCTGTGCTCGGTAATCACTATGTAGCAACCTTGTGCTTACACTTGCCCGCAAACATTGTTCATCAATAATTTCTTATTTATAAACAATTCTAACTGCTTAATCTCCTTGATCACATTTCCCATGATCAGTCTTAGCCATCAAATCTTCAATCTTGACTAAGTTCAATGTATCCTTCAATCTGAAAATGTTTTACCTTGCCTAAGAACTTGCATTCCTTTCTTGGAACTTGCACAAGGTTATTGTGGTTCAGTCTAAGTTGTAGATCTTCCTGCTGATCTTCCATTGCCATAGATCCTTAACAAACTTCATGTGTGGCATTCCAATCAATTATACTTCTCCAGCTCATCATTGTCCTTCATTAAAAATGATTTTATCCATCCAATGCAA
Organism: Cryptomeria japonica; assembly: GCF_030272615.1. Lineage (NCBI taxonomy): Eukaryota > Viridiplantae > Streptophyta > Pinopsida > Cupressales > Cupressaceae > Cryptomeria > Cryptomeria japonica. The sequence continues at coordinate 748,344,936 of NC_081407.1, read as the reverse complement.
TCTGTCATAATTTGGTTGCAACTTGGTAAATACTAAACTTTACTCAGTAGACATTCTGCCTTCATTAACCGATATCGATAACCTTAGGGTTTACCGACTAGATTCTTTGCGCGATGACATAGTATAGTATTAACCTTTCAATCAACAACATATGTAGGATATCAAAACAATCTAAACATCATGATCTCATCATTGTCTAACTCAGTAATAGTTTCCCATTGAATAACTTATTTCTCCCCTTTCTTATCACATTCTTTCTGTGGCTTTTACGGACCACTTAATTCTCTTCAAATCAATCTTCTCAAGATATGGCAACATCATACTGAATCAAAAAATCAATTTCTTGACATCAATGACAAAAAAATGTTATAAAGATAGTTATCATCCCTTTTCAATTATATCAAATAATCTTCAACAAGCTTCTCAATATCGTTAATGAATATCAACAATCTCCTTTCTACTGAAAATGCCAACACAACATAGCTGTCGAACGAGTTCCCTATCCACCAGAATATTTGTTCATCCTAGAACTCCTGGCCTTCTCCAGCAGAAGGCCAGGAAGTCTAACCCAAATAGGGACAATGCAGTTGAGTTCAGCTGAGGGATCAAAGCCAGGTTTCCATTTAGCCAGAGTTAGGAAATGCTTACCATAAGCCCAGGATCCCGATAGGACAAAGATAGGGTCTTCCTCAACATTGAATTTAAACAAGAAGAGTCCCCCAGGCATTGCAAAAATATCAACACTACCTTTGATTTTCCATCAAGATTTTGCCCATCGCCTGATCATGTCAATAGATGGTTGAAAGGAGAAGAAATGACCAACAATCACTAGGTGAAGGGAAGAGACGATTTTTTCATGAGATTGTCTGAGTGATTGAACTTTGTTCCTTCCTCTGTTTGGGTAAATTTGGCCAAAGTCGCTTCTAAGGTTGTATTAGTGGGCTGAAGGAGGGCATTCTTCTAGCTAGACTTGGGATCCTTATTCCGATTCTCTGCATTCCCCTATCCAACAGAAGTTTCTGGTCTAGGATGGGGAATATTCTTCCCTTCATCACTGAGGCCAGAGTCAGTTAGAACTGGCATGGCAGAAGGAGTGTCAAACTTGATGGTTTTTTCCGTCTGACCCACAGACTATGCGGAACCGACCATGGTATCAGTTTGGGGGTCCAGTTGGAGGGAGGGAGGGACCTCCCCAGAGGGGGCGGTCATTCAGGGCGAGCAAATTCAAATGGTAGGAAGATGGGAGAGTTGCATAGCTCAGGCAGGAAATTAATTTGAAAGGATTAATTAAATAAGATGTTAATATTACTTTGAAAATAATAATAAGAACTATTATATTATTAATAATAGCATTCAATTGTTAAGGTATAGAAAATTATTACGAACTATAACAAATCAGGAATTCAAGAGATTTAAAAGAAGAACAAGATTACACAAATATGATGAAAATTGACCCAATGTATTAATTTATGAGCACATATAAATAATAAGTAGAATATGCACCTGATCTCTATGAAATGAGGATAGGACTCCTCAAACATGGAGTAGTGGCTAGGTGCCTACCACAAAGGTAGCATGAGGTGTCAAAATTAGGTCGACACCTCTCTAAAAACTCCTAATTGACTTGACATCTTGCATGGACAATTGTCAAGTGTAAATTCATGACTAAGAAGGATTTAATAAGCCTAAGTGTAAACTATAGACTAACACCCCCCCTTTAAGCATAACTTAGGAGGACAATAAGAAAAATGGGTTCCAACTATTGGCCTGGTGAGGTACCCATGTACAATGAAATCTCTGATAAACAAAGTAAGAAAGAAAGCTCAATAGGAAAAAACTTTCCTCCAAAAAGACATGATTAAACAATGAATGTACGAGTAATGAAGATATGTCATAGAAGAAAGGACTAATCAAGACCCCTCTAGAGCTACTTCTATGCACAAGTATGATGAATGTTCTCTTGATATGAGAGAGATAGGAGACTATGCAACCCCCCATAATGTGATGCTTGTAGATGATTCATCATAGAGTGTGATCTGAAGCATTGATGCAAAAGACTCATATGCAATCTAATCCGGAAGCACTCTAGATTGATATCTTATGGATTGTGGAAACTTGATGTCTAATATAAGTAATAAAAATAAGTTTTAAATAATTATATTAAAAAATAAAAAACATTATTGGTAAATAAAATAATTGATGATTGATTTGTGGTCTTTTCTTAGATAAATCTATTAAAGATAGCCTTACAAGTTTATCATCCAACATAGCACTATTTTGGTCTTGTTAGTACATTGATATACATATGTCTCAATAATCCAAAAGAGAGCTAAAGCTATGTTTTGAAGGTATACAAACCAAAGTCATCCTCACCCACTTCACCATCCTCCTCTAATCTAGAGCTATCTATCTCCAAATTGAAAGACCTCTCCACCTCTAATTAATCATCTAAGACCCTTATATTTTCCTTCATAAATTCAATTAACCACATTGAACAAAGATTGCATGCATTGTCATGTTATCTCACAACCTTGACTTTGAAGTGCACATGTGGCCTAGTCTACTATGGATTAATGAGTTTCTAGTAAACCTAACTAAGAAGGAACCCTAATTCTAGAACATAATCACATATTACCACCTTTAACCGACAACATCGTTGAGGCTTTATGAGATTCTTTGTAATCACACAAATTATCTCCTTAAAATTCCCTAACTCTAAAAGGAACCCTACAAATATTGAAGGCACATCTAAATAAATTTGATATTGATGGGTTGTAAAAATGAAAGACCCTCCCAACACCATCTACAATACACGGAGCACCATCACTATTTTAAAATTAAACACTTTCATCAATCACAATTCAGCCACCCATCACTAAAATGTTACTTTCATTTGTTGGCCTTCAAGTGAATTATTTAATCTATAACACCATAATCAAATGACCATTCAACGGATACAAAAAGGTTAAAATTAATCCTAGTGGCCAAGTAGCAGTAATGATTCTATATCAAACCTTGCAATTCTCAATTCATCCAATGCACCTTACTCTTATGTGATTAATTTTATTTATATCATAGATAAAATGACAATCGTTAAAATTTAGGAGTGGAAGATATCAAATGAGTCAAAGCAAATTAATGAACCATTACTAAGTAATGATAGCAAGATCATCTCTGCCAGAGTAGATATGGTGGAAACCAAAAGGGGTTTGATTCTCATAATTGTATCAAAGATGGAGTGTGGATGATAGAATATCATTAATTTAAAAAGAACCATGAGGAGTAGAGTGCATTTATTAGCAAGCTAGAGACGATAAAGACAATGGAGAAAGGGTAAGAAAATAGAGGTTTGGTAAAATGTTTGTAGGGAGTAATCTAACTAAATTTAAATGGATAAATTTATCAAAAAATCATTAATGAAGGAATGCCAATGCATCAAGAATGATCTATCATGGTTTGTTCTTGGAATGTGAAGGCAAAGAAAATAACAAATCAATGATATATGCAATAGTGGATTTCAAATTGTAGTGTCGTAAATTGTACATCCTTAATTGGGTGACACAATTGCACGCTTAGGTTAGCACCCACCTTGGTGTGTTTGCATCTTGCATTTTAAAATCCCTTTAAGCATTTAATTAATTAATTAAATTAAATCTAAAGTCCTCTTTTATCACTCTACAGATTATAAAATTGGCCCCTTAACCCTAAGTATGGGCACCCCTTATATTTTAATCTTTCAATTTATTAATTCATCAAAAGCCCTAATTATGTCTTATTTCCACTTTCAAGGCCCGTTTTTTCATATCTAAACACCTTGAATCATCACATCCTTCTGGAATTGACTTTAGAATCACAATACCTTGCTCCCTAAAAATTTGGGAAAAAGTTGGTCGGACCATGATGATGCCTCTTGGTCCCTACTTTTTCTCCCAAAATTTTGAGAGCATGTTTTGGTGGTATTTTTTATGTTTAAATCCAAAGGATTGCAAAATTATATTGATTGTAGGTTGGTCTATTATCAAAAACAAAGTTAGGTTTGCATACATATAGCCTTCTCTTTCCTCATTTGAGGGATGGATCTAGCAATTTTGAAGGAGCCTATTATGAAGTGAAAGTGCATATTTATGTGAAGTCTTCAATCAAAAAATCAAGCATTTGTAAAGTCTACATCAACCATTTTCATTATCAATTGGATCATTGAAGACATTGAAGAATAATAGGAGATCATCAACTGTTGATTGGCTTGTACGTCTCCCTTAGGGTTTGAAATGGTTTCATGTTATTTCCATGTCTGTGTATGAGCTTCATAACAATTATTTTCATATTTTCATTCATGATTTATATCCATTATTGTATTTATGATTTTAAGAATCTACATTTGCATTTACATTCATTTAGGGTTTACTCTCAAGCATAGGGTAGAACTCTAGATTTACTTTCTTATTCATTTTAGGATCTTGCACACACTAAAGATTATTGCACACATAGTTTCAATACATTATTGGTTATTTGTGGAGGTGGAAATTACTAAAACATGGGGTTTGACTAAGGCAAAACCCTATATAGCCACCTAGACACCATTTTCCAAGTTGTAGGGGCAGGTACAGAAACCCAATGAATGCATGATATTCAGAACCGATAGAAAACATAGGTGTAGAACCAAGATAAAAGGTAGATCTCAGTTTTCTGAGACCATGGCATGGTGCCTTGGTCTAGGACCAAGGTGTGGTGCCCTAGTCCTCCGGGCTTTGCAACTTTTCTAGTATTTTAGCATCTCTAAGTCTCAATATCCATATACCAGAAGTGCAGCTCTCTGTGGTATTAGGGACTAGGCTGTGGCATCCTGATCCTGCTCACTCAACCTCTAATTGCAGTGAAAAGTGCACCTCTAAGTTACTTTTACTACTCTGTACTCAATCTCTTAGTTTCAGATATGCAAATTTCAGTATTTTTTAGTTTATTTTTGCATCATTTCTCATCTCCTAGCATAGTTGATCATTGCATTGCATTTTTCACATTTCCTCTTCATAGCAGCAAACTAATATAAACCCTAAAGATATTCCCTAACTCTCTCTTACAAGAAGTAGTTAAAGGGAATCATCTCCTTAGGCTCTTTCATATTCCAATGTCTGCATGAGAGTGGGATTAGGTCTTAGTTTACTTTATTCCATTTTCATCCATCACATTTTGGTGAACCCAACATGTCCTATGCTTACTTTTGATTTTATTTTTTAGATTTGACACAAATAATTAATTCATACTTGTAATCATTATTGTTACATCATAAAAAATTGAACATTGTTTTCTAGTTTCCTTAGGTTAACATTTGGAAAAGGAAATTTGTTGTCAAAATGCATTCATTTCATAGATGTGGTGATGGGCTAGCCTCCCTTGTTTCAATTTACCCCTCTCTTAAAGATCCATATATCCATGAATATATTTTAGTGCAAAAAAGATTTGTTAGCAATTCCTTTAAAACTCTCCCATGTTCTAAGGATGACAATTTAGAGAATGATGATAATTCTCCTAAAATGTGCCTCTTTTATGAAACTATCTTAGAGGAAGAATATGATATCATAAAAATGTTTCTTAATGTTACCTTACCTTCCATACATGATACTTCTCTTAGATAAAAAATGTTGATGGACATGGATTTAGCTTATCCCAAATTTGGTCTTACCAATGGGGCCACATTAATGCAACAAGAGGTTACAAACACTTCTTTTGAAGATCTCCTTCCTAAGTATGAATCTTTGAAGAATTATTTTAATTTTCCTCCTAAAAATTACTTCCCCCATGAGGATCATTTGGTGCAAGTAGATGGTATTGTCTCTACTTTTCCTACTAATAGCATACCCTCTTTTGATTTGAATAAAATTCCCACTAGAGATAAAGCCTTAATGAGTTATGCTCATCCATTTCCTAAAATTTGTCTTAACTATAAAGATACATTGGAAGAAGAAGATGAAATTATAAGTAATTTCCTAAATGCCCTCTCTTCTAAAGATCCCACTAAAGACATTTTGAGGCAAGAGGATGATTTCAACAACACATGTATTAATGCTCTCCCTTCTAAGAATGAAGCATTAATAAATAGTGTTATTCCCTCTCCCAAAATTGACCTTAACAATGGGGACATCATGGTGCAAAAAGACATTTTTAACACCTCTCTCAATGATGTCCATTTTTGGGATGAACCTTTGGAGAATGATGTTGATTACTCTCTTACTATGTCAATTTCCTTAATAACACCTCACCTTCTATTTATTTCAATCATTTTTCCTCTAAAGATGAAGCATTTCCCTATCCTCCACTTGGCTCTACTCATGAGGATACCCTTGTCCAAGAAGAGATCTTGTTAATATCCCTTTCAAATATCTCCCTCTCAAGGATGAAGCTTTGAAGAGTAATGTTGATCCTTCTCCTTGAGAGTCCCTCTCCCATATAGATCCTTTGGTGATAGAGGATGATATGATCTTTCCTACTAACACTATACCCTCTTCAATAACTTTACCTCTAGGGATGAAACAATAATGACTACTTTTACTCTATCTCCCAAAATTGATCCTATCCATGATAAAAAATTTGTGCAAGAAGAGACTATCAACATTTATTTCAATAATCTTTATCATACGAATTATTTTCATCCTTCTTCTAAAATTCCCAAGAATACCTTGGAGAAAGAGAATCATCTTAGGTCACAAGGGTTTGATCTTCCTAAACCATATCCGATCAATTTGATACATGTGAATGGTTATGAAACACCTAATAAACCCCTCTTCATATTTCACCGTGCTAGTCCTTCTCCAAATTCTCAACCTCTAAACAAGCCCCTCTTTGTGGTTCAAGGTGGTTATACTAATGATGCCTTTTGCACTCCTAACAAACCATTTATTACTGTGCAAGGAGTTTATCCTACTAAGAGCCCTTATGAGTATACTTAACAAATCACATGGGAGAGAGTTACAATTAATTTGCACACACATATAATATGCAAAAAAATAGGAAACCTAATCCTCCTCTAGTTATCGCTTCTTCACTTCTTGTATCTCAACCTATTCTTCCATCAGCACCTCATATATCCCAAACTCTTGGTAAAGAGTATGGTCTTATTGAACAAATTAAGGCTACTCTTTCCAAGATATCTCTTTGGGATTTGATTCAGACTTCGTCAACATATCCTGGAATGTTATAAGATGCTTTAAAGAACTTAGATGTCCCACTAGAAATGACACCTAATAATATGGCTTCTTTGACTAATCCTATAAACAAATCTAAAACTCAAATTGTATTCACACGAGATGAGTTGTCTCCTCATGATGTCCAACATCAATATGATCATGTTATGATTGTTGTTCTTATCAATGGTAATTCTATAAGAGCCCTTGTTGACAATGGATTTGGCCTTAATGTTTTTAGCATTAAATTATTATATAAGATCAAGGTGCATACATCTCTTATTAAACTAGATTCTCTTCTTATTCATGGCTTTGATAATATTGCTAAACAATCTTTAGGTACTATAACCTTGCCTATTAATGTGGGACCTATTATTTTACCTACACTTATTCATGTCATGCATGATGATCTTAATTATAACCTTCTATTAGAATGACCTTGGCTTCATTGTATGCAAGATGTCCCTTCTACTGTGTATAAACAACTTAAGTTCATCTACAACAATAAGATGTATACTTTATTTGATAATACCAATTTACAAGTGTTGTTCCAAACCTCATCTTTGTTTTCATCCACTTCCAATTCTTATGAAGATACTCCTACATCTTCAAGTATGCCTATTTCCTTGAGTACTCCTGATTCTTCTTCTACTCACACTGAATCACCATCTCCTCCTAAAGATGATTTCTCACCAGAGAAATTTTTCTTGGAAGATGATTGGGGGCCCTTAGACTTTACACCTAACTTTGTAGGGGAATACAAATCCCCTCCAAGAGAGCCTAAGAATAAAAAGGAAGACAATATGGTGTAAAGTAAAAAGCAACCCACTTTGTCTTTGGCATTTTAATTATGACATATGTTATTCATGAATTTAGAATAACTTATTTATCTATTAACCCTAAGGTCATCTGGTTATGATTACATGAGAGTCCTTGTTTATTTCATGTGAATTGTGTTATCCTAAGTTCTAAGTGCATGTCAGGGGGAGTGGGATTCCAAGTGAGTGACTGGCATCATGGAGAGTAGATAGAAAGGTTAATTCTCATTGGAATTTTACCAGGTGTAATCAACTGATAATTTAATTAATTGATTCTAGGATGGTTGGGTAATAATAATTCACCATAATAAGATAAGTAATGGTTTTGGTGGCTCCAATGCCTTTCTCAAGGGTGGTAATCCGGGTTAGGATTGGGAAGTCCTTGGTGACCCAGGTAAGCTAATATCCCTCACTCCTTCAAAGGTTGAGATGTCTCCACATGAGCATCTTGGATGTTGGTACAGGTGCCTAGGTTTCCACTATGATTGCATGCGATGACACTCTTTCCCTGCGTGTAGTTACTAGCACCTTGAGTCTTGATTGTGTGTAGCCTTTGGAAGTCTTATGATTTATCGATCGTTTCTTTAGTCACATGATATGTGGAGTGTTATCCTTTGGTTGTTAGGTGTCATCCTAGATATAGAGTGTGTGTGGGATCTTGTGTCATCTCTTAGAATAGGGGGTGGTTCCTTATGGTTACACATGGTTGGGTGGTTTGATGCCTTCTTCCATTATGGTGTTCTTAGTTCTATTCTCTTTTACGTGGATGGGGATTCTTATCTCTTTATCTCATGGATGGATATTTGTGGTAGATTTATGTATATGATTCATATGGCATGTGTATTTTGTAGATTTAATGATGTAATTGTACTTATAGACGACATCTATGCTCCTTGATGTAAAGTGGTTGATATATATGTAATGGTAAATTATGTATTATGTCATGATCATAATACTTGTAAGAGAATATAACGATGTATCTTGTTGTATCATGGATAATTCTCATTAATGGAATTGGTTCTATGGATATGCATTTAGTCTTATTTGAATGCCTATGATGATTAAGGAAATGGATTAGTAATGTGGTGATTAGTATTGGAAATGGAATAATGATGCTAGGATGTTGAATAAGTAATTGAGATTAAGAATATTTGGATTGGTTCTCCTAAAATGAATCTTAGGGGTTTAATGGGATTTGCATTATTAATGGATGTATTCATCATAGATAGACTAGGGAGGTGTGTATGTATGAAAAGAGAAATTTTAGTTGAGTTAGAATGCATTGGATCATGGTAGTAAATATGATGTTATGCTCTTATGGATATGATCTTGATGAGATTCTAAGTGATGACATTGAGGTGTCCTAGGGAAAGATGCTTGTAGATCTATGTGTTTATGTCTGCTTGCATAATGAGTTATATGAATGTACTTTTATGATTATGTCATGATTAAAATATGTATATCTTGGTGATGAATGTTCAATTAATATGAGTAGTTAATTATATTTATGTTTCTTAGATGATTTTCTCAAAAAAAAAAATCTCTATTAGCATATTTGATGATTAGTTTCGCTAGGGTATTTTGACGGGCATTACATCTTGTATCAAAGCTCATGTTGCAAACACGGGGATCTCTGGTTATGATTCCATTGCATTAAATTGATAAAATGAACATAGATTTTATAAATAAACTTAGGATTTGAAGTCTGGTGTGCACTCTCTAACACATTCAAGGCATTGTACCCTCGGGTGTTGCGTAGTGGTTACTCCCTTTGGTGTGATTGATATTTGTCACCTTGTGATTTGAATTTGGATGAGTTGGCTATATTGCCTTGAGTCATTTTTTGATTTGTGTGAAGTACCGTTGGAGTTAATTTGTGTTTTGGATTTTTGTAATTCTTTCATCATCTTTTTTTTTTCTATGTGGTGGCACTTGTCATGCTTTATTTCTTGTTGATTTTGTCGGCATTTTTTGTGATTTAATGTTGGATTTGAGAATCTTTTCTTTTTGGACTTTCTCTTTTGTTGTTGATGTCTATAGTGGTCATTCTAAATGTTGAGGATTGTGGGCCCTCATTTTGTGTTAAGTGTAGTCTCTATCATGTTCAATTTGAACCTTTGATAGTGTATGCAAGGGAAGACACCACGGAGAAGTGCACTAGACTTAGGGAACAATTAGATAATGTTGATATTAGTTTAGTAAATAAATGTATTGGTAACTTTTTGGATTTTGTGAAATATTAGTTAGAAGTACACTTGGATTTGAGAAATTTCTAATACATGAAATAATAAAATGAAAACGAACTGCTAATTCTTTGTCTTCAATGAGTGTTTGCATATATATATCATGTATAATTAATGGATAAGGGTACCTTTGAATAATTTGGTTGGATGTAGGATGCATCAAATGATTGTATCAAGTGGTGATATTTATTCATTCTTCTTAGTTAACATGGTATTGTGCTTCATGTTTGGTGCTTGATGTGTAGACTGGTATGTTTGGGATATTTGATTTTATTTGTTCATGAAGGGAGCTCAGTTAAGAATTTTTTTCTCATATAGGTGTATGACATGGCTTCTTCAATAATATAAGGATGTACCTATGTATAAATATTGTGTAAAATGTATATTTGTCTTCTTAATTGTGTGCAACTAGATGCTAAAAGAGTGTTTCCATGCTTCAATGGTGCAAGTTATTCTGATTTTTTTCTTATAGATGCCAATTTGGTGACAAAAATTATAATTTTATCTCGCAAAATATGGATTAATGAAGTTCTCTTGAAGATATTTTAATGAATTAGCATCCTTAATGTAACTAGTAAGAGTTTTGTGACTTATTTTATCTCTTGTATAATGCATGCACCTTGAATAATTGAAGCATAGGATGGAAACTTTTGTTGTCATTATCTTACTTGAGCTAGGAAATGTTTGAATTGAGATGTTTTATTATTTGATGAATCCTTAAATGAGAAAGATTAGGAATATTGTTTGTGATTGTCTTGAAACAAAGATTTTAAATTGTCTATGTCAAAGGAAGTTTTGGATTAATGTGTGCATGTTTTCAACTTAGCCTTTGAGACTTCCATAGGTAATTTTAGTCTAAGGGGGGGAGTATGTAGCGCCCCTCACTAATTCAACTTGCCTTTTTATACATCAATGCATCATATTGATATAGCTTAGCCTACTTTATGATGATTTGATGGTATCATATACTATGTACTCACCTTATTTCATGATTATATTGGATATGATGATGATTATGATAGTGTTTGGTTGTCATGATTGTCTTATACTATGTTGTGATAGGGACAATGTCATACCACTCATTCATGAGTATGATATAACATTGTGATTCCCCTCCACTTGTCTTCCTATTTCATGATATATGTTATTATATATGTTCTTGTACATGTATATGTGGTGACAGGTTTGCAGGTACTAGACATTGACTCCACTTGGCCTCAGGGGTCTGAGCGTGTCTTCATCCCAATAGAAAGTTGATCGGAGGTGACATGAGCTCCTACTACACACTCTAGGCTTAAGTTGATACCCTTGTCAGTTACTGTCTTGGCTTGAGTCATTGGTTTAGCATCATGTAGCATGTTGTTCAACCCTACATTGGGTTTCTTTGTGAGTTGTGATTATTTGTTAAATTAATAATTAATTGATTCATATAGTTTTTTAAGTATTAAAACAAATTTGTAGTGTCCCTCCCTAACTCGTCCTTTTGAAAGGGTGTGATAAACACTTTTAGGCTTGTGTGTGTTATAATATATTTGTCGCATTCTTATTCTGATATTCTCTTTCACATTAATGGATTCGTTATGATTTATGTGGATGAAATTATGTCCCAAACTAATATGATGATTAGACTTATGTGTAGTGATCTAGATGCACTTATTATTCATGTATCAATTATATTGCTTATGAGGATATGATGACATCTTATTATTGCTAACACCACTTTATGATTATAATACATGAGATGATGCTTTGTTGATTGTCACTATCTTAAATTGTATTCGTGATAGAGATTATATCATACCACTCATTACGAGGATGATATGACGTTGCGATTCTCTCTCACTTGCCTGATCATTTATGATATATATATATATATATATATATATATATATATATATATATATATATATATATATATATATATATATATATATATATATATATATATATATATATATATATATATATATTAGGGTATATGTTCCCTCATGGTTATTGGTGATTGCAAGATTTGCAGGTACTAGAGATCGACTCCACCTGGCCTCACAAGTCTGAGCGTGCCTTAATCTGAATGGTAAGTTGATTGAAGATGGCATGAGTTCCCTCTACACACTCTAGGCTTAAGTTGATACTCTTGTCAGTTAGTGTCTTGGCTTGAGTTGTTGGTCTGCATCATGTGGTATGTTGTTCAACCCTATGTTGGGTTGCCTTGTGAGTTTGTGATTATTTATTAATTAACAATTAATCGATTTATATAGTTTATTTATTATTAAATTAAATTAATGGATGGCATTAATATTTGATATTAATGTGTGAATTATTATTAGATATTATTATTTATTTATGTTTATTTCATGAATTTGTATTTAATTGATGAATTTATATTATTATTATTTTATGGTCTAATGTTTAATTAAATATTTATTACTTGAGATTTTGATTTATTGGATTAATATTATTTATTTATCTATTAATTATTGGTTGAGTATGTATGCCTATCTGTACATTCATTTATTTGTTATATTTAATATGTATGTAGAAGATATTTATAGTATTAAGTTTAAATTATATTGGCTAGAGCATTTATATGTATTCGTACATTTAATTAATTAATTAATTATTTATTATTTAATTATTGGATGGGTATTTATGCTTGTCCATACATTTATTTATTTATTTCATTGAGAGGCGTAACCTACAATGGAAACAATAATAGGAGGTCAGCAGGATGGAATATTCTAAGTAAGAAAAAAGAAATGTTTGACATTTCTGACAGTTACAATCACAGCGTATGAAATTCCAAGACTTGCATCGATAGGAGCATCCATTTCTTCTTGCATGTAACTGACCAAAGGCACAGTAAGTGTTTCAATTTCCATGACTCTGCGCTAATATTTGTATCTATACTGCAATTCGTTACTATAAATTACATAGGCTTTCCTATGTTCTTCATGAAGGTTTCTGATTTTGATTGACAAACATTTGCGAGGAAATAAAATTATATTGTTAAAAGAATCCCTTTATTTGAGCTCAAATCATTTATATTGTTGTTTTTTTAATCTATACGATCCATTTGGAACTGTAGCATTCTCAGTCGAAGAGCTTATTTTTGGGGTTTGTTTAGTAGGTAATGTACCTATTTTGTTCAAAAATGCATTTTTGATCCATGCACAGCCTGGGATGTTTTTTTGGTAAAACTTATTTGTAGCATTTTTTACAATCCTTCAACAACTTTTTCAGATTTTATGCAAATGAAAATCATGCTTGTGTTTTAATTTGATTCACTTCATATGAACTTTATTCTTGTATATTTGTTGGAATTTGCAAACATTAAATCTTCATCCTTTATTTTGATAGCATATAGTGTTGGAAACATGGAGTATTCACTTTTGTGATTAATGATTACAATGAGAAGCATTCCTATACAGTCTCAACACATTGATAACAGAAAAAAAAGATTTAGCAGTTACAATCGCATTGACGTATTAAATTTTTAGGAGTATGGAATTTGAAAGGTCAGTCATTTCATATATGTCATAGCTATGTATGTGTTTTGCTATTGTGTTTTCTTTACAAATTCCATGATTGCTTGTAGATTGAAGAAATTGAGAGAGTAAATTGTTGAACTAGATGTTTTGAAGTTTTATTTCTATAGCTAATTTACTGATTTAGGGAAAGTGAAAGACTTCTTTTTTCTACTCTGAACTTTTTGGAGATAAATGATTTTATGCCTAATCTCTGATGAGTTTATGAGTTTATGTCTGTCGTCTTCTTTGAACGATTTATAAATTAAACAGAAATAGAAAAATAGAGAAAAGTAGAAGACTGCAAATTATTTAAGAGAATAGATTTTGATATTGTAAAACTTCAATAAAAAATAATTACATTACTTATGTTTTATAGAAGGTTGATCTGCACCGATCAAAATAAAACAATGCTTTAAAAAAAACTAAAAAAACAGTTTTATTAACTACCTTATTGTGTTGACAACAATGGTAACAAGAATTAAAACTTAAAAAACTAAATAAAGCTACCATAGCAATTTTTGAACTGTTGATCCTCCTAAAGCATAAAAACTGAGAAAAAAAATAAAAATAAAAAAACTGACAGTTGTTCTCAACTCCATGTCATCAATCACATATTCAATCTCCCCCTGAATGATGAATGGAGGTGAGTCCCAACTGAGTTCTGAAATTAGTAAAAGGGGCCATTGGAAGAGCTTTGATGAAGATATCGGAAACTTTCTCAGATGAAGGACAAAACTGCAACTCCACCTATCCATCTTGAACCAAGTCACAAATGTAATGATGATGGATCTCTATGTGCTTCGTTCTAGCATGAAACACATGATTCTTTGTCATGACAATAATACTATTGTTATCACAATAGATGGTGGTTGGATGCTCCAGAACCAAATATAGATCTTTTAGTATCCTTCTTATCCATACCGCTTGAGAACTTGCCGATGATGCTGCCATGTATTCTACTTCTGCTGAAGAAAGAGCCATTGTTCCTTGTTTCTTACTACACCAAGATACAAATCCAGAGCCAAATGAAAACACATAACTAGATGTTGATTTCCTATCATCCACTGAACCGACCCAATTTGAATCTGTATAACCAACTAGTTCAAACTTGTCAGTAGGAGAATATTGAATGCCAAAATTTTGTGTACCACTCATATACCTCAATATTCTTTTAGCAATCCGCCAACGTGACTCATGTGGATCCTGCATGAACTAGCAAACAAGGCTCACAACATACATAATATCAAGTCTCATGGTTGTGAGGTACTTGAGGCTACCAACCAAACTCCTATATCGAGTTTCATCAACTTGGGACTAGCATCTTCCTTGGTTAGTTCTTCACCAAGGGCTACGGGGGTTGCAAATGCTTTGCATGCCACCATGTTAAACTTCTTCAATAAATCAGCTATATACTTGGATTGAGAAATAAATATACCTTCTGATGTTTATTGTACTTCCACACCAAGAAAATAGTGCATAAGTCCCTGATCTGACATTTCAAACTCTTGTTTCATTTCTTCTTGAAACTTCTCCATCAGAGCTTTGCTATTAGCTATATAAATCAAATCATCAACATAGAGGAAAACTATGAGAATATATTTACCAATACATTGGACATACAAGGTAGGCTCTGAGTGGCTTCTATTGAATCCTTTCTTCATGAAATAACTATCAATTCTAGCATACCAGGCATGAGGAGCTTGCTTCAACCCATAAAGGGCTTTCTTTAACTTGTAGACTAAGTGTTCTTTTTCTGGAACTTCATAACCCATAGGTTGTTCCAAATAAACTTCCTCATTTATGTAACCATTAAGGAATGTTGATTTCACATCCATATGAATTATTGGCCACTTGTATTGTGCTACAATAGCAAATATAATCTTGACTGTGTCAAGTCGAGCCATAGGAGAAAAAGTTTCTGCATAATCCACTCCAAGAGTTTGTGCAAACCCTTTGGCAACTAGTCTTTCCTTATGGCATTCTACTAAACCATTTGCATGATATTTGACTTTGTAAATCCATTTCACACCAATCACCTGCTTACCTTTGGGAAGTGGAACTAATTCCCAAGTATAATTCTTATTAATGGAATTCATTTCATCATTCATAGCATTAACCCATACGGGTTCTTTCACTGCTTCTTCATACACAGAGGGATTAGCTTTAATTGTACTAAACAAAGCAAAATTAACAACTAGATTTATATTGGTACTCCTCTAATAAACATCAACCAAACTTCATACCTTTTATGGAATAGATGTTGAAGGTGATGGTGGATGTGAATCTTCACCTGAGTTTGTGCTACTTGAAGAACTAGGTGAGCTTGGAGGACTGGAACTAGAGCTAGAACTTCCACTTGGGCTTGTGGGGAGAGGATGAGGAACACTGTTATCTTCCATGTTTATAATTATTGATGGATTTTTCTGCACATCATCTTCCCACTGCCATACTCCCCCTTCATTAAAAATCACATCTCGGCTAACTATCCATTTCTTTGTCTTGGGATTATAGAATTTGTAGCCTTTAGTTGCAGTAGAGTAGCCCACAAAGATACTAAGTTGGGATTTGGCATCCAATTTCTTCCACTTTTGATTTGGAATATGCACATATGCCAAGCATCCAAAGATGTGAAGATGAGCCACTGAAGTCTTGTGACCACTCCAGGGTTTCTTTGGAGTCAGATTTTGAACTGCTTTTGTAGGACTACGATTGAGAATATACACTATAGTGATAACTGCTTCTCCCCAAAAATTATTTGGATGTTTTTTTGTCTACAACATGCTTCATGCCATTTCCATAATGGTATGGTTTTTTCTTTCAGCAATACCATTTTTCTGAGGTGTATATGCGGCAATAAGTTGTCTCTAGATGCCATTCTTAGCACAAAAATCAGCAAATTCATTCAAAGTATACTCTCCCCCTATATCTGTTCTAAGTATCTTGATAGGATACCTACTTTGGCTTTTAGCCAGTGCTTTAAAATTCTTGAAGCATGCAAAGGCTTCAAATTTTTGCTTCAAAAAATAAACCCAAGTGTGGTGAGAGCAATCATCAATGAATGTCAAAAAATAAATGTTCTTACCTAATGATGGCTCTTGCATATCACCACAGATGTCAGCATGCACAAGCTCTAGATGAGATTTGCCTCTCCAAGATTTCCCCACCTGAAAATTATCTCTGTGATGCTTTCCAACTGCACACCCTGAACAAACTTCTTCTTTTTCCTTGATTGGAGGAAGGCCTCTCACCATATTCTTATTATTCAACAAAGTTAGCCCTTGAAAATTTAGATGACCATATCATTGATGCCATAACCATGAATCATCTATGGTTGATTTTAGTGCATGCAATTTACTAGAAACCAATTTGAGAGGAAATAATCTATTCTCTGTCATATAAGTCTTTGCTACAACATGATAATTATTAGATTTATCAAAAATATTGTAGTAGTTATCTTCAAATACAACTTTATAGTTCTTTTCTAGAAGGTGTCCTATACTCAAAATACTATGCTATAATTCTAGCACAAAGAAAGTGTTATGGATATTTGTAGTGTCTCCTTTCTTAGTCTTCACTACAAGGGTACCTTTTCCCATTACATAAACCTCCTTATCATCTCCAAATTTAACTTTACTTCTGATTGAATCATTTAATTTGACAAAGAAATCAGATTTACCTATCATGTGATTTGAACAACCGTTGTCCAAGAACCAGACATCCTCTTGGGGTTCTTTTGCCAAATTGCATGCAAAGAATGCAGAATTCTTTGCGTCAGAAGAATCTTCTGCATAACTAGCTCTTGACTTATTCAAGTCATATTTCTTCTTCCTACACTTAGATTCATAGTGCCTATATCTTTCATAATATTCTTCTTTCTATCTTCCAGCTAATTTTTCTATTATGGTGTCCATGTATTGAATGTATTCTGATCAATAGGTTCTATGTATCCACCTTCCACAAATTCCCAGAGATCTTTGGATAAAAGTAGAGTCTTCATCTTGATACTCCAATAATCATAGTTTTCTCCAGTAAACAATGGAAGTTGAAATGCTAAATCTTTTCCATTAGCCATTAGGAAATAACTGTTGTTCTAACCTGCAACCTGCTCCGATACCAAATGAAGGATTTATAAATTAAAAAGATACAGAAAAAATAGAGAAAATAAGAAGACTGCAAATTATTTCAGAGAACAAATTTTGATATTGTAAAAATTCAATAAAAAATAATTACATTACTTTTGTTTTATAGAAGGCTACTCTAAATCGATCAGAATAAAACAATGCTTTAAAAAAAACTAAAAAATAGTTTTATTAACTGCCTTATTGTGTTGATAGCAGTGGTAACAAGAATTAAAACTTAAAAAACTAAATAAAGCTACCATAGCAGTTTTACGAACTGTTGATCCTCCTGAAGCATAAAAACTGAGAAAAAACACAAAAACAAAAAACTGACAGTTGTTCTCAACTCCATGTCATTGATCATATCTTCATTATTGTTCTTTCAAAGCCTCTTCCTCCATTATATGTCTCAGTCATTTTGAAAATTTTGCATTTCCATTCTGTTCATGTGCGTTTATGGGCTTTGTTCAAAATTCCATACATGACCTATATTTTTTGATGTACATTTCAATAGTATTTCAAAAAAAATTGTGCATGCTAATTTCTTCACAATTTCAGTGAATTATTAAATATTTAAATTAGTATGATCGAAGTTCCATTTTCCAAAATATCAAGAAAACAAAAATTAATCGTGGCTTAAAAGCTTTAAGCTGAAATTTTCACAATTTTATCAAGAATCAGGGTTATGTTTGAGGAGATAAAAATTAGCTACGCTTCTTTTGAAGTTTGATAATTTGTATAAGTTTTTTTATTCAAGTTAGTTATGATTCATTAGGTTATGTTATTCATGTGAGAAGAATGTTTTATGCATTCTCTGTATTCTTTGAGAATACAAATGTTTGACAGACATAGGGCAACATCCATTCTTTTCAATACTAATATAACTCACGAACAAATAAATAGAAGTGAAATACAATGGTTATTGATCCATAATTTCAACCAAAAAATAAGGTGGTCAAATCAGTGAAATCAAATACATTACGAGTCATAAAAAAAAATCAATGTAAGCTTTGATCAATTTATTTATTTAAAATTTTTTATATATTATTTTTAAATCTCAAAAATCAATTGTAAAACTAATTTATTCCAAATTTGATTGGTGATTCATTTAAAAATTAAAAATAAATAGAATTTCGTTTAACTTGAGAACATGAAATGATTTGCATGGAGAAAACAAAAATATAATAGAAATATTATTTATATATCTACAAAAAAATTCCAAAAGATTTTATTTATATTTTAATTTCTTAAGTTTATGATGCCTACATAGAATGTTTAACAGAAATATTAAAAAGAAAGGAAAGAATCTAATATCTAATTTAGAAATGTTAAAAAGGATTGAATACTGAATAGAAGCAATATTTTTATTAAAAAAAAAGAGAAAAAAAATCTTAATTTTCAATTTGGAAAGATCAAAAAGAATTTATATGTTTCTAAATTTCAATCATAAAAATATAATTTTTCTATATTCAAAAAATAAAAGTTATGTACATGCACAAATATTTTAAAAATACTATATAATATTTAAAATATAAAAATATTTATTATTAAAATTTTCTTATTTATCATATAGATGTGATTTTTCTATTTTAGTGAAGTTATAAAAATATTTCAAAAATAACATATGATGATTGATTTAGAAATCTCAAAAATAATTTTTATGTTAATTATCAAAAATTAAAAGGTTAAAAGAAAATAATTTTAATTAAAAAAAAAATCTTTAAGTTATTCAAAAATATCTTAATTCTATAAGAACAAAGTTTAAAGTTATTCATTTTATAGAAGTATTAAATAAATGTACATAATAATGAATATTTTATTAATATTTCATAAGAAATAGAAAACAAGTTTTATGAATTCATAATCCTACAATATTAACCCTAATTCTAGCATAATCTTAACCCTAAACTTAATGTTATCCTAATTTGACCTTAAGCCTAAAGTAATTGAATCATAATCGTAATTCTATTCCTAATTAAAATTTATTACTAATCATAATTATGATCAACCATTTATCATAATCATACCCTGATGTTACCAATATTCTTAATCTAGATCAATTCCCTAACCATAACCTAACCCTAAATTGACCTAGGTAATCCTAATAATGATGTAAACGCTAACTATTATCCTAATCCTAATCTTAAACCCTATCCTAAACCATTACCCTAACCCTAACCATGATTTGAACGCTAAACCTAACCATAATCCTAGGCCCTAACTCTATCCATAATCTAAACAATAACACTAATAATGGTGTATGCTAACACTAATCCTAACCCTAACCATGATGTAAACATTAACATTAATCCTAACACTAACCCTTAACCCTAACCATGATGTAAAACATAACCCTAGAGCTATAATACTATTGTTAACCCTAACCCTAACCCAAGCCATGATGTAAACCATAACCTTTACCATAGTCCTAACCACAACTCTGAACCATTACCTTAATCATAAACTTAACCTTAACCCTTACCCTAACCTAAACTAATCATAACCCTAAACCCTAACTCTGAAAATAGGGAATGTCTCTACAACCCTTAGGGTACACCAATCATCTATTACAATGTATTAATAATATATGAAGGGTATTAATATCTTGGTGCTTCCTAAGGGTTTGATAGTTGTTTCCCTAAAAGTAACCCTAAACCTAACCATGATGTACACCCTAAGCCTATCCATAATTCTAAACAAGATGTAAACCCTAATCCTAACCATGATGTAAATATTAATCATAACCGTAACAATAATTATAACCCTAAACCTAACAATAACCCAAACCCTAAATCCTAACCCAAACAATAAACCTAACGCTAACCATGATGTAAATCCTAACCCTAAAAATAACCATGATATAAACACAAAAATTAATCCTAATAATGACCCTTAACCCTAAATCTAACCATGAAGTAAACCTTAACCCTATCTATAATCCTAACCATAAATGTAACCCTAAGCCTAACTATAAACCTAACCCTAACTCCAACCCCAACCATGATGTAAACCATAACCCTAGCCATAATCCTTACCATAACTCTCAACATTAACCCTAATCTAACCATAACCATAAACCCTAACCCTAATAATAATCCTTAGCCCTAACTCTAAACCTAATCCTAACCATAACCCTAACCCTAGCCATCATCCTAACTATGACCCTAACCATAATCATAACTATGACCCTAACCACAACCATGATATAAACAATAAACCTAACCATAACACAAACCATCACCCTAATCCTAATCCTTAACCTAACCCTAATCATAACACTAACCTAACCATAATCCTAAACCCTAACCCTAACAATAATCCTACCATAAACATAACCCTAACCTGAATTGAACCTTAGTCCTAATTTATTCTTAACCTTAATCTAGCCCAAACCCTAATCATAATTTAACTTTAATACTAATTTAACCCTAACTTTAATTTAATTGAACCATAACCCTAATTCTAACCCTAACTTTGATGTAAACCCTAAATGCAATTGTAACCCTGACATTACACCCTAGCCATAAACTTAACCTTAACACTAAACCCTAACACTAACCATAATCCTAAACCAAAGCCAAACCCTAACCTTGATGCTAACCCTAACCATGATATACACCCTAACCCTAATCATAACCCTAACCATGGTGTAAACCTTAACGTTGACCATAATGCTAATCTTAACTTTAATCCAAATCCTAACCATATCGCCAATTATAATTCTAATACTAATTGTAACCGTAATTGTGCTTATCCTAGCTCTACCTTTGATGTAAACCCTAAACATAATTTTAACCATGACACTAAACCCTAACCATGACCATAAATTTAACCCTAATATTATACCACAATCATTACCCTAACCTAACTAATAAACCTAACTATCACCCAAACCCTAAACCCTAACCCAAGAAATAAACCAAACCCTAACAATAACCATGATATAAACACTAACATTAATCCTAACACTAACCCTTAACCTTTACCCTAACCATGATGTAAACCTTAACCCTAGCCATAATCCTAACCATAAATGTAACCCTAAGGCTAACCATAAGCCTAACCTTAACTCCAACCCCAACCATGATGTAAACCATAACCCTAACCATAATCATTATCATAACTCTAAACCTTAACCCTAATAATAATCATTAGCCCTGACCCTAAACCTAATCCTAACCATAACCATAACTCAAAACCTATCCCTAATCCTAAGATTAAATCCTATCCATAATTCTAATCCTAACCTTAAACCCTAACCCTAACCTTAATCTTCAACCCTAACCCCAACCATAATCATCACCTTAACCCTAAGAATGATGTAAATCCCAACCTTAAAAAATGATGTTGATCATGACCTCAAACCTAACCCTAACCCTAACTATGATGTAAACCCTCACCCTAGCCATAATCCTAACTATGACCCTAACTCCAACCATTATCTAAAAAATAAACTTACCAGAACCCCAAACCATAGCCCTAATCATAATCCTTATCCTAATCCTAATCATTATGCTAACCTAACCATAATCCTAAACCCTAACCTTAACAATAATCTTACCCTAAACTTAACCCTAACCCAAATTGAACCTTAATCCTAATATATTCCTAACCTTAATGTAGCCCAAACCCTAATCCTAATTGAACTTTAATAGTAATTTAACCCTAAATTTAATGTAATTGAACCACAACCCTAATTCTAACCCTAATTTTTATGTAAACCCTAAACTTAATTGTAACCCTGACACTATACCCTAACCATAAACTTAACACTAAACTCTAATCCTAACCCTAACCATAATCCTAAACCAAAACCAAACCCTAACCTTGATGGTAACCCTAACTATGATATATACCCTAACCTTAAACCCTAACCCTAATCATAACCCTAATCGTGATGTAAACCTTAACCCTAACCATAATGCTCACATTAAATCTGATCTAAAACAAAACCATAAACCAAATCCTTATCCTCACCATACCCCGTGTTATAATTCTAACCCTAACCCTAACTATAATTAAACCCTAAGCATAACCATAAATTTAACTCTAATATTAAACTGTAATGATAACCCTAACATTAAACATGATATAAACCCTAACCCAAACCATTATGTAAACCTTATCCCCGACCATAACACTAACCTTAACCCTAATGCTAACCATAACCATAATACTAGGCATTAAATAATGTTTAATATCTCTTAGAGTTAAGTATTTTCTTTGAGGTTGCAACAAATAAATACTATTAAAAATAGTCCAAATAGATATATAAAATTTCATATATATCTCAGTATAATAATATAATAATATTATACTATAATTTATTTTAATAAAAATACTATATAGTTATATAATCATATTACATTTATTTCATGTTTTCCATGTCATGTTGCGCAACTACCACTAGCATATATACCTTAAATTTTAATTTAATCTATATAAAATACGCCAAGAGATATCCTTCTCGAGGTGCCTATCTTTAATCAATTTTACACCCTATAGTCAAATAGGCACCTCGAGAAGGATATCTCTCTACGTATTTTATATAGATTAAATTAAAATTTAAGGTATATATGCTAGTTTGTTTATTTATTATTATTTATGTACCCACCCCTTGTTATGATTGGCTTGTTAGACACAATGCCCCACTGAGAGGGGGAGGGGGTGAATCAAGGGTTCTCAAACTTTTCCCTTTAGCTATCCTATGTGAGCATACCGGTTATTAGATGTAACTATGAACAAAATTACCGGTTAGTGAGGAGACTAACTCAAATGAAAACGCACACAAGGGGACATCACATAACACCAGCATATACGAGGAAAACCCAAGATGGGAAAAACCTTAGTGAGCAATGCTGCTGGAGTTTACTGCTCCAATCCAACCTCACAATGAAAACTGTTACAATGTTTAGGGCACCAACCCAAGGAGCTACAACCCCTAATTTAGGGCACCAACCCAAGGAGCGCCAACCCCTGATTTAGGGCACCAACCCAAGGAGCACCAACCCTTGATTTAAGGTACCAACCCAAGGAGCACCAACCCCTAACTTGTTTATGGGCTACAACCCCTGCACTGAGCTACAACTCAGTGATCATAATGATAACTATAATTACAAAAGTAGTTGTCTTGTTACAAGTGAATCTTGCAACCATTTCATATACCTTTCTCTACTGGTGAGATACCTTCTCTGCTACACCGACTTCTGCTTTCACCTATTGCTATACTCCTAGCAAATCCTACTGGTACAACTCTTCTATTCTTCTTCTCTACTGGATCTCCTCCTCACTACTTTGCACTTTATTGGTGCTATACTCTACTGGTCCACTGTTTGCCTTTTGTGTAGCTCTCTTCACTTCTGCTCTACTAGTATAACCACTACCAGTTTTTCTCTTCACTCTCCCTCTTTTCTCAGATACTTGTTGAGCACTTGGCTGATTTTCTCTCACATGTAGAAGTAACACACTTCGTAGGAGCACAATATATTTCTTCTATTCAGTAGCAACATAACTATGTCTTTGTCTTGCATATTTATAGCCTGGTTTTCCTGCCAAAGGCCAATTCAAATTCTAGGTGGTTAGGGTTTCCTCATCACCCTCGAGGAAAATCCAATCCAATCAGATCTTTCTCGATCTGATCTCCCTAATATCCATTTGTACACTTCCACCATTAACTTGCCTTCTTGATCACATCTTCCATCTTTGGCGATCTGCTTTTTCCCTTATTGACTGATTTCTTGCTCAAATACCAAGATTGGTCTTGTTGTTTCATTCATTTGCCTCGATCTCCTCAATCACTCTTAGTTGTCTCTTAGTTGTACTCCAGACCTCAAGCCGTAAACCTCTACAATAGCTCTATAACATGCCCTGTGATTTGTGGGATCTTCCATTAATGTTGGCCAACTCGACAACTACCTCGTGGATGTACATTCCTTCTTCATCTAAATGTAGTTATGCCACCTTGACTCCAGGTGGCATCCATGTTGACAAACTGCCAGCTTGACTCTTCATGTCAGTCCAGATAGGATCACCGACCAAACACTCTACTAGTTCCTCTTTCCTACTGGTTTACTAACCCTACCGACATCTCACACTCTATCGGTTAACTCATCATGTCTGCTCTCTATTGAAGTGTCGGTGGAACTCCTTGACCAGTCACTAGACATGTCTATCCTAAGCATGCTCATTCCCTTAAGGTGGGAAGAAATTGTTGGCATTATTGGATGAATTGATTATGTGTTACATTTATGTTTTGTCATTGATGTCACCACTAGCTGATATGGTTTCGGTTACCAACAGAAGAGACTAACTGTTGGACACTTTTGGCATGTTTGGATATATGGAATGTGATTGGTTACATGTGGTACATGCTTTGGGAGCATGTTTTGGTTAGTTGGTATTGACTTGGTAATGGGTTGTTGTCATACATTCTGGTAAACCCTTACCGGCACTAGTTTAAGGTTTAACTAGCAGATCTTTCACTAAGGAATCTTGACAGGATGCATAATTAGTGTTGGTGCAGTTTCTACATGGATTTCAGGATGCTAAAGATGTTCTTTGATCCTGCTTCAACTACTTGAAGAACTTGCTTTGGCATAGTGGACCCAGAATAGGTCTGGTATCTATCTAGGTTATGGACCAGTATCAAGTTAGCGTGTACTTTACATGTTACCAGATGTTTTGAGATGATATATGGATTTATTATTTTTGTTTGGGTCTTAAGTTGACATGGCATATAATTGTAATATGGATTTATATTGTAATATCTTTAGGTGGCTGACCTAATTGGTTTAGGCTTTAGGGTTTGTATAAATAAGAGGTAGAAACTCTTTGTAATATATCATGGTTAAGGAAAAGGTCATGGTCAAGGAATGTAATGTGTGAATATTGTAATATCAGTCAAGCAGAGGAGTTGGTCGATTATTGGTGATCGAATTGGATTCAGAAGAGGATTTAGTCCTTTGACACTGAGCTTAACCTAGACTATAATCATGCAAGGTAGATTCTATTTCTAGCAGTTCACTCTATTTGATTGTTTTTCATTTATCTTGAGAAGGTTGTAGCCTCTCTGTAGTCAGTGAGACTCTTTTTATAATGAGAAGTATGCTCTAGTTAGTGTGCCTTCCTGCAAGTGCAGGCCCCTCATTGTAACACATACTTTCTGTAGAAGTATCATTTGATCATTTGACTGTGGGTAGGCTTACCACCGTATTTTTTCCCTTTCTAGGTTTTCCACGTACAACTCATGGTGTTATGTGGTATGGTTTCTTTGCATTGTTTATCTGTTTGATTGTTAAGTTGTATTGCTTACCAGTATCCATTCCTACGGGCATCTATAAGTACTTTATCGGTATTTGATCTAATTAAGGTTATTAAGTGGATTAAAAGTTATAATATGTTAACAACCGATTCACCCCCCCACTCTCAGTTGTTCACCGGTTATCCTAACAATTGGTATCAGAGCTTTGGTCCTCTTTTGTAGAATCTTTACTGCTTGAGGTAGATCATATGGCAGCTAACACTTCAAATCCACCGGCAACTATTTTCAGAAGAGAAATCCCTAAGATTGATGGAACAAACTATGGGATATGGAAAATTTGAATGGAGACTCATCTTAGATGTCTTGGCAAGGATATTTGGGAGATCATTCAGAAAGGATACACACCTTATGATCCGGCATCTGGCAACCTTGCTCCCACAAATTTGGATAAGAACATTGAGAATGATTGCAAAGCTAGAGAAGCCCTCTTGTGTGCACTTACTGAACAACAGATTATGGGATTGACTGATAAATCATCGGCTAAGGTTATGTGGGATAAATTTTAGACTCTAAATGAAGGTGATCCTACTGTTAAAATTTCTAAACTTGATGGTTATCCGGTAAGATATGAAAACTTAAATATGGAAGATAATGAAAGAATTGTTGTGTTTATGGAAAGAGTAAATGAGATTGTTATGGGAATTCAATGTTGTGAAGGATTTTTGAGTGAAGATGGAATAGTTTCCAAAGTATTGAGAGCCCTTCCACTGGCTTACAAGATGAAAGCAACTCCAATTAATGAGTTGATAACAATGGCTAACTCTTTAGTTAACAGAGACATTTTGATAGAGAATTTTTTTCCCTACAAGAATACAATGGTAGTCAAGTCAGATTTGGAGATGACAAAGCATGTATGATCAGAGGTATAGGCACTATTTCTCTAGATGGTAAGCATAATACTGACAATGTCTATTATGCAGAAGGTTTAAATCATAATCTTTTGAGTGTTGGGCAATTGTTTGATAAGGGTTTCCAACTTCAGTTTAAAGATAGAAAATATAAAATCATTAACAAGATTGGTTTGGAAATTGCAAGTGGTACTCAGACTGGAGGTAACATCTTTCACTTGAACGCTGGTGGTAAGAAATATTTGATTTCTCATATTAATGAGAGTTGTTTATGGCATAAGAGGTTGTGTCATGTTAATTTTGATTGTATTGTTAAGATCAGTTCAACTAAGGCAGTTAGAGATATACCTAGGATTATGAAGCCTCATAATCCGGTATGTAAGGAATGGCAATTGGGAAAGCAAGTTAGAAGTTATTTTAAGAGCACACATGATAAATCTAATAATGTACTTGATTTGATTCACACTGACTTATGTGGTCCAGCAAGGACTAAAATCTTTCAAGGTGATAGGTATTTCATGTTGATTATTAATAACTATTCTAGAATGATGTGGGTGACTTTTCTTAGGGAGAAGTCTGAAGCCTTTGAGAAACTCAAGATCTTTAAAGCGAAGGTTGAAACAAAAACTGGATTGAAAATCAAATGTCTAAGATCATATCATGGCAGTGAGTTCACTTGTCATGAATTTAACTGTTCATGTGAGACAAATGGAATTAGGAGACAATTATCTGCACCTCAGACTCCTCATTAGAATGGAGTAGTGGAAAGAAAGAACATAACCATTTTGGATGCAGCAAGATCTATGATAATGGAAGCCAAATAACCTCATATCTATTGGAGAGAAGCAGTGAGTACAGTAGTCTACACATTCAATAGAGTTCACATCAAAGGTGAAAGCGGTAAGACCCCTTTATGAAATATGGTTTGGACATACACCTACTGTTAAATATTTCAAAATTTTTGGAAGTAAATTCTATATCAAAAGAGATGATTCAATTCAAAAGTTTGATCCTAGATGTGATGAAGGGATATTTCTTGGTTATTCAATTCAAAGTAAAGCATATAGATGTTATAACAAGAGATTGCAAAAAATTGTGGAAAGTGCTAATGTGAAAGTGGATGACTAGTATAGAAATCATTATATATCATATGATAGGGAATCGGTAGTGGAAATGATCATAACTAAATTCGCAATGCCTCAACCGGTATAGGAAAATGAGACAGTTACACCTACACAATCAGAAAATTCAATTGTGACTAATGATTGGAGTAGTGAACCTGAAGTTTAGAAGACACCAAGGTATGTAAGATTAAATCATTCTGAAGATTAAATCATTCGAGATAGGAACAAGGGAGTTATGACAAGAAGAAAATTGGGAAATGAAGAGGTATGTCTTATTTCTCAAGTTGAATCGACAACTATTATTGAAGCTTGTAAGGATAAACATTGGTTAAAAGCTATTGAAAAAGAATTAGATCAGATAGAGAATAAACATTGGTTAAAAGCTATTGAAAAAGAATTAGATCAGATAGAGAAGAATGAGACTTGGACTTTAGTTCCCCGAACTAAAAACAAGAATGTTATTGGAACTAAATCGGTTTTTAGGAATAAATTGAATGAGGATGGTAAATTTGTAAGAAAAAAAGCTAGATTTGTTTGTAAAGGATGTTCTCAAATGGAAGGAATTGATTATGGTGAGACATTTGCACCTATAGCTAGAATTGAAGCTGTTAGACTAAATTTCTTGCCTATGCAGCTTATAAGAACTATAAAGTTTATCAAATGGAAGTTAAATGTGCATTTTTGAATGGTGAACTTGAAGAAGAAGTATGCATTGAGCAACCTGATGGATTTTCACTGACAGGTGATAAAGATATGGTTTGCAGATTGAAGAAAGCTTTATATGGATTGAAATAGGCTCCTAGAGCTTGGTATGCAAGGTTGGATAAATATCTTTTGAAGCTTGGTTTTACTAAAGGCAGTCCTGATAGCAATTTATATTATAAGATCACTTATAATGATATTCTGATTATTGAAGTATTTGTTGATGATATCATTTTTGGAGGAGAAGATAAATTATGCATGGAATTTTCTAACAACATGAAGAATGAATTTGAAATGTCCATGATTGCTGAAATGAGATTTTTCTTAGGTTTGCAGATTACTCAAACTAACAAAGGCATTTTATATGTCAAACTAAGTATCTGAGGGGATTATTGAAGAAGTTTGGTATGGATAATTCTTTACTAGTAAGTACTCCTATGGTGAAAAGTGATAAATTATCTATTAAGGATACTTCTACACCGGTAAATCCAACAAGCTACAAGTCTATGATTGGTGGTCTATTATATCTAACTTAGACTAGACCTGACATTATGAATGAAGTAAGTATTGTTTCAAGATATCAAAATAATCCTAAAGAAAATCATGAATGTGTAGTAAAAAGGATATTTTGGTATTTGCAAGGAACAATAGAATATGGCTTGTGGTATTCTAAAAATGATGATTTCACTTTATGTACATATACTAACTCAGATTGGGCAGGAGATACTGATGATAGGAAGATCACTTCTGGTGGAGCTTTCTTTCTTGGAAAGAAACTGGTTTCATGGATCAGCAAAAAACAATCATGCATCTCTTTATCTACTCTAGAAGTTGAATATGTTGCAACAACAACAAATTGCACTCAAGTCTTGTGGATGAAGCAAATGTTGAAGGATATCAAGGTAAATTGTTGTGAACCGGTAGTTATCTATTATGATAACTCTGTAGCTGTTGACATGTCTAAAGATCTGGTATTTCACTCTAAGACTAAGCATATTTCAATAAAGTATAACTTTTTGAAGGACAAGGTAGAAGGAAATGACGTCAAATTGGTTTATGTGAACACTAATGAACAGATTGTAGACATATTCACTAAATTGTTGTCTAAGGAATCATTTGAGTATTTGAGAGACAGGTTAGGGGTTTCTTCCCCTCCGAAAAAGACTTGATTGATGAATTTTTTCATCAGTCAGGTATGCATTATCAGAGACACTATTCATTCCAGTACTGATGAGTGGTGCTACTACTCAGGGGGAGTAGTCAACTTTAAGATCCAGAGGTTTACAATATTGCTTTGATATTTATGTCAGATTTCTAGCATTGATGTCAAAGGGGGAGAGATATTGATGTGAAAAGGAAAAGAAAAATATACATTAGGGGGAAGAATCATTCAGGAGATTATTCGTTGTCTTCCATAGGGGGAGACATGTTTGGCATCTTTTTGGTACTTTGATATTTTTCACATCTAGTGTTGCCATCAATGCCAAAGGGGGAGATTGTTCACTTTATTGGATGAATTGATTATGTGTTGCATTGATGTTTTGTCATTGATGTCAACATTAGCTGATATGGTTTTGGTTACCGACAGAAGAGACTAATTATTGGGCACTTTCAGCATGTTTGGATCTATGGAATGTGATTGGTTACATCTGGTACATGCTTCTGGAGCATGTTTTGGTCAGTTTGTATTGACTTGGTAATGGGATGCTATCATACATTTTGGTAAACCCTTAGCAGCACTAGTTTAAGGTTTAACCGGAAGAGCTTTCACTGAGGAATCTTGACAAGATGCATAATTGGTGTTGGTGCAGTTTCTACATGGATTTCAGGATGCTGAAGATGTTCTTTGATTATGCTTCAACTACTTGAAGAACTTGCTTTGGCATAGTGGACCCAGAATAGGTCTGGTACCTATCTAGGTTATGGACCGGTATCATGTTAGCATGTACTCTACACATTACCAGATGTTTCAAGATGATCTATGGATTTATTATTGTTGTTTTGGTCTTAATAGGATATGGCATATCATTGTAATATGGATTTATATTGTAATATCTTTAGGTGGTCGACCTAATTGGTTTAGGCCTTAGGGTTTGTATAAATAAGAGGTAGAAACTCTTTGTAATATATCATGGTTAAGGAAAAGGTCATGGTCAAGGAATGTAATGTGCGAATATTGTAATATCATTCAAGCAGAGGAGTTGGTCAATCATTGGTGATCAAATTGGATTCTGAAGAGGATATAGTCCTCTAGCACTGAGCTTAATCGGGACTCTAATCAAGCATGGTAGATGCTATTTCTAGAAGTTAACTCTATTGGATTGTTGTCTGTTTATCTTGAGAAGGTTGTAGCCTCTCTGTAGTCAATGAGACTCTTTCTATAATGAGCAGTACACTCTAGGTAGTGTGTCTTCCTGCAAGTGCAGGCGTCTCATTGTAACACATACTTTTTGTAGAAGTATCAGCTGACTATGGGTAGGCTTCCCATTGTGGTTTTCCCCTTTTCAGGTTTTCCACGTACAACTCATGGTGCTATGTGGTATGGTTTCTTTGTATTGTTTATTTGTTTGATTGTTAAGTTGTATTTCTTACCGGTATCTATTCCTACCAATAGATCTATATGTGCTTTACTTGTATTTGATCCGATTAAGGTTATTAAGTGGATTAAAAGTTATAATATGTTAAGAATTTATTCACCCCCCCTCTTAGTTGTTCACCAGTTATCCTAACAGACATCTGTATCTGCACCTTGTCCATATTACCAATGAATACTCATACTGATAATACCTCCCGATGACACAAGTCATCAACCTTCACCGGATTTCATCTTCAAGCAGGCCATTCTCCTCTAACAACATCTACTC
Source organism: Cryptomeria japonica (assembly GCF_030272615.1). Lineage (NCBI taxonomy): Eukaryota > Viridiplantae > Streptophyta > Pinopsida > Cupressales > Cupressaceae > Cryptomeria > Cryptomeria japonica. The sequence continues at coordinate 748,313,194 of NC_081407.1, read as the reverse complement.
AGCCTTGCCTTCTCCCTGATTATCTTTGACCATATTACAATCGGTTTGTCAAGATGGCAAACACATCACACTCCATATGTTGCGGCAACTCAACTTGCCTTTACATCTTCTTCGTTATCTCACAGAGCTATGATGCACACAATGCATAATAGGAGATAAGTTGCAATTACTAGTGGAGTGGCACCTTGTCTTATGCATCCTGCAGTGTACTCATGTGACTTCCCTGTTTGTGCAACATATCTTCAAATAGACATATGTGATCCAGTTTGGGAACATTCACTGTCACTAATCTCTCCACATGGTAACTGCATCTTCATCTGGTGGGATTCTTGTTGTTCTACAACCTTACAACATAGATGTGACCTATTCATTCTTCTCCTCCAGTGTTGATGTGATTTAGGTAACATTATACCTCTTCATCATAGACAACAACTCAAACACCTTGCTCATCCTACTTGTACACTGGTCATGACCTTTGAAAGTTGTCAACCACTCACTTGGTTGATCTGACTTTTCCATGTCAACACATCATTTACCAGTTGACATCGTTTCCTTACTGGTGATACACTATATTAGGATTGATCACCTTACCATCTTATCCCCATAATTCAGACACTAGCTTGTGTACTGGTGACTCCAGTGGCCATTCATTCTTACCTTACCTATTTTCTACAATACAAGGTGATATCAAATATATCTCAACTTGTACTCCTCCTTGACAGTGTTGCACATACATCTCTCATACCGGTAGTCGTCCCATACCGGTTGACATCAATGACAACACAATGCCAACAATCTCCCCCTTTGGCATTGATGTCATCTCATGTGGTATCCGTCAACTCATGTAGTATCCAACATACTACATAATCCTTCTCCCCCTTTTCTATGATCCATTGATTCTCACACATGTAGTATGCAGTATACTACAGTCATTATTCTCCTCCTTTGATAACAATGATAAAGGGCATTGTCAGGATATTATTCCTCTCTGTATTTACAGGTCACTGACAGAATTCTTTTTCCCCTTTTTCTTTATCGGATGTATCTCCTCCTTTGATACCAAATGTTACATTCTCCCAGTCAACCTGCATCACCTCCCATTTGATCCCAAATTTTTTTAGGAATCAAATGTGATTGTACTACCAATACAGCCAACCATAAGACATGTAGATACCCCTTACAATGAAATTCTCCTAGTTATTCCTACTACAATTTCCATCACTTGCAGTTTGGGTATTCAATATCCTTACAAGTTCAAGCATGCCAGCTCTTCATCATGAAAACTTGAACTCCTCTTGAGTCATATATCTCGAGTTCTCAAGTCCAGTCAGGTACAATATCAGGACTCGAATCTCCTCCATATACTGATTGAGACTTGAATATGTGATTATCTTATGATCTTTAGCTCCATTGTATCTACCACAACCTATGACATGAACCTAGATCTACATAATTCCAGACAATGTTATCATCATGCCAAGAATCAAACCGGTTAGCCCAAAAACATGCAACCTTCTTGATCAACAATCAGACCAATCATATGTCATTCAGGTCATTTCCAATACTACCTGAGACATGAACCCCACATTCCATGCTACCAGGGCTATTGAAATGATCTCCCAGTTCATTGTCTTACATAACCTGCAAGTACCTATTTAGCATTCATGTCGGTAACATCCTGCACATACCGGTTAACATCTGATGCCAATTTTTAACCTCCACTGATTGACACATGCAGTAGTGATCCAACACTAATATGTAGGTCTACAATTAAGGCAGCCTCTACACACACTTATCATCTCATTTTCATCCTTCATACCGGTAACAACATGTTATTCCATGTTGCCTTCTTCACTAAGGGGGTGAATTCAATGTGCTACTCCCCCTAAGATCTTCCATCCCCTTTAGGCCTTAGGAGATATCATGTGTGCGTTGAATGCATAGTGTCGGTTTATGGTCTTCTTCCTCCATACCTGCTTGGTCTAATCCATCTTCTCATTATTCAGGCATGGGAGCAAGTCTTTCCTTCTTTTGTTGATGGGGCCTTCCATTTCCTGATCCTCCATTATAGCCAAAAATAGTGCTATAGGAGCACACTACATCCATCCCAACTTCATGTTTGGGGAATCTCTTTTCATACCAGTTTGACCATCTTCTTCTGGTCATGTTGTTGGGTCTAGTAGCTGGAACTGGTGAACCTCTTTCTCCTGTAGGGACATAACTTAAAAATTTATTTTGCCATGAATGGGGAGATCTTACTGGTCTTGCATCTCCATTTCTGCTTCTTTGGGGATGGACCCTGGGTTTTTCATTCTTTGTAACTCTTTTATCTGGTCTCTTCTTCTCCCACACATGCCTTTCCCTATGGGTGGTAGAATTTCTTTGTCCTTTGTTAGTAGGAGGTCTTCTTTGTTGTCTCCTCATGTTTCTTCTTTCGGGGAGGTTGTCTTCTCCCATCTTCCCTTTTCCTTTGGGATCTGCATTGTTCCTTTTTCTTGTAGCACCAGTCTTCGTTCTTGTATGCAAGTCTTCACTAGTTGTCCTTAGGTCAACATTCTTTCGGGGAGCATTTTTTACTATGAAGGTTTGTCGCTTGTTCTCTCCATTTGAGGAGATAAACTGATTGTCATTATGGGGGACATTCTTGCTAGTGGAGTATTCACCGACAGCGCTACCTAAACCTTTAGTGTCCTTGGCATGCTTTTGTTTCTTCAACATTTTATCCAAGGCATCACTACAGTCATCAAACTGGATTCTCACCTTGATCTCATCCTGACACTTCTCAAGGTTCTTCTCTACTATAGTACCATTATTGAATAGCTTGTATTCACTTCTCAAGTTCTCCCTTTCACTTTCCTTGGAATCCAAGACTGATTTCAAATCATTAGTCAATATTTTTGTTTCTTCTAGTTAATAGGTCAATAGGCCAACCTTTTTGTTTGACACATCAAGGAAGGTTCTCAACTGATTGTAATCCTCATGAACTGATCTTTTGTTTTTTTAAAATCATTTTTAACATTTTGAAGCTCTTCTAGAGCACTTACCAGTTCACACTCAAGATCTACTTCTGCATCTTCTTCTTCTTCACTATCTAATAGATCTTGATGGCTATATCTATCTGTCTTGTCTCCTTCTTCCTCATCATCACTCCCAAACACATCTTGTTGGTGGGATCTATTTTCCTTATCACTTTCAGATATGTGCACTTCATCTTTAGATCCTTAAGCCATGAGGAGGTGGTTTTCTTCTTCATCAATGTTGTGACTACTAGTGGATCTGCCTTCATCATCTGCACATGTATCTACTGCATTGTTCTTTTCACTTCCGCACACTAATCCAGTGGTGCAGGGTTCATTTTCATAGAGCTTCCTTATCCTATCCCATAGACTCTTTGTCGATTTACACTTATCCACCTATGAGGAGATATCACCAGTAAGCCCACTAAATATGGCCTTCATGTCTTCTTCATTTCACAAGCAATTTCTTTCTTCATCAGATCTGGTGGGAGAACTGACATTCCTAGGGAGACCATTGATAACTGACATCCATACATCAAACCCTAGAGAGAATAGGAAGACTACCATTCTGCAACTCCAACTATAATAGTTTGAACCATTAAACATAGGAGCAGGGATTAACACTAAACAAGCCACTGCATCCTTAGGTCAGAATCTACCCAAGCTAGAGAAAGCTTGTCTAGCTGTGAACCTAAGCTCTGATAACAATTGTTAGACATAATGCACCACTGAGAGGAGGAGGGGGTGAATCAGTGGTTCTCAAACTTTTCCCTTTAGCTATCCTATGTGATTATACTGGTTATTAGATCTAACTATGAACAAACTTACCGGTTAGTGAGGAGAATAACTCAAATGCAAACACACACAAGGGGACATCACATAATACCAGTATATACGGGGAAAACCTAAGATGGGAAAAACCTTGGTGAGCAATGCTTCTTGAGTCTACTGCTCCAATCTAACCTCACAATGAAAATTGTTACAATGTTTAGCGCACCAACCTAAGGAGCTGCAACCCCTGATTTAGGGAGCCAACCCAAGGAGAACCAACCCCTAATTTAAGGCACCAACCCAAGGAGCACCAGCCCCTGATTTAGGGCACCAACCAAAGGAGAATAACCCCTAACTTGTTTATGGGCTACAACCCAAAGGAGCTACGACCCCTGCATCGAGCTACAACTCAGTAATCAAAATGATAACTTCAATTACAAAATTAGTTGTCTTGTTACAAGTGAAGCTTGAAACCATTTCGTATACCTTTCTCTGTCGATGAGATACCTTCTCTGCTACACCGACTCACTCTTTTTTTTCTTTCACTTTCTGCTCTACTATCATCAAGCCCTATTGGTACACCTCTTCTATTATTCTTCTCTGCTGCATCTTCTCCTCACTACTTTGCACTTTACGGGTGCTATACTCTACTAGTCCACTGTCTGCCTTTTCTACAACTCTCTTCACTTCTGCTATGCCGGTATAACCACTACCAATTCTTCTCTTCACTCTCCTTATTTTCTTAGATACTTATTGAGCACTTGGTTGATTTTCTCTCACATGGAGAAGTAACACACTTTGTAGTAGCACAATATATTTCTTCTATTTAGCAGCAACTTAACTATGTGTTTGGCTTGCATATTTATAGCCTGGTTTTCCTGCCAAAGGCCAATTCAAATTCTAGATAGTTTGGGTTTCCTCATCACCCTCGAGGAAAACCAAATCCAATCAGATCTTTCTTGATCTGATTTCCCTGACATCCATTTGTACACTTCCACCATTAACTCACATTCTTGATCATGTCTTCCATCTTTGGCGATCTAGTTTTTCCATTATCGACTGATTTCTTGGTTAAACAACAAGATTGGTCTTGATGTTTCTTTCATCTACCTTGATCTCCTCAATCACTCTTAGCTGCCTCTCAGTTGTCCTCCAAACCTCAAGCCACAAACCTCCGCAACACATCTCATGATTTGTGGGATCTTCCATTAATGTCGACCAACTCGGCAAATACCTCATCGATGTACATTCCTTCTTCATCTGAATGTAGTTCGGCCACCTTGACTCCATGTGGCATCCACGTCAACCAACTACCAGCTTGACTCTTCATGTCAGTCCAGATAGGATCACCGACCAAACACTCTACCGGTTCCTCTTTCCTGCTGTTTTAGTAACCTTGTCGGCATCTCGCACTCTATCGGTTAGCTCATCATGTCTTCTCTCTCCTAAATTGTTAGTGGAACTCCTTGACCGGTCACCAAACATGTCTATCCTAAGATTGCTCATTCCTTGAAGGTTGGAAGACATCTTCATCTACACCTTGTCCATATTACCAGTGAACACTCATACCAATAAAACTTGTTGATGACACAAGTCATCAACCTTCACCAGATTCCATCTTCAAGAAGACCATTCTCCTCTAACTGCATCTTCTTAGCCTTTCCTTCTCCCTGATTAGCTTTGACCATATTACAACTAGTTTGTCAAGATGACAAACACATCACACTCCATCTATTCCAGCAACTCAACTTGCCTTTACATCTTCTTCTTTATCTCACAGAGCTATGATGCACACAATGCATAATAGGAGATAATTTCCACTTATTGGTGGAGTGGCACCTTGTCTTCTGCATCGTACAATGTACTCATGTGACTTCCTTATTTGTGCGGCATATCCTCAAAAAGGCTCATGTGATCTTATGTGGGAACATTCACTATCAGTCATCTCTCCACATGGTGACTCCATATTCATTTGGTGGGAGTCCTGTTGTCCTGCAACCTTACATCATAGTTGTGAAATGTTCATTCTTCTCCTCCAATTTTGATGTGATTCAAGTAACATTTTGCCTCTTCATCACAAACAACAACTCAAACACCTTTCTCATCATGCTTTTACACTAGTCATGACCTTTGCAAGCTGACAACCACTCACTTGGTTGATTTGTCTTCTCCTTGTCAACACATCATTTACCAATTGACATCCTTTCCTTACTGGTGATACATTGTACCGAGATTGATCACCTTGCCATCTGATCCCCACAAGTCGGGCACTAGCTTGTGTAGCGGTGACTCTAGTGGCCATTCATTCTTACCTTACTAGTTTTCTGCAACACAAGGTGATATCAAAGATATCTCAACCTGTACTCCTCCTTGATAGTGTTGCACATACATCTCTCATACTTGTAGTCAACCCATACTGGTTGACATCAATGCCAACATGGCCCTCTTGGGAGTTTTGATTATGAGGATATTATTATTTGTTTGTTTATTTATTTATTTAATTACAGCATTTATTTATATTGTCTTTGATTTATTTTATTGGGCTTTGATTTATTATTATTATTGGTTATTATAATATTACATTCTTTTGTTACTAATTGAGTAATTAAATATTATGTTTATACCTACCCTATTATTTTATTGGTTGAGATTTCGGGGTAAGTAAATAATATTATTTTATATTCTTACCTTGATTTTTGGAAGGGGGTTGGTATAGAATGTAATTTATTATTATATTTTGATTGGCTGGTATTCTTCTATAGTTTTTGAATTAGATTTTATTTATTGTCTTTTTGAGCATTTGTTGTGAGAGCTTCTGGATTGATTTTTCTATGACTTTAGGGAATTTTGAATGTTGCTGAGGATTTTAGATTCGATTTGGAGCTTGGTTGGATTGCTCATCATTAGCTCTCTTTTTACATAACTATTATTGTCTAGGTTGGTTGGTTGTGCATTTGATTTTCTAGAAAAGATATGTTTTCTCTGTGCTTGAATTCTTTATGCAGGATTGAGAGAAATAATGTAGAACATGGAATGTTGTATAATTATGCTACATAGATTGAGGATTAAATTGTATATGTTTCATTTGTTTTTATTTATTTATTTATCTTCCTGGTAATTTTTCATGAATGGCTTTGTGATTATTCTATGAATGCTTTGGTTTTTTGTGAATTCTCATCATGGCCTAGGAAGAGTGACTTTGTTTGCCTTTCTTTCATGTGTGTTTGGAATGAATTTTTTCCATGTTCATGGCCTTTATTTAGTTACCTAAGTGTTGATTCTTTGAGTTATGTCATGAGTTCTTGTGGCATTTGAGAATAAATCCTATTTCCTTACTTAGTTTATTGTTGAGATTTTTAGTCGTTCCTTGTAATATATTTGTTATTGCATCTCTCCTAGATTGGTTTTGAGTCATAATTTATGCCTTAGTGAATCTTCTGAGTCAACTGCCAGTCTTTATTTCCATTTTTTTAAGCTCTTAGTCACTATCATATATGTGCTATAATTGGTTGCATGTGCTAAAATATATATTGTATGCATTGTTTAATCTAGTATATGCACTACTTTGAAAGACAGATGTGTTGTTATGTTAGGCCAATCTGCCATTATGATTAGTAGATGTGTTTTTATGTTCTATGAATGTGTTACTATATTCTACAGATGTGCTATTCTGATTGGTGGATGCACTAAACTACTTTGTATATGGGTCTTTGATCATTTTGTCAGTCTGTTCAATGCATTTTTGGATTTTGGCTTGTAACAAAGGCATTTTGTGATTATCTTGAGTTTTCTCTTAGATGTTTTTGGCTCAAGTATCCTTCATTTTATTGTTGATTTGTGCTCCAGCAAGATGGTTTGTGTCTTGTCGTTGAGGTTTGTGCATATGATTTGATTAGCTCCAACAAGAAGGAGAATGCCTTGCTATTGAGGTTGATTTTATATGAGCTTGAGTAGGATGGACGTGCCCCACTGTTGAGGATTGTATTTTCTTATTGTTGAATAAGATGGTGTATGTCTTAATATTGTTTATGGTTGTTCTTTTGATGGTTGAGGCTCTTGATTTTCATGTTGACTTCATGGTCCTTTTTATGCTTCAGATTTGTATCAGCTTGATGTTGTTATTGATGGATCTTATGTTGAGCCTCTTGTGATGTTGTTATTTTTATATTTTACTCTAAGGTCTTAGTCCATGGATAGGGAGAGTGGTCTCTTGCATGTGTAGGACTGGGGTGATGAGCAATAGGATTCTAAGAGGTTCCTTGTAAGGACTCTTAGGGTATAGACATGTCAAGGAACCACATGAAGAGTTTATCTTTAATTTGCAAGTGATAACCATAATAATTTGATTAGTGGGTTTTCATAATTAGGATTCATATAATCAAGATAATGAATTTAAGATGTATGCCCAATGGTGGGTCCCAGGGAGGTGGTTTTGGGATCTATGGTTGGGAAGACCATTGGAGCGGTAAACCAACCTCCCTTGTTTGGCTCCAAGGTTGAGGTGGATTCCACATGAGGCTAGCATGTGATGGCACTTTTACCTACATGTGTCCATTACCCTTATCCCTTCATTATTGATTATGCCTCTAAGAGTTTATTAATTTATTATGTGATGTGATTTATTGTTATGGTTGTTGTATTGTGGATGTCATGTTGAGTCCCTTGGTTGTTAGGTGTCAACCTAGGTCTTGAGTGTGAGTTGGAACCCATGTCATCTCCTAGCACGAGGGGTGGTTCATACTTGGTTCCACATGGTCAGGTGGTTGATGCGTTTTTCCATTGGGGTGTTCTTCTTGGATGCTTGCATGTGTGGACATAGATTTACAAAATCTCATCATGTGAATGGATTCTTTGAGCTTATTCTATGTAATTGAGATTGTAATTATGTATTTTTTTTCATGAGGAAAGACATAATTGTAAAGAGACTATAGAACATGTTTATGTATCTTGTAATCATATGTGATAGGACTTGTAGTAGGTTATGATTGTTGTAATCATTGTAACACTTATGTTGTAATTGGATATTAATTATGTATGTAACTTGGGATTGGAAGCAAACAATTGAATGAATAAGTAACATTATTAGATTATCTTTTGTGTATCTATGGATATAATGAGAATGTTAAATGAACGTATTATATTTATGGTAGATGTTCTTAATAGAATTGATGATATTCCCTATTATTGGTTTCCTCTTAAGTATGAATATGCATGAGTGGTTTGTAGGCACATATGGTTAACTTAAAGGAAAAGAATTAGGTTAACTTTATATGATGTCATGTTAGATGGTTTTGAAAAGGGAAATAGGAACATTTGGTTTGGTACTTTAAAATGAATTCAAGAGTTAATGAGAATATGTAGGATTTGCATTGATAGTTCATAATACTCATGTAGGAAGAAAGTAATTGATTAGGAACTAAATGTAATGTATATTAATGGTATCATGATTAAGGATGTACTTATGTGTTATTATTAGTTAAGTAATGGCATTGAGGTACCCTAGGGATGGATAGTTTTTGTATTGTTATTTTCGCTTGTGTATTATGTTGTTAAGAATACGATTATGTTTAAGATTTTAATGCATTCATGTAGTGTTTTGACTAATGCATATGAGTACTTGTAGCATTATGTGTGGCATTAATGAATGTTTAAAAAAAATAAAACTCTACTTGTTACATAAGTTATTTTCTCGAGGGTATTTTGGCGGGCATTACAAAATTGATGGTTGGCATTAATATTTTATATTAATGTTATTTTATGGATTTATATTTTATTGACCTGCCTTTTATTATTATTGTAGTCACATAAATCTGTCCAATTTAATTAAATGAATATTTCGTATTTATTTGATTAAAAATCCGCTAGCCACCAGTTAATTAAATTAATATTTAATTAATTCATCTCCAAACATTCTTCTATTAATTAACTAAAATATTCAATTTATTTTAATTAATTCATTAAACCAAATACAATTCAATTAAATAAATAAAATCTATTTATTTAATTAAAATCCCCCTATTCCTCTTTTAAATAAATTAAATAAAACATTTATTTAAATCATTATCCCCACCCCACTTGCATTTTCCTACAAATGCAACTTGCACACATTTATTGAAATAAATGAATTTTTATTTTTAATAAAATCCTATTTTCCCTCACCCACCAAATCCACTTGCAAAATCAAATCCCCTTCTAGATTCTTCTAACCCCTTCCTAATTAGCCTAATCCATCCCCTTATTATTGTCACATTCCTAAGCAAAATGAAGTCACTTCTCAAAGACTCCAAAGTCTTTGAAAAGCATTTAATGCTTTGTGTGTTCAACAAATTAACCCCCAAAGTCCTCCAAGACCACTAATGGCTCTTACATGACCATTTATGGCTCTTACATAACCATTTATGGTTATTTCAAACTTGTCTCCCCAAACATTTATTGTTTTGACCATATTCCTCCATTGCACATTTGCACAAGAGTTTATCCATTGGATAAAAGCTTTATTCTTTGAATACAGAGTTTATTCATTCAACTAACCTTGACTTTAACTCCCAAGGTCATATCAAGCATTTAATGCTTATTCCCTCTCCTCTCAACCTATCTCACATTGACACTTGTCATCCTGGGATTGCGTTGAAAGCCCTCACATGGATTTGAAATCATTCAATCCTGACCCTTGTTGAGACTGCTCAATCTCAACCATCCATTGCTCCATTTTTCCTATAAATAGAGCCCATTTCTTCATAATCCAGATCCTAAAAACTTGTATGCATTTAAGCTATAGGCATTTTAAGAGAGCATTTTAGCATAATTAACTAATATCTTGCCATTTTGGATAAAATCAATCATTTTAGCATCAATAGCATAGTATTAGCTTTTCATTTCACATTTGGAGCACAATACTACAATCTCAATCCTCCATAAGCATTCATAGTGCAAAAAGCTGCTGAGAGCTACACTATTTTGGAACTTGGAGAGGAGAGGAACAAGGGAGAAGGAGCTAAGAGCATGTGAGGAGGTATTTGGAGATGCCTCATCATATTTGCTTCTTTAGTTAAATATGCTTTCATGTTTTTAGTGTCTCTCTTGATATGCCTGTTTAGATTAGTCTTTGATTGAATAACACTAACGGTTTCTTGTGTGTTTTGTGTTGTTTCTCTTAGACTAACCTTGTCCACTTTGCAGGGCATCATTTGGTGAACCCGACATGAATCCAAGCACCAAAAATATCATCTTTTTAGTAAACTAACATGTTTGAATGTTGCAAATGTCACACAGGTTGCGCCTTGGCGCTATTGAACATGTTTTAGCGCTACCGACACTTATTCTTTTAGCGCTATTGTTCTTACAATAGCGCTATTGTCAAAATTTCAGCGCTTTTGGAACTATTTTAGCACGTTGGTCATTATTCTGGTGCTATTGATAAACTTTTAGCACTTTTGCCTCTCTGTCCTTCCCGTTCTTTCAGTGCTTTTGTGTTAAATATCACCTCTATTCTAACACAAACTAGCGCTATTGTAACAGAATGTCATAAAAAATCACCTTGTAACCAAAATCAGAATTTAGGCTTGTGTGAGCCCACACTAGCATTTGATCATTGTCTATGTGTAGGTTCTAATCTCTTTTTGTGTAGGGGAAGGCGTTAGTTTAAATGCTTTAAAGTTTCTTTTTTTACTTTCTTTCAACAAAAGTTGGTTAAAAAGAATCCATTCTTCCTTCTTGTACAAGTTAAAACAAACCTCACATTTTATTTTGGAGTGCATTAAATAAACCTCAAACTTGTTTTTGGTGCTTAAAAGAAAATTCATCTTTCTTTATTGCAAGGTAAAAAGAACAACAACTTCAAATTTGCTTTCATTGCAAGTTAGGGATACATTTTATTTTGGTGCTTAAAATCAACAAAACAAATTTTCTTTCTTGCATCAAACTTAAAAATCACAATCCACACTTCAATTTTTGGGCAAGTAAAAAGAACAATCCACTTGTTTTGATTTTTGCAAACAAATTTTACTTCAAGCAAACATGTTTTTCATTAAATTAACCAGGATTTCCGAATTCTAGATTACAAAACACATTGCTTTTGAAGTTAAAAAGAACACCATGACTGTTGGAGCAACATCTCCAAATAGTTAGATCACATTGCAATGATGGATTAAAAAGAACAAGTGTCTTTCATGCTTGGCACACTTGTGCAAAAAAGTCAATCGAGTGGTCCTACCTCTAACACACACTATCCTCTCCCTTGGCTCTCATGGTCCTAGGTGCAAGAGAAAAGTGTTAGTAACACTCAAAATTTTATCTTTTTAAGAGAGGTCTCCCAAGGGATCGATACTCTTGGGAATGACCTCGAGCGGTAAATCCTTCGATCCGCTATAAAAATCAGGTGAGAGCGAAAGCTATAGCCTTGGGTATAGCTGTTCCTATAGTGTAACTGGTCGAAAGGACAAATGGGCCCCACCACCAGTTACAAGGCTCTTAAGTGAGTCACTGTAGAATGAACTTATGTCCAAAAACATTGAACATGACTAAACACCTTTAAGTAGTATCCCACCTGTTCTATTGATTGAGGCTATTTGTGATATAATTTAGTGCAAGAGCATAGATGGTTTTGCTCCCAAGATACTCACCATACATATTTTCTTGTTTAGAAACATAGCTTTTTGAAAAGTCACTTGTGGCTTGATAAAAGTGGTGACTGCACCATCATAGGGATCATCTATTTTTTATGCTCATGCAAGACTTAGTATATCACATCCTTACCTGCCACGGCAGGATTCATAAGGTATGTAGTACCAAAGTCGAAGAAATATCAAGATGTGGGATAAATTTATCATAACTGGCTAGTTGACCTTAGGGATAAAAAGTGTTTGAAGTGTGTTCGTTTTAAAGACAAAGTGCAAATTGAGCCGACTTCAAGCTTTGGAAATACACCTTAAAATACATCCAAAAGAAGGGTCATATACAAGTCCAAGGATTGGGTTGATCTAGACCCATACTCATTTGTGCCTTTGAGGCTACAATCTTGTGTTTGTGTGCTTGCTTTGTTTTCTTGTCAAAGAAACATCAAATCAGAAAATCACTTCCCAAAAGAAAAACAAAAGTATTCATCCAGCCAAACATTTCTCAAAACAACCAAACACATCAAAAACAAAGTGCAAACAACAAAGAGTCAAAATTTTATGACCATTCTTCACATCTTGCGAAAGAAGAAGCGTCATCAGAATATCAACTTGAAAAGAAGACCATTAAGCTCAAAGACTTTGATCAAAAGGAAGAAATTCTTCTATATCAATCGACAAATCTTTGTCTCCCATAGAGTTTTTCTGCGTCACATGCATCTCTACCTTCAAGGCAAAACAAACAAATTTGATTCAAAGACATTGAACCGTAGAGATTTTATGCAATATAGAGCTCTGAGTTATCACAAAAACCAAGGAGGTAAGATTAATCCCAACTTTTTCCCAAACATTTGTATCACATACAATACACCTCGAGAAATACCACCAACACCTGAAAGGGAAGAGGTAGAGTTTGTCCCATTTGTGACACAAATTTTTTATTAAAGTTGAAAACATTTTCATTCATCATCTTATTCATACATCATCACTTCATCATCAATCCGTTCCAACTCTCAAAACATTAAGAGGTTCTTGTCCCAAAGTTCTCTTTTAGATATTGCTTGAATCAAACACATCACATCACTTTTTTTAGATTGTTTCTACATCTAGGATAAGCTCATCCTAAGAGACACATCTACGTAGGTTAAAACTAGTTCATGAGTGAATCCTCTCATTACTAGGTAGTTCAATCTGTAACACATCTCAGATTGCTCTACACCTTATCACATCAAATCTTATCAAACAAGCAAGCAATTCAAAGAAGGAATTTCGGTTACATCTTTCTTAAAAGTGTTAGAGATCCATAGGCAAAAAACTTCACCAACCATCAATCTTTCATTTCATCAACAACTCATCATCATTTTCACTCAACTTCAATAAAGACTCATAAGCAAAATGGCTCAAACCTGATCACAATCAAGGCAACGTGAAATAGAAATTGAAGAAGAAGAGGAGAAAAATCTCAATGAATTCCAAGAAGAACTTGGAGGAAATGCAAATGACGAAAACCCAAGTACTCCTACTCCTGCAACAATAGAAAGGGCTCAGCATAACCCTCTCTGTAACAGACTATTTGATGAAATACTCAAGAGCAATGCGGATGCTCACTTCTTAAAACTCGCTCAAGAAGGAGCAAAAATCCCCTCTGACTTTGATCCTGCCCAATTAAGACAAGCATCCGAAAGACAAAGTTGCCATGAAGAGGAAAGAGGTAGAGATCCCATCAGATATAACATTCCTCGAGGTAACCCACCACCTCCTCCTCCAAATGAAATGGAGATGTTGCGGCAACAAGTTGAGAATCTCGCCCAACAACTTCATAGTGGTGTCAAAACTAACCAATTCTCACTCAATGATATCTGTCCCTATCCTTTTGATAGGAATCTTTATATGCCACCCTTTCCACGAGGATTCGAAACACCCAAATTTGAAAAATATAGAGGAAAGGGAGATCCTCGTGATCATGTCAGAGAATTTCATTCCACTTGTCTCGAAGTGGCATATGAAGACACATACCCGATGCACCTTTTTCCCCAAAGCTTGGGAGGAACAACCACATCATGGTTTTCCTGACTATCAAGTGGCATTAGAACATTTGAGGAACTCATCTAGAAGTTCCTAGCTCATTACTCTCATAACATTGAACGCGACATCACCATGGCTGATCTATGCAACACTAAACAAAAACCAGGTGAACTATTCTCAGTATTCCTGCAACGATGGTGCCAAATGTCTAGCAGACGTTCTCTTCAGTTACCTGAACGAGAACTAGTGGAAATATTCATTTCCAACTTAAACGAAGAAATGGAATTTCACCTGGATGTCAAAGACATAGACTCTTTTAATGATATAATCACAAAAGGGTTTGAAATGTGAAAGGGCACTTATCAAGAAAGGACTCATCAAAATCTTCAATGAACCAAAAGATGGTCCTCGCCCACGCTTCAATAGTGATAAATCAAACTTCTTGAATAAAAATAAGAATATCATCAACGATGGGGTTGTGGATGCCCAGACTATCCAAAATGCACAACCTGTGGTTTAGTTTGCAGGACAAAATCCTCCACCTCAGAACAACACAAATGTTCCTTCCAATCAAGGTCGCATCACATCTCAAGATGAACCAAGACCTCGTCAGCAAAAACAGAAATGAACATACACTCGCTTAGGGGAACCCATTGAAACAGTATTGCGACAACTCATTTCTCAAAATTTGGTCACTCTACGTAGACTATCAAACTATGAGCCTCAGGTCAAACCGGCATGGTAGAGAGATACTGAACATTGTGAATTCCATCAAGGAAGAGGACACAAGACAAGTAATTGTCACCGATTGAAAGATCTCATTCAGGATCTTATTGACCGAGGAGAAATTGAAATTGAAGGACATGACCCAAAACCAACCAATAATGATCATCTGATGTTCAAAAATCTACTTCCATCACAAGATCAAAGGGGTCCTTCCACTTCCAGGCGAGGCACTGATACCACAGATTATACACAGGTTGCGTATAATTACACTGTAAATCATCTGTATGATGCCAGTGAATAAGTTGCAACAATAACCTTCCAAAATCCCAACTCAAATTGCAATGTTGTTACATGTCATGGCAAGGTTACCATAAAGGCAGCTCCACAAGGTACCACCTCCATCCCAAAGTAGTACAATCTTGTGGAACATTTAGACAAAACGCCTACGCTTATATCCATTTTAGAACTATTATGCCTATCACCATCTCATAAAACTTTCTTGGATCAAGCACTCCAAGAGGCGTCAGTCCCTGCAAATCTGAATACAGACCAATTTCAAGCCATGGTTGGAAGTCTAAAGTCATCACCTTGTCTCACTTTTTCTGAAAGTGACAATTCTTCCTTCCAACAACCTCATAACGCCTCACTCCACATCGAAGGATTTATTAACTAGCATAGGATCAAGCGAGTCTTGATAGATAATGGAGCAGGCCTAAATATTTGTACACTATAGTTGGTCACAAAATTGGGATATGCAGTAGAATCAGTGGATCCTCGTAAGAAGATCACAATCAAAGCCTATGACAATGCAGAGCGGTCATCCAAAGGAGCTGTGGTACTACCAATCCGAGTGGGCCCTGTGGTAAAGTACATCATCTGTCAGGTTCTGGACCTTCCTCTGCCATATAATCTATTGTTAGGGAGACCCTGCATACATGCCATGCAATTCGTTCCATCTACCTACCATCAATGTATCAAGTTCCCACATAATGGGGTAGAGATCACAATCCTGGGTGATGCAAATCCCTTTGCATATTGCCATAATATCAGCCATCAACCAGAGATTACCGTCCCTAATAATAGAGAAGTCATTCCTTCCACCTCATATATAACTCCCGCTTCTCTTGCCAGTTCAAACACCACTATACCCAAGCAATAAAAGCTTAAGATGAAGATAGCAGAGGAAGGTCCTGGGGAATACAACTTAAGTCAACTCTTTTGTGTTGGAAAAATGCCCACTTCTCCTAGAACACATGGTAAACCATAGCAGGTACTCCAGCAATCACTCATCATGCTAGCATGTGCTTTGATGCCTTTCATCCTTGAAAAGAGTCAAGAAGAAGAAACCCAAGATGAGGACTTAGCGGACTCAATCTATAAAGATCCCACCACCACTGATATACCGCAAGTTAAACTTCCTACAAATCAGTATGGAAAAGGTCTCCTCATTATGCAAAGAATGGGGTATGATGGTCAGAGTGCTTTGGGATATTGCAAACAAGGACGACATGAACCTCTGCTACCGGAATTAGAGCCTAAAGATAATACAGGCCTAGGCTTTGAAAAAGAGATCTTTCCTAAACTCAAATTCAAAGGAAAACCTAGCAAACCACTATATCAGCCTACTGCAAAGAGGACACCTTTTATTATCAAAGAAACATCAAACACCATCACAACTGCCCCACCGAGGCTCAGAATCCCAACACAACCGTCTACAATACCAAACATCCCACCAATCAAACCAGTAATCCCATTCGCAGCAGCCATTACATCAATAGTACCATTAGCAGCAGCAACTGTATCAGAACCCACGGCAGCATCTATGGTACCAGCAGTTCTCGCAGAAGCCACTAAGTCAACACTACCAATTCTCCCGGTACCATATTCTTTTATCCCCATTGACCGCCCTATAGCACCGATCAGTACAAAGGTACATCAACCAATCACACCTGCAGTATTCAATTCAAAAGACATCCCAGTATGGTATAGTAAGCGGATGCTGGAAAGTGACTCAGAGACCAACTCACATGAGTGGGAATTTGATTCTATACAGCTTAACACTTCAGATGAGGAAGACACATCACCACCTCCACCACGCAAAGACACCCCTGTTTACAGAGAAGCACAGATAAAGACCACATGGGTTCCTGAACTAGAAACATCTTCCACAGACTCTACGTCTCATCCTATGCCTGATTTTGATAGGGAGAGTACCATTAACAACCTTCACCATAACGTCTTAACCCTCATTGATACATCTAATGCACTTAACCTAATCGATGAAGTAATGCCCATTATCCACCCTGAACTCATCGAATGGAACCAACCAAATTCCCCATGCCTTGACTTCTTCCAAAACGATGAGGCCATCATTAACTTTTTGGAATTAAGGGATAACCTACCAAGTGGGGATCACAAAGCTGGATTCGCCATCGAACTTAATAGTGCAGCATACTTTGGGGTGGATGCCAAACCTTTCAGTTGCAAAAATATAACAATAAAACATGGATCTTCCAGTGAAAACCACACTGTGGCACTGTTTGATTCGACAAAAGTTAAAAGAAAGAGTGTATCCAATGGTGAAAACCTCTCTGAGGTGCCTGAGGATGAAGGGTTTGACATTCTCCCTGCTAATGCACAACAGGAACGATCAACGATTCTCATTGAGGAAACCAAAGAGTACAATGTGGGGACTCCTGAAAATCCTCATATCATACATCTGGCATCTCTTCTCACTCTAGAGGAACAACCTAAATTTATAGAGTTCTTCCAAAAACGTCAGATCAACTTTGCATGGTCATATGCAGACATGCCTGGGCTTGATCCTGATTTAGTCATGCATCACCTCACCATTGCAGAAGGAGCCAAACCTGTCAAGAAGAAGCTTCATAAGATGCATCCTCAAATTGCAGTACTAGTCAAAACAGAACTCAAGAAACTCCTAGATGTTGGTTTCATTAGACCAATTGATTATGCAGAATGGATCTCCAATATTGTGTCTATCGGCAAACCAAAAGGGGGCATCCGCATTTGTACTGACTTCAGAGATCTAAATAAGGCCTATCCTAAGGATGACTTCCCCCTTCCAAATATTGACATCATAGTGGATCTGACAGCAGGACATGCCATTCTTTCACTCATGGATGGTTTTTCAGGATACAATCAGATAAAGATCACACCAGAAGATCAACATAAAATAGCCTTCACCTGTCCATGGGGCACATATTGCTGGAATGTAATGTCTTTCGGTCTCAAGAATGCAGGAGCAACCTATCAAAGAGCCATGACCACCATCTTCCATGACATGATGCATACTATGATGGAAGATTATGTGGATGACTTACTAGCAAAATCACTCACCAAAGACGAGCATCTCCACATCTTAGATAAAATCTTTGATAGATTGGAACAATACCATGTTCGACTCAACCCAAAGAAATGTGTCTTTGGAGTAACCTCCGGGAAACTTCTAGGATACATTGTCTCAAGCAAAGGCATTGAGGTCGATCCAGCAAAGGTTAAGGCAATCATAGATATGCCACCACCAAAGAATATCAGTCAACTAAGGACATTACAAGGGCGACTTCAATCCATTCGAAGATTCATTGCACAATTGGCTGATAAGTGTCATCCTGTTACACACCTACTACACAAGAACATCCGCTTTCAGTGGGATGCCCGATGCCAACAAGCATTTCAGACACTTAAAGACTATCTCATGAATCCACCATTGCTGATGCCACCAGATCCAAGTAGACCGTTGTTACTCTGTATCTCAGCAACAAGTACAACATTGGGTGTACTACTGGCACAAGATAATGTAGAAGGAAAAGAGTGTGCTGTTTACTACATCTCTCGCACACTGGTTGGCTATGAACTCAATTATACACCTATTGAGCGAGCTTGCCTGGCAGTAATCTTAGCAGCCACTAAACTGAGGCACTATCTGTTAACACACAAAGTACAACTCATTGCAAAGATTGATCCACTCAAGTATTTACTCAGCAAAGTAGCATTGACAGGTTGGTTGGCCAAATGGGTAATGATTCTAAGTGAATTTGACATCATGTATGTAGACCGTAAAGCTATCAAAGGTCAAGTTATTGTAGATCAGTTGGCCGATGCACCTCTCATAGGTGATCATCCTCTCATTTCCAATTTTCCAAATGAAGAGATATTCATGATCACAACAGCAAAACCATGGAAACTATACTTTGATGGTTCATACACTAGGCATGGCTCGGGGGCAGGCATTCTATTTATCACACGCCAAGGTGACAGCATCCCGAAGTCTTACAGGCTCACATTTCCATGTACCAACAACATCGCAGAGTATGAGGCCCTGATCATAGGACTCAGGCTAGCCGTACATTGGAAATTACAAGAACTACAAGTATATGGCGACTCACAATTGGTCATTCGACAAGCAACAGATGAATATCAGACCAAGGATGATAAACTCATGCCATATAAGCAAATGGTGGACACTCTAAAGACATCATTTACTACTATCACTTTTGAGCAAATACCAAGAGATCAGAATCGAGCTGCTGACGCCATGGCTACCATCGCATCTCTACTAGATCTTCCATAGAATTCAACATGCTATGAGTTCTTGGTCGAACAACTTTGGATTCTCGCTTATGATATCCCCAAATCCGAAATGATATGTCGCCTTGTCAGTTTTGAATCCCCATGGTATGGTGAATTCTACACCTATCTCCGCGATCACACCCTTCCTCCCAACCAATCAAATAACCAACGTAAAACCTTCATTCGCCAGATTGCTCGATATACCATTATTGCTGAAACCCTATACTGACATGGTCTTGATGGTACTCTCCTTCGATGTCTGGAACAAGGTGAGATAACAAAGGCTTTGGAAGAAGTCCATGAGGGCATTTGCAGGACTCATTCAAGTGGTCCCTCACTCGCCAAGAAACTCCTGCGCAATGGATACTATTGGCCATCTATGGAAAAGGATTCCTACTACTTTGTCAGAAAATGCAAGAAATGTCAAGTTCATGGCAACCTGATACATGCACCAGCACAGGAATTGCAACCAATCACAACACCATGGCCTTTTTGTCAATGGGGCCTTGACCTTGTGGGTAAGATTCATCCATCTTCATCCAATGGCCATAAATTCATTATTACCGCCACCGAATATTTCACAAAGCTAATCGAAGCTGTTCCACTTACCCAAGTCATCGGCAAGCAGATCGCCTCCTTCATCCTCAACTACATCATCTGTCGATATGGTGTGCCCATGTCCATCATCACAGATAACGGTCTTCCTTTCAAAAATCAGGATGCCCATGAACTTTGTGAGAAATTTCATATCCAACACTGCTTTTCCACTCCCTATTACCCACAAGGCAATGGTCAGGCCGAAGCATCAAATAAAAACATATTAAGAATCCTCAAGAAGATAGTCAATGATGCTGGCCATGATTGGCATGTTCAACTAAATCCAGTGCTATGGGCATATCGAACTAGCATTCGAACCCCTACAGGCGCAACTCCTTATTTGTTGGTCTATGGTGCAGAAGCTATCTTGCCTATTGAGGTCGAGATACCATCATTACGGGTTCCTTTGCATAATCTAATAGATGATGAAGCCTAAAGAGTATCCCATCTTCAGGACTTAGAGTTACTAGATGAGAAGCGACAAGCTACATACAATCATCTTAAAGCCTATCAGCAGCGCATGAGCAGAAGCTACAATCACCGAGTTAGACCTTGTACATTTGAGGTAGGTGATCTTGTTCTACGAGAGAATCCTCGCAACCAACCAAATAGAGAACATCAAGGCAAGTTTGAATCAAACTGGCTAGGCCCATATGTTGTCACTACTATATTTGGGTCTGGGGCATATCAGTTGGCTACATCCAAAGGAGAACCGCTTGCAGATCCAATCAACAACATGCACCTCAAACGGTTTTATACCTAAGTTGTACAGAGCATCAGGCTCCCCTAGATACCAGAAAATACCAAAAACATTCAGAAAAATGCCCTAAAGAAAATACAAAAACATTAAAAAAAGTAAAGAAAAATCATGCATCCAAACGGTGAACAACCACTCTGGTGGCACCTTGGGTAAGTACGATGGTGAAAACCTGGCAAACAGGCGCCACTCGTAAAGGCTATGGCTCCATTATCTTTTAGACTTGTTGCGATCACATCTACTTCATACATAAATCCATCCATCCAAAACCATGGCTTGATTATTCGTCTGCAATTATGATAGTACTTCATGCGTCTAGCATCCCGCTTTTTCATAGTCATGTCTAAAACTAGGGGCAATGCCCTTAACCTATTGATGGAAGTGGATTCTACATTGACTTATGATTCATTAAGTTCTTCATTCAAGCAATCATCAAAATACCAAAAACATTGGAAAATGTCTCATTCAAAATCCAAAAACATTCAAAACAATTCAAAATCCAAAAAACATCTGAAAACACCAAAAATCAATCAAAAACATGGCAACACATTGTACATACTCATCCATGCAGATACCAAAACAAGCATTGACAAACTACTCACACGATGACCATTTATCAATCAAACCACACAATCAACATCAACACTCAAAAACTGTCTTCAACAAGGATGCATCCTTCCTTGCCAAAACAAAGACACAAGTGTTGTTTTCTTTGACAAGAAAATTATGTTAAGCTATCAAATACTTGGTTGATTTGTGAGTACAATCATTCGTTTCTCTGTATCAGGATCTTTCAACATTTGTTTTGTATTGTTTGCGCATTATTTCCAACGATGTTCTGGGGCATGTACTAATGGTGTCTACGTGGGAAGTTCACCATGCTACGTGATCTTATGCCAAATGTCATAGATCATTACGGCTTGCTGACTACAGCGTATACCTCGACCATATGGGCGTGAACCATTACCAAGGATCCATATTCTTTATTCTTTATGTATATCCTATTTGTTTGCAGGTGCAATGCTCATTCTTTGGTTCCTCCTCATCCAAATTGGATAAAGGTTTTATCTCTTAGTATGGTATGCACTTGTCTCAGGATATGATCAGCCTAAGATCAAGGAGGATGATCCAAGTCATGCATGAATGGCGATAATCCTTGTCTGTTCCGCAAGCAATACTCTGGTCAACTTGACCCTTATATCAAGTCATTTGTATTAACTTGTTATATAAAATCCATGAAAGGAATACTTAGGTCATCTTGAATCATTATGTCAAGATGCTTGTATTCTCTTCCAACATTTTAAAGCTCAATGATGAAAATAGAGCACTATGGATTGTCATTTCATCTCATCTGTTTATATCTTGCATTCTGTTGCATATCACACACCCATTCATTCATTCATATATAGGCTTTTTATGCAAAAAGTGACCATTAAAAGTTGGTGTTGGATACAATCACAACCAAGTACTCTGATACATCATAAATGCATCATGCAAAGTCGCAAAAACCTTGCATTCCTCATGGTCATATCATCATCGCATTTAGTTGCATCTTGCATTAAGAACATTCATGTCATTTTTAACTTAACATTGCATATAGTTCATTTTGGAGATTAATTTTCATTAACCATTTGCATCATTGCATTAATCATAAATAATTAGATTCATTCATGGGATTAAAATTGTCTTTAATTATATTAAGTCTTTTACTAGGCATTCACATAGTGTCGATTATCCATCATCATTTTATCATCCTTTATCATTTATTATTGCATTCATTCATTAGTGAAAAAGTGCATTCATTCATCCATTAATTAAGTATCTTATTATGCTCATTTTAGGATTCATTCACATTGCATTCATTATCCTCTTTTTAATTGCATTAAGGTGCAGTTATTAAAACATTAGTTATAGTATCATCACATTATCATTTATACTTAAAAACATATTTAAGCATTTAGAATCATAAATCCATTTGTTTCCAAAACACATTGGTTCATACCATTTTATATATATCCATTATACATAAGCATTCATTTAGGCATTATCATATACACATTTGTACTTTACATTTTGTTTATCCATATTGCATTCATTTAACAAACATCTAGATGCATATTCATACATAACATCATTCATTCGACCATTGCATTAACACCATTACATAAATCATCTCATCATTATATCAAAATAGGAAACACTAAAATCCTATTCATAAATCATCATAAGCATACATTAGCATCATGACATCACATATATAAAGCATTACATCAAAAATCAAACAAATCATACATATGTAACCTTGCATTCATATGTCAGTATCTAACATCATAAATCATTATAAAAACATGCATATAAGAAACATCTCATCAAATACATATATGTACACATATCCATCTAAGCAATCACTCATCATCCTGCATAAACATCCATACATAATCAACTGCATATCATCAAAATATGGGATCTCCTCATATATATCATCTCATATATCAGAGTACAATGAAGTCTACAAAATCGGCTACCACGAGCCATCCAAGATACAGTCCAAAATGACAATGATACAATACATATATGCAAAAATGCTCTCTCAAATGCCACTCTGGCCAGATGCTGTCCCAACGCCTCCACCTGCTCCACCACTGGTGCCTGCACCACCTGATCCATCTCTCTGTGGAGGCCTCATCGAACCACCACTCCCTCCTGCATCCCCTGATCTCTCCCTCCGCAGCGGACCCATCACACCCCCACTGCTCTGCACCCTCTGCGATCGCTCTGATCTAGCCTGCTGCATCTGCGAATAGCTAAGAGCTCGCTGACTAACTGGCACCACGTGCTCATATAAACCCCGCCAGTACTCTATCTCCGCTTGTGCTCGCCGCATCTCCCTCATCACCTCCCCCATAGGCCCCTGTGCTCCTACTCCAATCCACACTCTCTCCTGCAGCTCCGCCAATCTCTCCATTGCACTATCCCTCTCTCACAGCACCATCGTAAGCTTTGACTCCCTTGCAAATAGCTGCACATCTCTAGCTGCCACCTCCACCTCCAAATCCTCTATCCGCATCTGCAAACGTACTATCATGTGATCCCGCAGATCTTCAGTGGCTGCCTCCCCGGTGTCCATAGCTGCCTCCCCTGCACCACCCTCTCCAGTAGTCCCCTCCCCTCTGTCCATCGGGATCTCCCTCTCCATCCCCCTCCCACTCAGCTGAACTCCTCCCTGTATCAGTGGTCCCTATGATATCTATAGAGGCAGTCCACCTCTCCCTCTCTGCTGACTCCGCATCCCCAACCCTCCTCCTCCTCCGATACACCACCTCATGGAGCTCCTGGTACATGTGCGCCAGCACGCACGACCCCCACACAAATCGGGTCCCCTCAGTCATCATCATCTCTATAACTTGTCCCCATCCGACGGCCAAACCATGTGATCGCCTATTTGGACAAAGAAGTCCTCCCACAATCCCTGATAACACTGCTGGTAGAGGCTCATATAAAGTAGTTATATCCTTCCAAGCAATGGAGCCATCATCACTGAAAACATCCTCATCAAAGATCCTCTGCACTGCAAGAGTCCCCCAGGATCTGTCGTATGTAACTAGCTCCCCCCGAATTAGAATCCGTAAGATGCGCCACATATTCTCTAGAGTCACGGTCATCTCACCCTATGCCAAATGGAAGGTGCACGTCTCACTGTGCCACCGCTCTGCTAATGTTGTGATCAAACCGTGATTCATACAGATCAAGGGCATGTGCATCACCTCATATA
Source organism: Cryptomeria japonica (assembly GCF_030272615.1). Taxonomy (NCBI): domain Eukaryota; kingdom Viridiplantae; phylum Streptophyta; class Pinopsida; order Cupressales; family Cupressaceae; genus Cryptomeria; species Cryptomeria japonica. The sequence goes on along the minus strand of NC_081407.1, from coordinate 748,288,324 downwards.
GACCAGTCACAACAATGCAGTCTATCTCTACCTGTGTCAATCGGTTCCGCAACCCCTATGTCGCAGGATGGCGCTCGCGTAACTGCAACACGCACAGCTCCTCCTGCACATGGACATTCATCAATCACCATCAGTTGTTTTGTTTTCAAAATTTCTTAATTTTAAACCTATACTATCAACAGATACTTTGATCAAGTATCTTTGGGTCTCAACAGGTAAGTAATCATGGCCACCTAGACTTCAACGGATATTTATCCTAACAAATGACCTAAGTCTCATCAGGCTGCTATGGTTCAAAATAACTCCCACTTCACTTTGCCATCCATCAATCATTGGCATCGGGAGATTTTCTTCATCCACATTGGGGCATCTCTTTATCCTAAGGCAAAAGTGTTATTATACCAACCAAAGCGCTAATTTCAAAACAATAGCACTACAACCCTAACAAATGCGCTCAATCAGCTATCCCATAGCGCTAAACTATAAAAGTGCTAAAACAACTACGCAGTAGCACTACTTGACATCAATAGCGCTAAAACTTGCATACAATGGCGCTACTACCGAGCAAAAGTGCTCAAACAATGGGTCAATAGCGCCATTGCGGTGCAATAGTGCTAGTTTATGGAGCAAAAGCACCAAAACCGTAGTTCCAGCGCTCTTGCTCTGACTTGACTTGGACTAGCTAAAAACCTATCAAAAATGCATAAAACTTAAAATTTTGAATTTGCGTACCGCTGGTCCATAGTCGTCTGGGCGCTAGAACCGTCGAACTCGCTCAAATTTGTGCTCGGTGATCGGAATCGGCATCCTGACTGCTGCTAGCTTCTCCACAATGTCACTCTCAGAGCTCTGATTTCCAAATGGTCGTGGTCACAAATAATCCTGTTTTCACCCCTTTCACCCCATTTATACCCTTCACTGTCACCGTAACTCCCCCCCGCTCATTGTCGTGGTCCCCGTGACCTTCCCGAGCCCCCCATTTCTCCATTTTTCCCCCGATTTCTTCTATTTTTTCACCCGTATGGCTAACTTCTTCTCTTCTACCACCTCGCCAATTTTCATTCTTTTTCGAGAGATCGCCCAATTTTTCAAAAAATTTCGGCCCATCTCTCGAGGGGGCATACCACCCATTAAATTTATATTTTATGGGGCATTTCTTCACATCAGTTTTTCTTTCTTTGAAATGACGCGATAAACCGCACCGTCTCAAAGAGGGGCAAATGTAGTCACATAAATCTGTCCAGTTTAATTAAATGAATATTTCGTATTTATTTGATTAAAAATCCACTAGCCACCAATTAATTAAATTAATATTTAATTAATTTATCTCCAAACATTCTTCTATTAATTAAATAAATTATTTAATTTATTTTAATTAATTCATTAAACCAAATACAATTCAATTAAATAAATAAAATCTATTTATTTAATTAAAATCCCCCTATTCCTCTTTTAAATAAATTAAATAAAACATTTATTTAAATCATTATCCCCACCCCACTTGCATTTGCCTACAAATTCAACTTGCACACATTTATTGAAATAAATGAATTTTTATTTTTAATAAAATCCTATTTTCTCTCAACCACCAAATCCACTTGCAAAATCTAATCCCCTTCTAGATTCTTCTAACCCCTTCCTAATTAGCCTAATCCATCCCCTAATTATTGTCACATTCCTAAGCAAAATGAAGTCACTTCTCAAAGACTCCAAAGTCTTTGAAAAGCATTTAATGCTTTGTGTGTTCAACAAATTAACCCCCAAAGTCCTCCAAGACCACTAATGGCTCTTACATGGCCATTTATGGCTCTTACATAACCATTTATGTTTATTTCAAACTTGTCTCCCCAAACATTTATTGTTTTGACCATATTCCTCCATTTCACATTTGCACAAGAGTTTATCCATTGGATAAAAGCTTTATTCTTTGAATAAAGAGTTTATTCATTCAACTAACCTTGACTTTAACTCCCAAGGTCATATCAAGCATTTAATGCTTATTCCCTCTCCTCTCAACCTATCTCACATTGACACTTGTCATCCTACTATTGGGTTGAAAGCCCTCACATGGATTTGAAATCATTCAATCCTGACCCTTGTTGAGATTGTTCAATCTCAACCATCCATTGCTCCATTTTTTCTATAAATAGAGCCCATTTCTTCATAATCCAGATCCTAAAAACTTGTATGCATTTAAGCTATAGGCATTTTAAGAGAGCATTTTAACATAATTAACTAATATCTTGTCATTTTGGATAAAATCAATCATTTTAGCATCAATAGCATAGTATTAGCTTTTCATTTCACATTTGGAGCACAATACTACAATCTCAATCCTCCATAAGCATCCATAGTGCAAAAAGCTGCTGAGAGCTACATTATTTTGGAACTTGGAGAGAAGAGGAACAAGGGAGAAGGAGCTAAGAGCATGTTAGGAGGTATTTGGAGACGCCTCATCATATTTGCTTCTTTAGTTAAATATGCTTTCATGTTTTTAGTGTCTCTCTTGATATGCCTGTTTAGATTAGTCTTTGATTGAATAACACTAACGGTTTCTCGTGTGTTTTGTGTTGTTTCTCTTAGACTAACCTTGTCCACTTTGCAGGGCATCAATTATTATTCGATGTTTAATATTTATTTGAATATTTATTATTTGAACCTTTGATTTATTACATTTATTATTTATTTATTTATTATTCATTTATTTATTTATTTGCTTTATTGTTTTTTTATTTATCTATTTATTTATTTATTATTTATCTGTTATTATTTATTTACTTACCCCTTGTTATGATTGAACCTCTTGGGAGTTGTGATTGCGAAGGATGTATTATTTAATTTTTTGTTTGTTTATTTATACTACATTGTAGTTTAACATTTATTGGGCATTTATATTATTACCCATTTTATTTAATTATTGGGTTATTCATATGCATTTAATTATCTTTTTACTCTTTTTGGTTATTTAATTATTATTTATCCTACCTACCCTATTTTATGATTAGTTGAGAGTTTTGGGTGATTTAAATAATATTATATTAATTATTTTTTATTAGCTGACATATTTCATAGTTTTGTGTGAAGTTAGATATATATGGATTTCTGAACATTGTTGTGGGTTGGCTTGCTAGATATTATTTTCATTATTGCAAGCTTCTTGATTTTGGCTTGGATTTGAATTTGGCTTTAGAGCCTTGGATTTGGGATTGTGCTTCATCAAATTTCATTGTCCATTTTCTGCTATTACTAGGTCCGATGTTTTATCCTTCTTTGTATTTATTTTCAAAATGCTTGTTTGGAAAAGATTGTTTGCGGGAAATTTTGGGTTGGTAAGGAATTAAATAAATCAATTATAAGTGTAATTATTAGGACTATTTTATTCTTGGTTATAATTTTTGAAAATACTTGAATTTTTGGGTTTGGAGTTGTTGGTATTGTTCTGATTTTGTAGTGACTGTTGTATGTGCGGCAGAACCTTGTGTATTCATCGTGGTGTTGCAAATGTGTTGTTTACCATGTTAGATATTCTGCAATGACTGTGTATGTAGTGCAAAGTGTAGCAAATATGTTGTTTAGCCTGTTAGATGTTCTGCAATAACTATTGTATGCATAGCAGAATCTTGCAAATGTGTTCCAGAGTGCTGTAAATGTACTATTGATTCTATATTGATCTTTTGGCCTTTCTTAGTTTTTCTTATTTTGTTTTTTGAATTTGTGTTTTACTTTAGAGGTGGTTTTTGGAATTATTTGTTATTCTAGTTTTGTATTTATGATCAATGTGGATTATCGTTATTTAGTGATTGAGCAAGATGTAGTTGCCTTGCTTCAGTATTTGTGTTTTCATATGACTCTAGAAAGATGATGTTGCCTTGTTGTATGGGGGATATGATTATGACATGTGTTGTTCATGTCTTTAGAATAACTTATTTATCTATTAACCCTGGTTATCCAATTATGATTACTTGAGAGACCTTGTTTATTTAATGTGCATTGTGTTACCCTAAGTTCTAGGTGCATGTCGGAGGGAATGGGATTCCAAGTGAGTGACTAGAGTCATGGGGAGTAGATAGCTAGGTTACCCAAGGTCTAGGCCGCCAGAATATCTCATTTGGATTTTACCTTGTAACCAAGTGATAATTTAATTAATTGATTCTAGGAGGGTTGGGTAATAGTAAGTCACCATAATATGATAAGTAATGGTTATGGTGGGCCCAATGCCTTGCCCATGGGTGGTAATCTGAGATAGGATTGGGAAAGCCTTGGTGACCCAGGTAGGATAATCTCCCTCACTCCTTCAAAGGTTGAGATGGCTCCATATGAGCATCTTGGATGTCAGGACAAGTTCCCAAGTTCTCATTATGATTGCAAGAAATGACACTCTTTCCCTCCATGTAGGTCCTAGCACCTTGAGTCTTTATTGTGAGTAGATTTTGGAGGTCTTATGATTTATTGAGTCTTTCTTTAGTTGCATGATGTGTGGAGTGTTATCCTTTGGTTGTTAGGTGTCAGCCTAGATCTAGAGTGTGTGGGGGATCTTGTTTCATCTCTAGCTCAGGGGTGGTTCCACATGGTCGGTGGTTTGATGTCTTCTTTCATCGGTGTTCTCTATTGGATTCTCTTGTGCGTGGATGTGTATTCTTATCTCTTCAACTCATAGATAGATATTTATGGAAAATTGATGTATATGATTCATATGGCACATATATTTTATATATTTAATGATATAATTGTACTTGTAGATGAGAGATATGTTTCTTGATGTAAAATGGTTGATGTATATGTAAGGTAAATGATGTATTGGGCCATGATCATAATACTTGTAAGAGAATGTAATGATGTGTCTTTTTGTATCATGGATAATGCTTATTAATGAAATGGGTTCTATGGATATGCATTTAGTGTTATGTGAATGTCTATGATGATTAAAAAAATGGATTAGTAATGTAGTAATTAGCATTGGAAATAAAATAATGATGCTAGGATGTTGAATAAGTAATCAGGATTAGGAGCATTTGGATTGGTGCTCTTAAAATGAATCTTAGGGGTTTAATGGAATTTACATTATTAATGGATGTATTCATGATAGATAGACTAGAGAGGTATCTTATGTATGCATGAAAAGAGAAATGTTATTTGAGTTAGAATACATTGGATCATGGTAGTAAATATGATGTTATTCTAATATGGATATAATCTTGATGAGATTGTAAGTAATGGTGTTGAGTTTGTTGGTATTTTGGATATGCTGATATGGTTTTGTCATTGATGTCAACATTTGTCAACACTTGTCAATGCTTGTCAACACTTGTCAACACTTATCAACACTTGGAGATTCTTGATTATGTTCACCGGCATCTAGTTCACCGGCAGGTTATATTGTTCACCGACACTTAGAATGACTTGAATATTACTTGGTTATGTTGAAGACATTGTTTGGACACTTTGTTATGGTGATTTGTTCATTGGTTTGATCGGGTTTGCAAATTTGTTGTTACCAGAAAATAGGTCCAAGTTATGCACCAACAAGCATATCTATTCCAGATCAGCACGACACATCATGAAGATGATTTGTTATCATTCTAAATGCATTGAGCTGACATGATGCATCTGATATTGATTCATTTGTAATTGATTTTATTGTAATATCTTTAGTGAGCCGACCTACTCAATTGGTCTTAAGTTATGGTATAAATGTAAGATCTCATTTGTGAGATTGTTATATAGGATTGGAAAAGGGATTGTAATAAGGTATATGTGAATATAAGCAGAGCTATACACACAGACGTCATTCAAGATTGAAGGAAGGTTTAAAGAAGGAATATCAGAGCTAAACCGGTACTGAATCCAACATATGAAAATGCTATTTTGAGCAGTACATTATCATTGGATTTAACCCTCGAATTGTAGTCAATGTGACTCCCATTTTGTGATTGAGCAGTGAGCTCTGCCTTTCTGGATGTGTAGACTCCATATTGTACACACATACTATCTACAGTAGTATCATCTGATTGTGGGTATAGTTTCCCACCATGGTTTTTCCCCTTACAGGGTTTCCACATACAAATATTTGTGTTATGTCTTGTGGATGTTATTTTCTTTCTGTTTCATGCATTAATATTTACCGGTACTGCAATTAACTAACAAAACTGTCTATCGGCATAAAGTTTGGTTTATCGGTATTAAGAATTAAGTTTTGGTTAAGTTAATTTTGGTTTGAATTTATTGGACAACTGATCACCCCCCCCCCCCCTTCTTAGTTGTCTTTGGGACCTAACAATTGGTATCAGAGCATAGTCCTCTTTTTGCAAAAGTTTCACAACTTGAGGAGATCCAATTTCTTCTAACTATTTCAGAAAGGACAGTCATAAACTTGATGGAACTAACTATGGCATATGGAAGATCAGGATGGAGACACATTTGAATTGAATTGGAAAGGAAATATGGGAGGTTACAAAGAATGGTTATGTTGCCCCTACTCAAGGTCAACCTAATCCACCAACCTTGGCTAAAGATGAGGAAAATGATTGCAAAGCAAGAGAAGCACTTTTGAGCAAATTGTCAGATCAGAAAATCATGGGATTATCAGATAGATCTACTGCTAAAGCTATTTGGGACAAATTGGAAACATTGAATGAAGGAGACTCCACAGTCAAAATTGCAAAACTTGAATGCTTCCAGGTCAGGTTTGAAAATCTGAAAATGGAAGAAGATGAAAGGATTTCTACTTTTATGGAAAGAGTAAATGAAATTGTTTTGGGTATACAATGTTGTTGAGGAACCTTAAGTGAAGATGATTTTTTTTCTAAAGTTTTAAGAGCATTTCCACCAACAAATAAGATGAAAGTTACTGTTATAAATGAATTGAGAACAATGCCTAATACATCAGTATCTAGAGACATGTTGGTTGGAAAACTTTCAACTTTTCAACTTGAGGAATTTGGTCATGTTGCTACAATTAAGACAAATCTAGCTTTCAAGGCATCAACATCATCAGCATCATCATCATCATTTGATAAATCTGATTGGAAAGCCTTTTATGCAAGAGAACTTGAAGAAAGAAGGAGGGAGAATGAAGAATTGGAAGAACTTGAAGCACTATTTGCAAGGAAAATGCCTAAAGGTCCAGTTGGAAGTAAGTATGAAGGTAAAACACCCTTTAAATGTTTTAATAGCAATAAAGTTGGTCACAGGGCTTCTAGGTGTCAAAATAGAAATGCAAGATTTAAAGAAGAAGCTAAAAGGACATATAAGCCTAACCCTGAATATCACAGATATAGATTTAAGAAGAATAGAGACAAATCTTGTTACTATGCTAATGAAGGAGTTACTGATGATTCTGATGAGGAACCGACAGACAATGGATGGGCTTTTGTTGCTATAGCAGAAGATCAACCTGTACCTACTGTTCAACTGGTAGAGCAGGCCCTAGCAGCTAATATTAAAGATAAAGATGAATGGATCATTGATTCTAGATGTTCACATCACATGATTGGTGATAAAAGTAAATTTTTAACCTTTCAGGAATACAATGGAGGTCTAGTAAGATTTGGAGATGATAAAGCTTGTTTGATCAAAGGAAAAGGCACTATATCTTTTGATGGTAAGCACAATACTGATAATGTTTACTATGTTCAAGGTTTGAAGCATAATCTATTGAGTGTTGGTAAATTAGTTGAAAAAGGTTTTCAGTTACAATTCAAGAATGGTAAATGCAAAATCATGAACAGAACTGGTTTGGAAATTGCAACCAGTAATTAGACTAGAGGTAGTATCTTTCATTTGAATACCTATGAGAAGGCATGCTTGATTGCACATATTAATGAAAGTTGGTTATGGCATAAGAGACTTCGTCATGTAAATTTTGATTGTATTGTGAAAATTAGTACAACTAAGGTAGTAAGGGATTTACCTAAGATTGTTAAACCTCACAATCCAGTATGTAAGGAATGTCAATTTGGAAAGCACGTTAGAGCATCTTTTAAGAGTATTCCAGAAAAATCCAATAATGTTCTTGACTTAATTCATACTGATTTCTGTGGTCCAGCAAGAACTAGAAATTTATAAGGAGATAGATATTTTATGCAAATCATTGATGACTATTCTAGAATGTGTTGGGTTACTTTTCTCAGGGAGAAATCAGAAGCTTTTGGGAAATTCAAACTATTCAAGGTGATGGTAGAGAATGAAACCAGTAAATAAGTCAAATGTTTGAGATCAGATAAAGGGGGTGAATTCAAATCTAAGAAATTTAATACATTTTGTGAAGTGAATGGAATCTAAAGACAGATATCAGCACCCCGGACACCCCAACAGAATGGAGTTGTGGAAAGAAAGAATTGAATTATTTTGGATGCAACTAGAAGCATGATATTAGAAGCAAACCTACCTCATGTATATTGGAGAGAAGAAGTGAATATAGTAGTTTATACATTCAATAGAGTTCACATCAAAGGTAAAACCAGTAAGACCCCTCATGAACTATGGTTTGGTAATACTCCTACTCTTAAATATTTCAGAATATTTGGAAGTAAATGCTATATTAGAAGAGATGAGTATATCGGTAAATTTGATCCTAGAAGTGATGAAGGAATATTTCTTGGTTATTCATCTAAGAGCAAGGCATATAGATGTTTTAACAAGAGATTGCATAAAATTATTGAAAGTGCAAATTTGAAGATTGATGAACAATTGAGAGGAAATTCAAGGTACATGGACTCTGAACCGGCAATAGAGATAATATAAAATAAACCTACAATGAGTACACCGGTACAAAATGTTGATCCAGTCACAACAACATCATCTGAAAAATTCAACAATGACTGAGGAACAACAACAAGTAAAAACACCCCAGTATGTAAGATTGAAGCACTCTGAAGATCAGATAATTGGAAACAAGTATCAAGGTGTTATTACTAGAGGAAGACTGGAAAATGAAGAGGTATGTCTCATTTCTCAAATTGAACCAGCTTCAGTTAATGAGGCATGTGAAGATAAACATTGGATTAAAGCTATGGAAGATGAATTGGAACAAATTGAAAACAATAAAACATGGACATTGGTTCCCCGACCTAAAGACAAAAATGTAATTGGAACTAAATGGGTATTCAAAAATAAACTTAATGAAGATGGTAAGGTAATCAGAAATAAAGCAAGATTAGTGTGTAAGGGATATTCACAGAAGAAGGAGTTGATTATAATGAAACCTTTGCACCAGTAGCTAGAATTGAGGTAGTCAAATTATTCTTGGCTTTTGCAACACACAAGAACTATAAAGTATATTAGATAGATGTTAAATGTACATTTCTGAATGGTGATCTTGAAGAAGAAGTTTACATTCAACAACCTGATGGATTTTCATTAACAAATGGCAAAGATATGGTTTGCAGGTTAAGGAAAGCTTTGTATGGACTAAAGCAAGCTCCTAGAGCTTGGTATGCTAGATTGGACAAATATGTTTTGAATATTGGTTACACTAAAGGTAATGTTGATAGCCATCTATACTACAAAGTGACTAATGATAACATATTGGTTATAGAAGTTTTTGTTGATGATATAATCTTTGGAGGAGAATATGGATTATGTAAAGACTTTTCTAATAAGATGCAAGAAGAATTTGAAATGTCTATGATTGGGGAGATAAAATTATTTTTAGGATTGCAGATTTCACAGACTGATAAAGGTCTATTCTTATGTCAATCTAAGTACTTGAAGGAATTACTAAATAAATTTGGCATGGAAAACTCTAAACCAGTAAGCACACCTATGACTACAACTGATAAATTATCATTGAAGGGTGAATCAACACCTATTAATCCAACTAGATACAAGTCTATGATAGGAGGTTTACTGTATTTGACACAAACAAGACCTGATACTATGAATGCAGTATGTATTGTTTCAAGATTTCAGAGTAATCCCAAAGAAAATCATGAATCAACAGTAAAAAGGATTTTTCGGTACCTACAAGGCACTACAAATCTTGGCTTATGGTACCCTAGAGATGAAAACTTTGATTTATGTGCATACACAGATGCAAATTGGGTAGGAGATGTAGATGACAGAAAAAGTACCACCGGTGGAGCATTTTTTCTTGGTAGCAGATTAATTTCTTGGTTGAGCAAGAAACAAAGTTGCACATCTTTATCAACAGTTGAATCAGAATATGTTGCAGCAGCAACTAATTGCACACAGGTATTATGGATTAAGAAAATGTTGAAGGACATAAAGGTAAAATGCAAGGAACCCATAACTATTTACTATGATAATTTGGCAGCAATTGATATATCTAAGAATCTAGTATTTCACTCAAAGACTAAACATGTTTCTATGAAATTCAATTTTCTAAAAGAGAATATTGAAGCAAAAGAAGTGAAGTTGGTTTATGTGAACACTAAAGAGCAGATTGTAGATATTTTTACTGAACCTTTGCCTAAGGAGACTTTTGAATATCTCAGAGAGTAGCTTGGGGTTATACACTCACCGGTAGAGACTTAGACAGTTGATGTTTGTCATCAACTGGCAGAATTAATAGAGAAATCTTTTATTCCGGCTTTGATGAGGAGAGCCACTTCTCAGGGGGAGTAGTTGGTATTTTATAATAAGTTGGTATTTTGTATGAACTATTTAAAATCTAGTTTTTGTATTGCTTTGGCATTTGATGTCAAAGGGGGAGAGATATCTATGGAGAAACACATTATCTTTTGGAGAGAGTATTGGGGAGAGATAATTGTATTAGGGGAGAGATTATCACTCTCTATATCTGAATTTTTTATTTCTAGTTAATGATCTCTTTGGGAGATTGTTGGTTTTTGGTTTTTGGCATTTCTGTTTTGGCACTTTGATGGTTTTTCCATCTTGTGTTGCCATCAATGCCAAAGGGGGAGATTGTTGGTATTTTGGATATGCTGATATGGTTTTATCATTGATCTCAATACTTATAAACACTTGTCAACACCTATCAACACTTATCAGCACTTGGAGATTCTTGATTATGTTCACCGGCATCTGGTTCACTGGTAGGTTATATTGTTCACCGGCACTTGGAATGACTTGAAGATTACTTGTTTATGTCAAATACATTGTTTGGACACTTTGTTATGGTGATTTGTTCATTGGTTTGATCGGGTTTGCATATTTTTTATTACCGACAAATAGGTCCAAGTTATGCACCAGCAAGCATATCTATTCCAGATCAGCATGGCACATCATGAAGATGATTTTTTATCATTGTAAGTACATTGAACTGACATGATCCATCTGATATTGATTCATTTGTAATTGATTTTATTGTAATATCTTTAGTTTGCTGACCTACTCAATTAGTCTTCGGTTATGGTATAAATGTAAGATCTCATTTGTAAGATTGAGATATAGGATTGGAAAAGGGATTGTAATAAGGTATATGTGAATATAAGTAGATCTATACATGCAGACATCATTCAAGATTGAAGGAAGGTTTGAAGAAGGCATATCAGAGCTAAATCGGTACTGAATCCAACATATGAAGATGCTATTTTGAGTAGTACATTATCATTATATTTAACCATCCAATTGTAGTCAGTGTGACTCCCATTTTGTGATTGAGTAGTGAGCTCTAGGCAGTTGGCCTTTCTACATGTGGAGACTCCATATTGTACACACATATTATCTGTAGTAGTATCATTTGATTGTGGGTAAGGTTTCCCACCATGGTTTTTTCCCCTTATAGGGTTTCCACGTACAAATATTTGTGTTATGTGTTGTGGATGTTATTGTCTTTTTGTTTCGTGCATTAATCTTTACTAGTACTGCAATTAACTGACAAAACTGTCTATCGACATAAAGTTTGGTTTACCGATATTAAGCATTAAGTTTTTGTTAAGTTAATTTTGGTTTGAATTTATTGGACAACTGATTCACACCCCCCACCTTCTTAGTTGTCTCTGGGACCTAACAGAGTTATCCTAGGGAAAGATAGTCATAGATCTATGTGTTTATTTCCACTTACGTAATGAATTCTATGAATGTACTTTTATGATTACGTCATGATGAAAACATGTATATTTTGTTGATGGATGTTCAATGCATATGAGTAGTTAATTATATATGTTTTTTTTTTGCTAGGTAAAAGGTCATAGCCAAAGTATTTTATTAAATATAAAACTGAGTACATCTCCATTCAGTGCAGGCACTGGTAGGAAATAACGGAGTCAAGAAAACCTCCGGTCTTGCCTAGGATCCATAAATTTAGAAGTAAGTACAAGATGATCACAAAGCTAAACCTTATGACTAATTTCCCCCAGCATACAAATGTCGTTAAGCCTTACAAATTATAATATCCAAATCCTGAGACTAAACCTAGAATATAGTAATCCCATCTATATGAACCAAATTTTCTTTCATCGGGTTCTCATCTTCAGTGTTGCTTAACTACACCTGCAACAAACAAACATAACAACCTTTCTCAACCACACTATTAGTATATTTATCTTCATATAATTCAATCATTAGTAGTCTATCTTAAATAAATTTCACAATGCTGATAGCAGATCCTCATAAAAAACATGTTGTGAGTCTATCTCCAGTCCAAAATAACTTTCAAAGTTAATTATCTAATGTAGATTAAATAACCATCCATCATAAAAAGCTGAGACATTTTTTTTGGCATATGGACACTCCAATGAGACATTGTGTGTGATTGAAGGTTTTGTCATTGATGGCAACCTTGCAATCCTATGGCACCGACAAGACATTATACCGACAAAGCATTACACAGGCAACCTTGCAATCCTATGGCACCAACAAGACATTCTACCGGCAAAGCATTATTCAAGCAAGATAGTGCACCGACATCAGCAAGACCACTCTACACTAGCATAGAAGAAAAGATGTACACTGGCACAGAAGAAAAGATGTATATCGGCACAGAGGCCGACAAGATTTTTGATATGTAATATTTTGTTTATTATTGTAAGCTGACTTGGCAAATTGTAAAATGACTCTTGTATATAAAAGAGATCATTGTAGACATTTGTAAGATATGGATAGAAAGCATAAAGAAAATTATTAGGCAGACCTAATGTGCGAATTATAGGTCAAGGGTAAATGTAAAGAACAGAGCAAGAACCGGTACTGAATCTGGCATTGAAGATGCTATTGAAAAGTAGTACAGAATATTGGATTTGTATAATCCTCATTGTAAGTCAGTGTGACTTCTTATTGAGCAGTGTGCTCTAAGCAGTTTGCCTTCCTGCATGTGCAGGCCCCTATTGTAAGTAATATTCTTTTATTGGCCAGTAAGTGAATATTGTGGGTCACAAATCCCACTGAGGTTTTTCCCACACCGGGTTTCCTCCTTAAACATCTTGTGTTATGGTGTTCTTTTCATGTGGATGCTTTTGATTCTGTTAATTACATTAATTCTTGCATATCGGTATACTGTTACTTTATGTTTTGCATGTTTTGTCTTAAGAAAATTACATTACCAGACAGATACTGATTCACCCCCCCCTCTCAGTATCTGTGGGAACCCTAACAATTGGTATCAGAGCTTGGTCCTCTATTTTCAGAAGCCTAACAGCTTGAGGAAGATCTTGACACTGATAAAGATGGAAAATCTGATGAAGCAACTTGAAAGAGCTCTTACTGACTATGATGCAGAGAAGTTGAAAAATATCAAATTAGAAGATGATTTAAAAGTAGCTTAGGATATTATTCACGCACTTCAAGAAAATCTTACTATTACAAGAAATAAGAGAAGAGAACTTTGTGAAAAATTGCAAAATGAGAATGATGAAAAGGAATCACTTAATGATATGATAAGCAAATTGAAACAAGAGATCATGACAACAAAAAATGAAATGCAGGATATGACTATGAGATTTTGCAAAGAGATTGAGGACAGAAAGAAGAATGAAGAAGAATTGACCAGGAGACTAAGTATGCAATAAATGAGAACACAAGACTTAGCTATGAAAATGACATGTTGAAGACAGATCTGATGCATACTTAGAATGATTCGAATGAACTAATGAGACAATAAGAAATCTTTGAAAGGGAATTGGAAACTGCAAATCAACACAAAGAAAAATTCAAGAAAAGCTCAGAAGAACTTGGTACCTTATTGAAGAATCAAAAACCCAAAGGTGACTCTTCTGGAATTGGATTTGAAGTTGGAGAAAGCTCCGGTACTGCAAATACTCAGGATCACAGCAAACCGGTAAGACCTCCTAATACTTACAAATTCAATGGAAAATGCTTTAACTATAATAAATATGGTCATAGGGCAAATGAATGTAGATCTAGGAATTATCAGAATATCAATCCTCCCACCGGTCAATGCTCCAAATGCAACAAAATTGGTCATAACTCTGAAAACTGTAGAATGAATGTAAGATGTTATGTTTGTGGAAGATTTGGACATTTATCAAATAAATGCAGAACACAAACCGGCATAGGTTATGGGAAAGCTATTCAGAAAAATAATGTAACTTGTTATGCATGTAACAAAATTGGTCATATTCCTAAATTTTGTAGAAGTAAAGGTACACCGGTAGACAACAAAAGTACTAGCTTGAAAGGTAAAGAAAAGGTTGAAGAGGTTAAGAAAGAATTCTCAAAGCAATGGATTAGAAAAGCTGATCTAAATATTGGGAATACTCCTCCACTGGTAGAACCAACAGATGTTCCATCGGCAGGACAATGTGATGCTCCATCAACAGGACAGAGCAGTGCTCCACCGGCAGGAAGTTCTTCATCTAATTGAAGAAAATTTTCTTGAGGGTTTGGCAATCTAATGACACATGTGCTATTATTCCCTCGGTTAGAGAAAAGAAGTTGAAAATCACTCATTATCGGCAAATAAAGTTAAGCTAATACATTACCGGAAAGCAATTAATGTGGTAGGTAGCAGAAAAGACTTTATAAAATAAGGTTTTGGCTCCATTTCACTTCACCAAGCATTCAAACATTTGAAGAGCATGAAATCTCCAGAGCTAAGGCATTTTGAGCAAAGAGGCAAAGCATTTCAGCAATCAATCCATCCAAAGGTAGAAAAAGGTATTTATCATCATGGCATCCTCCTCTGCACCTGAATTCATAGCAAACCCTATAGTAGTCAAGGTTATAAAACGCCCTAGGCCCGTATTTCAGCTAGTTCCTGAGGTAGCTAAGAAAGATGACAATATAGGTGCTTTTTCCCAAATTCCAAAAAGAGTTGTTTATGCAGAAGATTCTAGAATCTATATCCATTGCAACATAGAGGAACTAGGAGATGAAGAAATAAAAAACATGTATAAGACTGTTATATGTGACAATTCTGGAAATATAAAGTTGTTGAAACCCTAGGATTCACTAAAATCCTCTGCATTCCTAAATTTCCCAAGGAAGTGATTAGGATAGTTTTAAGAAGGGTACATGGTTCATTCTTTTGGCTTGATTCAGTTCACAAAATTACAAAGGAAGCTGTGAAAGCAGTAACAAGGTTACCTTCCACCAGTAATAGACCCGACAAGACTAAGGTCTCCAATGACCTAGTAATGAACTTAACTGGTGCAACATTAGACAGAAGGTCTCTAAGGGTTAATGATGTGACCGATATAAATGTTAGATTTGTTAGCATGATTTTAGGGTACAAAACAACTCATGCAAACAGACTTAACTCAGTTTCCAGTTTATGCATTAAGAGTGCTCATGATATGGTAAAAGAAAATGTGAAAATTGATGTATGTGAATGGTTAAAAGATGAGTTGATTGATAACTTAGGCAAAATCAAGAAGGATAAGAAAGGAACTTTTAGATTTGGAAATTTACTTGTATGCTTAATGCTACATATAACCAAATAGGTTCCTAGTATAGGCAACAAAGATTTTGGATTTGACATACCGGTAGGAAAACAATTATCAAACTTATTCAACAGCATGGGCGAAAACAAGGAAAAGAATATCAATGAGTATTTTCAAGCACTAAAGGTCAGAATGAACAAAAGAATCAGACTATCACAGGAAATTGTCAACAAATACAAGGATGATATATGTTTTGTAATAAAAAAAGATGAGATCTAGATGGAAGTAGTCATCCCAAGAACAATTTGGGTAATAGAAATGGGCTATGAAACAGATGACCACATAGTGGAAACTTATGCCAAAGCACTTCTGGAAGCCCCCAATGAACCTAAAGAAGAAGTATTTGGTAGTACTGAGACCATAGAAAGTCAAATTCAATCTAAGAAGAGAGTGAAAAAGGTTGAGGCATTTGTGAGAAAAGGATCCAGACAAGCAAAAGCCATAAAGGAAGATATATTAAAGAAAACCGACATAACTAAAGATGAGTTGGCAGACCCACAACCTGAAGCTCATCTATCACCGGTAGGTACTTCCTCAGAAGGAGATATACTAGCAACTTTTAAAAGGGTTGTTAGGAAAAGATATCCCTCACCGGCAACCACTCCTTCACCTAGAAGGACAAGGTAGAAGCAACAAGCTATGAGATCTCCGGTCAGAAAGGTCACACCTAAAAAGAAGTTGACCCCTAAGAAAAAGAAAAAGACAACAACTGACTTGGCACCTCTAGAAATTTTGTTAAATGAGATCACAGAGGAAGGTAAATTGAAGAACATAGAGAAAATATATGACACTTTAACAACTGATGAGAAAGAACAAGTAGAAAATAGTGTTATATTACATATGGATATGTACACGAAGTTTTTGATGGAAGTAGTCAATGAAATTCCAGATGAATTATTTCAAAGACTAGAAGCAAGAAGACAGGCAGTGATAGAATTGGATAAGAAAATAAAAATTGAGAAATTACTTGTTGTATATCTGGTAAACTTACCTAAAGAAATTGATGACCTAATTGCTCAAGAAAACCGGTCAGTATTCTCTACTACACACCGGCATATTTCACTAATGGCAGGGAGAGTTAATGAAGTGACAGAGGAAACAGAAGATGGATGGGATATATTCTTGGTTGAGAAAGAAAAACAAGAAGAGTTCAGGAACCCCAAACCTATTAAGGTTTATCAGAAAGATAGAGACAAGGGGAAAGGTAAAGTTGGTGGACCACCAAGTATCAAGGTTAGAGACAACTTACCCCCACCTCCTTTAAATACTCCACTGGTAAAATCAACAACTACTGAAGATCAACCGGCAACTAAGAGCATGGATACAGTGGATGGCAATACTAATCCTAAAGTCCTATATACTGTGAATGTTGATACACAAAAGATCAACATAGTGGTAGATAAAGATACAACAAATAAATCAGATATAGCCAAAGAGCCTCCAGTAATAGGAAATACAGAGCAACTAGCAGTGGATACAGGGAAAAAGATGGAATTTGAAACACAAACAGAGAAACTGACAGAGCTAAAGGCTCCAGAATAGATGCCACCGATAAGAAATGAAGCAGGAAAACCAGTGCTTAAAGAAATGCAAACACAAACAGACCTACCTGAGGTCAATACAAGCATGGTCACTTCCACCGGTACTCAGTTTGTTGGGTCACCATCAAATGTGACTAAGGTATTACTTGAATCTATCAAGAAAATAATTGACTATAGCTCACAAGCTTACAAAGCAATAGATGATTCAATCCCATTTTTGAAATCAATAGCTCCTAATTGTAATGTAGATAATAAAGATTCTTTAGGACAGTTGGATACACTATGTAAATACATTTCTGGAAATTTTGAGCAAATAAAGGTAGAATCTATAAAGGAAATTGTAGAAAAGGAGAAACAAAAATTCTTTGAGGAAGGAATAAAGAAGTGTAACAAAGATTTTGACACACTTCTACCGGAACTGTGTAGTTTGTTAAAAGAATACAAGAATCTGTATAAAGATACATGTAAAACAAACTTTTTGACTGTAGATATTGACAAGAAAATAAGCAAGGCACAGGATGAGATAAATAAACTTGCAGACAATTTTGTCAACTCACCTGATTCATTATTAGTTTTTGAAGAGAACATAGAAAATTTTGAGGAAGAATTGCTCAAATTGGAAAGAGAGAAAGAGAGAATAATAAACAAGGAAAAACATTTGAGATCTAAACTAAGTCCAAGATTGGACTATTTAGCATCTCTGCGGAAGGAAATTTCAGAGGCATTAACACAGGGAAGCAAAATACCGACAGAGCATTTGCAGTATCTCACCGGTATAGTAAAAAGAACTGAGATAGCAATAAAAGACAGTAAGAAGTTTATGGATGGTATAAACTTAATTTTGGGTGATCTTCTCTAGATAATAACTACCCAACTACAAGTTTGAGGTTATGGACTGGTACAACTACAAAATCTACTAACCTTTGTCATTGATGCCAAAGGGGGAGTAGTAGGATGAGAAAATTCAAAACACAGGGATCATATGCTCAGGGGGAGTCACTCACTTTTTTGGTCTACACATTTTTGGATATCTTTTTGAAATTTCTCATGAGTGTTGCCATCAATGCCAAAGGGGGAGATTGTTGGCATATGGACACTCCAATGAGACATTGTGTGTGATTGAAGGTTTTGTCATTGATGGCAACCTTGCAATCCTATGGCACCGGCAAGACATTATACCGACAAAGCATTACACAGGCAACCTTGCAATCCTATGGCACCAATAAGAAATTCTACCGGCAAAGCATTATTCAAGCAAGACAGTGCCCCGACATCAGCAAGACCACTCTACACTAGCACCAAAGAAAAGATGTACACCGGCACATAAGAAAAGATGTATACCGGCACAGAGGCCGACATGATTTTTGATATGTAATATTTTGTTTATTATTGTAAGCCGACTTGGCAAACTGTAAAATGACTCTTGTATATAAAAGAGATCATTGTAGACATTTGTAAGATATGGATAGAAAGCATAAAGAAAATTATTAGGCAGACCTAATGTGCGAATTATAGGTCAAGGGTATATGTAAAGAACAGAGCAAGAACCGGTACTAAATCTGGCATTGAAGATGCTATTGTAAAGCAGTATAGAATATTGGATTTGTATAATCCTCATTGTAAGTCAGTGTGACTTCTTATTGAGCAGTGTGCTCTAGGCAGTTGGCCTTACTGCATGTGCAGGTCCCTATTGTAAGTAATATTCTCTTATTGGCCAGTAAGTGAATATTGTGGGTCACAAATCCCACCAAGGTTTTTACCACATCGTGTTTCCTCATTAAACAT
Source organism: Cryptomeria japonica (assembly GCF_030272615.1). Taxonomy (NCBI): domain Eukaryota; kingdom Viridiplantae; phylum Streptophyta; class Pinopsida; order Cupressales; family Cupressaceae; genus Cryptomeria; species Cryptomeria japonica. The sequence continues at coordinate 748,269,177 of NC_081407.1, read as the reverse complement.
CTTGTGTTATGGTTTTCTTTTCATGTGGATGCTTTTGATTATGTTAATTACATTAATTCTTGTATACTAGTATACTGTTACTTTATGTTCTGCATGTTCTGTCTTAAGAAAATTACATTACTGGATAGATACTTATTCACCCCCCCCCTCTCAATATCTGTGGGAACCCTAACAATTTTTAACTAACTTATCTTGCTAATTCATCAAAGGAAGATAATTAAAATTCATTATCAGAGTAAAAAATTCTAAGATGCTAGAAAATCAATCCAACCAGTCCTAAAAGGTGGTATAACCATAAACCCAAAAGAAAAGAACATAGAGGCCTCTAAAAGATCCTCATATTAGATATCTATGTCTATGACTAGGATTGTTCCCTTACTAGGCTCAACAGAGAGTCCTCTGCCTGCATTTAGTCATGAAACAATCTACTCCTAGCCATAGATATCCATGTATCACAAGAGATTCATATCTAACACAACAAACAATTCCTTCATTGTCTGATATTGACTCAATGTAAATAAACTTAAACTCAACAACCTGTATATGTCTAAAGATGTTTATCGGTATGACTAATATAATCAATTCAAGCCATAGAAATTACCTGTTAGACTGCAATATAAACCATTAGTCGAATATATTGAATATTAAGAAATGAAGACCAGAGCCATAATCTACTCAAACAATCAGAATCATGAAATTAATTGGCTACTAAACATAATACTTACTATATTAAAACCCAAATACTGCAATTGCCTACTAAATTAACAGCCCAGCTTCTGTCAAGTCAAAAAATATTTGAACTCAGGTTTGGAGAAAGCATAAACAAACTAGTGATTACTATACCATTAATATATTTGTTGTCCTAAAAGCATAGAAGTCTACAAGCTATACTCAAACCTATATATAAAAAGGTACTATATAAGTCTATCCCATTATTCTTCCATATATGTGAGTTTGATGACAGAGGATATACCTTATCCATAGTCATTTTCTTAGGTTGATTGAAGGAGATATCTTTAGACTTTGAATTCCCTTTGACCCACGAAGCCTTGATTATCAATGGGAGAAGTACCTGGATCCTATCCATTGGTATGTCTGGCATGTTTTCTGGAACCACATACCCTTCCTCCTTAAGATACTCCACCCACCAATTTCTATGAGGAGGTTCCTTGATATGTTTCTATACCAGCAGAAACTTCGCATTCCTATGTATAATGAGAATTCTCTCTGCAAATTTTATTTCATCCTTCATTACAAGGATAGGCCTCTTACAAATATTTCTCCCCTTCTCACCATAATCCTTTAGATATGGAACCTTAAGGGTTTCATCAACACTACCCACTGCTATCTCAAAGAGTCCCAAGAATTATTCCTTGAATAATGATAGGCCCAAAAAAATTACCTCGCTTTTCTGAAATACTACCCTTAGCAATATTGCTGAAAATATGGTCAAGATATCATAGTTAACCCTATACATGAATTCCTAACTATAGAAATCCTCCCCCATAATCTCCTGCACTTCTCTAAGCATGAAATCATCTGCTGCATTCAGGATTCTACACCACCTTTCTGGTTTAATCTCACCTCTTAAGGCCATAAGGCGATTATCATTTACAGAAAAAACTTTAATGTTAAACTCCATGGCTTTGAATTAATCGTTGCATACCAATCCTAAATAAAAGTTAACTTTTGGATCCTTCTGCATAATATAATTTCCTATCTACCTTGGCATGTGTGGATCGGGCCTAGAACCATCTCAAAGACTAGTCTTTCCCATAATGTAGTTGTCATATCTCATAATTATCACTACGCCCCCAAGATATTTTCTATCCTTAAAGTTTATTTTAAATAGATATGCTATCTGAGACCATCTAAAATCATGATTGCCGCTATTAGTTGCCAAATTACCTACACACCACATATATCTAAAAGGATGGCTTAACTTGTACAAAATTACTAAACCCAAGGAACTCCCTAGAAACTTCTTGGGCTTTGAATCTGTGAGGAAAGGCAAGTCATAAAACAAAATTAACTCCTATTTTAGGGAAGTCTATATTTATATATATTTATGCTTTCTATACATCTCCTATTTTGGTGAGACAATGACCATCCACTCCTAAATTAGCTAGAGAGTTAGCATCAAAATTGCCCTCTCTATAAATATGATTGATCGTATAGTATTTAAATTTTCTTATTAATGTAAGTTCTCTATCTAGAAGAGGTTTGGGATGCCAACTAACTATATTCCCTATTCTTATAGCACTAATTACAATCTATGAATCCCCTTCAATAGCTAGTTTATTAATACCGAATACTGAGCTAAATATCAAACCTTCTATAAGCGCTTCGAGTTTTGCAATATTGTTAGATGACTTTCCAATTGGTTTAGCTATTCTAGCGCATGTAGCACCACTGCATTGTTGAATAATACATCCAATCCCAACAGCACTTGGGTTTCCCCTGGATACTCCATCAAAGTTCAATTTAAATCATCCATATTCAAGATTTTCTCATTTGCATTGAGCCCTGAGTTCCTTGGTAGTATTACCCCCAATTCCGAATTGGACCAGGATAATTCAGCTGAACCAATTCTTCGTCATATTGTTGTCCCATATAGATAATTATCTCCCCTTAAGATTATCCTTCCATGGCCTATTATTTATGACTTTCACTATACTTGCTTCTATCTTATTATTTAACTGTTGTGGATTCATACTCTTATTTTTAAAAATTCTTCTATTGTGTTCCTTCCTTAGTTCCCAGGCCAAGATTTAAGGAGAGATCTTCCACAAATCTCTAAACAAACTTATCCTATGCATAAAATGCCATCCCTTAATAAGAGAGGAAAAGTTGTCAGGTATGGTCATAGTCCATTGCAACTTGCCTACTAATTATTTCCAACATTTATCTGCATATAGACAACTAAGTAGTAAATGATCCACCATTTCCTCATTGGCTTCACATAAGGAGCATCTTAATGGACCGTTAAACCTAATCTTCTGAAACCAGACTGCTAACAAATTTTTTTTTGTAGCGCTACCCATAAAAACATCCTAGCTTTGGGCAAGCATGCTTTACCTCAGCATAGATGAGTAGGAATGTGTGTTTTTTGCCAATTGAAAGATTCTATAATACTAGCATAACCATCCTTAATCTTATATGATCCTATGTTGGAGCCTGCCCAAATTAACTTATCTTCTCCTTCTCTAATCATAATTTTCCTATTGGTGAGTACTTGAGCGAACTCATTTTGTTCATCTACAGATAATGGAGTATCAGATGTACTTCTCCATTCCCATTCCCAAGTAGGTCCCTCACTACAAATATTGATATAATCTTTAATTTGACTTTCCCATAGATTTGTCAATACTTCCTTAATTCTAGGACTTAAATTCATCTTGTATAAGGCTACATAACCTCCCCAAGAATCACCTCAAGATCTCACCTTGTTTCCATTCGCAACATCCCAAGTTAACCTATCCAAAATAAGTTGTTTTCAATTCATCATGAAGTTCCAGATCCTAGATCCCTAAGGTGGGTAAGGGGTCCTCAAAATATAGCTTGGATCCCCATTCGAGAGATACTTATGTTGCAAAACCCTGGCCCATTTCTTCTCGGGGTTTTGATACAAGCTCCATACAATCTTTTCTCCTAAAGCATTTCCTTGCTAGTCCATGTTAGAGTAATCAACGTCTTTACTTGATTAATTAGACAATATTTGTTTAATTAATTAATTTCCCTTTATCTCTTTTACACTTAATCTAACATTCGGTGCATAATAATTAATTCTTTTATTAATTATTATGTGCAAGCCTAGTTTTTACCTTTTAAGGTTTCTTGACCTATTAGAGGTTAATTCTTTTCTTTGTATCACTATCACATTACACATTTTTGTGAATATTGAGCTCTCATCTTTTTGAGCACTTTTCTATGTATTTGGTTTTTCTTTGTTGCTTCCTTGCTTCTCTATGTAACAGGTTTATTTCACCTTGCAGAGATCATTTGGGCTCTTGTGCTGTTCTATTTCTCAACTCTCACATGTTATTCTTGTCCTTAGTTGTTTTTTAGCTACTCCCTTAGTTGTTGGATGAAGTTCAGCCTCTGTTGCAGCATCCTTATGAGCTTCTTTAGCACAGAAACAAGATGGATGAGGCCATGGGTTTGTTCTCTTTACATGTTTCCGACAATATTTTATTTCACCTTGATGAGTTGCTCACTCCTCGCACTATGTAGTTGAAGTTTGAGTCTCTCTTCAGGAGGGTTAATGAGATCCAAGCATTGCAGATTGAGGCAGAGTTGGTTTCCTTGTTACCGGATTCCTTTCCCACCATTCAGGATTTTTTGAATGAATTCAAGACTACCTGATCTGTTCTCCAGGGGTGTGGAAAGATCAAGATAGACATAGAGTGCATTCACTTGATCCTTTCGATTATTCAGGGTCATTTTCAGTAATTTGCCTCTGCTTTCTGCTCCACTATGGATGGCTTGGGTTCTCGTTTCACCATGCCCACCTTTGATGTGTTTTGTGAGTGGTTGTCTCGTGAGAAGTCTAACCTTTCTCAGTTGTACATGCTCTCAAGGTCCAAGAACAAAGCATTGGTTTCTCAGTCCTCTAAGTAGAAGCAAAAACAAAAACTGAAGCCAAAGAAGAATTTTGTAGGAAATGAGCATTCCTCTAAGCCACCTCCTAAGTCTAATTCTAAACCACCATTTCCTCTAAATCAAGGGAAATCTTCATAGTCTGGTGAGTCTTCCTTCAAGACTAAGAAGAAATCAGGAGATACTTGCAGTTTTTATGGCAAGGAAGGACATCTAGTTTCTAGGTGTTGGAAATGATTATAGGCCTTAGAGGAAACCATGCAGCAACAACACATCTCCTCACCTCAGGCATATTCTCCTTCCACTTGGAAAGGTCATGCTCTCACTTCTCGAGCTTCGACCTATGGTTCCACTTGGATTTTATATTCTGGTGCTTCTCACTATATGACCCACTCTCAGCAATTGGTTACTTCTCTTACCTCTTGTGGTACTTCACAGATTGCAATGGGTGACTCAATTCAACTTTCAGTCTTGGGTTCAGGTTCTATCTCTTTGGTTGGGGGTACTCTGCAGTATGTTATGGTTCTTCCCAACATATCAATGAACCTCCTGTCCATTTATTAGATTTGTCATTTTGGCTCTGGTAAGACAGTTGAGTTCTCACCACATGATGTGGTTATTTGGGACCTCCATGACTCTGATTTGGTTGTGGCTACTGGGAGTGTGGATACTGCATCTCATCTTTATAGATTTAATTGATTTGAGCCCTCTACGGGTGTAGGTTCTTCTCTTATAGAACATATAGATTCAGTGAGTAATCTTTGGCATGAGTGCTTGGGCCACGTCAATTATAAATATCTTCAATAGATGAGTACACAGGCACTTGTTCTTGGGCTCGCATAGATTTCCTGCACTGAAGGTGTTTTTCATGGTTTTGTGCTTGGAAAGCATCACCAGGATCCCTTTTCAAAGGGTAGAGCCCCTCATTCTTTGTCACCTTTATAGTTGATTCATAGTGACCTGTTGTCATTCCCTACTCCTTTTTCTAGGGCCAAGTATGTACTCACTTTTATTGATGACTTCTCTAGATGCACATGGGTGTACACTTTCTTAACTACAAGTCTGATGTCTTTGATTCATTTTGAATCTTCAAGACATTTGTGGAGAAGCAGTCTGGTTGCTCTATTCGGCGGATATACAGATAGTGGGGGTAGTATGTGAATTAGGCTTTCAAATATTTTGTACTGAGAATGGTTTGCAGCATCAGTTTATTGTTCCATACACCCCTCAGCAGAATGGTGTTACTGAGTGCAAGAACAAAACTTTATGGGAGATGGCGAGTTGTATGATTCAGTCCAAGTCCACGGATTCATATTTTTGGCCTGAGGCAATCAATTGTGCCAACTACATTCAGAATCAAATGCCTCACAAGGCGATTCGACATATGACTCCTAAGGAGGCTTGGTCTCATGACAAGCCTAATGTTTCCTTTTTCTGAGTATTTGGCAGTGAGGCATGGTCATTTATTTCTGATGCTCAAAGGAAAGCAATGGATTAGAAGAGTTGACCCCTCATTTTCATTGGCTACTGTCAGGATGTTAAGTCGTACAGGTTGTTTGATCATGACTCCAGAGAGGTCCTATTTTGATGAGATGTTCAGTTTGATAAGCGCCTTCCCATAGTGGATACCCTGTCTCCAGTATCTACTCCTCTATCTACTCCTCCCACTGCATCTCTTCAGGATTATTTTGAGGATGATTCTGATGATGTTGTTGATGATCCACCATCCCCACCTCCATTTGTTTAGTTTGAGGCGACAGGATCTATGGTCGATGATCCTTCAAATACTTGTCACACCCATTCTCATACTGTGGCTTTTAGTCTTTTGAGTCATGTCATTTTAGATGATCCTCAGAAGTTTTCAGAGGCTACAGGACACCCTAAGTAGGATTGTGCTATGGAGGAGGAGTATTCTTCTTTGATGAGGAATAATACTTGGGATCTTTGTCCTCTTCCTAAGGGTAGAAAGTTGGTTTGGTGTCGCTAGTTTTATCGCACTAAGTATGTTGCTGATGGCTCGATTGATAAGTAAAAATCCCATCTTGTTGCGAAGGGTTTGTCATAGGTTGAGGGTATTGATTACTCTGAGACATTTACCCTTGTCACCAAGATGAACTCTATTCGCTTTGTACTATCTCTTGCAGCTTCTAGGGGATGGCCCGTTTTTCAGATGGATGTGAAGAGTGCTTTCTTGCATGGAGACCTATAGGAGGAAATCTATATGGAGCAGCCTCAAGAATTTGTGTAGGATAGTTCTATGGTTTGCAAGCTTTAGTGTTCATTATATGGTCTCAAACAGGCCCCTCGGGCTTGGTATGAGAAGATGGACTCTTTCTTGCTCTCCACTGGTTTCACCCATTGTCATTTTGATCACACAGTGTACATTTAGCTTCTTGAGGGTGAGATCCTAATTCTTGTGCTATATGTTGATGATCTCCTCATCACAGGTAGCTCATCCTCTATGATTCAAAATGTTCAATGAGCTTTGATGGACCAGTTTGAGATGACAAATCTTGGTCTTCTGCACTATTTTCTTGGTCTTCAAGTTATTCAATCTTCTGATGGGATCTATATTTACCTGCAAAAGTATGCTCTTGACATGATTCAACTCTTTGGCATGCTTGATTGCTATCCTGCTCCTACTCCTTTTCAGTAAGGGGTTGTTTTGATTACTACTTGATCCACTCCTTCAATAGATTCTACACTTTACATGCAGTTGGTTGGCAGTTTGTTGTACCTAACGCACACTCATCCTAATCTTTCCTTTGTGGTTGGCCTTGTCTCTCGATTATCCCATCATCCTTATGAGAGTCATTGGCAAGCTGCTAAACGTATTTTACGATACATTCGAGGCACTATTTCTCATGGCATTCACTACACCTTAGGGGAACCTCACATTGTTGGCTACACTGACTCAGATTGGGTTGGTGATGTCACTGATTGGAAGTCTACTTTTGGATTTGTTTTCTATCTTGGCTCTGGTCCTATCACATGGTCTTGCAAGAAGTAGACAACCCATGCATTATCATCTATAGAGGCTGAGTACCGAGTTGTTGTGCTCGCCAGTCAGGAGATCTTATGGCTTCGACAGTTGATGACTCAGTTTGGTTTTCCTCCTGATAGTCCCACTATTCTTTGGTGTGACAATCAGAGTGTTATTCATATTTCTTGCAACCTGGTAGAGTATCAGCAAACAAAGCACATTGAGCTTCACATGCATTTCATTTGTTAGTTGATTCAGGATGTTTCTCTCATTCTGGAGTACCTTCCCACTGTCGATCAGGTTGTAGACATCTTCACGAAACCTTTTGCATTGCCGCGCTATCTTCAGTTGCGCTTTATGCTTGGGGTGAAGGAAGTTGTCCTTGGGGGGTCTTTATGAGGCCTTCCTTCCTTCTTATTTCTTTTAGCATGTTCTTTTATCTCTTTTTGGAGAGGAGTTTTTTCCCACTGTGTTTTCTCATTTTTCTCCGTTTCCTAGAGATTTCATTATATTTGGGTACCTGATCAGGCTTTGTTGTTGGGACCCATCTTTCCTGCTTTTAGTAGTTGTTCTATGTTTTAGCTTCTCCCTAAGTCTAACTTAAGGGGGGGTGTTAGAGTAATCGGGGTCTTTACTTGATTAATTAAACAACATTTATTTAATTAATTAAGTTCCCTTTATCTCTTTTACACTTAAGCTAACATTAGGTGCATAATAATTAATTATTTTATTAATTATTATGTGCAAGCCTATTTTTTCCATTTTAGGGTTTCTTGACCTATTAGAGGTTAATTATTTTCTTTGTATCATTATCACATTACACATTTTTATGAATATTGAGCTCTCATTTTTTTGAGCACTTTTCTGTGTATTTGGTTTTTCTTTGTTGCTTCCTTTCTTCTCCTTGTAATAGGTTTATTTCAGCTTGTAGAGATTATTTGGGCTCCTGTGGTGTTGTATTTCTCAACTCTCACATTCCATATATTTAATTCCCACTCCACCCATTCCTCTAGGTTTGCATATTTTATCCCAGCTTATTGCTACCAACTTCTTCTAATCGTTTGGACTCTACCAGTAAAATTTCTTTAAGAGCTTTTCTATTTTATCTTTTTCTACTTAAGCTAATGGTAAACATTAAAGTTGGCAAACTGGAATACTACTCAATACCACCTTGATCATAGTTTCTCTACCCGCATTTGAGAGCCATTTTCCTTTCCATGAACTCACCCTTTGTTCAATTTTCTCCTTGATCAGATCCCATAGCCTATTTACTCTAACTCCTCTATCCATCGGCAGACCTAAATATTTGTAGGGGAACATCCCTTTTTTAAATCTTAATAATCTACATATCTTTTTTTCATTAGCCTCACCTGTATTGATGAAGTATATCTCTGATTTGTGCTCATTGACTTCTTGTCTTGATGCCTTAGTATAATTTAGCATAATCTCCTTGAATTGGTTTGCTTCTGCTAGAGAGCTTTTCCCAAATAACATTGTGTTGTCTGCACATTTCTAGTGAGTCACATTCTCAATTCCTTCAATGACTTTAATACCTTTGATCAAACCATCCTTAAGTGCAGCCTGGACTAATCTACCAAATGCTTCTACCATTATTATAAATAAGAAAGGAGATAGAGGATCTCCTTGCCTTAAGCCTCTAGAAATCCCAAAGTACCTTTCAGGGGAACCATTAACTAATATAAACATCCTTGGATTGGATATACAGCTAAAAATAAGGTTAATGATGGATTTAGTAAAGCCAAATGAATCCAAACATTCACATAGGAACCTCCATTCTACCTTATCATATTCCTTTCTAATATCTAACTTAACCAACATACTAGGTACTTTTTTTTTTTGGGCTCAATGGACTACCTCTTGTGCTATGACGACGCCATCTAGTATAGATCTTCCAGGAACAAAACATGTTTGTTACTCAACAATGATATTAGGAAAGATTGTTTTAGTTCTGTTGGCCAAAGCTTTGGACATAATTTTATATAGGGTATTACACAGAGAGATTGGTCTAAACTCATCCAACTCTTCTACATTTTCTTTTTTAGGAATCAGAGCTATAAAGGTATTATTAATCTCATTAAAAATTTTACCTAAATTTTGCATACTTTCTACCGCCTCCCAAATTTCCTCACCCATGAAGGGCCAGCATAATTGGAAGAAACCAGATGGAAATCCATCAGGACCTGGAGCCTTTTCTGGATGTAGCTGAAAAGTTGCATTTTTTATTTCTTCTATGGTGAACTTACTTTTAAGCATCTTATTATCCGCCTCTGTTATCAAATGGGGGACATGTCTCAACATTCGAAGCTGAGCTCCTAAATCTGAATACCCCCAATTATTTAGAATATTTCAGAAATGATCTACAATTCCCTCTTTAATACGTGATGGATCCTCAATAATGTTCCCATTACCTGATTTGATTTTATAGATTCGGTTAATGTTCCTTCTCATTTTAGTGCTATTATGAAACTTTTTTGTATTATTATCTCCATCTCTTAACCATTGTTCTCTAGATTTTTGCTTCCAAAATATCTCCCTTTTTGTTAAGATGTACTCTTTCTCCTTGAGATATGTAAAATTGTCCATTCCTCTATTAATAATCACCTCGTGAACTTACTCTAATTCTTCTTCTAACAATGATTTTTCTTGAAAGATGTTTTTAAAATGTTCTTTATTCCATATTAATATCCTATGTTTGATCCTTTTTAACTTTGTTATTAAACAATAAGCTTTGGACCCACTAACCTGTTCCTCCTTCCACCATTCTTCTAAACGACCCAAAAAAATGGGATCCTGCAACCACATGCTTTCAAACTTGAATGGGCATCATTTAGGTTTCTCCTCTTCTTGAATATGTAATGAAATGGGATAGTGGTTCGTTCTTGTTGTATATATTATAGTTGAGTATGTAAAGTTAAAACTTTCCATATCTCCTTTATAGAGGAACCTATCCAATCTCTTTGCTATATTCTTACTTCCCATCCTCATATTACTCCAAGTATAGTTTCCATTTGTCATGTTAGCCTCAATCAATCTGTAGTTAAATAGCCATGAGTTGAACTCTCTTTGAGCAATAGAATCCTCTAAGGAAATATAATCCTCATCATACCTTGTAACAAATTCCTCAATTTCCTTCCAAGTTTCTCTTTTACCTGTAGTGTTGATCGGGCCATAGATATTAATCAGAATGAAACTAATGGAGCTATGTAGCCCCTTGACTCGCCCCACCTGCCATCTATCCTTTTGTAATATTTCCACATACCTAACCTTCCTAGGATCCCATAAGATTGCTAAGCCCCCAACAGCTCCCAGGACATATACTGGAGCAACCTTCCAAACACCCAATCTCTTTTTAAGACTTTCCCAGTCCACTTCCTTCAATTTAGTTTCCTATAGCATAATTATTTCAGATTTCATACTTACAAGATTGCAATATTTTCTTGTCAATGGCATTAACACCCCTAACTTTCCATGATGAGATCTTTGTTTCTCCATGGGAAGGCACTTCTCCTTCCCACCATATATCACATTCATGATCTTTGTTTGATTTACTACATCGTCATTTTGAGCTCGCAGCTCCTTCGATGACTTCCTACCTCTACCCCTGCCCACTTTCCCACACTCTAGGGATTTTGTATTGAGGAAATCTTGTTCCAACCCCACTTGATCCTTAGTCTCCTCCTTATTCATGGAAGGAGGCTCTGCATCCTCCCTCCTCATTGGTGCATCTTGATTATCCATTTACATAATGATGTCGATAAGCTTGTTTTTCTCCTCCCTAACCTCGTCATTCTCCTCTTCCTCAGAGTTCTTCTCCTCTTTGAGACCAATTAGTAACTATTCCATCTCCTTTTCATGTGGGGACTGAATCCCCATCTTTCCCACATCCTCACCATCCTCCATCTCCTTAACTCTGAGTACCTTAGAGGAATAAAAAATAGGGCAACCTCTATATTCCCATTGATCATCCTTGTTTAAGGTGTTATCAAGCAGTTTGTTATATTTTAAAAAGAAACATCCTTGATTTTGGTTCAATAAAACATTCAGATTCCTCTCCTCCTGTGTAGGGAAGACCGGATCTGATCTCCCCTTGTATGCGTCATTACATTCTCAGGCACTTGTCCCTTCTGTTGGGTCTCAAATCAACAGATTGGATAGGTTCTAAGGAAATGCCAACTCCTATGATCAAACCCTCCAATTGACTTGGCCAACTTATAGAGTGAACCTATCTGGTTTCTAACTCTCTCACTTTAGGCTCTGCAGGACCTAGGCGGGTATACCTATTCACTAGTTGTTCCTTCAACTAATGCTTTTTATAGCAGATCTGGCTTCTTAACCTGATATCTCTTAATCTTAGAATGGCATAAGTTTCTGGACTGGAGATATAGCAGATGAGTTCAAGATTGTTGTTGTAGAAGCTATTCGATCTATGTTTCCTAATTACTTCTGATTGCAAATAACAAATTGTGAAATATAATGATGAGTGTAATCTATTTTTGACCAGTGCCTTCTTTGTTGTTTGGGCTACAGAGTCATTGTACTTTCTTCAGGACTTATGGTGCGAGCCTGTGAGACAGTTTTTTAATCTACCCTTTTGTAGACCTGTCGGTTATTATTTCTTTTGAGATCAATCTGAATGCTTATATCATATGCTGATTGACTGAATTTAACCCTACCTTTAAGGGACCAATCAATGAAATACTGCAAGGAACAATTACAATTCGCAAGCAAAACTTTTGTTTCAACCTTATAACATGAAGCATAAATTTGATTTCAAGAATATGAATAACCTTATCACTTTAGATAATATCACAGACGATTGCCAAAACAAAGTGAAATAATCCGCAACACATATGCAAAGAAAAACAACAGTTCATAGCATGTATTCCATCAAAGTTTGGCAAACTTACAGGCTATCATGCCATCTTCTTCCTCTGTATCTTTTTCGTCTCCTTCTTTTTCTTTTTCTTTTTCTTTTTCTTTTTTTTCCCTTTTAATTGCAAAAATCATTCTCATATATATATGAGGATGAAGGCTTTTCATGAAGAGAGACGACTCTTCAAAATGCTAATCACTAGATTAAATGTTTCTAACAAACTTAAACAAAAAGAGATTAAGAATTCCTAAATGATGAATATAATCATCCTCCTTGAAGGCTTTCATTTGAGCACTCTGTTTCTTCAATTCATCTCCCTGCGATAGATACTTGAATATCATCTGGTTGACAGTAGGGGCCATATTCTTACTTTGATCTGTTTCTGACAAGGCTCTTCTGACTGTCGATAAGCTCATTCCGCAAGTCCTCTGCAATTTTCAGTCTTTTGGCATTGATCTGGCTTTTATGAAGATTCAATCAGTTCAACTGTAGTCGTATGGGCAACTTGTGCACAATTAATGTCTCTGCGTCTACAACAGCTACTCAAGTGTTCAAATTTAATTGCAGATGTGACATTCTTCACTTGGCCCTTTAACTCTTTCGCGGGAGGTACAGTTCGACCCAAATGATCGTAATTCAAAATTTCGATGAAACCCCTGTCTTCGGCCGAGTGTTTAAATCTTCCATCGAAAGCCCATTCTCCTCGATATTACCTTTTCGATGAATAGCCCATGTCGAGAAGCCATCTTCAAGACTCATCGAAATCATCTTTTCTTCGATAAACTCTCTTTCGATAAGTCATTTGCAAGTTTCATCGAAATCATATTTCGATGAGTTCTGTTCTTCGGTGAAAGCTTATGTATGTTCATCGACAGTCCTTTTCCATCGATATCCTCCTTTATCGATAAAACACCTCTACTCCTGTTCGACACTATGTCATCGATGAGATTTGCATTTCGATGAATGCTTTATGAGTTTCTTCGGTAATGATATTCCTTCGAAATTGCTTTTGCCTTTTTTGCCTTTTGCTTTTTCGATGAAACTTGGAGTATCGATGAGCGGTTTTCTGTATCCATCGAAGGTGACTTTTTGCCGAAGTATTTTTGCATAGTGCTTCACACGTCACACTCTATTTCGATGAAAGTATCCTTTCGGTGAAACTCCCTTTGAGATGCTCGATACAATATCTTGGCCGAAGATCTTTTAGTCCTTCACGCTTATGGAAATATATATTTTTTGTATATATTTTTCATTTTCAAATATAGTGTCCAACAGCGGCTCTGATGGAGGATGGAGGTATATTGAATATGTCTTCAAGAATTCAGAATCTCTGGTTAGCGTAGATATATGATGGTATTTACAATGGAAATGGATCCTAATCTACTGTACATGTGATATAGTATGTTCAGAAAAAGAAGTTCTTTATGAATTGCCCATGTACTAGCAATTCTTGGACCTCCCCTGTTGCGTTTTGAAGCAAATAAGAATCCTCCCCTTTTTTATCTATGATCACATATGGGCCGATCCATAAGGCTTCAAATTTACCATGCTTGCCTTTGTCTTGACTCCTGGCATTGCACATTAAAACCCATTCACCTACACAAAATTTTCTATTTGATGTCCTCTTGTCATATAACTTCTTCATTTGATTTTGAATCCTGACATTCTACTTTTGAGCTTCTGCCCTGACTTCATCAAGTTCTACTAACTGCATTATCCTTTCTTGTGATGGATCTTCAACATCTATCTCTTCTTGAATCATGAATCTATATACAGGCAAGAGATTATCCAAAGGTAGTCTAGCCCTTTTTCCATAAACCAATTCAAATGGAGACTTTCCTGTAGATTTCTTCACAATTATCCTATCTGCCCACAGTGCAAGATTCAACTTTGAATCCCATGCTTTTTTGTTCTGTCCCAACATCTTTTTAATGATCTTTAGGATATTCTTGTTGCTAGATTCAGCTTGTCCGTTCCCTTGAGGGTGGTAGGGAGAAGAATGTGATATCTTAATGCCATATTCTCCACAAAAAGTGTTGAATTCTTCTGATCTAAAGGACATGCCATTGTCTGAGATGATCCTTGCAGCGACACCGAATCTAGAAATAATGTTCTCCATTAAGAATTTTATCACCACTTTGCTAGTGGCCTGTCTGGTGGGTATTGCCTCCACCCATTTGGTAAAATAGTCTGTAGCGACCAATATCCATCTGTGTCCTCCACTGGATTTTTCTGATATTTCCCCTATAAAGTCTATTCCCCATTGTTGAAATGGTTCCTCAGCCAACATTGGTCTCAATGGGAGTGATCCTTGATACTTTGTTTTATTTGAAAACTTCTGACAAGCTTCACACTTTCTGACATATCTATAAGAATCATTGAAAACACATGGCCAATAATATCCAGCTCTCAATATTTTATGTGCTGTAGTCTTGGCCGAGAAATGACCACCACAAACCCCATCATGCATCTCATGAAGAACTTTCTCTGCTTGGTGGTCATCTAGGCATAGCAATAATATCCCATCTCTATTTTTCCAATATAAGTCCCCATTGACAATCACATATCTTGCAGATTTTAACTTCAAAGCTCTCTTCTGATTATCAGTCATACCATCTGGACATTTCAGGTGCTTAAGGTAGTATATAATATTAGTGTACCATGTTGTTCTCTCAATACTGAAGATGGCTTCTTCCCATCCAACCTGATTCACACCAGATTCCTCAATTTCAGTTCCTGTCATGAGTTTGGCCAACCCTTGTCCTTTGATGACCTGTGAGATTTTTAGCTCAATGTTAAATTCTTGTATCTGATTGATCCATTTACACCTTTTACCCATGACCTCAGTCTGTCTGAAGATATCTTTTATTGCTGCATTGGGAACATAAGCTATAACTTCAGCCCCTACCAAGTATGGTCTAAACTATTTTACTGATTTGACCAAAGCGTAAGCTTGCTTTTCATTCAATTCATACTTTACTTCTGAAGGGCTCAAAGACTTGCTAAAGTATGCAATGGGCTGTTCATACCCCTCTGAATTCTTCTGTAACAACACTGCTGCTATAGTGTGACAAGAGGCGAATGAGAATATTATAAAAGGCTTACCAAAATCTGGGGAAATTAATACTGGTGCCTCAGAAATTGCCCTTTTGATTGCCACAAAGGAATCCATTGCTTCTTCAGTCCAATCTATCTGGGCCTCCTTTTTTAACATCCTTACTATAGGTTTTACTATGTCTACAAAATTCAAAATAAACCTTCTTACAAAATTAATTTGTCCTAAGAACGACTGAATGGCTTTGATAGTTCGGGGGATGGGAACCTCATTGATAGCAGCTACCCTTTCAGGATCAATTCTCACCCCATTCTTAGATACTATGTCTCCAAGTAACTTTCCCTCTTCAACACCAAAGTGCTCACAATGATCATCAGCTTTCTTTGAGTATGCAGTCAGATCGTCTTGGTATACTACCATGATTACATCAATCAACTCTGCAAAAGCCACATCCATTGCCCTTTGAAAAGTAGCTCCAGCATTGGTCAATCCAAATGGCATTCGTGCATAGACATAAGTGCCCCATGGAGTTGTGAAGGCTGTCTTATATTTTTCAGTTTCTCTAACTTTCACCTGATTGTAACCTGAAAATCCATCCATCATAGATAGCAACTCACACCCTGTTACCTTCTGCAGCATGTTATCCATATTTGGCAATGGATAGTTATCCTTTAGAGATGATATGTTTAAATTCCTGAAGTCTACACATAATCTAATATCCCCATTTTTCTTCCTGACTGGTACCAAGTTAGAAACCCATGTGGAATATCTGCATGGTTCAATTATTCCAGCGTCTTTCATCTTTATAATCTCTTCCCTCATTTTTGGTAACAATGTTGGATTAATAGGTCTTTGCTTCTGTCTGAATGGTTTAGCTTCTGGTTTAAGTGGTATCTCATGTTGAAAGAGATCTTCCCTGTAAGCTTTGAGATCTTCATAAGACCATGCAAACACATGTTTGTATCTTTTTAGCAAAATTATCAGTTGTTGCCTCATAGCGGGAGTTAATTTTTTTCCAATAAAAACATTTCTGGGGGCTCCTTCATTCCCTAGGTTGATTTGTTCAACATCAGTCTCTTTAACAGCTGACCCTTTGGTTTCAATCACATCTTGAGCTTTAAATGTTCTTTCTAATGCTACTAGGCCTCTTGGTAATTTATTTGACTTCAGTTGTATAATTTCATGTCCAAATAAAGTTTCCTTACCTTCAGTTTTTTCCACAAAGTCATTAAAATTTATAGCTTGAGCCTGATAATGATCAACACACTATAAGAAGTTCAGCAGATCTGCATCATCTTGAAACACTTGCCAATTATACAAGTTGTCAGGAACAGATGGTCTTACTTTCATCTCTACTTCAGATATCCCAGTTAGCGTTATATCATTGCCTTTTAATGCAATATTTGCTAAAAAATCTGCCATGATGTTCTTCGACCTATCTATCCAGCTTATCTGAAAAGCATCAAAAAGCTCCATGGTATCCCAAACAGCATTCCTGTATTGTTTCAGTCTTAGGTGTCTTGAGGCATACTTTTCCTTCACCTGTGAAACTATCAATTCTGAATCACCAAAGACACTTAGCAATTTTATTCCATGTTTGACTGCTATGTTAAGACCAGTGAGTAGAGCTTCATATTCGGCAATGTTATTAGTGCATTCAAATAACAACTTGAAAGAATATTTATAAGTTTCCCCTGTGGGTGAAATAAAAAGGATTCCAGCCCCACTTCCTTCCTTGCTACAAGACCCATCAAAGAACATTTTCCATATTTGATCATCCTTTTCAGTTAGACATGACTCAATGGGGATCCACTCTTTAAATTTAGGTTTTGTTAACTGTACCTTGAAGTTGTCCATGTCAGTTTGTAAAAAACATATTTGGTTCACTGTTTCTTCCATGTCTTCTATGATATATGTGGACCGAGGTTCCCTGTCAATCTTTATTTCCTGCCCATTGACTGGAATCGTAGCATATGACAAATCCAACTGTACATATCCACCAATCAGATTTGACCATTGTCTAGACAACAACATTCCATAGTTTGGAGGAACATCTACCACTGTAATATCTGTTTTATATGATGCTTCCGGACATGCAGCTAATCTGAACTCTACATCCTTCATGATACCAACCACTGGGACTGATCTGTTGTCCATGGCATAGCATTTCCCAAAGGTAGTATCAACTTCCAATTCAAGTTCTTTCATTACCCCAACAGGCATGACATTTATAGCTGCTCCTGAATCGATCATGCAATTCCTTATTTTCTTGTTGTTTATCACCAAAGTGAGATAAAATGGGTCTACCTATGTTGGGTTCTTGGTTATAGTGGACCCTAAATATATAACTGGGGCCATTTGATCATTACTGTCACCTGTTTGTTTCTGTTCATTGACCTTCTCTTCCTGGATGCCTGAAATTATCTCCAAAGTTTTTTCTCTGTACTCAGGAAACCTCATTATTTCCATCAATGGGATAGAAACTTTTAATTGCGTTAATGCAGTTGAAATATCAAATGAAGTAGAGTGTTGTGCTGAAGGAAGTTTTACTATTTCTTCCTTTTGAACATCAGGACCCTTCTTATTATTCTTTGGTACAACCTCCTTAGTCTTATCTCCTTTGTTTACTCGCTTGAGTGTCTCATCAGTTTCTTTCATAAAAAGACTAGTAGGTTTACCTTGCTCTGGATTCACTACCCTATTCCTTAAATCATAAGTCCTTTTTGCTTGTGCAACGGCATAAGCTGTAATTCTTCTTTTCTCTTCTTCAGTAGGGATTCTGAGCTTAACACTTTCATTTTTGCTGGTGGTCACAGGTAACACAGAGCATTGATCAATGTTCATGGAATCTGACCTTCCTTCTTGGGCAAAGGATATCATGTTAACAGTTGGGTTATCCATATGTTCTTCATAACTATCCTCCTCCTCTTGCAATCCTTTTGCTACTGCACACAAAGAAGAAGCATGTGGCATATTGCAAGCATAGCACCACATGTCATCATCTTGAGTATAGTTTACTGTTCTTTTTAAAGGATCTGGAATTTGTTGATTATCTCTATGGTTTCTGTCTATTGGTTTTCCATCCTTCCATGTAGTGTTATAGGGCATGTCTTGCAATCTGGGTCTCTCAGGACGGTAGTATTGCTGTTTCTCTGTTTTGTTTACCCTTACAGATAAATCTTTTAGGGCATTTAAAACTTTGTCAAACTTATCTTCATCTCTATTAACCTTGGGTGCTTTAGGATTGTACAACCTTGCATCCTCTCTTTTTCCCACTTTACCAGCAGCTTTTCTGTTGTTTTCTATAACAATGGCATCTTTCATTACATCCCGGAGGTCTCTAGGATTTCTGGTTCTCAGCTCATAGTTTGTTTTACTATCATAAGCATTGATATAATACAGAATGCTCACCTCGGGTACTGGTTTCATCCTATTGGGGATTTTGTTTAGAACCCTGTTAAATCTTTTGTTAAAATCTATTACTGATTCATTTTGTTCCTTTTTTATGCTAATGATTTCATGCAAAGCAAACTCAGGGCTGTTATGGTCTCCATACTGCTCAAGGAACAATTCTTTGAATTGTGCAAGATTTCTGATGGATGCATCAGGCAACGTTCTAAACCAATCTCTTGCATCTTCTATTAATGATTGCATAAACAATCTGATCTTGACATCTTCATATGGTAACCCAAAATCCTCAATTACTGCATCAAAGGCTTTACAATGAGCCTCACCTGAAACTGCATTACTCCCTGTGAATCTTGGTATTGCTGTCCTGATTTCATTTGGGATAGGATATGGGTATACCATCTTTCCTAAATAATCAAACTGCTTCATTTGTTCCATATTTATCAGTCCATGCCCCCCATGAGGATTCCCAAAGTTTTGGTTCATATTACCATATAAGGGCATCTGATTTGGATAAGGAAGAGGGTATTGATTCTGGTGCTGATATTGAAACTGATTAGGGGGTGGATGTTGGTTATAAATTTGACCAGGAGGTGGGAATGTATGTGAATTTGGCTGGACTGGTGGTGCACTTGATTGCACATGATCATCCCTTTTGTTACCAAACAAGGGGTTCTCATAAGCCTTGAAACCATTACCCTTCATCTTACCCACTCCTTGAGCATATTTATAATTGTTTACATCTTTATTAAAGTCATCCTCACCAACATTTATGCCTAGTTTAGCACATAGTTCCAAACATTCTTGAGTCCTTCCTGAATCTCTCATCTCAGCAGCTGCCTCCATCATTTGTCTAGTTAAATCTGTAAATCTGTCTGCAGGATCTGCCATACCTGATCCTGATGGGAGCGGTGTGTTTTGTCTGGATCGAGCTTCGTGACTTTCGAAACCAGGGGGAATTTGGCATCGCCCCTTCTGAGCTTTATATGCTGCAACCAAATCCTCATTCACTGGGCTTGAAGTAGTTGCTCCATCTGGTTCTCTTAAAGGTGAATGTTGGTTGCCTTCATACTTATACTGACTGTACCGTTCTCTCATGGATTCATTCATGGATTCCTTGTTTTTGTTCTTCCGTTGAGAGAAGTCTAACTGGGATAAAGATTGTCCTTTCGTGACTGATCTTGTTCCGTGCATTGATATTTTTAATTCAGAGTCGCCACCTCTTTCTTAGAGGACATAAATTATTTCTTTCTTCTGAGTTCTATCCCGCAACAGAGTCTTAATGATTTTCCCCAGTAGAGTCGCCAATCTGTTGGGTCTCAAATCAACAGATTGGATAGGTTCTAAGGAAATGCCAACTCCTATGATCAAACCCTCCAATTGACTTGGCCAACTTATAGAGTGAACCTATCTGGTTTCTAACTCTCTCACTTTAGGCTCTGCAGGACCTAGGCGGGTATACCTATTCACTAGTTGTTCCTTCAACTAATGCTTTTTATAGCAGATCTGGCTTCTTAACCTGATATCTCTTAATCTTAGAATGGCATAAGTTTGTGGACTGGAGATATAGCAGATGAGTTCAAGATTGTTGTTGTAGAAGCTATTCGATCTATGTTTCCTAATTACTTCTGATTGCAAATAACAAATTGTGAAATATAATGATGAGTGTAATCTGTTTTTGACCAGTGCCTTCTTTGTTGTTTGGGCTACAGAGTCATTGTACTTTCTTCAGGACTTATGGTGCGAGCCTGTGAGACGGTTTTTTAATCTACCCTTTTGTAGACCTGTCAGTTATTATTTCTTTTGAGATCAATCTGAATGCTTATATCATATGCTGATTGACTGAATTTAACCCTACCTTTAAGGGACCAATCAATGAAATACTGCAAGGAACAATTACAATTCGCAAACAAAACTTTTGTTTCAACCTTATAACATGAAGCATAAATTTGATTTCAAGAATATGAATAACCTTATCACTTTAGATAATATCATAGACGATTGCCAAAACAAAGTGAAATAATCCGCAACACATATGCAAAGAAAAACAACAGTTCATAGCATGTATTCCATCAAAGTTTGCCAAACTTACAGGCTATCATGCCATCTTCTTCCTCTGTATCTTTTTCGTCTCCTTCTTTTTCTTTTTCTTTTTCTTTTTCTTTTTTTTCCCTTTTAATTACAAAAATCATTCTCATATATATATGAGGATGAAGGCTTTTCATGAAGAGAGACGAGTCTTCGAAATGCTAATCACTAGATTAAATGTTTCTAACAAACTTAAACAAAAAGAGATTAAGAATTCCTAAATGATGAATATAATCATCCTCCTTGAAGGCTTTGATTCGAGCACTCTATTTCTTCAATTCATCTCCCTGCGACAGATACTTGAATATCATCTGGTTGACAGTAGGGGCGATATTCTTACTTTGATCTGTTTCTGACAAGGCTCTTCTGACTGTCGATAAGCTCATTCCGCAAGTCCTCTGCAATTTTCAGTCTTTTGGCATTGATCTGGCTTTTATGAAGATTCAATCAATTCAACTGTAGTCGTATGGGCAACTTGTGCATAGTTAATGTCTCTGCGTCTACAACAGCTACTCAAGTGTTCAAATTTAATTGCAGATGTGACATTCTTCGCTTGGCCCTTTAACTCTTTCGCGGGAGGTACAGTTCGACCCAAATGATCGTAATTCAAAATTTCGATGAAACCTCTGTCTTCGGCCGAGTGTTTAAATCTTCCATCGAAAGCCCATTCTCCTCGATATTACCTTTTCGGTGAATAGCCCATGTCGAGAAGCCATCTTCAAGACTCATCGAAATCATGTTTTCTTCGATAAACTCTCTTTCGATAAGTCATTTGCAAGTTTCATCGAAATCATATTTCGATGAGTTCTGTTCTTCAGTGAAAGCTTATGTATGTTCATCGACAGTCCTTTTCCATCGATATCCTCCTTTATCGATAAAACACCTCTGCTCCTGTTCGACACTATGTCATCGATGAGATTTGCATTTCGATGAATGCTTTATGAGTTTCTTCGGTAATGATATTCCTTCGAAATTGCTTTTGCCTTTTTTGCCTTTTGCTTTTTCGATGAAACTTGGAGTATCGATGAGCGGTTTTCTGTATCCATCGAAGGTGACTTTTTTCCGAAGTATTTTTGTATAGTGCTTCACACGTCACACTCTATTTCGATGAAAGTATCCTTTCGGTGAAACTCCCTTTGAGATGCTCGATACAATATCTTGGCCGAAGATCTTTTAGTCCTTCACACTTATGGAAATATATATTTTTTGTATATATTTTTCATTTTCAAATATAGTGTCCAACACCTCCAAAATATAGGCTTGTAGAGCAGTGATTAATTCTAATGGCTCTGGTTTTTCAAGCTAGGATCCATATCTATTAACATCTTTACATTGGCCAAATGTAGGAAGTTTTCCTCTACACCAATAAATTCACCTAGAGCATTGTCTATTTCAGAAATGATTTCAAATTTTAAGAGCTCTACTAGCAAATAGGGAATATTAATCCATCTAGGGTTTCCTTTTTGTTTGAAATAATAAGGATCGAAGTTCATTTGTCAATCTAAAAATTCAAAATTGTACCCTTTAAAAGTAACAACATGTCCACACAACAATTCTTTTTTTCAAATGTTCATCTCTACAGTAGATAAAAAGGATGTTGTTAGGAAGAAGTGAGATACTTACTTGGCCCGAATATATATCTTTAAACTAGGACACTATGTCGGATATCAAATGATCGTTCACTAACCATTTTGCAAAAAGTCCAAACCTTTGGCATCTGTTAATTTGATCCTCCTTCTATTTCTTGTTAATGACAAAAGTCATAGCATTAGGGTTTCTCCTAGCCCATCTTTTCAATGATCTTTGTTTGCCACCATTCTTCTTGCTATCAGATTTGTCTAAATTGTGTTGGACCTTCAATTCCAGTGCTTCCCTGTGGATATGTGTAAATGGTTTATTCCTTAGTGCAGGCACCTAACGAGTGGGCTCTTGGAAGTGAGAATTTTCTCCTCCCTACCTTCTTGTGGTATATCTAGGATTGATTCAGGGTTTTACATAGCGAGCATCCTTCCATGGCTCCTAAATCCTGTTCATTTGTCATTTATGTTTTTTTGAAATTACCTATTGCCAGCCATCATGTTTGAGGTTCTTGTTTGGGCCGAATTTTGGATGGGTGTCATATCTACCCACCTTCCATTCTGAAACACCCATTGTGGACGATGAGTGCCATTGTTGCCCACAAATTGTAGTTTGTGATTTGAGATTGGTATACAGTTTCCCCTTGTTGCAGGATATGGGGGAGATACAGTATTACAAAACCCCCTTCCAGTAGTAGAGAAAAAAAAATTTGCATTTCGAATTTTTGCCAAATTACTCTTGCTCATACTTTGTTTTGTTTTTTTCCCGATTCATGTCATGAATTTCTAGGGTAGAAAGAATGTCCTCCATGTGATAAATTTCCACAAGCATCAACGTGACCTTGCAAAGCATGAATGTTATTCTTTATTTTGTGCTTCTTCCCAACCATAGTCTGCTAATCCTCGCAAGTGTCACTCTAGGAGGGAGTCGATTTGTGAAGATGCTATTGTGTTATTCGTATTTTCGCATAGAGTAGAGCATAAGTTTCTATTTTTTGTTAATTTTATATATGTTGCTTAGATGATGTTTTCAACAAAAAATCTTGATTAGCATATTTGATGGTTAGTTTCTCTAGGGTATTTTTGTAGGTATTATAGCACAGAAATGAGTCTTTTACTCTTCCACCACCATTTAGTGAAGACAATTCTTCCACAACCCTTCAACAAAGATAATCACACAAAGCATGAATAGAAATGTATACAAAGAAATCCTAATGAAGTGACAAAATATTACAAAACCCTACCAAAGAATAAATTTCTCTAAAATGAGAGAAGAAACCAACTAAAAGAATAAAAAACTATTGCCAATATTAGGTACTTACCTAGGGATATGTCTATACTGATGTACCGAGATAAGAACTTTTTCGATATCTCTTAACCTCTGGAAAACCAGATCTGGACAATGTGTTTGGCACAAAGAGTGGAGATGGAGATTGTAGCTATGCCAGTTCCATCCCCTAGAAAACCCCTACTCAAATTGTAGTGTCTTGTTAGTGAAGATGATGGGAAAATATGGGCAAAGTTTGTAGATAAAATTGAACCCATCCTAATCCTTCTCTCCATTGATAACTACATGTTGATGCCTTTGTTGTCGAGTGAGCAGAGAGATAAGAGTTGAGCGAGAAGAAAAGAGGGAAAAAAAGTTCTTAAAATGAGGAAATTTTTTTTCTATTGTCTTAATTTGAAACAATTAAATAATTAAAAAATATAAATTAAACATATATTTTGTCTTAAATTAACGTCTTAAATAGCTCTATTGTATACTATATCCACATTCCACAGGGATGATGAGTGAGTTTGGAACTGTAGATTGGAAGGTGTATATGAATTTGACATATTATGGAGATGAAAGAGCAGCAATTTTCAAGCACTGGTCTCGTAAACCCCATATTGTCATCTAGCTTGTACTCAAAGTTAACCAACAAAGGTGTCGAATCCTCTAATAATTCTACTCAAAGCATGTTGTCTCTCAGTTTTAATATCTTCAAGCATGTGGCTACATCAGATGGTTGTTCATTTGTAGCAGTGCTCCTCAAATTTCAAAATAAGTGCCACGTAGTGGCGAGTACTAGTTGATCGATTTATTATTGTAATAGAATTAATAAATGTAACTATTATTATTTGAATAAATAAGAATAATCATTTGAATTAGTTGATTATTAGTCTATTTGGTAAGATTTTAGTTAAATGATTTTGAAATAGAAATATTCAATGCTATTTGAATTATAATTGTAACTTCAAATTATATACATTGTAGGTTAAACTTGAATGTATTGTAATTTGATTTTAATTTTGATTTCAAAAAAATGGGACTCTATTAGAAAAAGTAAGATATATTGTAATATTATCTAATTCTATTGCACTTATAACTGATAGAATATTGAATTACATGAAAATAACGAAACTAAAATAAATAATTTTAATATGATAATAATAAAAATATTATTGTTTTGAATATTATATTATTATTATATTAACAATATTATTTTATTATCCAAGTTTTATGTTATTATTTTTTTTAATAAGTCCAAGTTTTATATTATTAAATTGTTTAAAGTTATGCTAGGTTAAGCTTAAGCTAAATCTTTAGTTCATGGTTATGTTAAGAATCAATTAGAGATACAAATAGATAGAATTTAAGGTTAGATTAAAAGTAGTGTCATATAAATAAACATTAATATTTTTATATTATTGTATTTTTATTATTACATTTTTTTAATTTTTTAATTATTTTTTATTATATTATAAATTTTAATATATTTATTATTATGTTGTTGTTATTTATTTATTTATTAGTATTAATATTAATATTATATTATTAATAACATTATTTTATTATCAAAATTTAATATTATTAAATTGTCTGAGAATAACTAAAATAATATTTTTAAATTTTTTTTTTATATTATATATATGTTTATTTATTTATATAATATAAAACCTAAAAAAATTAGATATGGAGTTTAAATAATTTGTTAAACATTTGTTTATTGGATGTGTAAAATATATTTGGAAAGATAATAATAACTTTAATATTATTGACTTGGGCAAAAAATATAAGTGTTGTTATTAAGCTTAGGTAATTAATAATGTACAAATATTCATACCCTATTTTAAGGGTCTGCCCCATTTAGAAAAGAAAAAAATGTTATTGTGACAATTAAAATGTGAGCCATAGTGTTGGTATCTCTAAGGTATTTAGGATTAAAAATAGGATTATTTTTGTTTTCTAAATACCCTAACTTAGCCATATAAAAGAATACCAAAAATATTTTCTGTTAACATGAAATAGCTAATATATATTATTATAACTCATGACCTAAAAATTTGCCTTCAAAACTCATATGTAGAAAGTGGATCCCAGAAATCCGGTAATAAGATGCAAATTATTTGAGCCAATTAGATTGACGAAAAACATTTTTTAAAATTTAAAACAGTTTAATAATAATGAGTTAATGAAAATTTGGCCAACAATTGCAATAGTACTAGCTTAATGGCAAGTACTAAGATTGCCTTACAGATTGTTGACCTCACATACTTGTTTGACCCAGCTTCTCTGCCTCTAGTAGGAAGCTCAGGCCCGCCTTTCATGGCGTGATTGTTTTTCACAAGGCACTACATATCTGTGATTGTTTACTTTGTGCCACATGCAAAGTAACAAGATAAAATCAAATTTAATTAGATTTGATGAATGACGTGAATGGTCCACATTTTGGTCATTGCCTTGCATATATCTTGTTACATTACTTACATGGCTTTAATCCATTTTCATTGTCTTGCAGATTGTTGACCTGATACCATTCATTCTCATTGTTCATGTATGCCGTCTCATACACGAAACTTGCACATCTCTAATTTGTTTCCATTGTCATTTATTCAATCTTCACCCTTTCGTCATTGTGTATGTACGCCGTCTCATACACGAAATTTGCACGACTCTTTCCTGTTTTCATTGTCATTAATTCCGTCATTGTCTTGCATGTGCATCGTCACTACTTGCATGACTTTAATTCATTTGTGTTGTCATTATCCATCGTCATTGTGCATGTACACCGTCTCATACTGTAAGTCTAATCTGTTTTCATTGTCATTAATCCAATCTTCCTCGTTTCCCCCTACCCACAAAGTAAACAGGCTGAAAGAAAATTTGCATTTTAATTTTCCACACATTTCTTTAGCGTGTGATAGTAGTCAATCTCGTGATCACTGGAGTAGACCTATGGTTGGGTCAAGATACTATGGACAATACAAATATCTTGGATGTTACGGAGTAGACTTCGTTATAAAAGTCGCCAGCAAAAACAAAAGATTTGTTTAACCATTTCACATGGATCCACAGATTTTTCATTCGCAGCATTTGTCATTACTGAAGACTTTGATCAGCGTAATGAATTTGATCACTTCATTCATCAAAGTCACTATAAAGAAAAATCTTTTGTTAAATAAAATAATTTGTCATTGGTTTATTAGTGTTTTTCAGATAAATATATTAAAGATGTCTTGTTAGTTTATCATCTAATATGGCACTAATTTAACTATGTTGGTATATTGATTTTCAATATTGTTTTATTCTCATTTTGTAAATTAGGTTTAAGGAATTCATAAGTCAAAATATTAACAATCAAAATTAATATACATATTTTGGTTGCATCAAAAGAGGGCTAAAAAAAAGACATCAATGAGGTAAAGTTAGTATCAACATTCTATTTAGAGTCATACAAAATTTGTTCTATGTTATTTATTCATTTGTAATTTTGACCCTACAAATCCAAGTCACCATCACCCACTTTACCATCCTCATCTAGTCTAGAGCTATCTACCTACAAATTCTAGGACTACTACACCTCTTATTTATCTAAGAGACTTAAAATTTCTTTGATACATTCAATTAACAACTTTCCATAGAGAATACATGCATTTTCATCCTCTCCAACAATCTAACTATAAAGTGCACTTAGTCTATAGTATTCTATGGATTAATGAGTGTCCAGAGATTGTGACAAAGAAGGAACCCTAATCCTAGAACATAATCATCCATTACCACCTTTAACCCACATCACCATTGAGGTTCTATGAGAGCCATTGCAACTACACAAATTATCTTTCTGGATTCTCATGACTCCAAAGGACCCAGAAAAATGTCAAAGCCACATATAAATTAACTCAATATTAATGGGTCTCTAAAAGACAAGAATCTCCCAACAACATTCTCACTACATACAACACCACAACCAATTGAAAACTAAACAATTTCTTCAATTACAATTCAATTTCCTACCACTAAAATGTTATTTTTCATTTGTTTGCCTTCAAGTCAATTATTGAATAAATACCACCAAAATGAAATGCCCATTCAAAGGATTCAAGCATGTTTTAAAAATTAGTCCTAGTGGTCAATGTGATGTTTCCATCATTAGATATGCTAAGAAGCGGTAATGCTTCTATACCAAACCTTACAATTCTCAATTCATTTGATGAAAATTACTCTTCCATGATTAATTTTTTGTATATCATTTGTGAGAAAAAATGATGGTTATAGATTAGGGACAACATCTTGCCACATGCAAAGGGAGTTGTTGAAGTGATATTTTGTATTGACCATTATGCTAGTGACCTTTTGATTGCATGGTATATGTGTTCAAATTTGAATTCCTCAAATACATCCAATTCTTCCCAACAACTTCATAGCATATTATTGATTTTTTACTCTAATGTTTATCTATCTTGAATGGAATCGATGATGACTAAAGAGTCCCCTTCTATATGTATTTTTTAACTATTGAATATGAATTATAAAAATGAAATACTTAAAAGTTAAAATATTCTTTTTTAATATACTAATAAAATATTATGATGATCAAACTAAAAGAAATGGGGAATATAAAAATTGTTTCTTATGTACTCTTTAATATTCATAAAAGAAGGTGGTTTTCACCATCATATATTGTTCTTTAAATTCCACAATACAATTAATGAACGGATTTGGATCATCTTTGATGTTATTTCTGATCTAGGTCGCAAATTGTTGCAATATATGAACGGATTTGGATCATCTTTGATGGCCACTTCACCTCCATTGTGTGCAAACTTGATACATCGATGATATGTAGATGGGATTGTGCTCATCTCATGAATCCATGTATGTCCCAAAAGTATTTTGTATGTGACATCGAGGTCTAGGACTTGACAAACCACATCTTTTGTAACTGACCCTACTCTGAGAGGTAAGGTGATTGTGCCCTTGGATGAATTCTCTTCATCATCATATGCCTTGATGGTAATTTTGTTTGTAGAATTCACAACTTTGTTTGAATATCCCAATTGTATTATTGTGTTCAAAGTACATATATTGAGACCAGCTCCTCCATCTATCGAGACTCATTTTATTCAATGTTTTTGTATGAAGGCTTCAATGTGTAAAGGTGCATTATGTGGTTGGCTCATGGAGGCATCGACAACTTCTGTGAATGTAAGTGAGTGTGAAACGGAAAGGTATCCAACCATGGCGTGAAATTGGTCCATGTTCTGATCATTAGGGATAGTAGTGTCTCTCAAAGTTTTGTCAAGAATGGCTTTATGTGCAGTGGACATGCGTAAGAGCTCAAGGATTGAGATAAGGGTGGGAGTCTTCCCTAACTATTCTACAAGGTGATACTCAGGTTTGGTTGATGAGGAAGTGGTGTTTTTAGCTGGAGCACCTTGCAAGGTGAATTTACCTCAACTAGTTGTAACATTATATTCAGAGGTAGGTTCAGAAGAAGATCCAATGCCTTCTAGGACAATCTTGGGTCTTTGGGCAGAATTCTCAAGTGTTTTGTCCTTGATGATAATGGTAGAGACGTAATTATCCATCAAAATGTGATTGATAGTTGGGTCATAGTTATAAGATGCTTTAGTATAGTTGGTCTTCTCATCTATGGCTTTAGCTTGTCCCTTGTCATGTTTTGGGAATGGTTCTCTAAACATTTCATGTTCTTGATTGGATGAGTGTCCCTTGATCTCAATGTCACCTCTATCAATGAGATCTTGTATGATGTTCTTTAGTTGATGATAATTTTCTATTTTATGGCCCTTTCTTTTATGAAATTCACAATATTCATCATCATTACACCAATTTGGTTTGACCTTTGGCTCATATGGAGGCAAATCTGGAATTGTTATAATCTTGTTTGCCACTAGCTTCTTGAAGGTTGACTCTAGTGGTTCTCCTAATGGGGTGTACTTCCTTCGTGATTTGGAAGTTTGAGTATTCACTTGATTGTTTGTAGAGCTTGATCCAGAATAAACAATTTTGGGTCGTACTGTATTGGCATCAACAACACCATCATTGATTGTGTTCTTGTTTTTAATCCAAAATCTTGGCTTGTCTTTTCCTTTAAAGTCTTCTTTGTTTTCTTTGAATATTTTGATGATGCCTTTCTCAATTAGGACCTTCTCTGTTGCTAAGCCTTTTTCAATGACATCCTTGAAAGTAGACAAGCAAGCTTTCCATAGATCATAACCAATTTCTTTGTTAACATTCTGGGTGAACATCTCTACCATTTATTTCTGTGGAATTTCACAAGAGCATCTGCTGGCTAGATTCCTCCATCTTTGTAAAAATGATGAAAAAGACTCTCCAACCCTTTGTTTGGTGTTGCACAAGGTAGTGACTGATATGTCTGTCTTTATATTGTATGATAAATGCTGGATAAATGCCTCTGCTAAGTCACCCCATGACTTAATTCCAAGTGGGAGTTGGGAAAACCATTCCATAGCTTGATCACCTAGGCTTTGTGGGAATAATCTCATCAAATATGTCTCTTTTGCTGCTACCTCAATGCAAGTTGTGAAAAACTGTCTTACATGTGCCTTAGGATCTCCTTTTCCTCTGTACTTATTGAACTTAGGCATAACAAAATGTGTAGGAAATGGAGGCATTGGAATGCTCTTGTCAAATGGATAGGGACATTTGTCTCTCATTGTGTAAGTTGGCTTTGGTGTATTTATGTCCTCCATTTTCTTTTGTAAGTCCTTGATTTGCTGTTCCAAATTGTTCTTAGGTGGAGACCGACTTCTTGGACCATATCCCATGCCTGAACCACTGGGTGGAGGAGGAGCATGTTGCATATATGGATTGTATTGATCATAGACATGTTCATATGGAGGAGGTCTATATTGATGTTGCATATATGGACCACTTGGTATAGAGTCATGATGAGGAATGAAATATCTACTTTGTCCATGTATACCATACTCCTCAGGCATGTCTTGAGTTTGTTCTAGTGTGTTGCCCCCAAATTTGACGTGGGGTTTCCTTGTGTCCAAATTTTGATCATGCCTTTGGATATCCAATTTCTTTGGTAGTTGGTCCTTAGCATTGGCATGTGATTGAGTATATTTTTCTGTATAAGACTTCCATAATGGTCTAAGAAGATGAGTATCATATGCTTGACCATGTGTGTATGGGACCTTAGGTTTTTGAAACAAAGATAATGGTGATTCAGGCACAAGATGTGGTCCTCTATTGCCTCCACTATTAGGCCTCCTTTGATCCATGTTGAGGTGAGGTTGTTGCAAAGGTCGATTTTCCATTATTTGAGACATGTCAAAATCATGAGGGATCTTGGCTCCACTTTGTGCTATCACTTGTAAGAAGTGTTGTCTATCTCTCCTCATTGTTTCCTCAACCAATCGATTGAAATGGGGATCCATAATGGAGTCTTCCACTTCTGCTGAATGTACGAAAAAGTTATCCATGTTTTCATTGTGTGTATCATTGTTGTTTGTAGTGTCCATGTTCTCAAAATTTGGAATGTTTCTATAGGTATCCATGTCAGGTAATGTGGTATGATCAGATTTGAAAAAGACATCATTTTCATACTCATAGGAACTCATGTTTGTGGACTGTTGAGCCTCTTTAGCTTCTCTCCTAGATTTTTGGGAATGGGTTTCAACCATGAACTAGGTCTTGACCAAGATGTGTGAGACTAGATGAAGATGGAAAGAGTATGGAAGACCAAGAGTTGGATGAAATGTAAATGAATCTAAGGGTGAATTCACAAAGCTGGTTCCCACTTTTGCCAACGAAAGAATTTGGCGAAAGTGGGAATTTCGGATTTGACAATGTTCAAGCGAAACACAAATGTTCGCTCGGACTACCCCTGGGAGTCCGAGCGAACCAAACTGTTCAGTTGGGTTCGATCGAACAGCGGGCGGGTTTTGGGTTCGAGCGAACCCATTAAAATATCAATATTTAATGGGTTCGCTCGAACCCCCCCATTCGCTCGAACCCTTTGTAGTTAGGGTTTTTTTTAAAATTTTATAAATATCAAAAATGACAGTTAAAAGGTCATTATTAAATTTGACTTTTTCTATCTGGTGGGGGTTGGATCGAACCAGTCATCAGCATCACGTCATCGAGCCTTGTCTGCAGCAGTTAGCATCTTTCCTATTTCAGTTTTCGACCTTTGTTATATCAGGTGCACAAAATAACCCTTTGTTTGGTTTAATAATGTCTTTTTTTATTAAATTTGTAAATAATTTATTTGTTAATTTAATTTTTTAATTAAATAATTATATATAGTTATTGGTTTTCAACATTTTAGAAAAATGTTTGATAATTTATTGTTTTTCATTATTTTAGAAAAATGTTTGATAATTTAATGTTTTGATTGAAATGTGTAAATTTGTTTTTAAAATTACATAATTGTATAGATGTATATTTTTTTCAACATTTTAAAAAATTGTTATGAAAAACATAGAAAACTACCCTGTAGTAAATGAGAACTTAGAAAAACATTAGCAAAAAAAGAAAAACGTTAAAAAAATTAATTTAAATAAACATTAGAAAATTTAGATACCAAATTTAAACAAATTAGACAAAATAAATTTCCTCTACAATGTGACCCATTTTCACATCCTATTACATGCACAACATGACCCCTTAAGACCACATATGACACTATACGTTCCTTAGGAGGTCATAGAGGATCACATATAATATAATAGTGTACATGTATGACATTCCCTTTAGGATCACATCTAGTGTCCTAAGGGGTCATACGTGGTTCTAAGGGGTCACACGTGTTATAACACATGCGGGACCCCTTAGAATCGCATATGACCCCTTATAAAATTGTAGGGTGAATGACATACCCCTTAGCCCATCAAATAGTGTCTTAACACATGCGTGACCCATTAGAATTGCATATGACCCTTTATAAAATCAATCCTAGTGTGAACGACATATCCCAAAACCCATCACATAGCGTCTTAAGGGGTCGTATGTGGTCCTAAGGGGTCACACATGCATTAACACATGCGTGACCCCTTAGTAGGTCACATAGGACCCCTTATAACATCCTACTATACATATGACATTCCCCTTAGGATCACATAGTGTCATAAGGGGTCATATGTGGTTCTGAGGGGTCATGCATTTGTTATAACATATGCATGACCCCTTAGAACTGCATATGACCCCTTATAAAATCCTAGTGTGAACGACATACCCCTTAGTCCATCACATAGTGTCTTAAGGGGTCATATGTTGTCCTAAGGGGTCACGCATGCATTAACACATGTGTGACCCCTTAGTAGGTCACATATGACCCCTTATAACATCCTACTGTACATATGACATTCCCCTTAGGATCATATAGTGTCCTAAGCCTGGGTCATATGTGGTTAGACCCACATATGACCCCTTATAAAATCCTATAACCACATATGACCCCTTATAAAATCCTAGTGTGAACGACATACCCTTTAGTTCATCACATAGCGTCTTAAGGGTCGTATGTGGTCCTAGGGGCCACGCATGCATTGACACATACGTGACCCCTTAGTAGGTCACATATGACCCCTAATAACATCCTACTGTACATATGACATTTCCTATGTGTCCTAAGGGGTTGAATATGTGGTCCTAAGGGCTCACGCATGCATTAACACATGCATGACCCCTTATAGAATCCTAGTGTGAACGACATACCCCATAGTCCATCACATACTATCTTAAGGGGTCATATGTGGTCGTAAGGGGTCAACATGCATTAACACATGCGTGACCCCTTATAACATCCTACTATACATATGACATTCCCCTTAGGATCATGTACTGTCCTAAGGGGTCATATGTGGTTAGACCCACATATGACCCCTTATAAAATCCTATAACCACATATGACCCCTTATAAAATCCTAGTGTGAACGACATACCCCTTAGTTCATCACATAGCATCTTAAGGGGTCATATGTGGTCCTAAGGGGCCATGCATGCATTGACACATACGTGACCCCTTAGTAGGTCACATATGACCCCTAATAACATCCTACTGTACATATGAAATTTTCTATGTGTCCTAAGGGGTTGAATATGTGGTCCTAAGGGCTCACGCATGCATTAACACATGCGTGACCCCTTATAGAATCCTAGTGTGAACGACATACCCCTTAGTCCATCACATACTATCTTAAGGGGTCGTATGTGGTCCTAAGGGGTCAACATGCATTAACACATGCGTGACCCCTTATAACATCCTACTGTACATATGACATTCCCCTTAGGATCATATAGTGTCCTAAGGGGTCATATGTGGTTAGACCCACAATGACCCCTTATAAAATCCTAGTGTGAACGACATACCCCTTAGTTCATCACATAGCGTCTTAAGGGGTCATATGTGGTCCTAAGGGGCCACGCATGCATTGACACATACGTGACCCCTTAGTAGGTCACATATGATCCCTAATAACATCCTACTATACATATGAAATTTCCTATGTGTCCTAAGGGGTTGAATATGTGGTCCTAAGGGCTCACGCATGCATTAACACATGCGTGACCCCTTATAGAATCCTAGTGTGAACGACATACCCCTTAGTCCATCACATACTATCTTAAGGGGTCGTATGTGGTCCTAAGGGGTCAACATGCATTAACACATGCGTGACCCATTATAACATCCTACTGTACATATGACATTCCCCTTAGGATCATATAGTGTCCTAAGGGGTCATATGTGGTTAGACCCACATATGACCCCTTATAAAATCCTACTATACATATGACATTCCCCTTAGGATCATATAGTGTCCTAAGGGGTCATATGTGGTTAGACCCACATATGACCCCCTATAACATCCTACTGTACATATGACATTCCCCGTAGGATAATATAGTGTCCTAACATACATATGACGTGTTAGATCTCTCTATTCTTGAATTTTTTATGTATGTCAAAGATTTAAATATGTACATGTACATTAGATCTCTCTATCTCTCTGAAATATATGTTATCTCTAGATCTGAAATATATGTTCTCTCTCTCTCTCACTGAAATATTTGAAATTTTTACATGTATTTTTTGAAAATGAAAATGATCTCTCTCTCTCTGTCATGAAGATTTATATGTATATAATCTCTCTCTCTCTCTCTCTCTCTCTCTCATGAAAATGATCTCTCTCTCTCTGCTTACATATTTATTTTAACTTTATGACATGTACCTAGATAGATGGCATCCCAAGATATACCTTCGCAGGCTCCTGATCAGGATCCACCTTTGCAGGCTCCTGATCAGGATCCACCTTCGCAAGCTCCTGATCAGGATCCACCTGCGCAGGCTTCACATCAGGAGCCACCACAGCAGGATCCTCCACAGCAGGATCCCCCCTTGCCCGACATTGCTACTATTTTTCGTTACAGTGATCGAGAGTTGCATAGGTTGAGGGCCATACTAGATGACCCTCGTACTGATGGCGTGTACAAGAGTATGTGCACATCCATTTTTGATAGTTTGCAGACATTGAGGGACCGCTTAGTATCTCATACCTCATTCTCACCTGAGGTTATAGAGGATATATATAGACAGTTGAGGAGTAGGTGAGGGGTCCTCATTCTTTTGCTGATGTGGTGGGGGTGGTCTCGAAGGAGACCATCAAGGAGAGATGCTTCCCACAATATCAGGAGAAGAGTAAGGTGAGGGGATATCAGGTTACCAGATGTGTCGACCCACAGGTTGCATCACTGATTTACCCATGATTCTTAGCAGCCCATGGTCGTTATCCTAATAACGACCAGATTCCATTATACTTTGCACAGCAGGTATTTACTGAGGTTCATTGTCAGATGAAACCAAACTACCTTGATATTCCGGGATATTATGGACAGGGGAGGGGCAGGATTGCTGATAGAGATGCATATCATAGGCGTGATAGAGCTCTGCCTAGACACAGGGACCTTGTTGGCTAGAGATTTCCTGCAGTAGTCCCAGCCATGGCACCCATAGCAGATCACATTGTGATTGCTTCTCAGAGAGAAGCAATTGAAAGGATTGGACATATTGCATCAGCAGCACCCACCATATCTTCTGACAGGGTGGGCAGATATATGATGAGTCGACCACGTTCGCGATCATCCATAGATCATGCATCTTCTAGTCATGGGGGGGCTTCAGATTCAGATGATCGATATATTTCTGCTGGCATCCCCTCCCCAGATGAGGTAGCAGCTATAGTCGGAGGTAGTAGACATGTACAGATGTCACAGTATTTAGTGGAGGACCTACTACATGCTTATAGTTTTATTTCATCTCGACTTGGGATACCATTGGGTGATGTTAGAGAGGAGATTTGCAGAGATGTTCAGGCTACAGCGGCATCGACACATACCCCGAGGCAGTCACAGCATTCTCATCACTCTACGCATGCTCCAGGCATTGACCCACCTACAGATCACTCTGTTGCTGCAGAGGAGGAGCTACGAGCTGATGAGCTCCATATCACAGATGAGGGCCGGTTGGATTCATGTGAGGAGATACGAGCTGATCAGGTACATATCACAGATGAGGGTTTGGACTCATTTGAGGATCAGCTGAGAGATTTGAGCCATACTGGATTTATGGACATGCTACTACAGCCAGACACTTCATCCACGATGCCCACTCATCTAGTTAGCCCCTTGCACTCCTCAGTGATACGTACAGCTAGAGAGAGATATGCTGGCACGAGTGATGTTGTTGATATGATCACGGGACAGGATCAGACTATACAGCCTACTCCAGGTGATACACAGGTATGTACATGTACATGTGCGTTTAAAATTTTAGAAGATATGTATACATACATTGCAAATTTGTACCTGATAAATATATATCTATAGATCTCATGTTTAATAAATAATCTAGAGTTCTAAGTTTTAATTTGTAGATCATTTAAATTGATTATGGACTAATCCTTAAATTGACAGTTAGCTCATGTCACTCCTTCCTTGAGCTCTGAGCATGTGCGTAGGAGAGATTCTTTAGATGCTGTTAGTGTACAGGTTAGTTATGGTTTTTGGTATATATATATTTGATGTACATGCACGTCTAGAGAGATATATATATTATATTTAATATTTAAATAAATTCTACTTTTGCAGGACTCCCCCTCAGATGGTCGCTCAGTTCGTAGTTGACATGATGATCCCTGTTGATTTTCTCCAGACTTTATAGCTCATTTACATTTATCTTTTTATATACTTTCATATTATATATATTCATGCACGTACATGGAGTTTAGACTCTAGATTATACTTTATACCTGGTTTATGTTTGACTCTGGATTATACTTTATACTTTATACATGGAGTTTAGACTCTAGATTATACTTTATACCTGGTTTGTGTTTGACTCTAGATTATACTTTATACATGGAGTTTAGACTATAGATTATACATGTTATAAGTTTTATACATGTTTGATTATATTATATTTATACATGTTTGATTATATTCTAGATTTATGTACATGATGTTTGATTAAATTAGATTTAAATACATGATTGATTAGATTGTATATTTCATGCATGTACAACGACTTGTTTAGACTCTAGATTATACTTTATACCTGGTTTGTGTTTGATCATCTATTATACATGTTTGATTATATTAGATTTATACATGTTTGATTAGATTAGATTTAAATACATGTTTGATTAGATTGTATATTTCATGCATGTACAACGACTTGTTTAGACTCTAGATTATTCTGTATACCTGGTTTGTGTATGATCATCTATTATACATGTTTGATTATATTAGATTTATATATGTTTGATTAGATTAGATTTAAATACATGTTTGATTTTCAAACAAAAGATTATGTATTCAATTATACATGTTTGATTTTCAAACAAAAGAGTATGTATGAAATGAACAAACTAAACTTAATAGGTCATGTATTGAATAGTTCACATCCAGTACATGTATATTACATAGGTATGTATATTTGTAGGTATGTGAGCTTCTAGGTATGTATATTGTAGTTAAATAGTTCACAACATGTACATGTCCTAATTCCATATTAAATATATCAATTTTACAAATGTACATATTACATTCTAATTTAAATATGCATTTTTTAATTAAATACAAATACAATTACATACAATTAAACGTGCACATTTAAATACATCCTAATTTGATATAATGTATAAATAAACTTAAAAAATATTTATCCTAAATAGTTTCAAAACAAGTTACTTGAGATCTAGAATTTATCTTGAACTTGTACATTAAAATTCAATTCATGTGGATTACTAAATGTATATATAGTTCATACCACATCAAGTGGTTCACAACGTTCTTCAATAACACTTAATATTTTGTCATGATCTTCACTATCTAGTCTCCACTTTTGAGACCGCCCTCGACATGGAACTGTTTGAAGAATTAGGCCAACAGCAATGACCAAGTGACTATACTGATATACCTTGTTATCAATTTGGTATTCAGTGAAATGAATCCCATGTTGAACAATTTTAACTTGTTTGAAATATGTCCCTTGCACTACAACTGATCCTGCATGTACATGTATATAAGAAACGTGAGAAATTAAAAAATTTCACACAAGCGATTTGTATGTATGTACATATTCAAATCAGAACTCAAACCTGTGGGAAATGACACTCCATCACTCATCTCAGATTTTGATAACTTCTTTCTCTCTTCTATGCAACACAATAAATAATAACTAACACCTTCTATATTTCCATCTTCTGCTATGACTACAAAAATATCTCCTGCAATTTGACACAAGTTAAATAAATTCTAAGTTATATGTCATTTTTAAGGAAATGTTTACATGTGTACGTCATGTACATACATACCTTTTTTAATCAATCCTGAAATATGATCGTAATCACCAGAAATCAAAGGAATGTCTTCAAAGTTTTCATCCTCATTTGAATCCTCGTATGTGTCAGAAACATCTAGTGGCACCATTTTCCATTCACTAACATATCCAAGCTCTTGGTTCTTGCAATCAACATAGTTTTCGAAAATGCATTCAGAACAAAAACATGAATAATCTCTAGTGTATAATGTCCATGGGCGATTATCTGTACTCATGACACAATGCAAAGATCTTGTCCTCTCCACACTCTTGCATCCATGCATTGATTTTCTATCCACATCTGTAAAATGTACATGTGTACAAGAATGTACATGTAGATCAAGTTGTTAAATTAAAAAAAATAAATAAAATACTAAAAGAGAACACGTACCGGTTATCTCCCAAAACACTCTATATGGAATGGGCTTATATGTTCTTGATGATGATTCCCAAGGATAATTAGGTTGCTCAAAGTGTTTCTTACACCATTCAACAACATCATGTGCATTTTCTATACGTTCTCCTGTGTACTTTATTTGATGCTTTCTTAGAGCACGTTTGATACAAGCTCCTGCACCATCATGTTCACCCTTTCCATGACCACTCTCAAAAAAACTCCAAACATGTGGTATTTTGTCATTTCGATGATATCTACATAGTGCATAAAATGGCCTCGAAGATTTGAATCGTGCCGCACATCCATCAGACCAAACAAAATGTTTAACTATTGTTATGCCTCTATCTTTCAAATATTCAAAAAACTTCTTAAAGCAATGTTGTACAAAAAGTGTGTCATGCTCCTTATCATCACTAATATAGAAGTGGTACTCTTTCTTAATGACACGATTTTCAAATGTACTATCAACACCATCTAAATTCATCTGTGCATGTCGATAACACACATGCATGAAAATAGTGATTTGCTTTGAAAAATAATACTCTGATTGAATCTCTTTTTGATGCACAAAAGAGTAATTCTCTGCGAAGTCAACTACAGATAAAATAGTTCCAAGTGGGAAAGTGTCTCTTAATCTTTTAAATTGTTCTGCTTGCCACTTGGCAAAAAAACCATGGCATATGTATGGTTTTATCAACTTACGAAAATTTTCCATAAATGTTCCAATAGGTATTTCCTCTTCTACATAATCTAGTCTTGTAGATTCCTTTCCAAATTTTGTTTCAATTTTTTTGTACTTATAACTCTTGCAATTTACCATCTTCCTCATGTCAGTATCTTCATCTCTCAAAGGCAATTTAGCCAAGTCCCCACATGTTCCACAAATTCCTCTTATGCAATTTATTTGACCGGTTGCATTATCATCTGATTTATCACATAAGATGGATGCTATGAATTGACTTGTTCGTTTAGGAGGAGCATTTTCATAACCATCATTATCTTCTCTAATCTTTCAAAACACCTGATAGTACAAGTCAAATTCGATGTGATAACGACAACAACAAGTTTCGAAAACTTTGTTTAACTTCACATAATATGGCCTTAACTGTTCAAACATGGTTTGTCCAATCTTTATATGAGGGTTTGTTTTAGTAAACAATACATACAATTCATGTTTTGTTGTGTCTATCCAATGTTTTACATGGAGATCATAATGATCAGGACCAATCCTTTGCTTGATAACATCTCTACTATTTGATGAAGGGTGAGTATTATCATTCCAAAAACTTGTCACAAAGTTCCTAACAACATCTTCAATTCTATCAGAATGAGGAGCTCTACACATAATTGCCCAATTCCCTTCTGAGGTAGTATCATCCAAAATCTTTCTCCTTTTAACATATTTAGATATTGTCCTTCTACTAAAACCAAACTCAGATGACAGTGAAGAGATTTGTCCTTTTTGAGGCAATCTTTCATTTACTAAAGATGTCAACATCACTCTTCTTGAAATGGTCTTATCTAGTTTTCGAGATTTTTTACCAATGTTCACCAAACCTTTCTTAACATTATCAACAATAGATTTTTGTAGCTGAGAAGATTTCCTCTTTTGATTTGTTGTATCTATATCCAACAATTTCATTGGATCTACTAAGTCTTTATGAGTAAGTACAATTGATAACAATTGAGCTTTTTCTAGTGTAGTATCAAGATTGTTGAAATGCGACATTATTTCTTTTGCACTTTTATTCATTGACCTCCTTTTAGTATGTCTAGGTTCTTCACTGAGACATTTCAACTCATCCACTTCCATTTCAAGTAAATGATCTAAATTTTTATAAGAAATATTTCTCTTCACCTGTTTAGCTAGATCCACAATACACTCATCCATATCAGTGGTAGGACGTAAGAAGCCTGACCCCTCTCCTTCAAAGGTCTCCATTGGTTCAACTTGGACAATCTCCTCCCTATGTTCATCAACTATATTGTGTTCTTCAACAGGTTCATTTGCCCGTTCTGCACATAATTTAAGAGTTTGTGTAAGGTTCTTGAATTAATCAGAGATTATTCAATTAGGATTAAGAATAGGGGTGAATTTGGCTTAAAGCTTTACATGTTAAAATTAGCCCATTCAATTTGGTTTATTAAATTTAAATACTTTTAGGACCTTATTGTTATAACTCTAATTAAATTACCTGTTTAGGTTTAAAGTTCAATTTGTTCTCAGGTTAGGTTTAAAGTTCAATCTCTAATTTTGAGCACTAATTTAACACATAAAATAAAATTTTGATAAATTAGAAATTCCAATTTTGAAAATTAAAAGTACAAATATTTTGATGCATGCATACGATAACTTAGGTGACCTCATATTAATTTGTTATGGACCATAATGTAAGTGGACTATAATTTGTCACATGTGTGTATATTTAAGACCTATTATTGCATAATAGACCTCCTAATCTGAAATGTTTTTGCATGTACGTGAAGTTGAATATAAATAGTTCACTTAAATTATTCAACATGTTTAATAGGTTATAAATTTATGTCACATTTAAGAACTATAATCAATGTAATAGTCCTAATAGGCCTTATTATTAAAATCAATATGACCACATTTGAAAAAACATTTCACAAAATTAATATACTTAACTACTCTTAAGACAAATATATTATGTGATATTAAAGGACCTATCACATGAAATTACTTGTACATGTAGATTAAATATTCAATATATATAATTTAGAACCTAAAAATTATGACATAATAGGTCTTATTAATTTTATGACTTAATAGGTCTTATCTATTATAAATGAACTTAATTATATAGGAGAAAACTGCAATTACACAACAAGCAAGTTGATGGAATTTGAAATTTGCAAATACACATGTATTATCTCAAATTAATTATGTTTTCCAATTAAAACAAAATTCTTTTTAATCCTATTAAAAATATTAGATAAAAAATATTGAATTCTAATTAATTGATACGTAATACATATTAAATTAAATAGAAATAAAATTAAAAATACATACTTGCATCATGATATCTTTGTCTTCTTTGTTCTCGATATCTTTCTTCCGTTTCAGGAGAATAATTCCTTGAAGTCTTATTTTGCCTTCTCTTCTTGTTCCCCATGC
Source organism: Cryptomeria japonica (assembly GCF_030272615.1). Taxonomy (NCBI): domain Eukaryota; kingdom Viridiplantae; phylum Streptophyta; class Pinopsida; order Cupressales; family Cupressaceae; genus Cryptomeria; species Cryptomeria japonica. The sequence goes on along the minus strand of NC_081407.1, from coordinate 748,226,901 downwards.
TTTTACAAAAAACCTTCAAATTATTTGCCTTCAAAATAATTTTCAAATATCTTCTCTCATCCAAAAATGCGAATTATTTTAATCATTTGAGTGATAAAAAGCGAAAAAAAATTATGGACATTTATACGATTCCACAAATGAAAAAAAAAACAAAAAATGCGTCGGCCCGAGTTCGAACGAAAGCCGACAGTTAAAAATTGTTGGGTTCGCTCGAACATGGCAGTTACAAAAATGTGCATGCCAAAATCTAGTTCATCGGTTCGAGTGAATGGGGGTTCGCTCGAACCCCTTTTGGTTCGAGCGAACCCAATCCGATCGAACAGGTGTTCGATCGAAACCCCAAAATTAGAAGTTTCTCGCAAAAAATTTCAGAGTTTTGAAGAATTAATGACTTCGGAGCTCTGGTTCAATACACGAATGAAATAATCTTGATAACCCAAAAATATTAGATGGTAGTACTCGAAGCAATCTTTCCAACGAATATAATTTTGTTAAATTTTGAATTTATTATGTTCTTGAGTTTTTAATTTTATTAAAAATTGGTTTTTCACCGAACATGAACTTCTCTGTTCAACGCATTGGGAAAAATAAGAAACTAATTCTAAAAAATTCTAAAAAATATCTATGCCCTTGGTATTGATGTCTTCTTTCTAACAAAAAAAATAAAATTGAATTTCGATTTATATAGAACAAGTTATGTGTTCAAACGTAAACCTATGTTTGAATTATGACTAGTCGGACTTCAAAACTTTATAAAATGAAAAATATTGAACATATCACTATAAAACCAAATGCAAGCCCTGGATATTGATGTTACAAACCAAAATTCGAAAGAATTGAGTTTTTATCATTTATAGAAAAGAAGTTATGCATTTCGGGAGGCACATCACTCTTAAAAAATGTAGTTTGTTGTAAAAAACTACTTTTCGAGGGAGATGGAAAAATTTTTTAAAAATCTTTTTAAAAAATTTGAAAAAAATGTATATAGAATCGACGAACAAAATGCTAGAAATCACTAATTTACATCATCTTCAAATTTTTAATAGTTTAAAAGTTATAGTTCTTGGAAGTTGAAGATTATTTTAAAAATGTACATCTCAGTGTCAAAAGTGGCAAAAAAGTGGGAACCATTATTGTGAGTTCACCCCTAAGGTGTACTTGCAATGTCCAAAGTGTAAGACCAAGTATGTATGTAGTAGAGTAGGTGTGGCTTCCAAAGAGATGATAGTTTCTCTTGATGAGGTAAGTTGACATTGACTCTAAGTAAGACCAAATGAGACCCAAAGGTGATAGACCTTGGTGAGGGACCACTTAGAAAAATGTTGTTGTATGTAGTGTGTTGACAAAGCAAGATGAGGACAAGCAAGTGACCTTTAGACTCAAGTTTAGACAAATGTGAATGTAATGTAAGGTGTAAAGCAATGATGGACTTTGTGAGACCCAGAAATAGGCTGAATGCTAGATGAAAACCCAAAGAGATAACCTAGGAAGCTCAATAAGTCTGAAACTCATTGTTCTTGTTGGCTGGACTATAAAGTTTTCCAATTCTGAACACAGACGTACCTATATACTTCATAGACACGATTAAATGACGCAGACGTGGTTCTGTCAGACACATGCATTTCTAAGATTTTGTAAATGTAATGTTGCTTAAGAGAACACAGACACGTTTCTACCCTGCACAGATGCGGCTAGATGACACAGACATGATTCTATTAGACACAGATGCATTTATGAGATTTTGTAAATGTAATGTTGCTTAAGAGAACACATACGCGTTTCTGCCTTGCACAAACACGACTAAATGACACAGATGTGATTCTATCAGACACAAACGTGTTTCCAGAAATTAAGTGCAATTTTTCCAATGTGTGAAGTTGCTTGTTGTAACCAAATTTGAATTTTTGACTGTTTTTTCATGACAAGAAGAGACAATGTTGATGAAGACTCAATGTTTTCAAGTGTTTAGACTAAAAAATGACTCAAAAATGACTCCAAAGAAAGTGTGTTGTTTGATGTAAAAATGTTTTGCATACACTTGAAGACACCAAAGACACAATGTTTTGATGTTTGGTCTTGAATGTTTGATTGTTCAAAATAAGACAAGCACAATTCTTATGGTTGGCCAAGACAATAGTTGTTTATCCCTCATGGGGTTTCTCCCGATTCTATGCTATTCAGAGTGGATACTTAGATGCTTGACCCCACTGGCTCCACCCTCGGCACTCACTTCTCTGGGGCAGCCAACAACCGGTCCCCACGAAAACTCCCCGTGGTGAACTTTGTATCTCTACTAAGAACTGTATGTGTGTGGGTCGCTCCAGAGGTCTGACCTCCTGACCCAACAACTAGAAGGATTTTGGCTTTCTAAAACAAAAAGGTGCTAGTAAGGGCATCTGCTCATGTGGCCATACATGTGGCACTTTTAGCTCTGTAAATACAAAAGGCTCCCAGTCGGTAGGGGTTACGCCCTACAACTGATCAAATAAATTTGATTAAATGGGTTTATGGGGAGACATAGTGTCGGTATGAACTAATCAACACACGTTACCCATGGTTTTCACCATGAATACAATTATTTATAGTGGTTCGGAAGAGGATGGCTTTTCCTCACTACCACTTGGGTCGTTCTCTCCTCACTAGTAGTCCTAATGACCACATGGGGAGATAGGCCCTCTAAAGATTAAACAAAAAAGAGCCTATTGCTCAAGACACAAAAGACACTGATTCAATTTTAGTGCACCAATTGAAGTGTTTGATAATATATGAAAATAAGGCACACAATAAAGATCAAAAGAAAATCCTTGTTAAGGTCTTGCAACAAAGATTTGTTAGTAGTTTGGATTGTTTCAAATGATCACCCCTTCTTGCAAGAACACGAGTTAGGTAAATTTTAGATCCAAAAGACTTTGTGAAATAGGGGTCTTCGACAAAATAATTTTGCTTTCAAGACAAGCTGCACTGATTTCGGTAGCTAGATCAGAAGATGTTAGCTCAAAATAAACCAGATCTGAAATCCAAATGATGAAATAAAACCTCAAAATTGGATAAAAAACACTAAAATGTAAAAGGTAAAACACAAACATGGTTAAACCTAACACAAATGCCATAAAAGAATGCAAACACACCTAGATATGTCACAGACGTTTCTTCTAAACACAGACACAACCACCGAACACAAACATGTCTGGAGGCTTCACAGATGCGATTTAGGAACACAAACACGACCCTGTAATCAACAAAAAAAATAAACTAGTGTCGAAGATGTAGACATGACATAAAATAAAAAATGAGATCTCAAAATGCGCAAACGCAAAAATGTCAAAATATTGTCAGAAATGTCAGATCTGTAACTTCAAAAATACAAAATCTGCAACAAAAGATGTTAAATGCAAAAGGAACAAGAGTCCCATCGGGCGTGCCAAAATGTTTATGGTAAAAATGGAATAACAATATTGAAAGACTAAATAAATTCAACCACAAAACCCTAGCCTAACAACAACAAAGATCCACCATAACATATGAAGATTACCTAAGACAATGCAAATCAAATAAAATCACAAAGATTGTACCATCACATGTCCAATAGGGTTTGGATCTCCATTCTTCCTATCTCTATTGATCTTGCTTGATATATTTGTTCTCATATTTTATGTGCACAAGAGCTCAACAAAGAATGGAAATGTGGTTGCAAGTAGGCTTGATCGCATCTGAAAGTTCAAATGCTAGAATCATCGGGGGTTGATAATGAAGGAAGCATATCCTTATATAGAAGAGACTATAAGAAATGGAGGGATAAGATTGAGAGGTGTAAAAGATAAATGGTTGGCTATGATTAGAGGGTAGGTAGAGAAAATAAGAAAATAATGAGAGGGTAGGTAGTGTAGGAATTAAGAGATGAATGGCATGTGTAATGGGTAGAAAAGGCTAATGAATTAATTAAATACATAAAGATTCATTTAATTAATAGAGGAAGTGGGATCAATTAAATAAATAAAAGTATTTATTTAATATAGGAAAAGGGGAATTTAAATAAATAAATATATTTATTTAAATAAGAAATAAGGCTAGAAGAGGATAAATGAATTAATTAAATAAATAAAGATTTATTCAATTAATAGAAGAATTAGGCTAAAATAATTAAATAAATAAAGATATTTATTTAATTAGACAAGATAATTTGAGGTGTCTACAGAAATTACTGTAAAATTGTGATAAAACAACAAGGAAGAGGACAATTCAAGCAACATTAGTTAGAAGAATTCACAGAGAGTCTTCAAAATCAGAAGGTCCAAAAATCCAAGTAAGTTCCCTATTTCTGAGCTTTGTAATTATAATGGAAGCCTCTTCGACTAGGAAAACCAGAGCTAGGAAACCTAGGGAAACCCAGTCTGGAGAGGAAAAATAAAAAGGGCAGAAGAAGGAAGGTCACCCATTAGACTAAGACCTATTAGACTAGTTCCCTGCCTTGAGCCATCAGTCCAAAAAGATTAAAACAGATGATGAGGGCTTGGAGGATAGGTTTGAAAATTTGGGAGACATTTGGATAGAGATTAGAGGGCTTGAATTGTTCATCTTTGGATATGTGCGAAGAAATGCTCCAGAGCCTATAAATACTTTATGGAGATTGAACCTGGAGAAATTGGCAATACCCAATGTTTTTGTAAACGTTGAACTTATGAAATCTCTAGCCAACAATTATGACCCCAGGACAAAAACCAATTATGATTATATGTGGAAACCAATAGTGTCCAACACTAAAGAAGTTATAGAAAGTGTATTTGACTTAGATTTGGGATTTGAAGAAAAGATAGATACTAGCAAGCTTACTTAGGAGAATTTTAATATGGAAGATATATATAAGACGTGGAGACTACCTATCCACAGGCCAAAAATTGCAGGATCAATAGTGCCATTCGGTGAAGGAGATAAAGCTCCTTTTGATGTTAACTTTTTCTACCCCTATTTCAAGCACACATATTATTGTGTAGCCCGGGTCTTAGGAGTAGAAGCCCCCCCCCTTGATGGATATAATGGATATGATAATATGTGCGGATTTGCAATCAAAGGACCCTAGGGCATTTGATTTTGTTGCTTATTTATCTAAAGCCCTAAATCATGGTTTGGAGAAGCTGAAAGGAGTTGGAGAAGCTGAAAGGAGACATGGTGAATGTTCATTTCAAGTATTACTCTTTTCTTATGCATATATTACTCTGTATTGGATAAGATAAAGGATTATGGCCAGATGGGTTATGTGTCAAGGATTATGATAAAGATGGAGTTAGGAAGCCTGTACAGTTATGGTTATCTTCGTGGGACCAGAGATACAACAATAGTTAGTATTGGCACTTTGAAGAGTTCTTCGTTAAAACACTGTACAGATTGCTAGGTTATCGGTGTGATCATTTTATATCTCCTAAAATTCAGAGATTTCTCAAGCCAAAGGAGTTATGTGAAGACACTCCAATTACACATAATTGGGGAGATTGGTACTGCTTTCTAGATTATACTTAGATAAGGGTGTATGGGTTTGAGGGAAAGCCTTATTTGTTGCATATTACAGTGCCTAATAGAGTAGCTTGCCTTGAGATTATCAGACAATTATCGATAGCTAGTGCTAAACACTTGACAGATCATGAGAAACAATCCATAGTGCCTGGGTTATTGTTTTTTTCAGAATTTATTCTTAAAAGTTCAAAAAGCTATGACTTATTGCACAATAAATTAGGTTATTATAAGATGGTGGAAGGTGATCCTAGGTCAAACTTCGACCTCGAAGGCTATATGAGAGAAGAAAAAGCATCACATAATCTTAGGGATGGAGAACATGTTCCATTGACGCCTAATGATTTCATTATAAATATGGAAAGGCAAGAAGCCATTGAGAAAAGGGAAAAATATGATAGAGTATCCATAGCCTACGAATGGAAGCTTAGTAGAGGAAAGAATAATGAGGATATTATGCAGGGGATAGATGACCCTTTAGCCAAAGCCAACAAACTTATGGAACATGAATTGGAGATTCTAGATGGTGTCCCTATGTATGTTTTCAGGGACAGGAAACAAAATTTCTAGGATATAGAGCCTTTGGCACACATGTCTCCCTAGTCTATTTTTGAGTTTATGCCTGTTGATTCACCAAGAGAAGTGTATCCCCTTGGATATGATTGGAACGTATAGATGAATCTGGCAACTGACCAGTATGATGTCCATGAGATCAGTGATGTTAGGTTGCTAGAACATGAAGACTTCATTTCAGACAGTGACTTTATTTATACCAAAGAATTTAACACATTTTTGTGCCAATACAAAGGGACATAAGTCAGAGCCAACACAGAAGGGAAAACTAAGAAAGAGATGCTCAAAATACTGCAGGAGGAAATAGACCAAGCCATGAAGGAAATGATGCCTGCAAGGGAAGGCTATTACTTAAAGATGTTGGGGTATTAATATACTCAAGATAGAACATTAGATCTCCTCTATTGTTTGATAGTTTTGTGAAGAAACAATGGCCTAATAAGCACATTATGCCAGATGAAGTTGATAAAATTTTCATGGGATCAGGATATGATCAAGATCAAAAAGCTCTTATGTTGTGGGCTCTATACTCTAAGGAGAAAAGGCCTTTACTTATTGACACTGATGAGGCCTTTGGACATTTAATGATCCAAAAATCCGGGAAAATTGATCCTAGGATCACTCCCAAACTGAATTTGGATGTAGCAAAACTTAATCAAGATCAGATTGAATTTCTAGTCAAGGATAATTACACCTATAAAGGTTTGTATGAAAAGGCTAGCGAGGAAGCGCAACGGTTACAATAAATATTACTACAACAAAACTCTTCTTTGGGCATTAATGATCTAGGTATGGTACGTGAGACTGGCTAAAAGGTTATAGATGCTCTACCAGACACTATCTAGTAGAAGACTAAGAGTGAGAAGTTGGTGAAACAAGTAGAAAGTGCTTGGCAAAAAATGGATAAACTGGTCAATGATATCATTGAACACATATTTAGAACCATGGTAACACATGCAGATTAGTATTGGAAAGTGTATACTGGGACTGTCAAGGCTCTAAGGGAGCATGAAAGATTAAAGAAATCACTGCAAGAGGTGATGAACAATGTTGATACCATGACACCTGAAGAGAGAGTAGAAGGGATAACATACTTGGAGAAACATGACAGATATGCAGATACATTTAACAAATACCTCCAAGCGATGGAAGATGGGAGCACTTCATGAATGCCAACAATCTACAAGGAGGGGAAATTTATATCATTGGAACAATGGAAGAATGAGCTTGCTAGCATTGAAGAGCGAGCCATCTTAGGATTGGATCAGGATAAAGATTTGACCCCTCATGTCAACCAGATAATCTTTGAGTACATTTAATTGAAGGCAGAGATGAAGAAGCAGAACATTGATATCAGGAGCTACAGAGAGGATGATTACATAAATCACTTGGGAATGCTTAATATATTTTTATTTAACTTTTTTAAGAACATACAACTTGGTCGTTGATGTTGGTAAGGGACATGACTTTTCGTAAAGATAGTTTTTGTTCTCATATATATGAGAGGTTTTTTGTAAAACAAGGGGACATTAAGAAATAGATGTACTATACACTCTGGCAGTTTTTGTAACTTTGAAAACTCTATCAATATAGTCAGTTGTTTTTTCCTTTAGGTATGTGCTATGAGTTGTTTATTTCAATTGGCAGTTGTTCTATGATATTGTTTCATAAAAGATAAGGTTGCTTGTATCTTCCTAGTGAATTTTATTTTCCTGCTGCTATTAATTTGAGTAAAAGGCCTACTTATGGATTATAACTACTCCTTGTAAGTCTTCCTTGAATGGTCTCTTAAAGTAAGGGTTAAATTTATTCGAGCAAATTATAGTATAAGACTATTAAAACGGATCTTTTTGAGGAAAGGTAATTGACAGATCTACCTAGGGGGTGATTTAATTTTTTTTTCATAGAAGCATATATTAAGTCCTGCTGAAGTAATAGACTATGTGGCCCAAACAAGAGGAAAGGCACTGATCATTTATAAACAACAACCTTTTACCATATCAATTACCTTTACTTTAAAGAAATAGGAATAGTTGAGTAGGATATATATAGAATCAATTAGCAATAGTGTATACATATAAATTTCAAGCACAAAGATCGAATAGCTTTCACAACAACAATCTTGAACTCATCTAAAATCCACCTATACTAGGAACCTATGCCATTCAAAGATAGGTAAAAATTTATATCAAGATACTCAATCTGTTATAAAAGGCATTAGTCATCAAAGTGACCAGTGAATAGGTATACCCACCTAGGTCTTGCAGAGCCTAAAGTGAGGGAGTTAGTAACCAAATAGGTTCACTCTATAAGTTGGCCAATTCAATTAGAGGTTTTGATTATAGGAGTTGGCATTTCCTTAGAACCTATCCAAGTTGTTGATTTGAGATCCAACAAACTATATATCCTTTCCTGGGGAATCTTTGCTCCCTTTAATCCCTCAATCTCTCCAAAAATGCCTCACTGGTCACATTCAACCTCAACTTGGCCAACTTACCCACTTGAAAATACTTTGGCTAAACCATTCCCCCCTCTCTTTTAGCTTGCCACAATTTGAATGACCTCGAACTCTCCTTTAACTAATTGCATTGGAACATTCGACCTAGGATGAGTCTCCTCACAAATTTGACCCTCTTGAAGGGTTGAAGAAGGAGAAAACTAACATTTTCAACACTTGGTGTAATGGATAAAAAGTAGGTAGAAGAATATATTATAAGTTAGACAAGTTCTAGGCTAATAAAGATTATTTTTACTTTTATTCAAAATACAATTGGCTCAAAGTCAGTTCACCTTTTTCTCTATCTAATCACCACCCTATTAGGGAAAGGATTTTATTGGGTAGTAGATATGCAGAAAGAGTTAAGAAATGTGACTACTTCATCTTCAACACCAATTTTCTACAAGATGAAAATTGTAAAAGTGTAGGTTTTACCCTTAAGAGAGATCAAAAAGTGGATGATCTAAGCTATCAGTGATATTGAGAAATGGAACCACAATGTTAAAGTTTGGAAGTTGTTATTCCAAACCATTGGTAAGAAAACAACTATAGATATAAGGAAAAAGGAAAATGCAGTACAAGATAAGTTGTTGAAAGTTGAGAACTATCTATAGGGAGACCAAGATTAAACAATAATTTATTTGAGGAGTTCACAACAATAAAAAAACTATTTAAGGACTACAAATTAAAAAAGCAAATAGTATCTCAAAGTAAGAGGCAACCTAGATTGGTTAAACAATGGTGATAAAGGCACCAAATTCTTCTTTAGATACATTAAGGATAAAGGAGTGAAGGAACATATTGACAAAATTTGGCATGAAGGATATTTTATCACTAAACAAGATGAAATAAAGAGACAATTATTTCTCCTTTATAAGAATATCTTTACATCATAAGGGAACATGGTTGGCAGTCTCAATTTTAGAGAACACCTCAAGAAAATTATTCCTAAGAAAGTAACAAAGGAAGATGTAGTCAAATTAAAAGAAGAAATTTTTAAGGATGAAATTAGGCAAGTAGTGATGAATTTTAATTATGATAATCTATGGGCTAATGGGCTTCCCATTGACTTTTATAAAACCAATATTAATTAGATATGTGATGATTTACTTCAATTTTACAAGGAGGCACTCAGTAAAGGTTGCTTGGGAAATAATATTGATAAAGGTACTATCAAGATACTCTTCAAAGAGGGTGTTAAGGGACTTATTAAAAATTTGAGAATAATTACCCTACTAAATGTATCCTACAATATTTTATCTAAGATTATAGCCACAAGAGTGAGTGGTATCATCCCCAAGATTATTAATAACACTCAAACTAGTTTTATAAAGGGAAGGTATATCCAAGAAAACTCGATTACTAGATGGGATGCTATGAAATGGGCTAGATATTCTGAATAGAACCTACCAATTCTCTTATTGGGTTTTGAAAGGGCTTATGATAGGGGGCTATGTATTGGTTGGATCATGAGGAGCCAAAACGTGGCGATATAAAAACAATTGCCTTCTCCACTAGCCTAAAATCAAGAAAAAAATGTGTTGACTTTCTGCTTCGCTTGGATGTTAGTACATCTGACCATGGAAAAAACCCGACCAAATTGAATATTCGATAATAATAAAATATATATTATACGTAGTATATAATATATAAAGATCATATATAAAGATACCAACCAAGATCATAATAAGCATACAATTTCATGATACCTTTGATGAGCAGGCAATGGCTACGCAGCGGACAAAATGGCTCGCCCATGCCACGCCTTCCCATCCCCATCCCCATCCCCCATGCCATCACTGTCCACTCAAACGGTCCCATCAAAATGTTTTTAATTTTGTTTTCTCGGGAATGGAGATGTCTCGATTGTTGTGCGAACTACTCCATGCCTTGAAAAGGAGGTTTTTTTTTATGTTTGTTTTATTTTATTTTTTTCATTTTTATATGAAGTTATTTTATATGTTTATATTATTATTTACTTTGTTTTTTTATATGAATTTTTAAATGTGTATATAATATTTTTTATTGTTAAGTAACTTTTATCTTTGTTTTTTTCATTTATTATGTTTTCATTTTTTAAAAGTTATAATGAGTAAAATAATAAATATTATAAATAATGAATTATATATTTAATTTTTTTATAATAATTTATATGTTTAAATTTTAATTTTAGAATTTTTTATTTATTTTAATAAAAGGTATATTACAATATATATTATATATAAATTTTAATAATATTATTTTAATTTTTTTAAATACTTTTAAATAATAGTTTATTTTTTCTAAATATTTATTTATTTCTTACGTTAAAATAGTTTATATTTTTTATTTTTTATTTTAAGAAATTTTTATTTTCGATATTAAATAATTTTTATTTTTATATGTTAAAATCATTTTGTTATTTCTTATATTAAAATCATATAGTATTTCTTATGCTAAAATTACTTAATTTTATTTTCTTTGTTAAGTAATTTTTATTTTCCATACTAAAAGTTTTGGTGAAATTATTGATTAAAACCATAAAAGCTATTTGGATTATTAGCTATCTAGCATCCATTTTGGTATTTAAGTTTCACACCACACCACAATTGAAAATTGAAGAAAAAAATGAACAAATTTGAAGAAAAAAATGGAAAAATTTATATGTTTATATTACTGTTTTATTTGTTTTTTTATATGAATTTTTAAACGTCTATATAATATTTTTTATTGTTATATTTTATTGATAAATATGATATAGAATATTTTTCATATGTTATTTTCTTATTGTGTAAATAAATATGCATAATTTTTTAATTTAATTATATATAATTTTTTATTGTTATAATATTATTTATTTAATAGATTTATTAAATTATAATGTTTAAATTTTGAAGGAAACTTATTAAAGAAATAATTTTAAAATTTACTTTAACTTATAATACTTAAATTTTAAGTAAATCTATAAAATTAATTTTAAGTAAATTTTTTTCATAATTGTTTATTTTTATAACATCTTTGAAATTTAATAAACAATCATGGAAAACTATATTACTATATACAATAGATCAAGTCTACTAGGGTTATATTTTAATTAAAATTAGAATTCAATTAGGAAACATTTAATTATGATTCAAGTTATGTAAATTTTATGGTTCAAATAGGATTAGAGTTACCATAAAAATTTAAGATTAAAGTTAGAGTTATATTTTTTTAGATTTAGTTAAAACTTAAACATTATAATTTTTATGGTAACTCTAATTCTATTTGAACCCTAAAATTGACCCTATCCCTATGAAAAAAAATTACTATAAAAATTTACTTAAAATTTAAGCATTATAATTTTTAAGTAAATTTTTGTAGTTATATTTTAAATTTAAGTAAATTTTAAAATTATTTATTTAATAGATTTGCTTAAAATTTAAACATTATAATTTAATAAATTTATTAAATAAATAATATTATAACAATAAAAAATATTATATACACATTTAAAAATTCATATAAAAAACAAATAAAATAATAATATAAACATAAAAAAAACTTCATATAAAAATGAACAAATAAAACAAACATAAGAAAAAATGGCAAGAAAAAACCACCTTCCTTTTCAAGGCATGAAGTAATCCGCACAACAATAGAGACAAAACATTTTGATGGAACCGTTTGAGTGAACGATGATGGCATGAGGAATGGGGATGGGAAGGCATGGCATGGGCGGACCGTTTTGTCTGCTGCATAGCCATTGCTTGATGAGCATATCCAAGATCATACCAAAGGTCAACATAAAGATACCAACCAGGATCATAATAATGGTTGTGATTCCATTCAACAACCTTGTACTACCTTTGATGAGAAATATTAGGATCACGCTCAAGGCAAATGTTATATTTAATATTATATTCATATATAATATATTATATTATATAATTAATCACAACCATTATTATGATCTTGGTTGGTATCTTTATGTTGACCTTTGGTATGATCTTGGATATGCTCATCAAAGGTATCATGAAATTGTCTCATGGAAGTACAGATACGAGTATGGCCTTGATTGGTACATCTTGAAAGTTGGTCATTAGTATTTATGTTGGTATTTCTTCAGCCATGAAGGTCATTAGTATGTCAAGTGTGTAGATAAGAATATATAATTTTTATAAAATGGATAAAGGTGACTCAAACACGTGGGTTTTATCGGAAATATGGAAAGGCAAGAAGCTCAGGCCCGCCTTTCATGGTGTGATTGTTTTTCACAGCGCACTACATATCTGTGATTGTTTACTTTGTATCACATGCAAAGTAACAAGATAAAATCAAATTTAATTAGATTTGATGAATGACGTGAATGGTCCACATTTTGGTCATTGCCTTGCATATATGTTGTTACATTACTTGCATGGCTTTAATCCATTTTCATTATCTTGCAGATTGTTGACTTGATACCATTCATTGTCATTGTTCATGTATGCCATCTCATACATGAAATTTGCACATCTCTAATTTGTTTCCATTGTCATTTATTCAATCTTCACCCTTTCGTCATTGTGTATGTACGCCGTCTCATACAAGAAATTTGCACGACTCTTTCCTGTTTTCATTGTCATTAATTCTGTCATTGTCTTGCATGTGCATCGTCACTACTTGCATGACTTTAATTCATTTGTGTTGTCATTATCCATCGTCATTGTGCATGTACACCGTCTCATACTGTAAGTCTAATCTGTTTTCATTGTCATTAATCCAATCTTCCTCGTTTCCCCTCTACCCACAAAGTAAATAGGCTGAAAGAAAATTTGCATGCTAATTTTCCAAACATTTCTTTAGCGTGTGATAGTAGTCAATCTAATGATCACTGGAGTAGACTTATGCTTGGGTCAAGATACTATGGACAATAAAAATATCTTGGATGTTACGGAGTAGAATTTGTTATAAAAGTCGCCAGCAAAAACAAAAGATATCTTAAACCATTTCACATGGATTCACAGATTTTGCAACAACTACACAAATTCTCTCTCTAGATTCTCACGACTCCAAACGACCCAGAAAAACGTTGAAGCCACATCTAAATAAACTCAATATTAATGGGTCTCTAAAAGACAAGAATCTTCCAACAACATTCTCACTACATACAACACCACGGCCAATTGAAAACTAAACAATTTCTTCAATTACAATTCAATTTCCTACTAGTAAAATCTAAAATGTTATTTTTCATTTGTTTGCCTTCAAGTAAATTATTGAATAAATACCACCAAAATGAAATGCCCATTCAAAGGATTCAAGCATGTTTTTAAAATTGGTCCGACCACATGTTTTCATCATTAGATATGCCAAAAAAATTATAATTCTCAATTTATCCGATGAAAATTACAATTCTCAATTCATCTGATGAAAATTACTCTTCCATGATTAATTTTATTTATATCATTTGTGAGAAAAAAGGATGGTTATAGATTAGGGACAATATCTTGCCACATGCAAAAGGAGTTGTCTAAGTGATATTTTGTATTGGCCATTATGCTAGTGACCTTTTTTATTGCATGCTTTATGTGTTCAAATTGAATTCCTCAAATACATCCAATTCTTCCCAACAATTTCATAGCATATTATTGATTTTTTATTCTAATGTTTATCTATCTTGAATGGAATCGATGATGACTAAAGAGTCCCCTTCTATATGTATTTTTTAACTATTGAATATGAATTATAAAAAATAAAATACTCAAAAGCTAAAACAATTTTTTTTTAATATATTAATAAAATATTATGATGATCAAACTAAAAGAAATGAGGAATATAAAAATTGTGTCTTATGTAATCTTTAATATTCATAAAAGAAGGTGGTTTTCACCATCGTATATTGTTCTTTAAATTCTGCAATACAATTAATGTTTCAATGCTCAATTTACCTTATTAGTCTAAGAATAATTTATTAATAATGCATTTTTATTTCAATAATATCAAATTGTGCTCTAAATTAAAATACAAAATGAATATTTTCTACATAATATTAAATTCTACTCTAATAATATCTAACAAGCCACATAAGACATAACTATATGGTTTGAGGGTATCCACTCCTTTACCATCTAATCCCAAAGGCTTAAAAAATAAACCCTAAATTTATGTACTCCTCATTCTCATTCTATTTAATTTTATCCCATTGATTTATGTGCTCCCCACTACCCTAGTTTGGTTTACCATGGCTTCTCTTTTTATTTTACTCTTTCATCATGTTATGCATCTTTTTAATCTCAGCTCTTGACTCTCTCAACATCTATCAATATAATAATCTCTTTCAATTGAAAGCAGGTATGACTAGCACCAACTCTTCATTACCAAATTGGACTCCCCTCCTCCCCCTCTATAATTGGTATGTCGTTACTCATGGTCCCTCCTTATACTCAACCCAAACCCTCATATTATCCCACATGAACTTACACAACACTATATATCCTTTCCTTGGGAATCTTCACTCCCTTTAATCCCTCAATCTCTCCAAAAAAGCCCTCACTAGTCACATTCAACCTCAACTTGGCCAACTTACCCACTTGAAAATACTCTGGCTGAACCATTCCCCCCTCTCTTTTAGCTTGCCACAATTTGAATGACCGAGAACTCTCCTTTAACCAATTGCATTGCAACATTCCACCTAAGATGAGTCTACTCACAAGGTTGACCCTCTTGAAGGGATGACGAAGGAGAAAACTAATATTTTCAACACTTGGTGTAATGGAGAAAAACTAGGTAGAAGAATATATTATAGGTTAGACAGATTCTATGCTAATATTTTTTTTAACTTTTCTCCAAAATACAATTGGCTTAAAGTCAGTGCTCAACCATTTTTTCTATCTAATCACCGCCCTATTAGGGCAAGGTTTTTATTGGGTAGTAGATATGTACAAATAATTAAGAAATACGGTTGCTTCATCTTCAACACCAATTTTCTACAAGATGAAGATTGTAAAAATATAGGTTTTACCCTTCAGAGAGACCAAAAAGTGGATGTTCAAAGATATGAGTGATATTGAGAAATGGAACCAAAATATTAATGTTTAGAAGTTGTTAATCCAAACCATTGGAAAGAAAAGAGCTATAGATATAAGGAAAAAGGAAAATTCAGTGCAAGATAAGTTGTTGAAAGTTAAGAACTATCTATAGGAGGACTAGGATTAAACAATAAGCTATGTGGGGAGCTCACCACAATAAAAAACTCTTTAAGGAAACTACAATTTAAAAAAAAAATAGTATCTCAAAGTAATAGGCAACCTAAATTGGTTAAACAATGGTGATAAAGGAACCAAATTATTCTTTAGATACATTAAGGATAAAGGAGTGAAGGAACATATTGACAAATTTTTCATGAATGATATTTTATCACTAAACAAGATGAAATAAAGAGACAATTATTTCTCCTTTACAGGAAGATCTCTTTATATTAGAAGGGAACATGGTTAGAAATCACAATTCTAGAGAACACCTTAAGAAAATTATTCTTAAGATAGTAATAAAGGAAGATGTATTCAGATTAAAAGAAGAAATTTTCAAGGATGAAATTAGGCAAGCAGTGATGAATCTTAATGATGACAAATCTATGGGGGCTAATGGGCTTCCCATTGAGTTTTATAAAACCAATTTTAATTAGATATGAGATGATTTACTTCAATTTTACAAGGAGGCACTCAGTAAAGTTTGCTTGCCAAATAATATCAATAAAGGTACTATTAAGATACTTCCGAAAGAGGGTGTTAAGGCACTAATTAAAAATTTGAGACTAATTACCCTGCTAAATGTATGCTACAATATTTTAGCTAAGATTATAGCCACAAGTGTGATTGGTATCATCCCCAATATTATTAATAACACTCAAACTAGTTTTATAGAGGGAAGGTATATCCAAGAAAACTTGATTATTAGATGGGATGTTGTGAAATGGGCCAAATATTTTAAATAGAATCTACCAGTTCTCTTATTCTATTTTGAAAGGGTTTATGATAGGGTGGAATATACATTCTTGAGAATGACCCTGGAAGTATTTCATTTTACTATATATTTGTGTAACATGGTTAACACTCTACTATGTGATGTTGTTGCTCAAGTGGATGTGAATGGTTCTCTATATAAGAGATTTAATTTGGAGAGATAAATTAGTCAAGGTTTCCCCTTAGTTCCATCTCTTTTCATTATTGCTTTACATGCCATGCATTATCTATTAAGGAATTTTGACATTACCCCTAATATTAGAGGTGTATTACTTTCTGTAACATCATAAATTGTCATTGGGCCAATTTACACCTCACGTTTGTGCCACTCCTTTAGCATGTTTCCTCATGATCTCATATCTAGGTCTGATTTGTCCTAATTCTTTAAATCCGATGACATGTACACTCACTAGCTAATTTCCCAAAGTGGTATCCTTCTCCCTGGGCTAAATTAAGATCCCTAATTGATAAGGACCATGGTACTAGTGCCTTGGTCCTAAGACTAGAGAGCCCCCAACCTGGTCCCTCTTAGTTGGGCCCTATTTTAAAATGGGAGATGGGTACTATCTCTTCTGCAGGAATTCAATTTTATGGCTTTGGATGACCGCTGGAGGTTTGCCTAATTGGTAAATAACCTAGATACCCCTATATAAAGACATTTGATGAACAAAATTTCATCCTAGCAAGCAATCAAATCTATCTGTTGGATCCGAAATCAGCAGGTCCAAGTCCTAGAGGAATTGCCACTAACTCATGATCAAACCTAGGAAAGGATTTGGCCAACAAAAAAGGCTCAATCACAATGACTGAAATCTCCTACAGTTTTAGCTTTGCAAGACCAAGGTGGGTGAACCTATTCAATGTCCTAATAACTTTCAACTTCAACTACTCTTGACATTACATAATGCAATGGGTCATCTCAGTGAAAATATACCAAGTAAACATGGATTAACTCCTGGTTATGGCCTTAACCTTAGTTTCTATTCATCTATGAACTTCATTGAGGAAAGGGGGATTTCTACACTACTCCTACTCCTCATTCATATAATTTTCACCTACCAATTTAACACCAATTTACCACACAGTGAAATGAATTTTTGGTAAAAAATTTCTTTTTCAAGTTAATATAGTTCACCCAACTTTCACCTCGTTCATTGATCATTTCACCCCATCAAAAGAATTTTCATCTTATACCACATGAATAGAACTTCCCTCATAAAAAGAAACTATATATTTCGTGATAATCCAACACTCTTTGATCTGGCACAATGCACTACTAGATGAGCATCCCTATTGCTGCTCACTTACAAAAGAAAAGAAAATATTTGCCGAACCAAAGCATGTAATTAATTTTCCCTATGGTGAACATTGGTCTTTTCTATGTGTCGCACTACATTTGCATGGAAGGCTCAGGAGCCCTTCAACAAGTCTACTTTATATGTATAATCTGCAAAACCTGACATTATATGAGATTTAATATCTATACAAATCATGAAGTAATATACACTTCACACCTGCCTTTCTATCACATATGCCTGATCTTCATGGACTAAACATAGCCACAACATTCTTCATTGTAGCATGTAAAACATTTTGCATGCTCTGCCTTCATAGTCGTTAACCAAAATTGGCTCAGTGGGCACTACTTCTAGCAACTCCTCATCTTCTTGCTCTCATGATTCGATCTGCAAAGGCAATAACATAAATGGTTGACACTTAGCCCTCTTTCACTTTCACTATGCTTGTTGAATCTATCGCACACCCTTTACATTGTTGGATTGGCTCATTCTATTATGTAGTAGTAGTTTCATTAATATCGTGCAGATGCATTTCGAGGAGCTCTTTCTGACTGATCCATTACTAGATCCTTTCAGTGAACACATGGCAAAATGAATCATGGTGAAATAGAAATAGATTCATTACTTAGCCATTCCCACTCAACCGTATTACTCCTTCACTTACTCTACACAAATCACCATGATTCATACCTCTCATTTCACAATCTACCTACGTGAATCCCCTATGCGAGTTCCATAGAAACCTTAATCATCTCCATCACACAAAGAGGGTTCATTTTCTCCTGCCCTAAATTTTTTTCATTTATGTGGGCTGCACTTTTATTTTTCTTTAAATTTATTTCTTATCCTATTCCATGTCTTTGATTCATCTTTGGACCCCCAAGACAACTTACTTACTATAGTATGTGACACAAAAGTTACCATGGGGCATCATTGGAGTATATACTTTTACCCCTAGGGCAACTTAATCCTCGTTGTTAACTGAGAAACCTTCCCCCCGAGCCTTCACATTGGCCCTCCTAAATACCCTTGGGGTGACTTTTTTGTTCTCATTTTATGTCTCAAAGTTACCGCGAGGCTCCCAAATGACCCCAAAAAGTATCCCGGGGAAATTTTTTGCTTCCTACGTTGAGCTTCTAAGTTACCCCAGGCCCTCATTTTGGCCTTCCCAACTTACCCTGGGGAAACTTTCATGGCCACTCACTTAGGGAAAAAGTTACCTCGGGGCCCTAAAAAATTGACTCAAATACCCCTATGGTATCTCACTTCTTTGCTTGCCCTTGTAAAATTTATCCTGGAGCATAAAATTTTAAATAAAAAATGATTTAAAATGAAACATATATCATCTTCTATGTAAATATAATATTATTTATATAATAAGATTAAAAATAATAAATATTTAAATATTTTAAGTGATAATAGTCACCTTATCTATCATTCGTAGTCGGGCCTCAAAGTGGGCCTTGCCAAAAAAGAAAATCATTTTCAAAGAACTCACTGGGTCAAAATGCTCTGATATGTCGAGTGGATATGCCCGAGATGTGAAAATTTTAACTCAGGATTCTCATTTTGACCACTTTACAACTTTGACCTTTGGCCAAAAACACTAGAGTAGCCTCTGAGACTGCCCTTAGAAACTGACTGAAACACCCGACCAAGGATTGAGATCTGGCACACTGATAGATTGTAAAACATAGAATCTGGAGCAACTTACCAATCCTAAATAAAATTTAACTCGTGGATCCTTTTGTACAATATAATTTATTTTGCATACCAATCCTAAATAAAAGTCAACTTCTCGATACTTCCACACAATATAATTTCCTATGTACCTTGGCACGTGTAGATCGAGCCTCAAACCGTCTCAAAGGCCAGTCTTTCCCATAATCTAGTAGTCATATCTCATAATTATCACTACGCCCCTGAGATACTTTCTATCCTTAAAGTTTATTTTAAATAGATATGCTATATGAGACCATCTAAAATCATGATTGTCACTGTTAGTTGCCAAATTACCTACACACCACGTATATCTAAAAGAATGGCTTAACTTATACAAAATTACTAAACCCAAAGAACTCCCTAGAAAATTCTTGCGCTTTGAATCTATAAGGAAAGGCAAGTTATCCAACAAAATTAGCTCCTATTTTAGGGAAGTCTATATTTATATATATATGCTATCTATATATCTCCTATTTTGGCGAGCCAATGACCATCCCCTCCTAAATTAGCTAGAGAGTCAACATCAAAATTGTCCTCTCTATAAATATGATTGACCGTATAGTATTTAAATTTTATTATTAATGTAAGTGCTCTATCTAGAAGAGGTTTGAGATGCCAACTAACTATATTCCCTATTATTATATCACTAATTAAAATATGTGAATCTCCTTCAGTAGCCAATTTCTTAATACTGAATACCAAGCTAAATATCAAACCTTCTATAAGGGCTTTGAGTTCTGCAATATTGTTAGATGACTTTCCAATTGGTTTAGCTATTCTAGTGCATGTAGCACCACTCCAATTTTGAATAATACATCCAATCTCAATAGCACCCGGGTTTCCCCTAGCTACTCCATCAAAGTTCAATTTAATTCATTCATATTCAAGCTTTTCCCATTTGCATTGAGCCCTGAGTTCCTTGGTAGTATTATCCTTCTGCAGCCTATTATTTATGACTTCCACTATACTTGCTTCTATATTATTGTTTAACTGTTATGGATTCATCCTCTTATTTTTAAAAATTCTTCTATTGCGTTCCTTCCTTAGTTCCTAGGCCAATATTGAAGGGGAGATCTTCCACAAATCTCTAAACAAACATAGATATAGATGAGCAACAATAGTGTCCAAATAGGCACTAGTAATATTCAGATACACAATTTTACAAAACCATAGATGCGATAGATGTCTTAGATACATGCCAAAAAGTCTCAAATATATGACAATATGTCTCAGATACACAACATAAAATTGCACAAAGATGACAATAATAACCAAATACACTTTCTAGTGAAATATAGGTTTTTCCTACTATCTATCCAAATCCTAATGTTGTTTTTGGGTAGCAATATGACTAAATATGATTGTTTGATGATAAATGTGGTGAGAAAACACTACAAACAAGAAGACACTATGTTTATTGTGTGATTAATGATAATAAGTGTATGGACTAGGCTCCTCAAAGCCCAAATTTGAATTGAACTTATCATAATAAAGATACACCAAACATTTCCTACT
This sequence comes from Cryptomeria japonica, assembly GCF_030272615.1. Taxonomy (NCBI): domain Eukaryota; kingdom Viridiplantae; phylum Streptophyta; class Pinopsida; order Cupressales; family Cupressaceae; genus Cryptomeria; species Cryptomeria japonica. The sequence goes on along the minus strand of NC_081407.1, from coordinate 748,205,827 downwards.
CCTAATGTCAATGTCCAATACTAGCAAAATTAGGCCCACACTTGGAGTATCTTTCCACTCAAAATTGCAAAGACTAAATTTGGTGCTTTGCAAGAGAGGATAGGCAGAGACCTCTAGGATTGGAAGGATGATCCAATTTGGAATATCATAGCTTATCCAAAGGTAGCTCCTATTTTTTTTCTCATCTCAAGCAACCCACATGTTGAGTAACTTCAAGGTTTGATGTTACACATTTGCACCAATAATGACACCAAAAAATTAATTAAAAGGATGGGCCTCTAAAAATAAAATTTATAGTCATTGTTAGAGGGATTCATGTGTACATATTCGGTGAAAAACCACTTAAGACTTTAGTAAAACCTATGTGATCCTAACAAAAGTTAGTTCACCTTCAAATTTGACACTGTCAGTATATAGTAACAAGTTAAGCTCTATCTTTCTCCTTCGCTTTTAATATATCAGCTCAAAGGAAAAATCGCTTTCGGTCATTTCCCTTTTGGACTGATCACTTCTCCAAAGGTAGACCCTGTAAGAAGGAAAAGAAGATGCATAGTGATTTCTCTTACACCCAAGGTCCATTAACATGAGGGGAGAGGATACTTTCACAAATATCTTAGGGTTCTACAATAAAGTGTGCGAGCACACAAGATACTTCAAGAAAGATTTCTTTTTAATGCACCGAATTGAAATATGAGCTATTCTATGAAATCAAAAACAAACACCTGACTACCCCTACAAATAAAAATGGATTATTAGTTTCAAATGATAACCCTCAACTTACAAATATAAATATTAGAGAAACATAATATTAGTAAATAATACAAGGGAACCTTTGATAAACAAAATATAGTCCAAAATCTTGAGATACCTGCAAAAACATAGACACAATAAAACAAACCAAAAATACGTAAAGAGTCAGCACAAACGCATCCGAATTAATTCATATAGACAACATAAGTTGTCATATACACATCAGAAACTAGTAAATACATGACAAAATAGAAAGTACAAGAAAAATTCAAAAATCCTAATTTAACATGATACATACCAAAATGAGCCTACACCTACCATACATGCGGCAAAAAGCAACATATATGTGTCAGAAGAAAATTGTAGAAAACCAAAAGTGAGGGGATATATTCCACTAAACACACTAATAATGATCGCAGACATGTCAATAATGATTAGAAATATGGTAAGAAATAGGATTTTATAGAAGAAACAAAATCGCAATAGAAACTGCCAAAAATGTGAAATCACTCAAAAAATGATGCAAAATTTTGCTCACAAATCTATAAACACTAAAACCTCAAAGAATATATTAGAAGAAAGGGACAAAAGTCCCACCAGGTTTGTTTTGAACTCAAATATTGCAGAACCTGTTAGGTCCTGGAGACAACTGAGAGGGGAGGAGGGTGAATCAGTTGTCTGATAAATTCAACCAAAATTAACTTAACCAAAACTTAATGCTTAATACTGGTAAACAAAAATTTATGCTGGTAGACAGTCTTAATAGTTAATTGCAATACTGGTAAAGATTAATGCATGAAACAGAAAGACAATAACATCGAAAATACATAACACAAATATTTGTACGTGGAAACCCTGTAAGGGGAAAAACCATGATAGGAAGCCTTACCCACAATCAAATGATACTACTGTAGATAGTATGTGTTTACAATATAGATTCTGCACATGCAGAAAGGCCAACTACCTAGAGCTCACTGCTCAATCACAAAATGAGAGTCACACTGACTACAATTGGATGGTTAAATCCAATGATAATGTATTGCATAAAATAGCATCTTCATATGCTGGATTCAGTACCAGTTTAGTTCTGTTTGCCTTCACAAAACCCTTCCTTCAACCTTCAAATGATGTCTGCATGTATAGCTCTTCTTATTTTCACATATACCTTATTGCAATCCTTTTCTCATTCACACACTAATCTCACAAATGAGATCTTACATTTATATCGTAACCTAAGACCAATTTGAATAGGTCGGCTCACTAAAATATATTACAATAAAATAAATTACAAATAAATCAATATTTGATGCAAGATGATGGCTCAATGCATTAACAATAATAATAAATCATCTCCATAATGTGTTGTGCTTATCTAGAATAGATATACCTACTGGTGCATATCCTAGACCTATTTGCTAGTAACAACAAATATGCAAACCCGAATAAGAAAATAACCAAATTGCAAAAAAAGTGGTCGAATAATGTCTTCAACATAACCAAGTAGTATCTAAGTCATTCCAAGTGTTGGTGAACAATATAATCTGCCGGTGAACCAAATATCGGTGACTATGTATAAGTTTCTGACTTGCCGGTGAACATAACCAAAATCTACAACTGCTGATAAGTGTTGACAAGCGATGATAGGTGTTGAAATCAATGGCAAAACCATATAAATATATCCAAAATGCCAACAATCTCCCCCTTTGGCATTGATGACAACACAAGATGAAAAAACCATCAAAGTGCCAAAACAAAAATGTCAAAAACCAAAAATGAACAATCTTCTAGAAATCAAAATACAGATACAGAGAGTAATCAATATCTCCAACAGTCTCTCCCCAAAGTAACAATCTCTCCCCCAAGGGATAATGTGTTTTTCCATATCAATCTCTCCCCATTTGACATCAAATGCCAAAGCAATACAAAACAAAATACAAAATACCAACTTATTATACCAACTACTCCCCCTAAGAAGTAGCTCTCCTCATCAAAGACGAAATAAAATTTCTCTGTTAATTCTACCTGTTGATGACAAACATCAACTGTCTAAGTCTCTACTAGTGGGGGTAGGACTCCAAGTTGCTCTTTGAGATACTCAAAAGTTTCCTTAGGCAAAGGCTTTGTAAAAATATCTGCAATCTGCTCTTTAGTATTCGCATAAACCAATTTCATTTCTTTTGCTTCAACATTCTCCTTTAGAAAATTGAATTTGATAAAAACATGTTTAGTTTTAGAGTAAAATACTGGGTTCTTTGATATATCAATTTCTGCCATATTATCATAGTAGATAGTTATAGGTTCCTTACATTTTACCTTTATGTCCTTCAACATTTGCTTGATCCATAATACTTGTGTATAATTAGTTGCTACTGCAATATATTCAGATTCTGCTGTTGATAGACTTGTACAACTCTATTTCTTTCTCAACCATGAAATTAGTCTACTGCCAAGAAAAAATGCTCCACCGGTGGTTCTTTTTCTGTCATCCACATCTCCTACCTAATTAGCATCTATTTATGCACATAAGTCAAAATTTTCATCTCTAGGATACCATAAACCAAGATTTGTAGTGCCTTGTAGGTACCAGAAAATCCTTTTCACTCTTGATTCATGATTTTCTTTAGGATTACTCTAAAATCTTGAAACAATACATACTGCATTCATAATATTAGGTCTTGTTTGTGTCAAATATAGTAAACCTCCTATCATAGACTTGTATCTAGTTGGATTAATAGGTGTAGATTCATAATTCAAAGATAGTTTATCAGTTGTAGTCATAGGTGTGCTTACCGATTTACAGTTTTCCATGCCAAATTTCTTTAGTAATTCCTTCAAGTACTTAGATTGACATAGGAATATACCTTTATTAGTCTGTGAAATCTGCAATCCTAGAAAGAATTTTATCTCTCCAATCATAGGCACTTCAAATTCTTGCTGCATTTTGTTAGAAAAATCTTTACACAAACCATCTTCTCCTCCAAAGATTATATCATCAACAAAATCTTCAATAACCAAGACGTCATCATTAGTCACTTTGTAGTATAGATTGCTATCAGCATTACCTTTAGTGTAACCAAGTTTCAAAATATATTTGTCCAATCTAGCATTCCAAGCTCTAGGAGCTTGTTTCAATCCATATAAAGATTTGCTTATCCTGTAAACCATGTCTTTGTTATCTATCAAAGAAAATCCATCAGGCTGTTTAGATTTCCTTAACATTTGCACTCTCAACAATTTTTTGCAATCTCTTATTAAAAAATCTGTATATCTTGCTCTTAGATGAATAACCAAGAAATATTCCTTCGTCGCTTCTAGGATCAAATTTGCCAATATACTCATCTCTTCTAATATAGCATTTACTTCCAAATATTCTGAAATATTTAAGAGTAGGAGTATTACCAAACCATAGTTCATGTGGGGTCTTACCGGTTTCACCTCTGATATGAACTCTGTTGAATGTATAAACAACTGTAATGACCGCTTCTCTCTAGTATATATGAGGTAGCTTTACTTCAGATATCATACTTCTGGCTGCATCCAAGATAGTTCTATTTTTCCTTTCCACAACTCCATTCTGTTGGGGTGTCTAGGGTGTTGATAACTATCATCTGATCCCATTCACCTCATAGAATGTATTAAATTCCTTAGATGTGAATTCTCCTCCTTGATCTGATCTCAAACACTTGATTTTCTTGCTGATTTCATTTTCTACTATCACCTTGAATAGTTTGAATTTCCCAAATGCTTTAGATTTTTCTCTAAGAAAAGTAACCCAACACATTTTAGAATAGTCGTCACTGATTAGCATAAAATACTTATCTCCTTGTATACTTCTAGTTCTTGCTAGACTACATAAATTAGAATTAATTAAATCAAGAACATTGTTAAACTTCTTTGAAATACTCTTGAAAGTTGCTCTAACTTGCTTTCCAAATTGACATTCCTTACATACCGGATTGTGAGGTGTAACAATCTTAGATAAATCTCTTACCACCTTAGTAGTACTAATTTTCACAATACAATCAAAATTTACATGACAAAGTCTTTTATGCCATAACCAACTTTCATCAATATGTGCAATCAAACATGCTTTCTCATTCTTATTCAAATAAAAGATATTACCTCTAGTCTAATTACCGGTTGCAATTTCCAAACTAGTTCTATTTAAGATTTTGCATTTATCATTCTTGAATTGTAACTGAAATCCTTTCTCATCTAATTTACCAACACTCAAAAGATTATGCTTCAAACCTTCAACAGAGTAAACATTATCAGTATTGTGCTTACCATCAAAAGATACAGTGTCTTTTCCTTTGATCAAACAAGCTTTATCATCTCCAAATCTGACTAGACCTTCATTTTAATTCTGAAAGGTTAAGAATTTACTCTTATCATGAGTCATATGATGTGAACATCCTGAATCAATAATCCATTCATCCTTATCTTCAACTTTAGCTGCCAGGGCCTGCTCTACCGGTTGAATAGTAGGTGCCAACTGATCTTCTATTATATCAACAAAAAGCCATCCATTGTTTGCTGGATCCTCATCAGAATCATCAATAACTCCTTCATCAGCAAAATAACAAGATTTGTCTCTATTCTTCTTAAACTTGTATTTCTGATAGTCAGGGTTAGGCTTATATGTTCTTTTAGCTTCTTCTCTTAATCTTGCATGTCTATCATTGCATCTAGAAGCCATATGACCAATCTTATTATAGTTAAAATATTTAAAGGGTGCTTTACCTTCATACTTACTTCCAATTGGACCTTTAGGCATTTTCCTTACAAATAGTGCTTCAAGTACTTCAAACTCTTCATTTTCTCGTGCTTTCTTCAAGCTCTCTTGCATAGAAGGCTTTCCAATCAGATTTATCACATGATGATGTTGCTGCAGTTGATGATGATGCCTTGAAATCTAGATCTGTCTTGATAGTAGTAACAGGACCAAATTCCTCAATCTCAAAAGCTAAAAGTTTTCCAACCAAAGTGTCTCTAGATACTGATTCATTAGGCATTGTTCTCAATTCATTTATAACAATAACTTTCATTTTATATGCCAGTGGGAAAGCTCTTAAAACTTTAGAAAGAATCTCATCTTCACTTAAGGTTCCTCCACAACATTGTATACCCAAAACAATTTCATTTAGTCTTTCCATAAAAGCAAAAATTATTTCTTCTTCTTCTTCCATTTTCAGACTTTCATACCTAACTCAGAAGCATTCAAGTTTTGCAATTTTGACTATGGAATCTCCTTCATTCAATGCTTCTAGTTTCTCCCAAATACCTTTAGCAGTAGATCTATCTGACAATCTCATGACTTGTTGATCTAACAATGCGCTCAAAAGTGCTTGTCTTGCTTTGCAATCATTTTTCTCATCTTTAGCCAAGTTAGGTGGAATAGGTTGACCTTGAGTAGGAGTAGTATAGCCATTCTTTGTAACATCCCATATGTCCTTTCCAATGCAATTCAAATGTATCTCCATCTTGATCTTCCATATGCTATAGTTAGTTCCATCAAGTTTCGGGCTTTCCTTCCTAAAATAGTTAGAGGACATTGGATCTCCTCAAGCTAATAAACTTCTGCAAAAAGAGGACTATGCTCTAATACCTATTGTTAGGTCCTGTAGACAACTAAGAGGTAGGGGGGTTGTGAATCAGTTGTCCAATAAATTCAACCAAAACTTAATGCTTAATACCGGTAAACCAAACTTTATGCCGGTAGACAGTCTTAATAGTTAATTGTAATACCGGTAAAGATTAATGCATGAAACAGAAAGACAATTACATCCACAACACATAACACAAATATTTGTACGTGGAAACCCTGTAAGGGGAAAAACCATGGTGGGAAGCCCTACCCACAATCAAATGATACTACTATAGATAGTATGTGTGTACAATATGGATTCTGCACATGCAAAAAGGCCAACTGCCTAGAGCTCACTGCTCAATCACAAAATGAGAGTCACACTAACTACAATTGGATGGTTAAATCCAATGATAATGTACTGCATAAAATAGCATCTTCATATGCTGGATTTAGTACCAGTTTAGTTTTGATTTCCCTCACAAAATCCTTCCTTCCACCTTCAAATGATGTCTGTGTGTATAGCTCTGCTTATTTTCGCATATACCCTATTGCAATCCTTTTCGCATTCACACACTAATCTCACAAATGAGATCTTACATTTATACCATAACCTAAGACCAATTTGAATAGGTCGGCTCACTAAAAGATATTACAATAAAATGAATTACAAATAAATCAATATCCGATGCATGATGTCGACTCAATGCATTTACAGTAATAATAAATCATCTCCATAACGTGTTGTGCTGATCTGGAATAGATATACCTGTCGGTGCATATCCTGAACCTATTTGCATGTAACAACAAATATGCAAACCTGAATAAGCAAATAACCAAATCGCCAAAACAAGCGATCGAATAATGTCTTCGACATAACCAAGTAGTCTCCAAGTCATTCCAAGTGCCAATGAACAATATAATCTGCCGGTGAACCAAAACTAGTGACTATGCATAAGTTTTTGACTTGCTAGTGAGCATAAGCAAAATCTCCAAGTGTTGACAAGCGACGAGAGGTGTTGACATCAATGACAAAACCATATCAACATATCCAAAATGCCAACAGAACCTAGTTCTAATTACAAAACCCTAGTTCTACAAGAAATTCAACAACATATCAATGAGAAACCATCAAACATGCAAAATCATAAAATAAATCAAATGATACCTTCACACATTCAGATGGATTTTATCTTCATTGTTCTCCTATCTACATTGATCTTGTTTTAATATATTTGTCTTAGATTTTTATGCTTGCACAAGATCTAAAATGAAGAATGGATATCGTTGTGATGATGTAGACTTGATCGTGATGATGTAGGCTAAAGTTAATTCGAAAAAATGTAAGTATGCTTCAAGATTTGATTCATGAAAAGAGAGGGGAGGAAGCCTCTTTTGTAGAGAGAATCCTCAAAATGGAGTGATAAGATTAAAAGGCGTGATAAAAGATGGTCAGCTAAGATTGGGGGGTAGGTAGAGGAAATAATAAAGTAAAGGGAGTGGTTAAAATAAATGAGAGGAAAAAGATAAATGAATTAATTTAATAAATTAAAGAACTTATTTAATTAATAGAGGGAAAGACTGCATAAATGTATTAAATAAAAGTATTTATTTAATTTGAAAAAAAGGAATTTAAATAAATAAAAAATATTTATCTAATTAGACTAGGCCAATTTTAGGTGTCTACATGACGAGATATATTTTATATGAAGAATTATTTTATTTTATTTTTATAGTGTCAAGTAATGGATTACGATAGCTTGAATATGTTAAAAATTTTTATTACAATTTGACATAAATCTTAAAAAAATATAAAATTATAAAACCATTCTAAACCATAACTAAATTAATGTCAAAATATTAAAAATTGTGTGGAGAGATGTTCTAAGTGACACTAATGGATGGAGTATAATGATGTGAATGTGTTAACAATAACTCTTATCCTTTATCTTAAATCCATATTGATTTAGATGTTAAAGTATTTAATATAATAATAATAAATATTAATATTTAATTGAAGCAAAAAAATTGTCACATAGTGGCTAGTGCCTTTCATTTCCCCAAGAGGTGACCTACAATGGCATTCATATTGTCTGTAAACAAAATGGCAGTTTAAGAAAATTTTGACTTCTGCATGCATGTCTTCCAAAACATGGTAGGGTGGTTGGCAATGGCAGCATGACAGAGGTAGCGTGGTGGTTACTGCAATTTAGTGCCTCCAATTGAAACGTCTCCCTTAATGCACCCTCACAACCATAATCTGCAGTAACTGTCAATCATCAATGCTGATTGAAACACATCAAAGAGTGGACGATTTTGAAAGAAATGGAAAAATTTAATGAGTTGTTGTCTACAGAGTTGTGGAATAGTGGGGTTCAATCTATAAAAGAAAACAAAAGAACAGTAAAAGATTCAGTTTGCTCATTCTCTTTGAATCTTAGCCACACCACCGACCAGCTGCTTCTTGATGGCTTGAATCTTTTGTTTTATATTTTCTTGATGATTTATGTTTGCCTCTTGTAATTTACAGGAAAGGAGGCCAATTGAGGTCAGAGAAAGGAAAGGGATGCTGAAAAGGTTGTGGTTACATCCTCTGTTTTTGTATCCTATATTTTTCATCTATTTCTACACTTTCCTAGCACCAATTCTGGTTTTTTATGGATTTTCCTTTAAAACATTCGCTAAAATGAATAAATAAGAGTAACCATTCTGAAAAATACTGGGATGATTAATAAACATCTAAGTTGTTGCGTGGTCATTAATTTTATAAGTTATGTTTATCATCACAAGTTTACAAAAGCTACGAAAGTGTAGAAAAATCAGGTACAAAATACAATTAATTGCATGCAGAGTAATTACATATTGATGTTAAGATTTGAAGAAGAGCGAAGTAACCAGAAATCTACAAATTTGCATCTTATGCCAAGATAATGAGATTTGTAGTTCCACAGTTTAAATGTCATTTTCACTAAATTTTGGGCAAAATAATTTTTTTGTAATTGCTTCGATTTCCACTACGCACTGAAAGTAAATTGAGTGCAGAAGTTTGTGATTTTAGTCTCGTGGATGTGGCAAATGTGGAATGGTATGGTGGCTTTTAATCCCTTTGATTTCATTTGCTTTGAAAGTATTATTGTTACAAAAGCATACAGCCTTAGAAACTTATAATTTTTAATTCCGACTATTTTTTCTTTCTATGCTTCCATTATTTTAAAGCACTTTCTTTTTTCGTGTATCTTCTAACTCTATCCTTTCTTGTAAAAGGAAGACTCTCATTGTTGCTAAATTCTCCAAATTCTCCTACGTAAAATGCGAAGGTTTCTCTTTTTCTTTTACGAGTTAGTTTTTCAAATTCAAATTTGCTCTTTCTATTTTAGAATGAAAACATTTTCACATTAAAACAAATATATGTTTTATATAAGTTTGTAATTAAGTAACTTCTAATTTAACATGTTATAAATTAAATAAAAGTTTTTGAAAACAATAATATAAATATATAATATTATAAATCTTAAAACATTTATTATAAGTAAAATTGATTAAATGGGTGCCTCGAGAAGGATTGGTTTATATACATTAAATTAAAATTTAAGGTATATATACTAGTTAGTATTGCAACAATAGTATTTGTAGACTAATGATAAATCATTTATGTCATATCAAGGTATATTGACTAATGGTTCAAGATAATAGATTATTGAAAGTCATATGTATCACAAACACATAGTGACAAGCACCTTTCTTCCTGGTAGTGTAATAAAAGTATTTGTTGTGTAGTGATAGATGAGTCATTAGAATAGTTTAAAAGTAAGTTAATTCTTCCAAGTTGAATATATCATGATTTAACTAAGTTGATGAAATTTATAATTGTTAACGTTGTTCTAATGTGATTAGCACACTTGAAGATGAGTTTCTTCATTAGAATAAACATTTGTTAAATATTGATGAGAAACATTTGAAATTATTCAAAACTTTGATGACCGTGATGACATTGATCACCTCGCTCATCAAATTTAATCATTAATTACTAATTACTTAAGAAATTTAATAGTGATTTTAAGTAAATAATTTACTACTTTAAAAGACACTTTTACTATATTTTACTTATTAAAGTTTGTGATTATTTAATTTTTATACTTTTTATTTTAATATTTAGTAGTTTTTTTAACATATTAATGTTTTTAGTATAATAATTCTTAAATAAACAATAAAAAGTAGTTTTTCAATAAATAAAATAATTTTTAAGAAAATTTAAAGAATTATTTTAATCGAAATTTGGTAAATAATGAAAAATATAAAATTTTTTTTAAATAGTTTTGAAGCAAATCAAAAATTCTTTTGCTAAATAAATTCATGATTGGTATATGGGTGATTTTTAGATAAATGTGTTAAAGATGTCTTTACTAGTTTATCATCTAACGTGACACTACTTTGATCATCTTTGTATATTGATTTTCAATATTCTTATATTTTCAATTTGCAAATCAAGCTTAAGGGTTCTGTAACCCAAAATGCTCCTAAAGAGGGCTACAAAAAAGCATATCAATGAGGTAAAGATAATATCAACATTCTATTTAGACTCATATAAAATATATGCTATGTTATATATTCATTTCTAACTTTGATCCTACAATCCAAAGTCAACATCGCCCACTTCACCATCCTCATCTAATCTAGAGCTATCTACCTCCAAATTCTAAGACTACCCTACCTTTGATTAATCTAAGACACTTCAAATTTCTATGATAAATTAAATTAACTACTTTGCATAGAGTTGACAAGCATTTTCATCCCCTCCCACAATCTTGACTATAAAGTGAACTTGTGTCCAATTATATTTTGGATTAATGAGTGTCTAGAGACCTAGACTAAGAAGGAACCCTAATACTAGAACATTATTATCCATTACAACCATCAACCCACAACAATATTGAGGCTTTATGAGGGTCTTTTCAAACACATAAATTATCCTTTTGGATCCTCATGACTAGAAAATGACACCTACAATTATTCAATACACATCTAAATTAATTCAATATTGATGGTTCACTAAAAGAAAATAATGTCCCAGTTCACAATTTTGACTACGTGATTCACCACCACCAATTTAAAACTAAACACTTTCTTCAATCATAAAATGTTATTTTTTAGTTGTTTTCTTTCAAGTGAATTGAACTAAAAAAATTTTTGATTAGGGCAACATTCACCATTAGGTCTGCAACCTTTAGAGTAGGAGTATCAAATACTCTATGTATTGATTCACTTCCTCTGAATTGATCATAGCTTTGGAAATAGTCTATCTTATCATTGTTAGGTGACAATGCCCGAACAAACCATAGTCCAAAATTGGGACTATAGATAGAACTAGACAGATCTTGTTATACATCCTCCTTTAAATTATATATTTTTCACTATTCCTTTCTAGCAGTATGAAATATCAAGTGAATAAGAATATCTCATCCAAATAACAACAAGATTCCTAGTTTGTCATTATCAAATACAACAAGATTCCTAAATCCTTCACCATCTATTTGGCCTATTCCATAGTTATGTTATTAGCATTGAAGTAAACTCCTTTACAAGTTCCTCACCAATCTTTGTCCACTAAAATGGTGGCCTTTTATTCCTTTCCTCCATTACTCTAGTTTGATATTCCTACTTCCTGCTTGTTACTAAAAAATCTTTGAACTCTTTTCATTTTAAAAATTCATCATCATTGATGTCTTGACTACAAGCAAGGGTTCTTATATGCCTAATGGAATCATCTTCAATCTTCACATTTTTTAATGACCTACTTGGTGACATAATTGGTACTATTTCTCTTGGTGTCTATCATGTAAGATACAATGGAGGTGAAAGTAGATAGTCTACCAATGGTGCAACCTCCTTCATTGGTACACCCTCTAGAACACCCTGACCCTCCTCAATATCAACAATTTTTATCCTCTTCTCCTTCATTGGGTGGTCTTCTATTTTCACCTTCTTGGTAGGAAGCGCTACAAAGAAATTAGGTTGTTTGCCCTTATTGATCATTTACCTATTTAATAAAGCATCTACACTGAGTATCAATAAATCTCAATTTTCTAAATAATCCTTTGTTGTTATATGGATCCTAATTACACTTGGAGGATAATTTTTCACACTTTTATCGACACAATTTCCCCCATAATTATTCGACTGGGGTTTGAGGGTAGCGCACCCAAGAGGGGGTTAGGAGGCAACACCACTTGTAGGGTCCAGGTTTTTTCTTTTAGCATTTTTACAGTGGTATTGAGTTGCAATGGATTGTTGGTTGTAATCGGTTCAATTTACTAGATAATAATATTGGACTCTCTGTTTGGTGGACATAGCCCAAGTTTGGGTGAACCATGTTAAAATTGTCTCCTCTGTTATTATTTCTATGTTTTTCATTCCTTTGTTAAATATTTTTTTGTATATAATTATTATTTTCTGCATGGAATTCCCTAACATCCTTTTCATCATGGAAGACTATTGTGAAATCAACATCACTCTCCCTTCTAATTTCTTCATCTCTCATTATCATGTTCCACTTCTTTCTTCTCTCATGAAAATGTTCAATTGTTAAGCAATTTCTTATCACATCTTCATCATACAAGGGCTCATGCTTGATGTGAAATAATAAAGAACTTATGAAATCTTATGGATTAAAAATTGTAGACTTCTGAAGACTCATCCTGTATGACTTCAAAACTGAATACAATTGATCCAAGCCATCTTTATTTGTAACAGTGAAATCAACAAAATTACACTATGTAGGAAACAATGCAAGGGTTTCCTTGTCTTGCTAAAATTGATATTATCCATTTTACTAAGCTTCCATATAACCTCTAAGAAGGAAATTATCTATCATACACACTTTGACAATACATGAGGTTGCACTGCAGTCCCATACACACTAATTGCAATAGTCTTTGAATGAAAATACCAATCTCACCAATTATGTGAAATCCCAATATCCTTCCTCCTTTCTATAGGTTTGAGGAAATCCATCACATCCCTTGGGAGTTTGTCTTTTTTAAATAGACATTATCATAGCACCTTTTCCATAAAATGTTCTCTCAAAGGTGACAAAATCTGACTTGACATAGTGTCTATCCCAAATGTGCATCCAATATTAGGCTGGCAACTCTCCCTCTTCATCGTCAAACACTTTGAGTGGAAAATCTCTATGCCATATTTTCTTCCCGCTCCATAAAATTATGTCATAGACTAGACAATACCATTTCAAGTCAAATTTATCTAGAATGGTTTTAGCCTTAACAAAAGTTTTATGTATCTCCCTCTCGAAGTATTTTCAAAAATCAAACTTTGTGTTCTTCATCACATCCTAGATCTCATCTATCACACACATCATATCTATGGGCATGGAGTCCTTTTCATCTTCACCTAACACCTAACAAAGAATGTTGTATGTCCTCACAAAGTAGTCTTCGAAGGTGTCCAAGGAGAAAAGCTCCTCAAAATGTGAAATAAGAATAAGCCTTTTGTTGGACAGGCCCTTCCACCTAAATTTAGGGATTAATTTTATTTTAATATAAATGATTATGCACTTTGTAGTTTTCTTCAATCTTGTTCAAATAAATATTGGCTAGGTTTTACCTACCTAAGACAAATGCATCTACTATAATCATCTTTTTAATGTATAATATCTTAACTAGTTACAATTATCACTAGCATTCTCCCAAAGTCATACCTCTATACCAAAATTCTCAAGAAGTATGCATCAACAAAGAAATTAGGGACTGCGGGCTTTCTAAGACCAAGATCCCATCCATTTTTTATGGGGATATTTGAGTATATCATTTGATACTAGTTTTGAAATAGGTATGACCTAGGATTCTAAACCCTTTCACCTCTATTACTATGTAGAACATCCAAAAATCTATCTTTTGGAACTATTGGCCCACACACTATTAAAGGAGTTCTCTTACCTTTCAACTACTTGATCAAATTGCTATCCACCTTCCTCAAAGGCTTCTTACTTATTTTCACTAGTTAGTGTTTATTCTTTACAACTAGGGTTTAACAAAATTCACCTCCAATACCAATAAAATTTCTTCTTCTTCGATTAGTTTGAACAAGCATACAAGTTTGACCAAAATCACAAAAAAGAACTTAAAATGATTCTCTTACCATATGATTAAGCATAAAGAAACTATATTGGTGAAGATTTTAATGACTTACAATTCCTATCAGATTGAACTACTATAGTCACTTCACTACTACTTGATTTGTGTGTGAGTAGAAATTCACATTTGTAACTATTTGTTAGTTTGGACTTGCACCATTGATCTACAATCATCAAGTGAAAATACATGACAAAGATTAAAAGTGTTAGGACCTGGAGGCAACTAAGAGGGGGAGGTGAATCAGTTGACTATTAATTTCAACCCAAATGCAACTTAATTAAACCTGATGCATAATATCGGTAAACAAAACTTAATGTTGATTGATAGTTTAACACTTAATAACAATACCGGTGAAGCTTAATGCATGAAATAGAAATAGAAATAACATCCACAACACATAACACAAATATTTGTATGTGGAAACCCTACAAAGGGAAAAACCATGGTGGGAAACCTTACCCACAATCAGATAATACTATTGCAGATAGTATGTGTCTACAAATGGGGTCTGCACATGCAGAAAGGCCAACTACCTAGAGCTCACTACTCAATCACAAGATGGGAGTCACACTGACTACAATTGGATGGTTAAGTCCAATGATAAAGTACTGCTCAAAATAGCATCTTCATATGCTAGATTTAGTATTGGTTAAGCTCTTATTATCTCCTTCAAACCTTCCTTGAATCTTCAAATGATGTCTGCGTGAATAAATTTTCTTATATTCACATATACAAGATTTCCTTACCACTTCCTCTTTTCTTTTTCTTACATAATCTCACAAATGAGATCTTACATATATACCAAAACCTAAGACCAAATGTGTAGGTCAGCTCACTAAGAATATTACAATTAAATCAATTACAAATTAATCAATAAGCGATGCATCATGTCGGCTCAATGCATTTACAATAATAACCAAATAATAACTCATCTCCATGATGTGTCATGCTGATCTGGAATAGATAATGCATGTCGGTCCATAACCTAGACCAATTTACCGATAACAACAAATATGCCATCTCAATTAGACCAATAACCAAATCACCAAAACCAACTGTCCAAACCATGTCTTTGACATAACCAAGTAATCTCCAGATGATAACAGATCATCGTCAATGTCGGTGAACAATATAACCTGTCAGTGGACAAGATGCTGGTGACTGTTCATAAGTCACTGAACTTGCCGATGAACATGACCAATGATCTCCAAATGATAAGTGTTGATAAGTGTTGACAAGTGTGACAGGTGTTGACATCAATGACAAAAACAATGCAACACATCCATAATACCAACAATCTCCCCCTTTAGCATTGATGGCAACACAAGATGGAAAAGCATCTAAGTGCCAAAGTCAGAATGCCAAAACCAAAAACCAACAATCTCCCAAAGAGATCATTAACCAGAAATCAAAATACAGATGTAGAGAGTAACAATCTCTCCTGCAATGAATAATCTCTCCCCAAAGGATAATGTGTTTTTCCATAGATATCTCTCCCCTTTTAACATCAAATGCCAAAGCAACACAAATAGTAGGTACAACCAATTCATAGACCTAATTACAAATACCAATTGTTATAACCAACTAATCCCCCTGAGAAGTAGCTCTCCTCCATCAAAGCCAGAAAAAGGTCTCTCTATTAATTTCTATCGGTCTAATGCCAATCTCCAACTATCCACGTCTCTACCAGTGAGGGTATTACCCCAAGCTCCTCTTTGAGATATTCGAAGGCTTCCTTAGGCAAAGGCTTAGTAAAGATATCTGCAATGTGTTCTTTATTATTCACATAAACTAATTTCACTTCCTTTGCTTCAACATTCTCTTTTAGAAAATTGTATTTGATAGAAACATGTTTAGTTTTAGAGTGAAATACCAAATTCTTAGATATATCAATTGTTGCTGAATTCTCACAATAAATGATTATAGGCTCTTTGCACTTTACCTTTATGTCGTTCAACATTTGCTTAATCCATAATACCTGAGTACAATTAGTTGTTGCTGCAACATATTTTGATTTTGCTGTTCATAAAGATGTACAACTCTATTTTTTGCTCAACCATGAAATAAGTTTGCTACCAATAAAGAATGCTCCACCGGTGGTGCTCTTTCTATCATCTACATCTCCTGCCCAATTAGCATCTGTGTATGTACATAAATCAAAATTTTCATCTTTAGGATACCATAAGCCAAGATTTGTTGTGCCTTGTAGATACCGAAAAATCCTTTTCACTGTTGATTCATGATTTTCTTTAGGATTACTCTAAAATCTTGAAACAATACATACTGCATTCATAATATCAGGTATTGTTTGTGTCAAATATAGTAAACCTCCAATCATAGATTTGTACCTTGTCGGATTAACAAGAGCTAAATCATCATTCAATGATAGTTTATCAGTTGTAGTCATAGGAGTACTTACCGGTTTAGAATTTTCCATACCAAATTTCTTCAGTAGTTCGTTCAAGTACTTTGTTTGACATATGAATATACCTTTACTAGTCTGTGAAATCTGCAATCCTAATTTTTTTTTTTATCTCCCCAATCATAGACATTTCAAATTCTTCCTGCATCTATTTTAGAAAAGTCTTTACACAATCCATCTTCTCCTCAAAAAATGATATCATCAACAAAAACTTCAATAACCAATATGTCATCATTTGTCACTTTGAAATATAAGTTGTTGTCAACATTACCTTTAGTGTAACCAAGCTTCAAAAGATATTTGTCCAATCTATCATACCAAGCTCTAGGAGCTTGCTTCAATCCATATAAAGCTTTCATTAACTTGCATACCTTATCTTTGTCATTTTTCATAGAAAATCCATCAGGTTGCTCAATGTAAACTTCCTCTTCAAGATCACCATTCAAAAATGCACATTTAACATCCATTTGATATACTTTATAATTCTTGTGTGCTGCAAATGCTAGAAATAGTCTGTCTGCCTCAATTCTAGTGACCGGTGCAAAGGTTTCATTATAATCAATTCTTTCTTTTTGTGAATATCCCTTACACACTAATATTGCTTTGTTTATGATTACCTTACCATCTTCATTAAGTTTATTTCTGAATACCTATTTAGTTCCAATTACATTTTTGTTTTTAGGCCAGGGAACCAATGTCCATGTGTTATTCTTTTCAATTTGTTCCAATTCATCTTTCATATCTTTAATCCAATGTTTATCTTCACATGCCTCAAAAATAGATACTGGTTCAATTTGAGAAATTAAGCATACATCTTCATTTGCTAGTCTTCCTCTAGTCATTACTCCTTGATACTTATTCCCAATTATCTGACTTTCAGATTGATTCAATCTTACATACCTGGGTGTATTCACTTGTTGTTGTTCTTCAGTCACTGTGGAATTCTCAGATGATGCCGGTGCGACTGGATCAACATTTTGTACCGGTGTATTCTATATAGGTTCATTTTTTATTATCTCAATTGCCGGTTCAGAGTCCATAGACCTTGAATCTCTTCTAAACTATTCATCAATCTTCACATTTGCACTCTCAATGATTTTCTCCAATCTTTTATTAAAACATCTATATGCCTTGCTCTTAGATGAATAACCAAGAAATATTCCCTCATCACTTCTAGGATCAAATTTACCAACATACTCATCTCTCCTAATGTAACATTTTCTTCCAAATATTCTGAAATATTTAAGAGTAGAAGTATTACCAAACCATAGTTCATGAGGGGTCTTACTGGTTTCACCTTTAATGTGAACTTTGTTGAATGTGTAAACCATTGTATTCACTACTTCTCTCCAATACACATGAGGTAGGTTTGCTTCTGATATCATGCTTCTAGTTGCATCTAGAATAGTTTTGTTCACTCCATTCTGCTGGGGTGTCTGAGGTGCTGATAGCTATCTTCTGATTCCATTCACTTCGTAAAATATATTAAATTCCTTAGATATGAATTCACCTCCTTGATTTGATCTTAAACATTTGATTTTCTTACGGGTTTCATTCTCTACCATTGCCTTGAATAGTCATCAATTATTAGCATAAAATATCTATCTCCCTATAGACTTCTAGTTCTTTCCGGACCACATAAGTCAGTATGAATTAAATCAAGAACATTATTGGATTTCTCTGGAATACTCTTAACAGTTGTTCTAACTTACTTTCCAAATTGACATTCCTTATATACCGGATTGTGAGGTTTAACAATGTTAGGTAAATCCCTTACTGCCTTAGTTGTACTGATTTTTACAATGCAATCAAAATTTACATGACAAAGTCTTTTGTGCCATAACCAACTTTCATCAATATGTACAATCAAGCATGTCTTCTCATTGTTATTCAAATGAAACATATTACCTCTAGTCTGATTACTGGTTGTAATTTCCAAACCACTTCTGTTCAAGATTTTGCATTTACCATTCTTGAATTGTAACTGAAATCCCTTTTCAACTAACTGACCAACACTCAAAATATTATGCTTCAAACCTTCAACATAATAAATGTTGTCAGTATTGTACTTACCATCAAAAGATATAGTGCCTTTTCTTATGATCAAATAAGCTTTATTATCTCCAAACCTTACTAGACCTCCATTGTATTCTTGAAAAGTTAAGAATTTACTTTTATCACCAGTCATATGATGTGAACATTAGGATTCAATGATCCATTCATCCTTTTCTTCAATTTTAGCTGCCAGGGCATGCTCTACCGGTTGTATAGTAGGTGTTGGTTGATCTTCTTTTATTGAAACAAAATCCCATCCATTGTCTATCAGTTCCTCATTAGAATCATCAGTAACTCCTTCATCAACATAGTAACATGATTTGTCTCTATTTTTCTTAAATCTGTATCTCTGATATTCAGGGTTAGGCTTATATGTTCTTTTAGCTTCTTCTCTTAATCTTGTATGTCTATCAGGACACCTAAATGCCATATGATTAATTTTCTTGTAGTTAAAACATTTAAATGGTGCTTTACCTTCATACTTACTTCCAAATGGACCTTTAGGCATTTTCCTTATGAATAGTGCTTCAATTTCTTCCATTTCTTCATTTTCCCTTCTAATGTCTTCAAGTTCTCTTGCGTAAAGTGCTTTTCAATCATATTTATCAGATGATGATGATGATGATGATGATGATGCTTTGAAGGCTAATTCTATCTTAATAGTAGCAACATGACCAAATTCTTCAAGCTCAAAAGCTGAAAGTTTTCCAACCAAAGTATCTCTAGATACCGATGCATTAGGCATTTTTATCAATTCATTAATAGTAGTTACTTTCATTTTGTATGTTGGTGGCAATACTTTTAAAACTTTAGAAACAATCTCATCTTCACTTAAGGATCCTCCACAACATTGTATACCCAAAACAATTTCATTTACTCTTTCCATAAGAGCAGAAATTCTTCCATCTTCTTCCATTTTTAGATTTTCATACCTGACCTGGAAGCATTCTAGTTTCGCAATTTTGATAGTGGTATCACCTTCATTCAATGTAGCCAATTTATCCCAAATAGCTTTAGCAGTAGATCGGTCTGATAATCCCATGATTTGCTGATATGACAACGCACTCAAAAGTGTTTCTCTTGATTTGCAATCATTCTCTTGATCTTTGGCCAAGTTAAGTGGATTAGATTGACTCTGAGTAGGACCAACATAGCCATTCTTTGTAACACCCCATATGTCTCTTCCAATGAAATTTAGATGTGTCTCCATTTTGATCTTCCATATACTATGGTTAGTTCCATCAAGTTTCAGACTATCCTTCCTGAAATAGTTAGTTGCCATAAAATCACCTCAAGCTATTAAGCTTTTGCAAAAAGAGGACTTGGCCCTGATACCAATTTTTAGGACCCGGAGGTAATTGAGAGGGGGGGGCTGAATCAGTTGACTATTAATTTCAACCCAAATACAACTTAATTAAACTTGATGCATAATACTAGTAAACCAAACTTAGTGTCGGTTGATAGTTTAATAGTTAATAACAATACTGGTGAAGCTTAATGCATGAAAAAGAAAGAGAAATAACATCCACAACACATAACATAGATATTTGTACGTGGAAACCCTGTAAGGGGAAAACCACAGTGGGAAAGCTTACCCACAATTAGATGATAGTACTACAGATAGTATGTGTGTACAAATGGGGTTTGCACATGCAGAAAGGCCAATTGCCTAGAGCTCACTACTCAATCACAAGATGGGCGTCACACTGACTACAATTGGATGGTTAAATCCAATGATAAAGTACTGCTCAAAATATCATCTTCATATACTCTATTCAGTACCTGTTAAGCTCTGATTATCTCCTTCAAACCTTCCTTGAATCTTCAAATGATTTCTGCATGAATAGCTCTGCTTATATTCACATATACAATATTTCCTTACCACTTCCTCTTTTCTTTTTCTTACATAATCTCACAAATGAGATCATACATATATACCAAAACCTAAGACCAAATGTGTAGGTCAGCACACTAAGAATATTATAATTAAATCAATTACAAATGAATCAATAAGCGATGAATCATGTCGGCTCAATGCATTTACATTAATAACCAAATAATAAATCATCTCCATAACGTGTCGTGCTGATCTGGAATAGATAGCGCATGCCGGTCCATAACCTAGACCAATTTGCTGGTAACAACAAATATGCCAACTCGATTAGAACAATAACCAAATCACCAAAACCAAGTGTCCAAACCATGTCTTCGACATAACTAAGTAATCTCCAGATGATAACAGATTATCCTCAGTGCTGGTGAACAATATAACCTGTCGATGAACCAGATACCGATGACTGTGCATAAGTCACTGAACTTGCTAGTGAAGGTAACGAATGATCTCCATATGATTAGTATTGATAAGTGTTGATGAGTGTGATAGGTGTTGACATCAATGACAAAACCAATGCAAAACATCCATAATACCAAGAAAAAGATCAAGCCTTTAACAATTTTCATTAAGGTTTCCTTGTGCAAGATCTACTTGGATGCATGCTAGAAACACGCCAACATGATCCACTATGTCTCTGACTTGTAATGGGTCCATGAAGGATCAAATAGTCTATGTTCTCCCGAAAAATCTGCCAAAATTTATAACCAATAATATTCAAGGTGGTACCAATGTGATTTAAAAAGGATCTAAGGTTTATGTGTTAGACAATTCAGATAACCAAAAGACAACTAAGAGGTGCAGGAAGGGTGAATCAGTTGTCACAGATTACTAGAAGCATTAGCAATTTTAACTTTAATACTGGAACCCAAAACAATAATACCAAAATAGCAGTTAATCCAATTAAACATAAACAATAATCACAGAATAAAAGTTATCCACAGAACACCAAGATTTGTATGTGGAATACCCGATAAACAGAAAAACCATGGTGGGAAGCCTACCCATAGTCAAATAATACTTCTACAGTAAGTATGTGAATTACAATGAAGGGTCTTGCACTTTCAGGAAGGCCAACAACCTAGAGCACACTGCTCATCACAAAAGGAGCCTCACTGACTACATATATATCAAGACTACAATCCAAAGAAGTGTTAAACTGCAAAAGATATCATCTCCTATGCCTGAGTATAGTTCTGGTGAAGCTCAATACCAGAGGACTAAATCCTCTTACACAAACCCAATTCGATCTCCAATGATCGACCAACTCCTCTACCTGAATGATAATACATGATTCGCACATTACATTCCTTGACCATGACCTCTTACAATAACCATGATGATCTACAATGAGATCTTACAACTATTTATACAAACCCTCGACCATAAACAATCAAGTCGGCCACTAGACAATAAACCAAGTACATAATTACAAACCATGTCGGCCAAAGACCAAACAAATAATATCCATACATAAGACAGCCTAGAAATACAACAATAGGTCCTATCCACACGTTACATTAATGTCGGTCCATAACCTAGATCAACCAGGACCAAGTATAGGTCCACACGCTTTAGCAATGATCTCCAAACCCCAAGTCTCAAACATGATCACCAACATCATCCTGAAATTCAATCAGAAGCTGCACCAACACCAATTATGTAATGCATCAAATATCTCCACCAAAAGCTCTGCTAGTGAAACCCTTGTCAGAACCAGAAACCAATCTTCTAAGCATGTAGGATGGCATCCAATCACCAAAGCAAAACCAACTAACCAAATATGAGTATAATAATTATGAACAAGCCAATTCCATAACCAGATTATACTAGAGTCTATCGGATCAAGCCATATCCAAGTTAATCAAAAACTACTCAACCTACTAGGACCAGAAGGGTGTCAGTAAAGCATACAAACAACTAGTGTTGACATCAATGACAAAACATCAATGCAACACATAATCAATTCCACCAAATGGCCAACAATATCCCCCTTTGGCATTGATGGCAACACTAAATGTTAAAAATATCTAAGTACCAACAAATGTCAACCAAGTCTCCCCTTGTGGAAGACAACCAACAATCTCTCGCATATAGCTCTGGATATCAATATCTCTCCCCCTTTGAATAATATCTCTGTAAAGTTCTGAATTTCTTATTCACATCACTATCTCTCCCCCTTTGACATCAATGCCAAAATTCTTACAGAAATATCAAAGAAAAAAAATAAGCCTCTGAATCTCAAAGCTTACTACTCCCCCTGAGCAGTAGGGTAAAAGCACAAAATTGTGTCATGTTTCAGGCTAACTAATCAGCACAAGTGAATTTAAGTAATTCTAACTAAAAAATAATTTTATTCAAACATATGGTCTATATAGATTATTATAGCTAAGTTATATATGGGCTACAACTTTTCCAATTGGAAGTGTCTACTAAATATATATTTTATACTACTTTTGGTCTAATTACAAAAAAAATTAAACTCAATGTTTCAACAACTCCTACTCTTATAAATAATATTTTTTTTTGAAACGTATCCTTTTATAGATCTATAAGTGAATTTTCCAAAATATAAATCTTTCAAAATTTAACTTAGTTTTTATATTTTATATTTTATTTTTATTGAAAGTAGGTCATCAACACTAAAATATAAGGTTGATTATCTTGTCAAGGAAAAATACTAAAATTTATTAAAAAAAATTGAAAAAAAGTTGATGCAGTAGAGAAAAGAATCTATGTTAAGATGTTCCTTTCTATTTTGGATAAATAATTAAGAAAAAAGGTGGTGGGAATTGGAAAGAGTTATATTTCAACATGCACAACTTTTCAAATTTATTAAAAAATATCTATTTATAAAAAATAGTAAAAAATATATCCATGCACTAAAGTTTCAATTTATCAATATACAAAAAAAAATAAAGAAAAAAAGGTAAAATTTACTAAATAAAGTGTGGTGGCTTGTGTAACTTCAATTTCAGCATATTTTCAGCAACTAAATTGTAGTGTTTATTTTATAAAAAACTACATTCAAATAATTTTTTAAATTTTTGTTAAAATTATAAACATAAAATAGACATAGGAATATAAATTTAATTAGTTTACATCATTTCAAAATTCAAAATATATATTTCACTTTCTATTGATTTAATTTAAAAAAATGAATCAGCTTTGACCATTTCCTTTATAAAAGTGTGACACAACTTTGTACTTTTACCCAATAGCATCCCACATCAGTGCTGGAATAAATAGTATCTTAGACAATGCATGTCGGACTGATGCCAAACCACATCAATCAAGTCTCTGTCGGGGGGTAGAAACCCTTAATCTGTCTCTCAAGTACTCAAATGATTCCTTGGATAAAGGTTTAGTGAAAATATTTGCAATCTGTTCTTTAGTGTTCACATAAACCAGTTTAACTTTATTTGCTTCCACCTTCTCCTTCAAAAAGTTATACTTGATAGATATGTGCTTTGTCTTAGAATGAAATACCAGAATCTTTGATATATCAATAGCATTAGAGTTATCACAGTAAATAACTAATGGTGCATCACAATCCATTTTTATATCCTTCAACATTTGCTTCATCCATAAAACTTGTGTATAGTGAGTAGTAGAAGCAACATACTCAGGTTCAGCAGTAGATAAAGAAGTACATGATTGTTTCTTGCTGATCCATGAACCCAACTTATTTCCAAGAAAGAAAGCTCCACCAGAAGTACTTTTCCGGTCATCAACATCTCCAACCCAATCAACATTTCTATATGCACATAAAGTAAAGCTATCATTCTTAGGCTACCATAAGCCATATTTTGATGTACCTTGCAAGTATCTAAAAATCCTTTTCACCATCATCTCATCATTTTCTCTAGGATCACTCTGAAATATTGAAACAATACAAACAACATTCATAATGTTAGGCCTAGTCTGAGTCAAATAAAGTAGACCTCCAATCATAGATTTGTATCTTGTAGGATTTACCAGTGCAGAAACATCTTTCCTTGTCAATTTCTTACTTGTAACCATATGTGTACTTACCGGCTTAGAATCACCCCTACCAAATTTCTTCAACAATTCCTTAGCATATTTAGTTTGACAGATAAAAATACCTTTGTCAGTCTGAGTAATTTGCAAACCTAAAAAAAAAATCATCTCACCAATCATAGACATCTCAAACTCTTTCTCCATATTTTTAGAAAATTCTATGCATAACTTATCTTCACCTCCAAAAATAATGTCATCAACAAATACTTCAATAATCAGTATATCATCATTAGTGATTTTATAATATAAATTACTATCAATACTGCCCTTAGTAAAATCAAGCTTCAAAAGATATTTATCCAGCCTTGCATATCAAGCTTTAGGTGCTTGTTTAAATCCATATAAAGCTTTTCTTAACCTACAAACCATATCAGTATCATCTGATAGTGAAAAACCATTAGGTTTCTCAATATAAACTTCACCATCAAGATCCCCATTCAAGAATGCACATTTAACATCCATCTGATAAACCTTGTAGTTTTTATAAGCAACTTACACAAGAAATAATCTTATAGCTTCAATCCTAGCTACTGGTGCAAAATTTTCTCCATAATCCATTCCTTCCTTCTAAGAATATCATTTACAAACCAATCTAGCCTTATTCCTTATAACTTGACCATCCTCAATCAATTTATTCCTATAAACCCATTTAGTTCCAATGACATTTTTATTTTTAGGCTGGGGAACCAAAGTCAATGTGCTATTTTTCTCAATCTGATCTAATTCTTTTTCCATATATTTTAACCAAAATTCATCTTTACATGCCTCTATTACTGATACCGGATCAACTTGTGAAATTAAACATACCTCATTAGTTGTCAGTCTTCTTCTTGTCATCACTTCATTTCTCTTATCCCCAATGATTTGATCTTCAGAATGATTCAATCTCACATACCTAGGAGTCTTCTGACTCTTTGTTCCTCTTCCTTGTTCTTCAGTTACTGTAGAATTCTCTGATGTTGTCTAAGTAACTAGTTCAACTCTCTATTCTAGTAAAGGTGCTACTGATTTAGATATAATCATTTCTACTGTTGGTTCCTTCTCATAAACTTTGATTTGACTTTTTCTCAGCTCATCTACTTTGACATTAGCACTCTCCACAATTCTTTGCAATCTCTTGTTATAACATCTATATGCTTTGCTTTCATTAGAATAACAAATAAATATGCCTTCATCACTTATAGGATCAAATTTCCCAAAAGTATCATCTCTCTTGATATAACATTTACTACCAAAATTTTTGAAACACTTAACTATAGGCGTATTGCCAAACCATAATTCATAAGGTGTCTTACCGGTTTCTCCTTTTATATGTACTCTATTGAATGTGTAAACCATTGTACTCACTGCTTTTGTCCACTAGATATGAGGTATATTTTTTTCCATCATCATTTTTCTAGAAGTATCCAAGATAGTTATGTTTTTCCTTTCCACAACTCCATTCTGCTGAGGTGTCTGAGGAGCAGAAAATTGTCTTCTTATACCATGCTTGTCACAAAAGTTATTAAACTCACCGAATGTGAATTCTCCACCATGATCTGATCTCAAACATTTAATCTTTAATCTTGTCTCAGTTTCCACTTTAGTCTTAAATATTTTAAACTTTTCAAATGCTTCATATTTTTCTCTCAAAAAAGTAACCCACATCATTCTAGAATAATCATCAATGATTAGCATCGAATATCTATCAGCATGAAAACTTTTAACTCTAGTAGGGCAACACAAATCAGTATGAATAAGATCATCATTTGATTTATCTTGTATACTCCTAAAAGAGGTTTTGACTTGTTTACCCATTTGACATTCTTTAGATACCGGATTATAGGGCTTCATAATCTTAGGTATATCTCTAACAACCTTAGTTGAACTGATCTTCAAAATCTAATGAAAATTCACATGACACAACTTTTTAGGACATAGCCAGCTCAAATCAATCTGTGTAATCAAACATGTCTTCTCACTGGATTTCAAATGAAATATATTACCTTTTTGTTTGTGTACCAGTGGCAATCTCCAAGCCAGATGTGTTAATGTTTTTGCATTTTCCATCCTTGAACTATAATTGAAATCCCTTATCTACTAATTATCCTACACTCAAAAGATTATCCTTCAGACCTTCAACATAATAAACATTTTGAGTATTGTTCCTACCATCCAATGATATAGCTCCTTTTCCTTTGATCATACATGCCTTGTCATCTCCAAATCTAACTAGTCCACCATCAAATTCTTGCAAAGACAAAAACTTCCCTTTATCTCTAGTCATATGATGTGAACAACCACTGCCAATTACCATTCATTCTTGTCCTCAATTTTAGAAGCAAGTTCTTTCTCCTCAGGTACATTCTCTTCCAGTTCCAGATCATCTTCCTTGATAGCCAAGAATACCCACTCCTTCCCATTGCTGGATTCACTAGTAGAGTCTTCAGCCAGTTCATCATCTGAATTAGTAATGCCTTCCCCATCTGCTATGTAGCATGATTTGTCTTTGTTTTTCTTGAATTTGTACTTGTTCTGATATCCACAGTTAGGCTTAAATGATCTTTTAACCCTTTCTTCAAATCTTGAATTTCTTTCAGGACATCTAGATGCAAAATGACCAATCTTATTACATGCAAAACATTTAAAAGGTTCTTTTTCTTCATACTGACTTCCTACTGGTCCTTTCGGTACTCTTTGAGAAAATAGTGCTTCAAGTTGCTCAAACTGATCATCTTCTCTCTTCATATCTTCTAGTTCTTTTGCATGTAGAGCTTTCTAGTCTTTCTTAGTGGTTGTAGATTAAGATGCATGAAAAGAAGGTTCAGTCTTCATAGTTCCAAAAGATCCAAATTCCTCAAGATTAAAAGTAGATAGTTTCCCAACCAAAATATCTCTATTGATAGATATATTAGCCATTGTTCTCAACTTATTAATAGCAGTAGCCTTCATTTTGTAAGCCAGTGGTAGGGCTCTCAAGACTTTAGAAACAATTTCATCTTCACTTAGAGTTAGACCACAACATTGAATTCCCATAACAATATCATTTACTCTTTCCATGAATGCAGTAATCCTTTCATCTTCTTCCATCTTTAGGTTTTCATATCTCACCCGATAACCATCAAGTTTAGCAATCTTCACTATAGGGTCACCTTCATCAAGATTCTGCAACTTATCCCATATAGCCTTTCCAGATGATTTTTCTATTAATATCATTATTTGTTGATCAAAAAGTGCACACAAGAGGGCTTCTCTTCCTCTACAATCATTTTAAAGTTCCATGTCCAGGTTTGTCAAAGGAGGATTACCAGATCTCAGATTAAAGGGTATGACACCATTCTGCATGATCTCCCAAATCTCCTTGCCATGACATCTTGGACGAGTCTCCATCCAAATCCTCCATATTGTGTAATTTGTTCCTTCAAGCCTCAGTATATCCCTTCAAAAGATATCTCCAGAAGAACTGGACAAACTTGAACTGCTAGTCACCATAGGATCTTCCTCAAGCAGTTAAGTTTTCTGTAGAGAGGACCAAAGATCTAATACCAATTGTTAGACAGTTCACATAACCAGAAGAAAAATGAGAGGGGGGGGGGTGAATCAGTTATCACAGATTACCTGAAGCATTAGCAATTTAAACTTTAATACCGAAATAGCAGTTAATCCAATTAAGCATAAACAATAACCATAGAATAAAAGCTATCCACAAAATACCGATATTTATATGTGGAAAACCCGATAAAGGGAAAAACCACAGTGGGAAGCCTACCTACAGTCAAATAATACTTCTACAGTAAGTATGTGAAAAAGAATTAAGGGGCCTCCACTTGCAAGAAGGTCAACAACCTAGAGAATAGTGCTCATCACAAAAGGAGCCTCATTGACTTCATATATATCCAGACTACAACCCAGAGAAGTGTTGAACTACAAAAGATAGCATCTCCTATGCCTGAGTACAGTTCTAGTTAAGCTCAATACCGGATGACTAAATCCTCTTACACAAACCCAATTTGATCTCCAATGATCGACCAACTCCACTTCTTGAATGATATTATATTATTCGCACATTGTATTCCTTGACCATGACCTCTTACAATAATAATGATGAAGTACAATGAGATCTTACAGCTATTTATACAAACCCTCGACCATAAACAATCAGGTTAGCCACTAGACATTAAACCAATTACATAATTGCAAACCATGTTGGCCTAAGACCAAACAAATAACATCCACACATAAGACATACCGGAAATACAACAATAGGTCTTATCCACATGTTACATTAATGCCAGTCCATAACCTAGATCAACCGAGACCAAGTATAGGTCCACATGCTTCAACAATGATCTCCAAATGCCAAGTCTCGAACATGATCACCAACAGCATCCTAAAACTCCATCAGAAGCTGCATGAACACCAATTATGTAATGCATCAAAGATCTCCACCAAAATCTCTGTCGGTGAAACCCTTGCTGAAACTAGAAACCAATCTTCTAAGCAAGTACCATAGCATCCAATCACCAGAGCAAAACCAACTGACCCAATATGAGTATAAGCATTATGAACAAGCCAATTCCATCACCAGATTATACCGGAGTCCACTGGATCATGCTAGATCCAAGTTAACCAAAAACTACTCAACCTACTGGGACCAAAAGGGTGTCGGTAAAGCATCCAAACAGGTAGTATTGACATCAATGACAAAACATCAATGCAACACATAATCAATTCCATCAAATAGCCAATATTATGATGCTCGATATGGTTACTTTAAATCTTATTGTTCAAAATTTTTCACATCTCACATATGTCATTTTTTCAATCTACAAAGCTTACAAGTAGTACATATATACACTTTTATTTTCACATAGGTGCATATTTCTCACATCCTATTAATGGATTAGTATAATCATTCTAGAGTTGCTTGAGGTATTGGTATCTACCATGTACATAATTCAAATAGGATTTTTTTTATTATGTGTTTTCTTGGATCTTTTGTTTTGTTTCTAGTTTGTATCTAGTATCTCTAGTTAGTCTCTTTTGTTGACTCCACTTTAATTTTTTTCTCAACTGATAAACCACTGATCCTTTACAAAGATTCTAGGTCCATCCTACATCTCTTAAAATCTTTGTACCAAGTTAGAGTTAGCTGATAACCTTATATTACAACTTGAAAACTTTTAAACAATCATGTCAAACTCATCAAGCTAATTACCCCCTAACAAATAATATCTCCAATCATTCATGAATGTTGGAAAACCTATCATCTTGAAGCATAAATATCATTCTTTCAACAAAAATCCTCAATCTAGTAGTTGCCAAATGCATAAAATCATTAATATGATTAAATCTTGAAATGTATGCATGATGATGTGAAATATTTTTGCAAGGATATTCCTAATAACATTTCACTTGATGTGGCAAATTTTTAGCTGAACTGGTTAAAATACCAATAATGAAGGAGAATCATAATGTTCTAAAATTTGATAACTTCCCTTCAGTTGCCGACACTAGTTTTGTAGTCTTCTTCAAATGCCAATAACAAGGAAAAAGTAATTCCTACCAACCTAGGGCTAAGTTGGATAAAGGATAAAATAAGACGATACAATCAACTCATAACATGCATTAAGTTACCTACATGGTTCCTTTGGCAATAGAAACATGAATATCAAGTTGGTGTGTATGCTAAACCTGTTAGAATTTTTTTTTTACTAAGCTTTAGTACCTCTCCCTGCACTCACATGTCACACCTACCCATTAAGAGTAAATTCAATCTAGTTGCATGTAGACATTGGGATTGCCATCCCAATTGATCTTGACATTGTAGTACCAATATATTTTACAAAATAATTTATAGGTGATTTCAAATTTTGATTGAGAGAGGGAAATTTGTGGAGTACGAAACATATATAATATAAAAGAATATTTTCAACTGAGTTGTGTGTGTAGAAACAAAAGTGGACGTTTAATGTTTGAGTGATTTAGAGGAATGTTTTAAAGTCAAACTTTCAATAGTAGCTATGTGTATGATTTTCTAGTGAGCATTGATTACTCCAAGTATTATTATCTCAAATTGAATAGTTTGTGAGTGAGCTAAGTGTAGCTTTAGGTTTCTTAGTGTTTGGGAGTAGCTCCAGAATGTTGCAATCAAATTTGAAATCAGAGTGTAGTTTTCTTTTTCAGAGTTTAGTTTTTACATTGTAAAAGTTATTTCTAGTCTTTAATTGAATGCAAGAAATAACTTGCATTTCTATATAACTTGTCTATTGTCTCTTTGGTTTTGAATTCTATTGTGCATTTCCAATTATTGGCAATTGAGGAACAACCTTATAAGTTTACCTCTTTAGTATCAGAGAATTTGTGTCCCATATTTAGGGATTCTAACTTCTTTAGGCATCAAATCCATTTAGCCCTAAATACATGAGTTTTGGCATTTTCTTTTTGTGTTTTGAAATTTATTGTCAAGGAGACATTGAAAGAGTTGAAGAAAATAGATGGAAGAAACCACCATCCTTTAAGGACAAAGTTATGATGTCTAGAAAAAGAAGATGAAGACCATATGCTAGAAAATGATTTGTGAGAGCTTTTGGTTAATGCATTTATGGACACAACTAACCCAACTTAGTTTGTAGTCCTTACAAACAATTGGGAGACCTAGTTGAGGGAGACAAGGAGGAAAGATGCAAAAGCCCTTAGTTTAATTAAGGCAGTCTTAAAAGAGGTAGTATTTACCAAAATAGAAGCAACTAACTATGAAAAGGAAGCTTAGGAAATCCTTCAAAAATGATATAAAGGGACTAGAAAAGTCAAACTAGTGAAGCTCAAAATTCTTCAAAGATATTTGAGACTCTATAATTGAAGGATGGTGAAGTTTTATTTTACGTTTCTACATGATTCTCCACTTTATTAAACTAGTTGACTACAAATGGCGAAACCATGTAGAAAATAAGGATTATGGACAGGATCCTCTAAATTTTTCCCTTTATGTTTGACACAATCATCATTGCCATTAAAGATGTAAATGACCTCTCTACTTCGAAAGTGGATAAGTTGATGAGTTCTTTTCAAACCCATGAAAAATACCTAAATGACCTACTACTTATTCCCAAGAGAAAGCTATCAAATATTGGGCCAATGCAAGAGCTGGAGGGAGAAGAAACAATGGTGGACAAAGCTTAAGATATACTGGTCATGGCAACTACAAACAAGGAAATAACAGAGGAGATATCTTGAGACAAGAATACAGACATAAGGGAGAAAATAACTCTTAGACAAGCTCTTGAGAAGGAAAGAAAAATATCAGTTTGAATCGAAGGTATGACAAAAGCAATGTTGAATATTAGTACTATCATAAGTTTGGCATTTATGTAAGTGCTAGAAAAAGCATAATAATCATTCAAAGAAATGTGCAAATGTGGTAGATGTGAGTGTGACTTAGAGTAATTAGTCCACAACCTTCATCATGTGCAACTTTGGTGAAGAAGGAAACCATAAGGTTTGGTATTTAGATGGAGGTTGTAGTAACCACCTGACTGGTAACAATTATTTTTCTCTTTTGTTGATAAAAATATAAAGTTAGAGATTAAAAGGGGGAATAATAGAACCATTATGGAGATGGAAATGAGCATGCTATAAGAAAAGGGACTCCCAAATGAATATTGGAGACAAGTTGTAGCAACAATATTATTCTTGATAGATATAAGTCCAACCAAGGTGGTTCATGACAAGATTTCAAAAGAGGCATGATCAAAATACAAGTACACTATTGAGAACCTGAGAGAATTTGGGTGTGTGGTATATGCTCATGTACCACAGGAGAAGAGACAAAAATTAGATGACAAGGGTGAGAAATTCATTTCTATTGGCTCTAGTATTGAGTCAAAGGCACATAGAATATATAACCTAGTTACCAAAATATGGTCGTTAGTAGAGATGTTGAGTTCACTGAGAATGGGTCATGGTATGGTTTGGTGGAAACCTCCTTAGCCACCTCACATAGAGTTCCCATTGTTGATCAAGATGATGAGTATGAAGATTAGCAAGATCAACAAGATCCTATAGCAATAAATATCTAGATCTCCAAACAACTTTGGGAAGCTCCTAGCTTAGACATGTAGTTAAAAAGACTATCTTAGAACTCATTCAAAGATACCTCCATGTGTTTCCAAGTAGCTCCAAGCATGGATGGACAAATTTGGGTAGCTTTTGATGCAAGTAAGAAGGAAAAACAATTAGTCATAGATAGCTAAAGAATCCGCACTAGAGATTCACTCAAGGTAGGTCTGGAAGGCTCTAGTCAAAGTCTGCATAGCTAAGTAGAAGTAGTAGTGAGAGTTTAGACTCTAAGAATCAACACGATAGAGAGAAATGGGGCAAATTAAGAACTAACTAGCTTGGCACCTACATTATCACAATAGTTTATTCCTCTATAAAATATCATCTATCTAATCGCAAAGGTGAACTTCTTGAAGATCCTATCAACAAAATGCACCTTTGCAAATTCTACACTTTCTTTTAGAGAATCCCTTAAAAATACATAAAAAAAATAAAATAAAATAAAATAAAAATCATCACCTTAATGAAAACTTAACAAATAGGCATCTTGTGTGACACAAAAAAAATAGAAAAATAAAAAAAATAAAGATAATTAAATTCATCTAATGATGAAAATCATTTCAGTGGCACCCTAAGCAATTACTATGGTGAAAAATAGGCAACCAACACCATGTGTATGGACCTTTCTCCTCCCTCTTTCAAGAATCCACATCATCCTTTCACTTTGCACACCCTCACAACCTACCACTTCATAATAAACTTTCTATCCCCATCATGACTTGTCATTGTTCTACGTAGGGTCCTCACCTTCAACAATAAATATTTCATTGTCCTTGCTTAATCCATAATAACCAAATTATATCTCTAACTATAGGAATGTCCTCGACCTATTAAGTAGATTGGATCCATGATATTGCATGATTGAGAGGAAAATCACTTTATATGTTCATTGTTCTGCTCACAATCTACAATAAAGTTTAATGTGCATCATCAATCTACAATAAAGTTTTTGTTTTCTATATAATAAACATCCATCTGATGGAGTGAGATAGTTTTAGATGAGTCATTGTAATGTTATGAATTGTACATGCTCAATTAAGGTTGTCCAATTCCATGCTTAGGTTAGCATTGACCTTAGTGTGTCCAATTGTATCTTGCATTATAGGGCTTCTTTAGGAGTTTAATTATTAATTTAATTAAATCTAAATTCATGTCTCATCAATTTACATATCATAAAATTGGGCCCTTAACCCTTGGTGCGCCCCTTTTTATTTTATCTTAATTTCATCCTATCGTCCTGTTTTCAATCTTCAAGGCACTTTTTTGCAAATCTACATATCTTGGATTGACCTACCATGTTGAATTTAACTTTAGAATCACAATATCTCACATCCTTGAAAAATAAATAAAAACTTGGTTGGACCAGCCAGTATACTACCTAGTCCAAAAAAATTCCTCCAAATTTCAAGAGCTTCATTTGGTTGTATTATATAATGTTCAAATCACACTTGATGTCAATTTTGATCAATTCTAAGTCAGTCTTATCAAATTTAAAAGATACTAAAGAATGATAAGAGAATTATCAAGTCTTCCTCAATCAATCAATCAAGTCTTCATCAACATTTTTATCAATTATGGAAGCTTTAGGAGATATTGAAAAATGATAAGAGAATCACCAACTATTGATCAAGGCTTGTACCTCTTCCTTAGGATTTGTTATGATTTCATGTTATTTTCATATGTTTATATTTAGCTTCAGATCTATATCATATCAGCTCTCATATTCACAATATTGCTTTATATTTGTATTGCATTTGTGATTTGAAATATTTAAATTATACTCATATTATGGTTTTGATTAAAAAAAATGGTAGAACTCTAGTTTGCACTTATAGCTCCTTGGAGTCATACAAACACGTGAGATTATAGGGCACACACACACTATTCAATATAATATCAGCTATTTATGGAGGTGGAAATCACTAAAACTAGGGGGTTGACTAAGGAAAAATCCTATATATCCACAAACACACCATTTTCTAGCTTGCAAGTGCAGTTATAGGTTTCCGTCAAAGCGAATAATTTTTGGGAGATCTCAAAAGATAAACACAAATCCATTATCAATATTTGGACCTGGATCTCAAAGACCAGGATTCCCTACACCCTAGTCCCCTTTAGTGAGCTCCAAGTTTCACCAATTTGGCTTAGACAGACTCAAAATCCTATTTTCCAGTTTGGAAGGTTTCACTATCTCTAAGAGTAGGGCATATAACGCCCAACTCCTATCAAATTAGACCTAGATTTGTATCGTAGGCTCACATCAAATCCTTATTCTTAAATTTATACATTTTATCCTTATTTTGATACTTTATCAATTTATTATCAGTTTCTATTACGTTTACTTTCATTCATCTTATTAGCATAGCTTCACATTCTCCTACATTTATCATATTCCCTTTCATAGCAGTGAAGGAATAGAAAACCTACAAGTATCCATTGACTTTCTTTCACAAGAGTTAGTAAAAAAGGATCACTTCTTTAGGTTCTTTCTTACTCCAATGTTTAGATGAAAGTGGGATTAGGACCTAAAACTACCTGATTCCATTTTTACCCTAAACAGACATAAGTAGTATTTGTGCTTCAAGAAATTCAATCTTATGCAACTAACATCCCAACAAGATGGGTAGTCTTGTTTGCCTTATGATTGTTTGTCCTTTATCGGGACATTACCAACATTGTAACCAAATCAAAATTTAAATCTTTATGGCAATAAACATCTATATCATAAGGATATCATTGTCTATTAGTTTAAGGTAGATTTTATTCCCTTTGATTTTGTTGGTTAATAGATTTATCATCTAACTCTATATTTTCAAGCCCACAATGGTCAAAAATGTAACCACAGTTGAACTAGTCTGAACAAACTATTTACTGATTGATTCTCTGCTTATTTTACAAGGTGGTAGCTACTTTCGGATGATATTGAATGAATACAAATTAATTGAAATGCTTTTAACCAGAAAGCAAATAAGGATCGATATTTTAACTAGAAAGATTTGAAAAGGCATGCATTAAGTATAAAGACTTTTTTTCAGATTTTTCAAGATTTTGAATCAACTAGATCACTACAAAATACCATTCATAGATAATATCTTTGCAGCAATAGAAAACTAAAACCATTCACCACCTCAAATATATATTATTCATTGATAACCATTAAAAATAACATAAAGCATCCACACAACATAATTCAAATATTACGAATATCTGAAGCCATCGACAAATTTTCTATATTCAAAACAGTAAACAAAAATATACTTAAAGAAGTTTTTATTCTTAAGAGTAAAACAAATTTTTCCCAAAAGATCCTAAAATGAAAATAAGTCTAGCTATATAAAATATTTAGAGAAATGGTTTGTTGAAGATAAACGTTATTTTAAAAATAAGTCTTTTAGGCTTTCAAGCCAATAACCAAGAAAAAATAAAAATAGTAAAATTATGAAACTGCACCTACCTATTTAGCTTCTGGTTCCTTATCGCTAATGATCTCCACCTCCTGATAAACATGTGTCATCTCTTGGGCTTTAATCCTTTGTCTATACTCATGGTACTTTGTCATGTCGACTCCAAGTTCAAGTGCTCTGGTACTATTGTGATGCACAATATTGTTCTCCATTTTGAAGTCAACCCATTAGTAGTTGCAATGTTTTTGTGCATTTCATCCATCTCAGTCTCAAAGGAAGTAGCGTGCATCTGCAAGGGATACAATCCCTTGACAAATTCTAAAGAATTATTTTTAGGATCTTTGATATTCTTGTACATTCTCCTCAAAGCTATCGATAAGGTCAGCATCCAGAGCACAAAGATTATCCTTTATTTTTAGCATATCATTCAAATAGTGTTTTACGACATCATCAATGTCACTAATATAATCATAGTATATAGTTTCTTTCCATTCCAAGGCTTCTCTCTAGGCAATATAAACTTCCTTAGGATGTTCTGCCAACTTTTTGATCATCAGAATGGTAGGGTTCAATGTCATGAGCTTTGTAACTTCCTTTGAAAGCATAGATATTCTCCCATGTTATATGCCAACCTATTGTAGCTCAACTAACAATTCCTTTCTTTTATTCCAAATATTCACATACAACACCCTGAACTTAGTAATATAACTGAGACCAATTCTATACATTTCTTCTATCCATTCAGTGACTGCTTTAGCATATCCTAAATTTCCTTTGATCTTTTTCATAGTATCTGGATGAAGTCCCTGCACATGTGAGCTTGAAGCCTCCCTATTTGTTTGATTTATAATAGATGAAATGAAATCCTTCAATCATTACACCTAGGACTATAGCTCTAGATTATTTTTCTTCTATTCTTGATCCCTCTTAATCAACACATCGAATGAAAAGTTAGCATGGTAGACGTCCCCTTCTAAAGTAGAAGGTACCATATCCACATGGCTGATCTTATATCCTTTTCTATTATGTCACTTGCATTCACATACTTCATAGGATCAACGATCTATAGGAGCTGGTGACTAGATACATGATTAGAAATGATCTGAGACATTCACTTGGCCTTTTTAGGCTTGCGAGAACTTTGTAGCAGTAGTGCAACTGTATCAATCTCACTGGAAATAAGGGTGGACACTTTTCTTTTCTTTTCTACCTTTGTCTTCAGCCATTCTAGAAAAGTTGTTTCAAGCCTTGACCTTTTATTGATAGTACTAGGGATATTTTGCATAGGACAGAAGGGAATTTCAAGAAAATTAGAGAAAAAATGATCATTAATTATTTGTTGATAAATACCTTCAGAATCAATAATAGGAAATTTCCCTCTAGGTGGCATAATTTTGTCATCCCGCTCATAGGTTGATTTTAGTTTGGCAGTGGTTTCTTCAGGTTTGTCCCTATTGCCACCTAACTAGGAACCTCAGGTTGGTATCCTATCTATAGACTTGGCTATTGATGTTGGAATAAGGGAAGAGGAACCTGCTCCTTTCTCTCTATGGGATGATGACCTTTGGCTTTGTGAGGAGGTAACATGTTGTTTCCACTTGCCATTTAACCAGTCAGATGTTCTTCTCAACACTAGAGCAATGTGAATCATTAATTCAGAGACCTCCTCTTTGGACCAATCAACTAATGTGGGGGTTGCATTGGCAAGAGTATAATACTCCAGGTCCAAAATGACCTCATCTTCAATCACATCATCAAGAACATTAAAAGAAACACCAAGAGTGTGAATTTGTTGCAAAGAAAGTCTCATGAAACTTCTTTTAAACACTTCAACATCATCTAAACAATCCTCCAATAAATCCTTGAGCTCAAGCTGATGCATATAACCTTTAGCTCCATACAAATTATGCTTCACATATCCCTTGCTGTCACAACTAGATGGGAGAGATTGAAAAAGAAATTTCTCTATAATTGTTCCCACGGCCTTAGCATCACCATTTATTTTGCAAGAGAAATGAGGTGTGGACAACAGGAAGGAGTATCCTTTATTTCCCATGTTCAAATATTTAACATTTACCACAACCATCTGGCATCAAACTTCTAGGAAAACAATATAATCAGATCGAAATTGAGGCAATTTCAGTAGGGCCTTCTCAAAACCCCCAATTCTAAGGTATCTGAACATGTCGAATTGGGTGTAGAAACTTCCAAATTTCATCACAAAGGTAGCAGAGTCATGGAAAAATTGTAGACTATGGTTTTCTTCTAATTCTCTAACCATACCCAACAAGAATACATCATTGACATAGGGAAAAGGCCTTCATACCCTTATACATGGTGAGCTAGGGAAATTTTCGGTACATGGGTGCAAATGCAAGGAGAGGATGATGTAGTTCCAACCCTGACCACATAGACTCTTCACTAGCTAGTATGAAATCAGATATGAACACATATGAAAGGCAAGGGACTAACAAAAATTATGCAATTTTTCATGCAAATGATAGCTAAT
The DNA here is from genome assembly GCF_030272615.1 of Cryptomeria japonica. NCBI lineage: Eukaryota > Viridiplantae > Streptophyta > Pinopsida > Cupressales > Cupressaceae > Cryptomeria > Cryptomeria japonica. The sequence goes on along the minus strand of NC_081407.1, from coordinate 748,166,921 downwards.
GGTAGAATCCTAGGAGCACAAATTACTAGGATAAAATGACAAATCTGAAATTCAAAAGAATCGGTGCAAGTATTCCCTACAAAACGATGCAGGAGGACTATAATCTCTGCAACTTCATCCTTAAAGTGCACTCTTTTCAATTTGGTGGGAAATTGAGGCTTACTCCACTTTCAGACTTAAACGAATTTCAGGAAATGTAGTTCATACACCAATCTCCATGCATTCTAAAATACTCTTCACCAATTAGAATGGACATGTCTTCAAAAGATTTTCTCTTAGGAAGGTACAAACCACAAGAGGCACTTTCAACATTAATATATGCTACAACCCTACCTCCATCTGCTCAGATTTCTTGTGTCTCTAGGTTGTATCTTTCAAAGCATGCAATGATTAAATCTGCACAAGGCATGGCAACCAGAAGATTAGCTATGAAAGCCAAGCCACACTGGAAAATTCTTTCTCGCAACGAACTTGTCTCACCTCCTTTAAGATCTTGTAGGAAAGTCTTTAGGTTCAATTGTTCTACTTTTGTGTCTTGCACACCTGTCCAATGGTTTTATATCACACTATGCATGGATACAAGCTAGATAATGCACTTTGTGAAAACTAAAAAATGAGAGCTGGCTCAAAAATCATCTGCCACCAAGTCTATGTCCTGGAGTGATGTGACATGCCTTAAATGCTGCATTTACTTAGCATTTCAAAATGGTTGTTTATTTCATCTTGTTGCCACTGACAAGGTAAACTGTTAGGTCCCAGAGACAAGTGAGAAAGGGGGGGGGGTGTGAATCAGTTGTCTAATAATATTAAAACAAAAACAACTTAATCAAATTATTGCTTAATACCAGTGAAACAGTCTGTTATACTAGTGGACAAATTTAATAGATAAATGCAATACTGGTAAATATTAATGCATGAAACTAAAAGATAGAGTCATCCACAACACATAACACCAATATTTGTACATGGAAACCCTTTAAGAGGAAAAACTATGGTGGGAAACCTTACCCACAATCAGATGATACTACTACAGATAGTAAGTGTACATAAATGGGGTTTGCACATGCAAAAAGGCCAAGCGCCTAGAGCTCACTGCTCAAACACAAATGGGAGTCACACTGACTACAATTGGATGCTTAAATCCAATAAGAATGTACTACTCAAAATAGCATCTTCATATGATGGATTCAGTACCGGTGTAGTTCTGATATGCTTTCACAAAAACCTAGCTTCACCTTCAAATGATGTCTGTGTGTATATCTCTTCTTAATCTCGCATATACCTTCACACAAAACCTTTTTCACACTCCTCCATTGATCTTACAATTAAGACCTTACATTTATACCATAACCTAAGACCAATTTTAGTAGGTCGGCTCTACAAGATATTACAATAAAATCATTTTACAAACAACAATATCCGATGCAATAAATGATTGAACATGTTGGCTTAATGCATTTACAACAATAATTAATCATCTCCATATTGTGCCATGCTGATCTAGAAAAGATAAACCTGTCAGTGTAACCTTGGACCTATTTGCTGGTAACAGCAAATATGCAATTATGAATATGCTAATAAACAACTCTCCAAGATAAGATGTCCAAACAATGTCTTCGATATTACCAAGTGTTTTCAATGCCATTCCAAGTGTTGGTGATCATTATATCCTGCCAGTGTACCATATACCCATGACTCTGCATTAGTCACTTGCTTGCCAGTGAATGTTGCTGGATCTCTAAAGTGCCAGAGTTGATAAGTGTTTAGTAGGTGTTGACATCAATGACAAAACCATACCAAAATACCAATATAAACAACATTAGTATGTACAACAACTTGACACAAAGGCGGTTCCCCAAGACCTAGGTGAGACTAAAAAGTCACTCAGTCGAGCAAATATGAACTTAAGAACTTACAGTCAGGACTTACAAACTTCCCACAACCCCTGCTAAAGTGACCAAAGCACAAGAAAATGAAAGATTGAGTGATCGGATACTTTCAGAACTTCCTAACCCCGTGATAGGCTTGGAAAAGAGACACATTGTGTGACAAGACTTGGAAAACTCATAAATCCCGCGATAGGGAGCTTGAAAAATGGAGCAATAAGAAAACACTTAAAAAAAATTTGGATGGTGGTTCCAAAATTAAAAAGGGGGGCAATAGATTTTATCTTTTAGTGACATGTTTAATATTCTTCTCAAAGACATCAATGGACTAAAGTGACTGGGATGAGGCATGATCATCTAATTTGTTGCTTGTGGATTATTCTTTAGTAACACTATGGCTCTTCTAAGGATATGGTAGACAAAAGAGGATATGTTAATGGATTATATATTTTTCTTATAGTTCATGATAATCAAATAAATGTAATTAATTATATTTAAATTAATACAAGTTCATTAATTCTGACATTAGGATTGATAATTGTAATGATGTAGCATCATAAATTGTAACCAGTACTATTTACACCTCAAGATTGCACTCCTACTATAGCATATTATATGGCCATCCTCTGTCTAGGTCCATTTTGATCGTATTCTTCAACCCTAATGTCATCAACACTGTTGAGTGGGCCCCATCTTTGAGGTGCCTTCCTTGTTTGCTAATTAGGTCATGTTTTCTAGAGGACTAAGGCATGGAATGCCCTATTTTGGACCAAGGCACGCAAAAATTCCCTATTCCCCTTTAAACATTCCCTAATTTGAAATAGGGAAGACCCTTTCCCTCTCTGATGGTATTTGGTCCTAATGACTGCACATGACCATTGGTATTTACCTAGAGAACTCTATATAAAGACATCCCATGGCTTCATTTTGACATCTATTAAACCTATACATGATATTTGTGCATCTATGAGGCATTCATTAGAAAACATCTTCAGCCTTTCAAGGACACATTTCATCATTGAAGCATTATGGAGAAAAGTTACCCCAATCTTCATGCAAGCATGTCTGTGTGATTAGGGTTTTCATATTCATCTAATTTTCATTACATTACATTCAACATTTGTAATTACATTCAAATAGCATTGTATCATCAATTCTTCTATCAACAATTGTAGATTTGAGTTATATCCCCTTAGCAGTTGTTTTAGTATTTGCATTTTGTCATTAAAGGTCAATTCCTAAGTAAGGGTTTGACTTAGGAAAATCCCTATCCACAATATCTTTCTCTCTCTTTCTAAGTGTGAGAAATAGGTGTAGGAGTTATACTTAGTAATTTTGACATATTCAATAGTGATGAACAAGTTTAGCTTTTGAAAGATTAAAATTTGGAGGGTTAGAGCAAATTTGTACAACTTGGTCCCAAAAAATTAGGCCAAACTTCTAGGAATAAGTTTTGAACCTCTTCTCTTGCCTAAATCTCAATTTGTGGCTCTGCGGGACATCTATAGCATTCTATATTTGTTAATTTACTTTGATTCATCCCTCATTTTGCCCTAATTTATAATCATTAATCCATTTCCACTTTAGAAAGAAGAAACCCTAACAACAAGTGAATCTATTCAAAGTTTCAGCCCTTCCCATATTTAGATTGAGGCTTGATCTATTAGGTTCACCCCTCTTTCCACAAATCTTGTTTTGGTTAATTTGGATTATTATTGTTTTTATATTATCTTCATTTACCCTAATTCCAAATTACACCATTACATTTCGGTGAACCTCACATCTTTCATGCTAATTTATGATTTGTGTTCTGAAATATCATTTTATGAATTTTAATTTTTAAATTTTAACTTAGATTATGTTTCCAATTAAAAACATAAATTTAGAGGATAAATTCATAAAAAACCCTAATATTTTTTTCTAAATTTGACTTGTCGATCACATTATTTTTTACTTGTGCTTCGCGATATGATTTTAGGAATTCATAATGGCACTTAAGAAGTTTTAATTGTTGGCTATTTCAAATATGATTACATTGTTTTTTACTCACATTTATCAAAATCATGTGTTGGATAATGGTTTCTTTCACTTTACATTGCTTCTTTTCATTCATAGTGCTTCTACACATTATAATTTTAGAATTTCAAGAACATTTCCTACTAGCCAATCATATCTCAAAGCTTTTATTCATGTTGCATCCTACTTTCTGATGTTATTTTCAAGAAAATATATTACATGTGTAGATCACATAAAAGCTAACACTTGTAGCTCTCCTAGGGTATCTCATTTGAATGAAAAATAACTAAAAAAAATTCAATGACTATGTTACATCCCACCTTTCTAATTTTGGAAATTATGAATAATATAATGTCCTTGTTTGGATAAACAAGTTAAATATTGTTTTTCTCATGTGGATGTAAAATTTATTGAAAGGAAAAGAATTCAATAGATAAGTTGAATAATTGAAGTTTCTATGTTTTAACTGATTTTCTTTCATGTGACCAAGTGGATATAGGACTCACACTACCCTCAAAGGGAGGGAGAGTATCATCAAGGAGAGGATTGCATATACTAGAAATAAGCAAAGCCAATTAGTCTTGGGTCTGATTAATCAAAAAAACATCTTGAACATCTTGGCCATGGTAAAGTAAGGCCCAAATCAACATACTGATGTTAACCTTGAGTCAGTTGTCACCCTTGTGTTGTCAGGTTATTGGTTATCCTATGTCTTAGTCTATTCCTTATTATTTCTTATTTCTTATTGATGTTTCTCTCCCTTTGATGTGCAATGCATGAGTATGAATACTAGTATTTATTTCCATTATATGTTATGGATGTTAATCTTTTCATTGCTTTGAGCTTCTTGTTTGGAGGCCATCAAAGATGGAGGTAGTGGCCACCAACTCGGTGCCTGAGTTTCTTATAATTTTTATGTTGAGCAAGAAGTTGGTACTTTTACATACCATGTTGTAAATGAATTGCTATTTATTTGGTATTGATGGATGCCAAGAGGAATGCTATTTTATTTAGGGAAAGATTTTAGTAATGTTACTTTGTTGAGCACAAAGATTTCTTTTAGTGGTAATATAGGGGATAGAAGCTAATGTTATGGTCACTTTTTTGGTGATACTACTAAACTCTTGAATTGTTGTTGTCGTATTATCTTTAAGTTGTTTTGATTAAAGAAGCAATGGATAGTTCTATGAGAACATTGTGTTTTGGAAGAAGAAAAGAGGGTGATCTTGTCATAAAAACTTAGTGGCAGATTTAGAAATTGTCTTTTTTTCAGGCTAGAGAAAATACCTTGCTCTGTTATTCATAGATCTATTATTTTCTTCTATCTTTAATGTTTATTAATCTAAAAAATATCATGTTAGATTGCAATGAAATTTTTATTTTGTTATTAGCCCTGGAATGTTGATGAATTGTTTAGTCTAGAATAGAAGGAACAGGTGCAGATTATCTCAACATACTAAGTTGTAGTATGACTATGAAAAATTTGTATTATGTTCCAGAATTGGACAAATGCATGTTTCTTTGTAGTTAATTGACTATTTTAGTGGAGACCCAAACCTTTTTTTCTAGATTGAATTTTGTAGTCTTGTGATTTTGCATGTTTTACTTTAATATTTTAGATCAGAGTACAATATGTTTTTTGTATTAGACTACAATATATTTTGGTAAGATCTGACATGGAAATATGCCTTAAACTATTCTATAACATAGAAGGATGGTTGTTAGTTTACCTTCTTAGAAGTACATAGGAGTGTCTCTTGATCTATTGTATCCCTTAACTTTTGGAATGAACCTTGTTGCTTAATTGTGTTCTAAATGTTGATGTGAGTAACAATCCCTTCATAGTAAGTCGAGTAAGGTTGGTGAATAACAACCATACTCAACGTGCTTTGTATGAAAATATTGGCCAATGTAGCACTATAGATTTCATGCATCTCTTAGTTCATAAGAGTTAGATACACAACTATACAAGGGATTCATAAAAGTTAGGAGGTACCTCTACTGTATGACCGATTAGTATGTGTAGATTCTAAACACCAAGATCAAAGGATCATTGGTATTGTTCCATTGTGTATTTAATTTCCTAGTGATAGGTCAGATTCTTCTAGTAGGAAGTAGTGCAAAGGACTTCGGTTCATGGTTGGGTAGAAAAGCTCTTACTGATGCTCTCCCTCCCCTTTGTATTGTTCATTTTGTTGGGCATCAAAAAGATAAAAATTTGTAATCTCTCTCTCTCTCTTTCTCTCTATCTATTTTTTGATGTTTAAGTGAAAAGTTCATTAATATTTTCTATTTAATATAATAGTTATTTATTTTCAGTTATGTTAGTTAATATAGTTCATTTTCAACTAAACATGGATTACAATAAGTATTTAATTTCTTATCCTAGCAAAGTTTATTCAGTTTTTCATTTTTAGATTAGTTTATTGTTATGTATATGGTATCAGAGCTACCAAGGCTGACATTGAACCTTGGGCTTGTCATCCAAACCTAGCTAGAAAACTAAAACCTAGCCATCATGTTTCACATGATGTGGATATGATGAACACATTAGAAGAAAGTCGAACACCCTATGTATACCAAAATTTGGAAAATCTAGTTAAAGCATGACTACATGTATTGCTCTACCCCCTTGATATGGAGACTTTGGTAGAGGTGCTTAAGTGGATTTCTAGAGAAAAGATGAGAATGAACTGCCAGTAGTAAGGCAACAATAAATGTAGCCATTCTGAAGAAATTTGGAATTGAAACCCAACTTATGTTAGAAAAGCTATTGAAAACAAGGAAACCCAGACTATGACTATGAAAAATTGGGTACCCAACCTTGGATATAGACTTGTACCTTACTCTAATTTTAGTGATCAAGAAGAACCTATCATGGGAAGTGATATTGACTTTTCTTGAGAGTCAAGAAAAATTTTGTATAAAAAAGAGATGTAAACTCTTTTGAATTAACAAAAAAAGATATAGTAAAAAAAAGAGATGTAAACTCTTTTGAATTAACAAAAAAAAGATAAAATTTTGGATTATATTCACCTGATATTGGATATACTCTTGTTATGTTAGATTAAATGTTAAAATATAATGAAACTAATAAACAATAAATAATTATCTTAAGCATGAAACTGATAGGACATGCATCATTCTAAAAATGATAGTGAAGAATCAAGAGACACTAAGATGGCCATGATGAGGAAACTCTTGGAAGTTATGAACAAAACTCAATCTAGGTTAGATGACCTCAAAAGGTAGTTTGGGAGTCAATGGGAATCTAGAGATGAAGAATTTGAAACTCAATCTAGAACTACTCATCATCATGAGGAATAGGAAAAAAAACTAGACTTCAATACCAAGAAGAATTAATTAGTTGTTTATTTGTCCAATGGTATGAAGAAAATAAAACCCCCTAAGTTTGAAGGATATAGATCTAGGGATGCCATTAAGGCATGGGTTACTGAGATGGATAAATATTTCAAAATTTGAAATTACTGCAACAACTTCCAAACAACTTAGGGTGCTTATCAACTCGAGAGAGAGGCTACCACTTGGTGGGAGAGTAAAAAGGTGTAAATGGGACTTAAAATGACAAGGGTTTCATGGGAACAATTTTTAAGAGGTTTTAGGGAAAGATGGCTTCCACAAATGTACTATGATTAGAAACTACAAGATGTTTAGGACCTCAAGCAAGGGGAGATGTCAATCAATGAATACTAGGAAACAATTACTGGATTGATGAAGTACACGCCCCTTGTTCATCATGAGGAGAACTACTGATTCAAGAAGTTCATCATAGGACTCAATTGTATAATAGGTGAAGGAATAGATGTACTTGCACCTAGAACTATGGGGGAGGTGTATGAAAAATCAGTGAGACAGGATCAAAGGCTAAAAAGGGATGATGCCTGATCAATTGGAACAAATCCTCCTTGTAGTTTAAGTAAAACAAGTTCAAAAGAAACAAGCCTGATCATAAGAGGGACCAAAAACAATAGTTTAATAATAACAATTGAAAAGAAGATGACCGTGGAAACAAGGGCACCAAAAAAGGACCCCATGGCAGATGCTTCACCCGTGGACGAGATTACTACACCAATTAATGTACAACAAAGGATCAAAGTGACCAACAAGAATGTAAATCATTACCACCCCAACATACAACATTTTAGTAGATGATGCATGCGGTAGTGAATAACACGCAAGCAAAATATCAAATCACCCTTGTTGAAGTGCTAGGTAAGATTTATGGTAACCTCGTCACGATGTTAATAGACACTGGTGCTATAGAATATTGTATTTTGTCTAAACTTCTTAGTAGATTTCATAAAAGAACTAGTTACATCACTAATACCTATATCGTAGAATATGATAACTAGATGAGAGCTTGGGTAGAGAAATTTATTTTCAAAGCTGCGATTGAGTTACCAGGATTAGTGACTGAAGAAAATCTTTATGTGGCTCCCATAGAGTGTTATGGCATAATTTTAGAAATAAATTAGTAGAGGAAACATAAGGCAGTTGTGGATTGTTTTGCCAATAAGGTAGAGTGAAATGATGATTTAGGAAATCAGGTAAGCTTTCAAGGAATCGAACATGGGTTCAAGTGCAACAAATATCTACTATGCAGACCAAACAATGGAAAAGGAAGGGCTGTCAGTTGTTTGTTGTCAAGATGGATGAGGTCTAGGAGCTTGGAGCTTGTCTATATACTAGGATGATTTGATGGAGTATGAGACGACCAGTTGTAGCGATAAGGAGACAATAAAAGAAGAAAAGAATGTAGAGACCTTCATAGAAATATATCCTTATTTATTGGATTTCCAAGATATTTTTCTAGAGGAGCAACCTAGATTACCACTTAAGAGAGTGTTCAACTTCTCCATAGAATTGGTGCTTGGAGTTGAACTAGTATACAAGTTTACCTATCAAATGATGACAACGGAGCTAATTGAGTTAAAATAACTATTAAAAGAACTCATTAAGAAGAATTTAATTCAAATGGCCAAGTGTATCACAATGGGGAGCTCCTATAATTTTTGTTAAGAAGAAAGATGGGACTCTGTGACTATGCCTATATTATCGAATGCTCAATAAACTCACCATCATAAATAAGTATCCACTTCCCAAAATAGATGATTTAATTGATCATTTGTGAGGTGTCGTAGTATTCTCCAAGATAGAATTGTGATAAGGTTATCATCAATTGTGATTGGAGGAGGAAGATATACATTAAATAACATTTAGGACAAGGTATGGACACTATGAGTTTACGATCATACCCTTCGGACTCAAAAGTTATCCTGTAAATTTCATGAACCTAGTGAATTGTTTGTTTAAGGATTGCTTGGAAAAGTTTGTGTTAGTATTCCTAGATGATATCCTGATCTACTCAAGAACTGAAGAGGAACACTTGCAATAATTGTGAATAGTTCTACAACATCTTCGAGAGTATAAATTATATGGAAAACTATCCAAGTGTACCTTTTTCCAAAAGGAAATACAGTACTCAGGACATATAATCTTAGGAGAAGGAATAGTTGTGGACTCGGTTAAGACAAAGGCTATCGTATAATGGATAGTTCCTAAAAATGTGCAAGAGGTGAGGAGTTTCATGAGATTATCTGGGCATTATAGGAGATTCGTAATGAATTTTTCCATGATAGTGTATCTTCTCACCTCACTCCAATGGAAAGGAAAGAGATTTGAGTGGATAGAAAAGTGTCAGAAGGAATTTGATTACCTTAAAGAGAGACTGACCACTACACCCATATTAAAGGTACCAAATCCCAAAGGTCATTTTGTGGTAGATACAGATGCGTCAAATGAAGGCTTAGGAGGGGTTCTCATGTAGAATAATCAGGTGATTGCATACAAGTCTAGGAAGCTAAAGAATTATATAAGAAGAACTATGCACCACATAATTTGGAGTTAGAAGCAATAGTACAAGCTCTATAAATGTGGTGTCATTACCTTATGGGAAAACCCTTTGAAATCTAGTTTGATCATCAAGGACTAAAATACATATTTTCTCAACTAAATTTGAGATCTAGAAAAGGAAGATGTTTGGAGTTAATATTTGACTATGATTTTAAAATCAGTTATATCAATGCGAAGGAAAATAGATTTGTTGATGCATTAAGTCGATGGAGCCATTTTCCAACTATGGAAACCATAAATATGGATCACAAAACTCAGGTGCTACAAAGTTTGGAAGGGGATGAATTTTATAAGTAGGTACAAGAACCCTTACAATGTGATTTCTAAGACTCTTGAAATGAGCGATACTACATAGAACTAGATGGTTTGTTAAGATATCAAAGAAGCATATACATACTCAACCTTCCAAAATTAAGGAAACTAATATGGAAAGAGGTATATTCGGCACCATAATTGAGACATCCTAGTATGAAAAAGATGTTAGAAGATTTTCAACCATTGTACTTTTGAAACGTAATGAAGGATGTAGTGAGATTTATAATAGGTTTTTTAGAGTGTTAGAAAGTAAAAATGGAACATTAGTATCCAGTAGGACTACTGCAACCCCCTATCATACCCATTTTGAAGTGCGAGATTATCAATATGTATTTTATGCAAGGTTTACCCATGACAAGAAACAATTATAATGTGATTCTTGTGGTAGTTGATAGGCTTACTAAATTAACACATTTTATACCTAGAAATATAACTAATGCAACACATATTATTGCTTAAAAATTTGTTCAAGAATTTTTTCAACTACATGAAATACCAAAGGTCATTTTCAATAGGGATGCTATAATGACATCCAAATTTTGGCAATAAATATTTGCAGCATTGGAAACACAACTAAACATCAGTTTAGAAAATCATCTAGAAGTCGATGACCAAACAAAAAGAGTAAACCAAGTTTTAGAAGACCTATTGATGATATATTGCATGGATCAATAGTACAAATGGCAAGAGTACCTCTCTTTAGTAAAATTTTCTTGTAATTACTTATATCAATCTACCATAAAGATGTCAAATTTTGAAGAACTTTGTGGAAAAAAATATAGAACCCCCATTAGATGCAATCAGTTGGAGGATAGCATCACCCTTCGACTACAAAAGCTTAAAGAAATAGAATATTAGGTGAAGATAATTAAGCAAATACTAGAAAAGGCTAATGATCAGTATAAGAGTTACACCGATGCAAAGTGAAACTAAGACAATTTGTGATTGGGGAGAAGGTTCTCCTTAGATCTAGACCACATAAAAGTTCTATCAAGTTCAAGGAAAGGCTTCTAATTTATCCTTGAGATATGTGGGACCATTTGAAATTTTGGAAGTCATTAACCTAGAAGCCTACAAACTTTCTCTACCACCATCTCTTGCCCAATTGCATAATTTTTTTCATGTTTCCTATCTTAACAAATATGTGACAAATTTTGAACACATGATTGATCATAATTCCTTTCTAGTGTAGGATCTAAGAGTGATTATGATTGACCCACTCAGAATAGTAGAAGTGCATAAGTTTAACCTATGTAACTATGAGATGACACAATGCAAGGTCTAGTTAGACCAGTATGTACAATATAATGCAACATGGGAAGAGTATAAAGAAATACCTTAGAATTTTCCTCATCTATTCTTAAACAATTGAAATTTTTCTTTATGAAATATGAACATGATTTTGTGAGGTATTTTAAATTAAACTAATAATCATCAAGGATGATGATTCACATGGGGGGGACATGTTACATCCCATCTTTCTAATTTTATAAAATATGAATAATATTATATCATTTATTTGGAGAAATAGGTTAAATATATACTTTTCTTATGTGGATGTAAAAATTATCAAACAAAAAAGGATTGTATATATAAGATAATTAAATTAAGTTTCTTATGTTAAGTTATTGATGGATAAGACTTGTCTAACTGATTTCATTTCATGTGACCAAGTGGATGAAAGAGGCACACTACCCTCAGAGGGAGGGAGAGTATCATCAAGGAGAGTATTGTAGCTAATAGAAATAAGAAAAGACAGTGTAGCTTGGGTCTAATTAATTGGAGAAACATCTTGAACATCTTGGCCATGGTAAAGTAAGGTCCAAATAACCCTACCAAAGTTAACCCTAAGTTAGTTGTCACCCTCATGTCATTATGTTATTGGTTATCCTATGTTTGACTCTATTCCTTATTATAATTATTTCTTACCGATATTTCTCTCTGTTTGAGTAATATGTGTGTGTGTGCAAGCATGTGTGTACATGTGTCTCTCTATATATGTGTATTTGTATATTCATATGTATATATATATATGTATACATGTATATATGTATACATGTATATATGTATACATGTATATATATATATGTATATATATACGTATACATATATATATATATACATATATACATGTATACATATATATATGTATACATATATATATGTATACATATATATATGTATATATATACATATATACATATATATACATATCTATATATGCATATACATGTATATATGTATATATATACATATACACACACATATATATATATATACATATATATATATATATGTATACATATATATATATATATGTATACATATATATATATATGTATACATATATATATATGTATATATATATATGTATACATATGTATATGTATATATATATATATATATATGTATGTATATATATGTATATATGTATGTATATATGTATATATATACATACATATACATATGTATATGTATATGTATATGTATGTATATGTATGTGTATATTTATGTATACATATGTAAATACATATACACACATATATGTATACATATATACACATATATACATATATAGATATATGCATATATACATACATATATATACATACACATATATGGACATCCATATAGATACACACACACACAAATGTGTGTGTGTGTGTGTGTGTGTGTGTGTTGGATATGATTGGTCATTTCCGCTGCTAGGATATGTTGTCATTGATGTAAACATATTCCTGTGTATTGCTCCAGTGATTGCAGATTGGGAAGATCTTATGATTTAATTTGTAGTGTTGTTTTGTTGATTCCTCCAGTGAGTTCAATATTTCCTTCGATATATACTAGTCTGATCAGATCTTGTGGTGAGTTTTTGGAATTGCTTCGGATGAACTTGTGTATCTTCATTTAAGATGGATCATGATTTGGTACTTCACAAGTTATCTTTCTTTGTGACAGTTGCTGATTGGTTGTGTTCTTGAGATTTCAGTCGTTGATAGATGAAGATTTGATAAGTGGTGGTGGTGTAGCTCTTTCTGATGATTCTAGCATGCTTCCTGGTGTTTCCTAGTTTTTTCCTATTTGTTTTGATGATCTGAATTGATCATTATACAAGTTTTTGGTTGTTTCTATGAACCGGTGATGATTTTTGTGTTATGCATTTTTCTAGGTGGTGTAGCATATTGTAGTTGATCTTGGCGTGATTTCAGGTGGAGTTGAGCATTTTGGATTTGGATTTAGGTCCATGTTATTTTATTTAAAACATTATATTGGTATGTTGGTTAATCTTTGTATCATGTGATGTAATTTTGTAATTGAGGGTTGAGGGTTTAGTGGACCTTGTTGTCAAGGTTGATGAATTGTATATATAGATGACATGTTCATGTAATTTAGGTGTTAATGTTATGTCTACACTATCAGAGAGAGGTTTATGTGTCAACAAGGCATTTATCCTTTGGTGTTGATATTGAGGAGAGATTGGTGTTGTAGAGAAGACATTTGTGCTTAAAAAAAAATTTAATCAGGGATTTGGAGATGTTATTCTTTTAGTTCATTTCTTTCGGATTGTAGTCTGATTCTTGTTGTAAGTTAGTGAGACTTCACTAAGGGTTGTACCCTTCCTAAAATTATCTTTTGAGTAGTGAACTCTAGGTAGTATGCCTGAATGCATGTGCATTCCCCAATGTAATATTTTCACATACTACTGCAGAGTATCATCTTACTGTGGGGAGCTTCCCACCATGGTTTTTCTCTTTACCAATTTTTCCACATCAAAACATTGGTGTTGTGTGTTGTCCTTTCAATTTTCTTATCTTTGTTGTTAGTAAAATTCATCTTATCTATGTTTTGTGATTATATTTGATATTCCAGTGAAGGCAGATTCACCCTCCTCCCTCTTAGTCTTCCCTCTTGGTTGCTACTAACAATTGGTATCAAAGCTAGATCCTCTGGTACAAGCTTAATCGCTTGAGGAGATCCAAGATGGCAGCTCAAGGTGTTATCTTTAAGGATAGTCTGATATTTAAGGGGAGTAAATATGCTATATTGAAGGACCGGATGGAAGTACACTTGAAATGCCTTGGTGAAGATTTTTGGAAGATTACATAGAATGCTTATATTGTTCCTCCAAATGGACCATCTACTCTTGATGAGATCAAGGAAGATAAACATACTATTAGAGCAAAGGAAGCATTGCTTAGTGCCTTGACTGATTCTAAGATAACAAATGTAATGGGACTTTAGACTGCACATGAGATTTGGGTAAGCTTGAAATTATATATGAAGGTGATAAATAGGTGAAGGTTGCTAAGTTGAAGAGTTTGAAAGGAAAATATGAGATGTTGAAGATGAGAGATGATGAGAACATACGCTCTTTCATGGCTAAGGTGAATGATCTTGTCCTATGTATCAGATGTGCTAGTGGAACCATTGAGGAAGATGAAATTGTTGCTAAGGTGTTGAGATCTTCGCCTCCTGATTATAAACATAAGGTTCCTACTATTGATGAGATCTAGAGTGTGATTACAATGACAAGAGATATGTTGGTTGGAAATATTCTTGCATTTGAGCTAAGTGAGTTTGGAGAATCACATGGAAAGTTTGAGACCACATTTAGAACATTTGCATCTATATTCGGTAAGCAAAAATATGATCCTGATGAGTGCATAATATCTAGATATGAAAGAGAGAGAAGAGAGATGCAAGAGAAAGAAAGACATTTGGATGAACTTGAAGCACTGATTGCTTGAAGATTGCCTAAAGGAGTCGATAAGTATGATGGAAAGTTGCCTTTGAAATATTTCTCTTGTAATAAGATAGGACATTTTGCTTCTAGATGTCTAGAGAGAATGACTAAGTATGGAAAACATGATAAGTTTGATAAGCATGATAAGAATGATAGATATGAAAAGCATGAGAAGTATGATAAGCCTTACAAGCCTAACAGAAAGTATAGAAATCAAAAGAATTGTTATTATGTTGTTGATGAAGATATTACAAAAGAAGAATCAGAAGGAGATGAAGTTGTATTCCTTGCCATTAGACAAGATGGACGTGTACCTATTATCTCCATTGGTTTTACTATTGAGAAGAAAGCCTTAGTTACTAAGGTTGAAGAGAAAGATGAATGGGTAATTGATAGTGGTTGTTCACATCATATGACTGGTGATAAAAGAAAATTTGTGAGTATGGAAAGATACGATGGTGGAATAGTTAGATTTGGAGATGACAAAGCTTGTGTGATTTGTGGGAGAGGTTCTATTTCTTTTGATGGTAAGGATAACACTAATGATGTCTTGCATGTTGGAGGTTTGAAGCATTATCTTTTGAGTATTAGACAAATGATTGATAAAGGTTATGATATACAATTCAAGGGTAGAAAATGCAAGATCTTAAATGCCTCCAATATAGAAATTGCATTTGGAACTAAGAATGAAGGTAACATTTTCATTTGAATGCTGGTGAGAAAAGTTGTTTGATTGCTTAGATTTATGAGAGTTGGTTGTGACATAGGAGAATGTGTCATGTAAATTTTGATTCAATGATTAAGATCAATTCTATGCAAGCTATTAGAGATATGTTTGATATTGTTAAGACTGCTAATCCAATATGTAAGGAATGTCAATTCAGTAAGAAAATAAGGATTTCTTTCAAGTGAAAACAATATACAACAAATTGCTAGATATTGTGCATACTAACTTATGTGGACCTAAAAATGTTAGAAGTGTGTAGGGTGATAGATATTTTATGCTGTTAGTTGATGCTTATTCCAGGATGATTTGGGTTGTCTATTTGAAGGAGAAATTAGAAGCATTGGACAAATTCAAGATATTCAAAGAAAAGGTTGAGACTAAGTCTGGATTGAAGGTGAAGTATCTGAGTTCTGATAGAGGTGGAGAATTATGTTCCGGTGAGTTCAATTCATTCAGTGAGAAACATAGGATTAGAAGACAATTATCTGCTCCTAGAACCCCTCAGAAGAATGGATTTGTTGAAAGGAAGAACAAAATTGTCTTGGATGTTGCAAGGACTATGTTGATTGAAGGGAATGTTGTGAAGATATACAAGAGAGAAGCCATTAGAACTATTGTTTACACATTCAACAGAGTTCACATCAAAGTTGATACCAGTAGAATCCCTTATGAGCTATGGTTTGGGCATGTCCCTACTGTGAGATATTTCAGAGTATTTGGTAGTAAATGCTATATCCAGAGAGATGAGGATATAGGAAAGTTTGATTCTAGAAGTGATGAAGGAATTTTCTTACGATATTCTATAAAAAGAGCAAAGCATACCGATGCTTCAACAAGAGACTAAGAAAGATAGTGAAGAGTGCAAATGTGAAGGTGGATGAGATCATTGGAAAAGAGATAAGAGCTTGTGGTTATGATGATGGACAACATATTGTCTTAACTCCTATTCAGACTAAAGAGCCTAAGTAGAATGATATGGTAGAGATAGTTAATCTGAATGTTTCTACTATCGGTGAAGAAGTGCAGGACCCTGATAATTTGAATAATCAGAAGACTCTGAGGTATGTAAGACTAAATCATTCTAAAAATTAGATTATTGGTGATAAGAATAAAGGTGTAATGACTAGAAGAAGGTTAGCTATTGAAGAAGTATGCTTGATTTCTAAAGTTGAACCTAAAGATGTTGAAGTTTGCAAAGATGAAATTTGGATAGGAGCTATGGAAGAAGAACTAGATAAGATTGAAAAGAATAATACTTGAGAACTTGTGCCTAGACCTAAGGATAATAATGTTATTGGTACTAATGGGTATTTAGGAACAAATTGAATGAAGTTGGTGAAGTTGTCAGAAAGAAAGCTAGACTAGTTTGCAAAGGATATTCTTAGAAAAAAGGAATTGATTATGAGGACACTTTTGCTCCGTTGGTCAAACTTGAAGCTATTAGATTATTGCTTGCTTATGATTCTTATAAATATTTCAAGGTATATCAGATGGATGTATAGTCTACCTTTTTCAATAGTGATCTTGAGGAAAAGGTCTATATTGAGCAACCTGATGGATTTTCATTGTAAGATGACGAAGATGTGGTATGCAGACTAAAGAAAGCTCTTTATGGACTGAAGCAAGCCCCTAGAGCCTAGCATGCTAGAGTAGATAAATATTTGTTGAAGTTGGGATTTAGTAAAGGTGATATTGAAAGTAATCTTTACTTTAACATAGAAAATGATAACATCCTGATTCTTGAAGTCTTTGTTGATGATATTATCTTTCAAGGTGATGATGACTTGAGTATGAAGTTTGTTAGTGATATGCAAAAATAATTTGAGATGTGTATGATAGGTGAGATGAAATTCTTCTTGGGATTGTAGATTTCACAAAATGGAAAAGGTATATTCATATCTCAAACTAGGTATGTGAAGGAATTGTTGAAGAAGTGTGGGTTAGATGACTCCAAACCTATTGGAACTCCTATGGTGATGGGTTGTAAATTGTCTAAGCATGATGAATCTATGAAAGCTAATAAGAGCTTGTATAGATCTATGGTTGGTAGACTACTATATTTTACTCAAACTAGGTCTAACATTATGCATGTTGTGTGCATGGATCCTAGATATCAAGTTGATCTGAAAGAGAGTCACGTCACTACTATGAAGAGGATATTCAGATACTTTAAAGGAACTCTGAATTATGGCTTATGGTATCTGAGGAATGATGATTTCATGCTATGTGCCTACACTAATGCAGATTGGGTTGATGATGTCGATGATCAGAAAAGCACTATCAGTGGAGCATTCTTTCTAGGTAAGAAGTTGGTTACATGGGCTAGTAAGAAACAAGATTTAGTGTCCTTATCTATTGATAAAGCTAAGTACATTTTTGTTGCTAGTAATTGCACTCAGGTAGTTTGGATGAAGCAAATGTTGAAAGATATTAGTTATTTATAATGAGCCTACTATTATATACTTTGATAATTCCACTGTTATTAAGATTTCAAAGAATCTGATGCAACATTCAAAGACTAAGCATGTGTGAATCAAAGATCATTACTTGAGAGAGAAAGTTGTTGGTATTATAACAGACATGGAAGATTGTTGGCATTTCAATAAGGATATTGAGAAGGTTGTTGATGAGTATGGATAAAACTTATTAAAGATGTTTACTGTCTTGATATTATTATTTTGTCATTGATGTCAAGAGATTGATTTTCTAATTCAGTATGATGTTGCCATATCTTAAGAAGTATGTTTTGATGAGTATAAAGAAGTCGGTAAAAGACACAAAAAATAATATGATGAATAAGGTATTCAATCGGCAACTACTATTGAGTCAGACATTGATGAAATCGTGATGTTTAGATTGTTTTAACATCATACATATGTTGTAAATTGTGAAGGTTAATACTATACTATGTTACCAAGCAAAGAACCTAGTCAGTAAACCCTAAGGAACCTAGTTGGTAAACCCTAAGGTTATCACTATCGGTTAATGAAGGCGGAATGTCTACCCAGTGAAGTTTAGTATTCACCGAGTTGTAACCGAGTAATAACAGAATACATTAAATGATTGAATACGATTATTTAATGAAGGATGTTGATGAGCTGGCTATGATTAGATGATTGGTAAGTCATGAATAAAGTTTGTTAAGGAATCTATGGCAAATGGAAGTCAATAAGAAGATCTACAGCTCAAATTGAATCACAATACCCTAGCACAAGTTCCAAGGAAAGTATGCAAGTTCCGAGGTAGGGTAAAACATTTTCAGATCGAAGGATACATTGAACCTAGATAAGATTGAAGATCTGATGGCTATGATTGATCATGGGAAATGTGATCAAGGAGATTAAGTGGTTGGCAAACTGTTTATAAATAGGAAACTATTGATAAACAATGTATGCGGTCAAGTGTATGCACAGGGATGCTACAGAGTGATTACCAAACATAGAAGCTTGAAGACCTATTTTGATAACAGAGTATAGAAGCCCAACAGATGGACAAGATTAGTTCTATGTCTAGATTGTATTGAGCAAATAAGAATCTGCTTCAACATTTTAGATGTGAAGTTGCAGATAGATTTTATTACTGTTGTTTTGTGAAAGTGACAGAAAATCTCTTAACCGAGTGGACTTAATAGTCTTATATGTAAATCCTCTAGCAAGGTGACATTCTGATTGAATGTTTTAAACCCTTTGACAAGGTCACTTCTAACAAAGTGAAGATCCTAACAGATCTAAGGGAAATCCCTTAACCGGGTCATATCTAGCAATGTGTTTGTAATCTTTAACAGGATTTGCTTTTAACCGAGCATACTCTAGAAGAGTATATTTCTTCGTGGGTCCGAAATCCCATAGTGGTTTTTCCCTATTTGGGTTTCCACGTTAAATCTAGTGTTATGAGGTTTATGATGTTTATATGTTTTTGAGTTTGCATGTTTAGCGGTTTTGGTTATTTCACTGCAGTATATGTTACCGAGGTTGAATTTGATATTTTTATTGATGATTAAGTTTGTATGATTTACCCCCCCTCCTCTCATCTTGTTAGCTTGGCATCTGTAATAAACATTTAGTATTAGTACTATCAATTGGTATCAAAGCTTTGGACTCTGGAAGAAAAAATTTAAAGGCACTTGAGGCAAAGATCCAAAGATGTATAAGAGGGATGCACTGAAGCTGAACAAGTCAAGTTTCTCTACATGGCAGAAAAGGATGAAGTTGCACCTATCAGGAGTTGGAGAATATGCTATATACTATCTGGAGAATGATTTCATTTCACCAAGCACCTATCCATTGACTATGGAAGAAATAAAGGCAAAGAAAGAACATATCCAAGCAATGATTGAAATAAAATCTTCATTGACCGACTCAAAGTTTAATGACCTAGAAGGTTGCAATGATGCAAAGGCAATGTGGGATAAGCTCATATCTATGTACAGTGGTGATGAACATGTTCAAAGAGAAAAAGTAGATAGTCTAAGAGGACAACTTGAATCTACGAGGATGAATGAAGGTGAGAACATAACTCGGTACAGTACAAGACTAAAGGAGATTGTCAATCAAATCAAAGGAGCGGGTGGAATTATTGAAGAAAAGGATATAACAAGTAAGTTTATTAAGAACCCTTCTACCAGCTTATGCAATCCGAGTCTCTACAATCAATGAATTGAGGTCTGTATTGAATATGCCAGTTTCTTTAGATGCTACTATTGGTAAGCTACATGCTTTTGAGTTAAGTAATTTTGATAATAGTGGGTCATCGGTAAATAAAGTAGAATCTGCTTTCAGTTCTTTTCATCTTGATGAATCTGATGATTACAATGATAGAATGAGTAAGTACATTGAAGGAGATCATAGTGGAGCAAGTGAGAGATTTCACAAGAATATGGAAAAAGTACACAAGCTATATGAGGAAATCAGGAAACAAGAAGAGTTTGAAGCACTATTAGCCAGAAGGTTACCGAGAGGAAAAGGTAAGTACAAAGGAAAGCTACCTTTGAAATGTTTCAATTGTGATAGAATAGGACATATGGCTTCTAATTGTCCTGATAGAGAATCTAGTGAAAAGAGAGACTACTGAGATGACAGACAGAAAGATAATCATTATAGAGGACACCGAGATTTCAGAAGAAGAGATAAGAAGACATGCCTAATAGCTGATGAGGAATCTAATGATGATAAATCAGATGAAAATAATATAGAGGAAGTTGTTTATGTGGCTATTAAAGATGGATCAGATGAAGAAAGCTATGAAGAAAAGGCCCTACTATCTCATATAAGTAAAAATGATTCTTGGATCATAGATAGTGGATGTTCACATCACATGATAGGTGATAAACACAAATTTGTTATGTTAAAGGACTATGATGGAGGCTATGTAAGATTTGGTAATGATGCACCATGTCCAGTAAAAGGTAAAGGATCTATAACACTTCTTGACAATGCAAAATGTAATGATGTTTATTGGGTTGAAGGTTTGAAATACAATTTGTTGAGTGTAGCACAGCTAAACAACATAGGTTACTGAATAGAATTTCATAATGGAATTGTCAAAGTTCATGACAAGCATGGAAAGCTAGCTACTACTAGGACACAAACAAAAGGTAACACATTTCATCTTGACTCAACTTGGAATAAGTGTTTATATGCAAAGATAGATGATACTTGGTTATGGCATAAAAGGTTTTGCCATGTAAATTTTGATACCCTGATCAAAATAAGCAAGAAGCACTGAGTAAGAGGTTTATTGAGTCTTGAAAAACCTGAGAATGCTATGTGCCAAGGATGCCAGATGGATAAGATGACAAGATCAAGCTTTACAAGCAAGTCCTACACCTCTAAGGGTATTTTAGATCTTGTGCATACTGATCTTTGTGGTCCTATGAAAGTTCAAAGTTATTATGGTGATAAATATTTCATATTATTTGTGGATGATTACTCAAGGATGGTGTTAGTAATGTTTTTAAAAGAAAAATCAGAAGTTTTTCAAATGTTTAAATGGTACAAGGCAAGAGTTGAGAATGAAACAAGAAGACAACTGAAATGTCTTAGGTCAGATAGAGGTGGTGAGTTCACATCTGAAGAATTCAACTTATACTGCAATGATCATGGTATTAAAAGACAAGTATCTGCACCGAGAACTCCATAATAAAATGGAATTGCTAAGAGAAGAAACAAATATATTGTGGATTGTGCCAGAACCCTGATGATTGAAAAGAATGTGCCACAAACATTTTGGAGAGAGGCAATAAGCACAACAGTTTACACCCTAAACCAAGTACAACTGAAGAAAGGAACTTTGAAGACACCATATGAAATTTAGTATGACAAGAAACCTAATGTAAGTTATTTTAAAATCTTTGGAAGTAGATGCTATATACACAAAGATGATAGAAATGGTAAGTTTGATCAGAAAAGTGAAGAAGGAACATTTCTAGGTTATTCATCTAGAAGCAAAGCATATAAATGTCTGATCAAATCATCTAACAAAATAGTAGAAAGTGCAAATGTGAAAATTGATGAATTTGTAGAAAGAAATGATGAAGGAAACTCCAAAAAACCAAAAGATTATGATGAATTTGTCTATGTTCAACCGAGAAGTCTTACTGAGCAGACTGCAGAAGGTAATGAAGAGAATATCCAGTTATCGAGTGATGAAGAAGATCATATAGAGCCTACCGAGCCTATATTAGCCAAGTATGTCAGAAGACAACATGCACCAAGTCAGATTATAGGAGATAAGGATGATCCAATGATGACAAGGAACAAACTAAGACAAAACACATGTTTGATATCTGAATTTGAACCAAGAATAGTGAAAGAAGCATTTAACAATGAAGATTGGATAAATGCTATGACAGAAGAGATTGACCAAATCAAGAAAAATGACGCATGGACGCTGGTTCCAAGACCGAAGGAAAAAATGTAATTGGTACAAAGTGGATCTTTAGAAACAAGCTAAATGAAAAAGGTGATGTCATTAGAAATAAAGCAAGACTAGTTTGCAAAGGTTATGCTCAAGAAGAAGGAATTGATTATGGTGAAACTTTTGCACCTGTGGCTAGACTTGAAGGAGTAAGAACATTGTTGGCATATGTTGCTTACAAGAATTTCAAGATATATCAAATGGATGTCAAATCTGCATTTCTAAATGGTATACTAGAAGAAGAAGGTTTTATTGAACAACCTGAAGGATTTGTTGAAGATAAGAATAAAGATCAGGTATGTAAATTGAACAAAGCTTTATATGGTTTTAAACAAGCACCTATAGCATGGTATGAAAGATTGCACTCTAATTTGATTAAGATTGGTTTTATAAGGACAAGTGAGAACAACAACATGTACATGAAGAATGATGAGAATGGAATACTGATTTCAGCCATATTTGTTGATGATATTATATTTTATGGCAATGACTCTTTATGTAAGAACTTTGAAAATGAAATGAGTAAAGAATTTGAGATGTCATTAATTGGTGAGATAAAGTATTTTATAGGTTTATAGATACTACAAATGAAAGATAAAATTTTCATTACCCAGTCCAAGTACATAAAGGAAATCTTGAAGAAATTTGGAATGGAGGATTCAAAACTAGTAAGTACTCCTATGGCTACCAACTGTAAACTATCAAAGAACGATGAATCTGCATCTATTGATGAGACACTCTACCGATCTATGATTGGAAAACAGCAATATGTTGTTCATAGTAGACCAGACATAGCACATGCAGTAGGTATAGTTGCAAGATTCTCTGCAGATCCCAAGGAAACACACATGGCAACAATCAAGAGAATTTTTAGATATTTGAAAGGCACTGAAGATTATGGCTTAGTATATCAGAAAGAAAATGATTTTGATTTAAACATTTATACTGATGCTGATTGGGCAAGCAACATTGATGATAGAAAAAACATAAGTGGTGGAGCTTTCTTTTTGGGAGAAAGACTAGTGAGTTGGCTTAGCAAGAAACAAGGATGTGTTTCACAGTCAACAGCAGAAGCTAAATATGTTGCTACAACATTGAATTGCACTAACATTACATGGATCAAACAACTATTGGAAGGTATAAATGAGCAAGTTACCAAGCCAATAACTATATTTTGTGATAATACTAGTGCCATTAACATATCAAAGAATCATGTTATGCACTCTAAGGCAAAGCACATCTCTATCAAATATTATTATCTTAGAGAAGAAGTTCAAGAGAAGAAAGTGGTGTTGGAGTTTGTTAGCACAAAGAAGCAAATTGAGATATCTTCACCAAAACACTACCAAGGGACACTTTTGAGTATCTCAGAGGCAAGTTAGGGGTCCTACCCTATCTTCCATTCACTGACCAAGTTCAGTGAAAGCATCAATTCGATGACTCTACAAAATATCTTTTCAGGAGTTGATGCTGATTTACACACTTTAGGATGTTTTCTAAAGGTGTACAGGAAACAAAAACAGGGAACATGAATTGAGGTAGAAATTCTCTAACAAAAACTGAGTAGATACATATTAGTAAGGAATTCACTTCTCAGCGACAGAAATTATGTTTTAGTTCTTTACTTTTTGACATTGTTGTCAAAAGGGGGACAAGACTAATGTATGGGAGAAGACTACTGAATGGGGGAGAAGACTACAGAAGAAAACTAATGATAGGGGGAGAGCATTTCAGCATTACAACATTTTACAAAAATCTGAATCCAAATCAATTAAGGTCAAATCAATTGGTTTTGCCATCAATGCCAAAATGGGAGATTGTTGGCATTTCAATAAGGATATTGAGAAGGTTGTTGATGAGTATGGATAAAACTGATTAAAGATGTTTACTATCTTGATATTATTATTTTGTCATTGATGTCAAGAGATTGATTTTCTAATTCAGTATGAAGTTGCCATATCTTAAGAAGTATGTTTTGATGAGTATAAAGAAGTCGGTAAAAGACACAAAAAATAATATGATGAATAAGGTATTCAATGGGCAACTACTACTGAGTTAGACACTGATGAGATTGTGATGTTTAGATTGTTTTAACATCATACATATGTTGTAAATTGTGAAGGTTAATACTATACTATGTTACCAAGCAAAGAACCTAGTGGGTAAACCCTAAGGTTATCACTATCGGTTAATGAAGACGAAATGTCTACCCGGTGAAGTTTAGTATTCACCGAGTTGTAACCGAGTAATAACAGAATGCATTAAATGATTGAATGCGATTATTTAATAAAGGATGTTGATGAGTTGGCTATGAATAGATGATTGGTAAGTCGTGAATCAAGTTTGTTAATGAATCTATGGCAAACGGAAGTCGGCAAGAGGATCTATAGCTCAGATTGAACTGCAATACCCTAGCACAAGTTCCAAGGAAAGTATGTAAGTTCTGAGGTAGGGTAAAACATTTTCAGATCAAAGGATACATTGAACTTGGATAAGATTGAAGATCTGATGGCTATGATTGATGATAGGAAATGTGATCAAGGAGATTAAGCAGTTGGCAAATTGTTTATAAATAGGAAACTATTGATAAACAATGTATGCGAGCAAGTGTATGCACAAGGATGCTGCATAGTG